>NC_134570.1:120494379-121111379 GCF_050947875.1 Dermacentor variabilis
ATCACGGGTCAGTGGATGCTGGTTCATATCGCACATGATCTTTAGCACTGTTTTTTGAGTCCGGAAAGATGACTCATCGAGCTGGTTTGTTATTGAGATTAGCCAGAAACTTCCATTGATGAAGTTCTCGAGCGTTCTAGAGAACGTTTTTTTGCAGAACGACCATGTTCGTACTTCGCAAAAGAACATTTTTTCTCTCTTTAGGCCAACTGCATAGTTCTTCCATACGCAGCACATTTCAAAGCACTAGAATCACGGTACCGAAGCTGGAATATATTCCGACTTTCTTGTAATGGCATCTGGCTGTAGCGCGTTCAAGAAAAAAATAACGGCCCTTTCGCGCTAGCAAAGCTTCGTAGCGGGGCGAAAAAGGTATCAAAACGCAGGGGGTATAAGACAAAGTTATCAAGATATAGTCAAGACAAAAAAGAAAACGAAAACGAGTAGCAGAACCTGGAAAATGAAAGGTTCGGGTGTAATTAGCCCCCATAAATAAAAAAAGAAATTTTCCAAATTACGATAAATCTCTGTAAAGGATGCACCACCGTAGATATAGGTATGCAGAGGCAAAGCCGCCGCACAGCACGCTTTTGGGAAATTGAGCAAACTCGCACTTACTAATGTTGAATTCCAATGGCGGAGTCGGAGCAGCCGACGGACTCCGCGAGCGATCACTCGACTCTGGCGTAGAGCAACGCCTGCAAATCTGCGAGTGGAACACAACCTGCGCCGCCGGAGCAAGGCGGAAGTGGAACTTCTATCGCCGAGTTACCCAGGATGCCTTGCGTGTTGTCGTTTTTTTCCGCTGTTTGCTCCAAGCACCGCCGCGCCAGTCACTTGTCTCTTCAGCGCCGTTTACCTGTTATTTTTTTCAAAATTGCGGAATGATATCTCGGCAAGCGTGCAGCAGCTTTTGCTTCCTCTGGTGAGCACACAGGATGCGGACAAACATGGTAGGTGTCTTCGCAACTTTGAACACTGTGCTGTAAGTTCAATGCAACGCACGTGTTGCGCGGAGCAATTGTCTGTTGACGCTACATTTCAGTTGCGTAGTTGCTTTACTGCTGATGTGTTCGTTTCACTCAAACGCATCGCATCCGTCATTGTATTGTGCATTTTCCTGTGTGTCCGTCGTGGCGCAGAAGTAGTTGTCTAGCTTTATGTGTCGCGAAGAAGCAATGAAGCAGTTTCACGTGCCTGAGAATTTGTCTCCCACGAAATTTTAGCGGCGGTATCAGTGCGAGTGCATTCTGCTGCCGAATGGAGTTGTGCTGTTATGTAGGTCAGGACGGTAAGTGCATCCAATTTTCGAATCAGTCCCAGTGCCACAGAAATCTACAAATTGCTTTTCCTGAAGCGTTACTGTCGATTTCAGGGCAGGAGGACCGTACGGTAATATTGATTAACAGCCACCAGATCAGGGACGTTTCATCATGCTAAGCGTGTCTAATGTAATCAAGAATGTGCACCATGTGTTGAGCAAATATTGAACTTGCATGGCACCGTGCATGTTTATATTACGCTATTATTCAAAATTTCGTGTTGAGATGAGGTAGCGCAGCAAACAGCGAGTTATTTTGTTAAGCTGTGTTAGGAAGTTTGACATGGCTTAATTGCTTACGTAGTTGCATGAAATGCACGTGGTGGTTCAATGTACTGCAACATGTCACAGAGTACAACTTCGTAATGGTTATGTCGCTTCATATAGGCCACCTTTATGAATCCAGGGCAATGAACAATGTTGCATTTGGCTTTTCCATCAACAGTGCCGGAACAGAGCCACAAGAATGACCAACGCAGTGAGTTCATTTATAATGACATATTATTTATTTATTGATACTGTTAGCCCAAAGGCCGATACAGGATGGAGAAATTATAAAATGAGCTTCAAAAGGTCGCTGCAAACACGAGCACTACACAAATCAAACCAGCAAATACAATCGCTTAATGCAGCTGTAACACCTCTACAACTACCTCATGCAGTTTTTGTTTGCAGGTACAGGCTGTTAATGGACAGTCGGGGAATTCAAACTGCTATTTGATTATTATGAGCAATACTTTGCTGAGATTGGGCCGTTGAAAAAATTCAAAAACAAAAAGCTAATGTTCAACCGAATTGCAGCCAACATTACAGAGGCACTCGGAGTTCCAAAAACCGGTGAGCAGTGCTGCAGCCGCTACAAAACCGTCATGCGTAGAAAAAGAAGCGCTACAGCACACAACAACAAATCCGGGAATTCCCCATGTGAAGTGCCCTTTGAGGATGAAGTAGCCAGAATACGCTGGCTAGACGACAGCCTCGAGCCCGAAGAGCTGAGGGACAGCTCTGGCGTTGTTGCTGTTAAGAGGCCAGCCAGCCAGGCGTCGGCTAGCCAGGCGTCGGCCAGCCAGGCATCCGCCAGGCCAGCGTCGATCAGCCAAGCATCAGACAGCCCAGCGTCGACCATCCAAGCATCAGACAGCCAGGAGTCTGAAAGCCTAGCGCCGAGCCAAGGATTGACAAAGGAGCCTATGCCCAAAAGGCCTAAGCCCTCAGGTTCGAGAATGCTGGAGATGAAGGTGAAATGAGCAAAATTCATGAAGAAAAAGAAAAAAGACGAGCTACACGGGAACAAGAAAGAGAGAGGTGCCACAAAGAAAGGCAAGAATACAAGGAACGTATTCGGCAAGAAAAAGCAAAACAACATTCTGAAAAAATTAGGCTTCTAAGCCGTGCTCTTGGCCTTGAAGAAGAATAAAAAAATTCTAGTGTCCGAGAATATCGGCTTATTTCAGTAAAAGTGTACAGTGCCAAACATGTGTTTCTGTATTTAAGAGGGCCGCGCGTTAGTACACACACCGCAGCCCCCAACTACTGCATGGACTTTATTTCGATGGACACTGGAGCTAGTGGTTCTCATGTTTACATCCAGGTAATTACGGACCAGGCAGGATTCCGTAAAGGCTACTCAACAATAGACCGTATTCACACTATCACTCAGGTGATAGATAAATGTGCGCAATATAACCAACCCTTATATGTAGCTTTCATTAATTACGAGAAAGCGTTTGATTCTGTCGAAACCTCAGCAGTCATGGAGGCATTATGGAATCGGGGTGCAGATGAGCTGTATGTAAAAGTACTGAAAGATATCTATGGCAGCTCCATAGCCACTGTAGTCCATAAAGAAAGCAACAAAATCCCAATAAAGGCAATACGATATCTCCAATGCTATTGACAGCGTGTTTACAGGAGGTATTCAGAGACCTGGATTGTGAAGAATTGGGGATAAGAGTTAATGGAGAATACCTTAGCAACTTCCGATTCGCTGATGATATTGCCTTGTTTAGTAACTCAGGGGACCAATTGTAATGCATGCTCACTGACTTGAAGGGGCAAAGCAGAAGAGTGGGTCTAAAGACTAATCTGCAGAAAACTAAAGTAATGTGTAACAGTCTCGGAAGAGAACAGCAATTTACAATAGGTAGCGAGGCATTGGAAGTGGTAAGGGAATACAGCTACTTAGGGCAGGTAGTGACCGCAGATCCGGATCATGACACTGAAATAATCAGAAGAATAAGAATGGCTGGGGTGCGTTTGGCAGGCATTCTCAGATCATGAACAGCAGGTTGCCATTATCCCCCAAGAGAAAAGTGTATAACAGCTGTGTCTTACCAGTACTCATGTACGGGGCAGAAACCTGGAGGCTTACGAAAAGGGTTCTATTTAAATTGAGGACGTCGCAACGAGCTATGGAAAGAAGAATGATGGGGATAACGTTAAGGGATAAGAAAAGAGCAGATTGGGTGAGGATACAAATGCAAGTTAATAACATCTTAGTTGAAATCAAGAAAAAGAAATGGGGGCATGGGCAGGACATGTAATGAGGAAAGAACATAACCGATGGGCATTAAGGATTACGGACTGGATTCTAAGGGAAACGTAGCAGGGGGCGGCAGAGCATTAGGTGGGCGGATGAGATTAAGAAGTTTGCAGGTACATGGCTACAATTAGTACATGACCGGGGTAGTTGGAGAAGTATGGGAGAGGCCTTTGCCATGCAGTGGGCGTAACAAGGCTGATGATGAATTACAGGGCTACAAAGAATGCCATACCATCATTGCTTGATTACGCATGAAGCCTAGTGCTGTCATTAAAGTGGCTTTTGGTGTTTTGGAGCTAAAGGAAAAGTACAGTTTGGAGCAGGATGGTTTAGTGACCAGTTTTTCTACAGGAGCTTTGCCAAGACTTTCGTGCGCTTAATTTCTCCAAGCCTGCGCAGTGCTCGCTCTTCACCAGATTTTTCAATATGATTATCGCTGCAATTCTGCCACTGAACGTCATTGGGTACTTGTGCATTATCATCATCATCTGGCTCTACATCACCATACTCAATGCACAAGTTGTGGAGAACGCAGCAGCTTATGATAAACTTATTGAGCCAGGGAATAGTGCGGAGCTCACGATACATCAGCTGTCTGAAGCGCTTTTTGAGGGTGCTCAATGCATTTTCAATGAGAACTCTTGTGGCTGAAAACTTATAATTAAAGTGCTTTTGCTGCTTTGTTAAAGGACCGTAATCCCTGTAGGGTGTCAACAGGTGTTCCCGCAGTGGATACTCTGCGTCCCCTAAAATATGGTAAGACCCCTGACATACTGCAGATATTTTCTTTGAAAGTGGCGACAAGCTGAACACATACGAATCATGCATTTTGCTTGAACTTCCAATGAATGTGTCCAGGAAGCGCCTTTTGTCATCGCAGACGGCCTGTAGTGTGAGTGAAAGGTAGTGGTGCCTGTTACAATATGTCGAAGCAACCTTTTTCTCCGGGCACTGTATCTTGATGTACGACCCATCGATGCAACCAACAACATCAGGCATTCCAGACACCTGCAAGCAAGTCATACACTTGTATTGAGCGATGTCATCCATGTCTGAACATAAAATGAGCATTTGCAAGGAGTTTTAAGAGAAAATACTGGTGCTCATACCCATTAACTCACGTCAACAGCATACCCTTCATGGCACAGCAGCATTTATTTTAAGTTAAAGAAACAAAATACAAACCAAATGCAACTTTGAGAAGTACTGAGGGCAGCATACACTGCCGTGCACACAACATATTACATGATTTTTTTACTATCCACTTCTCTTTTTACTATAGCAAAATGGGAGAGAAAATAAAACAAACCCCGTGTATCTTCCCTTAATCGATTTGAAGCACGTAATGAGAATTTGCTTGCCAAAGCAGACATGGTCTCTATCGCATCGTACGCCCGGAAATCTGAACAGACATCTGCTATTGTGGGTGATGACAAAGCATGCAGCATCATTCCGAAGCAAGGAATTGGCTGCGATCCCAAGAGATACTTTTAGGTTGAATGTTTCGACCACCACTGGTATAAATTCTGAGTGTTATCATCGCAAGCTATCACGTTTTCATGAAGGTCCAGCATTATAGAGCTTGAAATAGCAAACGAAACGTGCACAGTGATGTTGCAATATCAATAAGACTTGGCTGGCCGATATTCAGAGCTTCTTATAGGTAAAGAAAATCAAGACAAACCTTCTCAAAACTTCTAGTGAGGTTCTCCAGGTCAGCAGGAAATTTTATCAACGACTGTCCCAGAGTCAGGAGGAAGTCGGCTACTGTATGACGGATTCGGTAAACAGACCTTTCCGACAAGTCGAACCGGCTGGCCACGTTTCTCATGCAGGTTTTGTTGGCCGCGTACCTGCGCAGTGGGATTTCACGCATCCGAAAAAGCAGCTTATGACTACAGTGTACTGCAAGCAACGAGCTCGTAGTCAAATGTGTTTTATGC
The DNA here is from genome assembly GCF_050947875.1 of Dermacentor variabilis. NCBI lineage: Eukaryota > Metazoa > Arthropoda > Arachnida > Ixodida > Ixodidae > Dermacentor > Dermacentor variabilis. The sequence continues at coordinate 120,500,186 of NC_134570.1, forward strand.
AGGCATCCGACTCTTTCGTGTTTCATTTATCGTTGTTAATTTGGCAGGTGCATAGAAAAATCGGCGAGAACTAACCAGATAAAAGACAAGATATGCGTTTCCGCAGATTTCGCTGGAACCCCTCCATGTGTGCCCGAAGGGCACATTGACGACGCCGCAAACTCGGCAATCAACTTTTCCGCCACAGGTCGAGATAGCCTGAAGTGCCTTCGGAACTGCAAAAAAAAAAGAAACCGAAACGAAAGCACCACAACGTGTTAAACCTTGAGTATGCTGCTTTCCTTTTTCTTTCCTTACCTCATCGTCCGAGTACTGCCGCACGACGTCCTCGATGAAGCCGACTACTTTAGGCCTCTTTGCGGGCATGCAGAACATCCTGTCGAATTCCCGCTCGTAAGCGGCAGTTTCAGCGTCGCTGTCACTATCCTAGCAATCGCTCGTGTCGGAACTTGAGCTTTCCGACTCAGAGCTGTCGCTATCGAGTAGCAGAAGCAATGCCGCACGCTTTGCCGAACCAGCCGAGCCGTTCTTGTCGTCCGCCATTACCAACGCAACTCGCGAGTCATGACCGGTGGCGCCTCCCAGCAGACAAACGTGGTAAAGGAAATACGTCATGCAGAGTTCCGGTCCACTCCGCCTATTTTGCCGGAGCATCTTTTTCTGCTCCACGGAGTGACTCCCGCTCTGAATCCACTCCGACTCTCTCATTGGAACACCTTACTCCCGCTCTCAGTCCGTCATTGGAACAAACTTGCTCCGAAACGAGCAGAAAAACTTGCTCCGACTCGGCCATTGGAATTCAATATAAGTAGGGGCCGAATAACGTAAAACTACTCGAATCTCTTTTTATTCCAACCTTCTCAGGTCAAATTTAGGTAACCACCGACGCAAGCATCGGGTGGTAACCCACAGCCTTGCTTGAAAAGCCCAGTCAAATGCGCTCCTCCTTAGTAAAAGCTTTCTTTTTCTTTGAATGCCAATAGCATTACCTACACTGATCAGATTTTCTTGTCGAGTTGGCTGACAAGATCCGAGGAGCGCGCTCAAGTGGATAAGTTTTGATGGGGCCTATCAAGCAAAGTGAAAGTAGGTAACCAGATAAGTGGGCCGGTGTCGGCGTCTGCGATTGATCCGCTTCCCGTTGCTTAGCTAGCGGTGGCTGGTCAAAAATTGCGGCGGCGAGCAACTGAATGTTGCAAATGTCGACAAAACGGACCCTCACCAAGAACACTTCGGAAAGTGATCTCGCATACGTGCCCAAAGGTCTCCATAATAATAATCTGCCACGGGAAAAGGTTTTTATACGCAAATAAATACATGCACGAAGGCCACTACGAGTAGCTAGTGCCGGAGTGGTCAGCGGGCAGGTATCTTCTATTCCTTTCGGAACGGGGTGGTCTCCGGCTATTCTAAAGAAAATAATTTTTCTTCAGCATATTAATGGGTCTTGAACCCGTACACGTCACTGTGACGTGGTGAGTTTTCGCAGTTTTCTGACGTCGCGTGAAATGCAGGCGAAGTGGGGGCCGCCCGAAAACGTTTGATGAATGGCAGAGTATCATGGCGAAAAAGGCCCCCCGACGCATGATAAATAAATATATTTATATTGTTCGGTCTGTTCATGCAAAATCAGTGTGCGCACATCATATCAGATTTGGTATTTTCGCAGTTTCCGTGACGTAGCGTGAGAGACAGGCGAAGTGGGTATGGCTTGCAAAATTTTTGACCAATCATGGAAGACTGATTGCCGGATGGCAATAGAAACGTTTTGAATAGCTTTACCTTATAGTGTCCCAGCGCTCTCCCGAGACTATGCTACCCGAAAGGGGGCTTTTATTGTACCCACCACAAGCGAGAATACGTAGCAAAGTGTGCAAATCTAGGAGCACGGGCGTAGTTAGGGTCAATAGAGTCGAAACTTATCCTCACGACAGCACTGGCTGCACTATTTCCGTGATCAGCTCTCGTGACCTCTCGATCGAAAAAAGAAACCGTGAACGAAGCGCCGGATCACTTGGAGAAACGGTCGATGTAATTGCGCGTAACAGACGATGCAAATGAGGTACGACTAAACAAGTAATGACCACGAAAAAGGGACAGAATAGAGAGATATAATGAACGCTTCATCATATTAGGTCACCTCGTAAATAAACGTTTTCTTCTTTAGCGTAAACATTGTTTACCCTATCTTTTTCATATTTCACAGTCCTTCCTTAGGACGCGTAAGAAATTAGGGCTTACCAAGTAAAACACGGGGAAGGCGGGACATGGAAATTAAAGGCGATGAGCAAATCGAGAACAAGGTGAAAGCGGGAGCTAACGTTTGGAGAAGTGGAGTTGTCTTTTTCAAGACCACATATGATTTCCTGGGCACAGTATATATAGGTAACGTTATTCCAAAGGGAAGAGGGGGCAAGACTGGTAGATACGACAACAAGCGAAGGCATGCTAACGACGAGGGTGTAGAATTGAGAATAATGGAGTTAGTTCTGTGCACATGGCCGGTGGCACGGGCATCTGTCAGGCACATGTAAATGGTCGCGTGCCAATGGCGTGCACAGCACACTTCTAATACCTGCTTCGCTGGTGGTCATGGACTATCGTGTCTTGTCGGCGGCTTTGATTATAATGTGCCAAATTGGGTCACTCAAGATATGCGCAACGCAAATATTACACGGTAATAAGTTCAAATTTCTTCGAAAACCTTATGTTGGCGTACATGCAATAAGTATCATTTAAAATGTTCAGTAATTATTACAAAGCTAACTAGTAATTACACAAAAACAATGCGCACCTAATCTAGGCTGGTGCGGATAAAATACGCTTGGTTATATCAGCATCCAAGGCGACGTATTTTTCTTAAAACATGATACATGGTAACTGCGATATCCTGTACATGACTTGCACGTCTGTCAACTAATTACAGTACACGCGAATAGACGAAGCACAAAAGAAGCCTACAGCAGTAAGAAAAACTGCCATAAACGCATAAATGCAAAAAAAAGATAATCTCCATCCCGATAGACAGTGCGCCTCTGGGCTTCAGCTACTGACGAAGAGCAGGGCTCGGGGACAGCGTCACCCTGTGCAGCCACTGCAGCACCTGTAGCCAGGATGACAGCATCTCGTGCAGCCAGCTCCACTCTCCTTGGGCACACCACGCGGCCACTGGGCAGGGTGAAACGCACAGGCTTTGATTTTCGAGTGGACGCCGGATGGCAAGTGGTGGCCACACAGCCAAATGCTGGTTACCGGTTCGAGTTCAACTGGCATGGCTCGTTTCCTCGGTGCATCGACTGCGATACACGTCCGCTCAGAGCGAAGTCAGGCGCAGAATAAAATTTGGTTGCTCGCAAGGCAGCAGGTGTTTTTTTACCTTTCGCTCTCTTACTCCACCAACCAACCGGATGGTCGGTTATCAATTGTGCGTGCAAGGTCAAAGTATCTCAGTCTCCGCCCATATTGGTGCAGCTCCCGCCCACACGGGCTGGATATGAGACATTTGAACATAAAATGATGAAGTAATTGCGCATTTATAATGCAAAATATTTGGAATAGTTTTACGTCATCAGCCCCAGACATTCCCGCCAGTGCCGACGGTAGCAACACGAAAGCCGAAAATTACAACCACATCATGGCGCTCTCCAAACGAGTCCACAAGTACAGGCTGACAAGGAAGGAGGATTCTTTGTGCTCCCACAAAGAATTTAGAAGGAAAATGCCTGCCAAGCTGTGGAAAGGAGCTTCACCACGTCTAGCCTCAAGCCTGCTAGCGTGAAATCTCAGGGTGTGTCCCACTGCAAGGAACCGAACTAGGAAAGATAGCAAGTGCCATAAGTGCAAAAATAAGTCTGAACTGTTTTTTAGCGCCAAGAGCGGCAAAGCTGAGGTTCCTTTCCGCTGCACCGTGAGCAAACGCGAATCTTGGCAACGTCATGTTAGCCAGTTTCTCTTAAAGCGTTTGAGTTCACTTAATATAAAAACTTCTTTCGAAACAAAAAACTCCGATGATGTGGTAAGATTCTTGCAGTCCTGCGGTACCATAGCTAATTTTTCTCGGTCGATGTTAAGGATCTTTTTTAGTGTACCTCACACAAGGAGCTCTTTTTAGCTATTAAGGCATGTATTGAAAAGAAAGGCTGTGTTCCGTTTTGGAATTCGGTGGGCAGGTCAGTTCAATATTTCTTTAGGCTTTTCAATTTTAGCTTAGTTCCACGCTAGTTCAGTTTGAAGATAGGCATCTGTATAGGGTCCTGTGTTGCCCCAATCTTCAGCAATATTTTTCTCTCGGTCATTGATAGCGTTTTGAACAGCATGCTTGACAAAACAAAGCTTTTGAATGTATTTAGATACGTAGATGATTTCCTAATTGTGTTAAACAGAAAAAATCCATCATACCATCAAGTAACTGTCAAAGAGATGCTAGAGGATCTTAGAAAATATGGCCATGGTTTGGAATACACCTTTGAACTACCAAAAAACAATAAGTTACAGTTTTTGGATCTGGAGCACAACCTTGGAGCAGAAGTGCACTGGAAGTACCACCGCCGAGCGCAAAAAGAGCTCTTGTCTTATTAGTCAGCCCACCCTAAGACCGTAAAAATTGCGATAGCCACAACACCATTGGAATCGGCTGCCAGGAAATAATGTAAGCATGGTATACGAAGCAGCTTCTAACTGCAGATTTAAAGGCTAAGAGACGCAGGGTTCCCACAGACAGTTTTAACTTCAGTAGTAGAGTCCCTGCTCCAGAAGATAAAAGGGAAAGGAAGACAAAACACGCAAGAACAAACCAGGAGATTAAGACCCGTAGTCATACCATACTCTCAGCGCGTTGCTCACAAACTGAAAAAGGTCGCGAGTAAATTCAAAGTCCCGGTTGTTTTCTCAGCCCCTTCAAATCTCGCAACATTGTGCGCTCGCGTTAACAACCAAAAAACCAAAACGCGCGACCTGCGGAACCCAGCACACCGATGCACTTGTCAGTTGCAAGGAAGGGGTGGTTTATCAAATTGCGCTCTCATGCAAAAAAGTTTACATTGGACAAACGGGGCGATGTTTAAATGAAAGACTAGAAGAACATGAACGCTCACATAAAAAAAAGAAAACTGGCTCCAATATGGCCATCCATTGTAAAGAGTGCGGGTGCCATCCTCGCATAAGAGACACCGTTGTTCTGGACAGAAGCTGAGACAGCGTTGCCCGTGAGCTCAAGGAAGCCTTTCACATTAAAAGGAAGGGCCTGGGATGCGTTAGCCAACCGTGAAGAATACTGTATAAACTTGAAATGTCCTTTTAAGAACCCTTTAGTTAGAACTTAGCACGTTGGTTCGCCGCCTGCGCTTGGTGAAAAATCTTAATATTTTATTTTCTAATGGGGTGCACCATTACAACGGTGTTTTGTGTATCACGCAACCATTATAATTTAAGGTGCTTTGGCCCCATACACCACGTGCTATTGTTGCGAACGTTATCTTTTATTCGAGTTTCGTCATCTTTTACAATCGTTTGATCGCCTTTTGCCTGGTTACCATGTAATTTTCGACAACATGTGAGTTCTGCTCCCACTATTGCATATATATTATCTGTGTCATTCAATAAAGCATCAGTTGTTAGTAAGCGCTCGTCCGTGTCTCTTCTTGTATCGTCTGTTTGGCGCTTTAGTATTTCATTAACATGCACCAACCAGCCCAACAAAAGGTTCTGGTTGAACGCATAAATAGTCACGTTTGAAAATGAGACTAAACCACGCTCGAACCATTGATCTGTCATAACTGAATTGATGTCTTTCAAAGAAGGGGTAACGTCCCAGCTGCAAATTGACTAGCCGCACTTTGCTTTGTTCCCTATGTCCAGTGCGTTTCACTCGCACAACTTGGGGCTCCATTTCAGCATTGCACTTTTTTTTCTCTAATGTTGTCACTCCTAAGAATAAACGTCCACAAAAACAAACTTTTTGAAATTCTTTTTGCGTCACTTGGGACATCGCGCCCATGACCGTCAAGAAAGGTGTCTTTTTCCCTCGTCGCTCAGTTACGGACCCCACGGTGGCTTTTCCGTTATACACTGCAGCAATCCCTACGCCAATTGGCGAAAAAAGCACGAAGACGCATGAGCTCTGTGCTAATTGTGGAAGGGGGGCCGAGAGAAGCACATTTATCTACACCCTGTAGGCTTTTTTAAAAGTGTCGTAAAAGCAATTACGGAAGGAATCTAGCTCCCTTAAACGTGAATCATCAGGGACTGTAGCTAAGTGCTGTAAAATTACATATATAACATGCCATAGCTCTGCCGATCGCGTTGGAACAAGTCACAAGCAGGGAAATAAATGTCTTCATTTTCTAGTAAACACTCGCACTTCTAGAATATAAGGATATCTCAATTGAGCCTAAAGTTAATTGTCCCAATTTTCTCGAACAGAAGAAGCCTTATGAGTGGCCAAACAACGTGGACAACTGAATGATTGGCTGCAGCTGTTATGAGAAAGAAACCGTAGGCCGTTGCCACGCCACCACTGACGACTAAGCGCATAAGCGAGATTGTGTATACGTCAATACAAGGTATCAATGGCAGTGCCGCACTACGCATTTCCCTCTCAAGTTTCGTTTTTTTTTTTCGTTTTCCGCAGCACCATACCCTATTCTGAGCCTTCTCACTTCACCTTGCTTTGTTCTTGACAGTGGTTCTCGGGGTTCGGCGCGGGGATCTTGATGCAACTGAATTTACATCATCGACTGACCATGCGGCCGATTTCATGCACAACCGCTAGCCATTTCTAACTTGTTTGCAACCTTCACATTAACTGAATAGTGCTGTGAACTTTCGCTGCGCCGTATGTCACCTCGGATGCTAAGTCCGCTCGTTATCTGGGCATACATGTTCAGATTGATGCTGAATATTGAAAGATGAAGGCCTAGCTTAGTGTCTCACACAGGCAGCTCGCGATGTCAACAAAACGTAATGACGGCGCCATCTGTAACTGCAACGGCAAACCACCAACATGTCGGATTATTGCACGTAGTGAAATATGGCGCGGCAGAAGCACCTTTTCTAGCCGACTTCCGCTATAAAAAGTGCTATAACGCCTTAACGGTAAGGTTGTTACCGATCAGATAAGAAAACTGGTTTAAGGCTGTAAACGTTTTTACAGTGTAGTTGGCTCTCACGTATTTTATATTTCGCAGGCTTTCTTTACGGGGCATAAAGAATTACTGCGTGCCAAAATAGGCAGTTGAAGCTGCTGAGAGGGATGTTCCACAGAAACCTATTCAGTTTACTCATTGGAACTTTTCTGCCTAAGTAATATTTCGTGATTCGGTTAATCAGCCTGGAATAATTATGCTAGTACACAAAACACTCCTCCATTTTTACTTCCTTCACATCATAGCCAAACACACGGATTCATTCGTGCATTCCAATAGTGCAGCTGTCTGTTTTTAAAGGTTCGCTTAATTTAGCACAACCTGTTTTAAAAATGCCGACGCGAAGGGGCGCATCTCCGTGGCAGCAGTACACGGATTAAGAGGAAGCTTTAGCTCGGGCCCAACTCCGACGCGGCCTATTCAAATACATGTAAAACGCAAAAACGTTTTTATGAGATAACCCCTGGACTGATTTTGATGAAATTTGTCGCATTTGAAAGAGAAAGTTAAATTCTAGTGACTGTTGGAAGCGGAATTTCGATTTAGGGCTTGAATTTTCTTAAAACGATTTTCAAATATTTGACCGTTTGAAAAAAATAGAAGCACGAAGTTTATAAATTCATAGCTCTGCATCAAGAACCGATATCGCGGTTCTGTAAATGGCATCCATTAGATCATTCAAAGCGGACAAATTCAATATGTCATTTTACATCTTACGTGAATTTGTTACGTTGGTTACAACGGTTTTGCAAAAGTTGTATTTCTCTATGATTAAATTTTTTTTATATTCATGTGTAACATATCAATTTTGTCCGCTTTAGATGTACTACTAGATGCAATTCACAGAATTGTATTATCATTTTTAGTGGTTAAGTTACAGAGTTGTAAACTTGATAGTTTCGTTTTTCGAAAATTTTCGATTTTTGCCAATTCTTAATAAAAAATTGACGATCTAACTCAAAAATTCGAAACCAACAGTGACTAGATTTTAAGTTTGTCTTTTAAATGCAACAAACCTCGTCAAATTTGGTGCAGTGGTTGCCGAGAAAAACGAATTCTCCTTTTACATGTATTTAGATAGGAGCACTTGAGCTAAAGCTTCCTCTTAAGCACACTGCCATATCAAAGCTATGAAATGTTGTATCGCAAGGAATAAACTTCAACTTATTGCGAACCATAATATGTTGGAACGACATGGAAGAAATTCACCATGTGATACTTCTGAAATAACTGTTCTATTACAGATTGGATTTTGTTCCCCCTTGTTTTGAAACAAGTACTGCAGCGTCCTACAAGCAGAGAGCTTTCTTTTTCTTCTGGTAATATTTCGCGGGATTATTTTAAACGCTGCGAAAGGCGCGCCGCAAGCATGCGCACCGTGAATAATTGATATGGATGTATTCGATTATGTACTGAACATGGTGTTCACATATCGGCACTAATCACATTCATTTCGAAGTTCAATGATTATTTGTTACTTATTATTCGGAAGCAATACAAAGATACTCGACGCACCAAGACGTTGCTGAGAACAAAATGCTACTGCTTTTATCGCCATTGAATTTGAACCATTCTTCATAAAACATGACAGCTCATAATGTCTCAGTTACAAACTGGCTGGCGGTTGTCACTTGGTGGCTATTGTGTTGGGCTGCTAAGAGTATGGCTTCCACGTATAGCAACAAATTACATACACATGAATAAAATAAGCACTAAAATGCCCCCACTAGTAGAAAATGAAGACATCCGTTGAAATTAGGGAATGCTCACCACCACGGCAGGCAATGCACTTCTGGGCAGCGGTTTCTGACGAAGGGCCGCTTCATGACGAAGAACACGTCAGGCAGCTGCAGCGACGATTTGCGCCTGCTCGCAGAGTTTGGGATACCCGTGAAAAAGCTGAGGCTGCGGCCAAACGCGATCCCGACCGTGGTCGCATACGGTCCCATCCGGTAGAAAGCGCCCCGTCCAAACGTAAGCCTTGCTATATGTTTTATGCCTGTCGGGTGCAATAAGCAATTTGAAGTGAAGGTTCAGCCAAAGCGTACATCGCGCCAAATCCTTGCGCCGCGGACACATGTGCGCGGGCATTTGTTTGCATATGCTGCCCGCACGTGCAGTGAAAGAAAAAAGAACTGGTTGAAAAGAATTTTGTTTAGTATGGATCCTGGAAAAGTGCATGCCCACAAACAATCTACACGCGTAACAATTTACATTGTGCGAAGTAACACCAGACTTCGCCTCCCGTGAACGGGTGGCTAAGGAGTGCGCAACGCATGAAATATCGAGATTGGGAAAAGGCGCCAGCAGCATTTAGCAGAACACCAATGTCGCCATCTATGCTGACCACTAATACAAGGCGGTCTTGGTCAGTGGCCTCTGAGATTTGCGCAAGCCAGCCGGCGCGGGCGAATCTCAGAGGCCGTGTTTTGTTACTTGTGCTAGGGGCGATGAGGCCGAAGTCAAAATGCGCAGCGTATACTACGCCTTCGCTGAATGTGCTCGTCAAACATTCCTCGCTTGCTTCATCACGTGAAGTCGGCAGTGTCGAAGACATCGCACGCGAACTCTGGAGAAAATACGGTAATACTAGGCCCCAACCTCACATGGCGGGTTGGCCAATTTTGTAGCAGACGATGGCTCGGTTCCATGCTGCCTATGACGTCGCACATGGCTTGGAAGTATGGCGGTGGGTGCTGGAGGGCGGGGCTTAGAGCCTCGAGTTCGAGCTCATATTTTGAACAGAAATGTGCTTTTAGTGCTTAGTTTTTATGCGTGTATAGCCATAAGAAACCATCTGCTATAATTTCTCGCAAGAAACCACAATAGGTTGAGTCACCGTGTCATGCCCCCTTTAATCTATTTTATTATGGGTCTGTACCTGCCAAAACCACATCGGAATGATGAGCAGGCCGAAGTCGAGCACTCCGTATTAATTTGGCACTGTAGTATTCTTTAACGTGGCTCTTAATCAAAGTGCTTAAGCGTTTTCTATTCACCCCTCCCCCGTCCAAATGCAGCTGCCTGGGTCAAATCCGTGACCTCGAGCAAGCCCATAGCCGCAACGCTATCGCAGTGCGCACAAAAGTGTTGATTTGACACGTGCCCGTTTCCTTTGTATCGCCTAGACCCTGAAGTGCGCTTTATTTAATGCGGCTCAGCTTCTGCACGCGCTGCGTAAGATGTCCGCTAGACATATTTCGATGGTTTTATTTTTCGTAAATAGCTGAAGCGCACCGCACAGTACCTTGAGATGAAGTTTTGTAGCGTTTCCTTGCCTTCACACGTCACCTTTTCCCTCACCCCTCCCTTGTATGGCAGCTGCGATCCAAGAGTGGCAAGGCTGTTATTCACTCATTTCGCGATTGTGTCAATTCAATTCATATTCTTGTAGAAATGTGCCCACGTTGGAAGAAATGTAAGCGTTTGAGGGGGCCACGGATAACAACAGCTGTCAAGAACCTAATGTCATGTGGACCCAGGAGCACTAGAGAGCATTGTGCACATTCTATGTGGTGCGATCTAAACGAGTTCCTCGCGTCTCGTCCCTGCCATGCTTCTTTCATGTATATACACGCTCTGAACAATTGCACGCGGCGCTGTGCCTACAGCAGCAGGCACAGCACCAGGAGCAGTGGGAAAGTCGAAAGAAAAGGCAAAGAAAGATTCCCTTCAAAACTTTCATAATACCAAATTGGTATTTCTTTATACAAGATGTGTGTTTCTTGGGTAATGGCAGCAAATAGTATACCACCCAAAGTCGAGCAAGTCCTGCATAGTGTAAACTGCTAAAATGAAGAAACGAAAACCATATCACACGATGTAAGGTGAATAAAAGCATGAATTTATTGGCCGCTACACAGCACGTTCTTCAAGAAATGCAACAATAAATGAACGAATACAACAAAAGGTTATGTGAGCGTTTTCGCGCCACCGCTCTAGTCACATGTGCAACAGTGGATGCCTTTGAGTCCTGTCATTGGCGGTAGATAGAATGTTCATTTCTTGTCGCACTAATCGTCGGCCATTGCCATGATCTCATTCATGAAGCCGTAATCCACGGTAGAAGAGTCGAACGTTCTGACACCGTTGGCACACGACAACAGGCCGCGGTTGACGTCGAGCTTGTACTCCTGTGACGATGTCTCGGGGTCACCTCTGATGCTTTCTCCATCAACAGCGTCACTGATACAGCGGCACACCTTGCAGCGCTTTAGAGGGACACCTGCGCATAGAACAAAAATGGAAGGCCGTTGGTTAGGCTTGTCAAAGATACGAATGTTCGCGGTAGAAATGCGTGCTCGGCATCTTAAGGAACGAGTTACGAAGTACGTTATATGCTCCTAAACTCCTTAATTAGTCATGCTAATTACCACACTTCACAAGTGTTCACAATAGGGAGAAACCTACATTGAGAAAGTTCTCGAGCGTTCTAAAGAACCTTATGTTTTCTAGAGCTTCTGTCTTCGTTGTTGTTACGTAAACGATTTTTTTCTCCATCTACGCTAACGGCGCTGCTCGTCCGTATGCGGTACGCTTGATAGAGAGAGAGACGTGAATCTCTTTATTCAAGTAAACATAATTCTGCCTCTTAATAAACATGCCCTTCCATGCCATTCTGCCTATGCAAGGGGCAAAAGGCAGAATATGGTCTTAGTATTTACAAGTGATGCAAAAGGGACAGCTGTTTGTAAAAACATGCTTTAGCTAGAAAATTAAGCTGTTGCATTCAAAGAACATGAAAAGAAATTTTAAAGCTTGCCCTTGCTTTGCAGTGAAAGTCAAATGTTCGATTTATCTTCCTAAATTTAGTGATCCTTGGAAAACAGAGTCTATTTCAACGATATAGCACGTTCTCTCGCCTCAGTAATCTCGACATTCCAAGAAAGTGTGTTACATAGTGTCGGATGCACCACTGTTATCACACTGCAGCATAGCGGTCAGTCCAAGGTGACGCTCGTAGTTACCTATTGGTGAACGCGGCTTTGAGATAAAATCGACGATATAAAAGCTCGAGATGACGGGGAAGCTGATGTGAAAGTCTGCATTTTCGGACGACTTCAATTGAGGGGAGAAATCAATGTTGAAGCGCCACACACCACAGATTACTCTTCTCCGCATGGGAACATTTGAACATGCACCGAATTCTGGTTAAATATTTTCTACCGCAATTTCTTAAATGCAGGCCTCTGGGGTACGCTAGGGCAGCCTTTTCGCTTTCTCAAATGCAGCAGTGTGCATGACTTCGCACGAGTACTATAGTGTTGCCAGCGACAGTGGCCTTACGATGAAAGAAAATATTATCTCGGGTCACTGGACGTTGCTTACGGTTCCTGTAGATATCGCACATGACCTTTAGCACTGTTTTTTACGCTGTAAATATGACGCATCGTGCGGGTGTATTGACTGATATTACAGAGAAACTTCCATTGATGATGATCTCGAGCGTTCTAGAGAAGGTTTTTTGCAGAGCGACCATCTTCGCAATTGGCACGTGAGCATTTTTTTCTCTATTTAGGCTCACAGCATTGTTCGTCTCTACGCGGCACATTTCAAAGCACGAGATTCACGTTCAGAAACTGGCCGATATCCTGACTTTCTTTTCGGACATCTAACTGTAACAATACATGGTAGAGTATATAATCGCGACTGTACGAAGACGTGGGAAAAAGCAGATACACAGACACAGCGCTTCACATTCAACTATAAATTTCGTCTTCGCCCGCACCTTTAACTATATACTGTACCAGCGCAAACAAACGAAACAGCAAAAAAGAGCATTCTGCGTTGAATTTCGAGAAACCGTACACGTGTGCAAGGCATGGGCAGAAGATTAGACCACTGCAGTACATGTTTGCCCCATGCCTTGCACACGTGTACGGTTTATCGAAATTCATCATTGAATGTTCTTTCTTGCTGTTACGATTGTTTTGCGGTCCGTTTGTTACTCCGCTTTGGAGGGTAGCGCTGCTGCCGTCCAAAACGGCGCTTCAAAAGTATTGCATCGATAGGACAGGTTGTAAATGTTGCCATGTTCGAGAAAGTCCCACTAGCGGCATGCCTCGCTTCAGTGCAAACCTTTTGTGAGAACGCTAAACAGACAAGCAACGCAACACGTTAGGTACACATTCGTACTTAATACGAATCCCAACGTGGAGTGAAATAATTTCACGAGAAATGCTTTGCATATAAATGTTACAGTACAGAATAAGTTTAGTTCAAAATAGAAAGTCCAGCGCTTACGCGAAATACGCACAAATTAACGGCACACCTAATTGAAGTCGGCACTGCGGTGGCAAGCAAGTGGGAAGCTTTATTTTATTTTTCAGATATTTCGGCGGCTTTCGTTACAATGTTGCATAAAAGGACAAACGAAGTGTACGCGTCACAAAAGTCAGGGTATGACGTGGTAGTTCTGCGGAAACCCTCAAGGTGGAGAGAAGGAATGAATGAAGAGAAAATCAGACATCCACCCGTTCGTAGCAATTGCTAGAAAGGAAAGCCATACAGGTTCCTCGAAACAAAAGCCTCATAGTTGAGGGTTTAGTGCCGGAAGTGCGGGACCAGAATGAATTTTTCTTCAACTATGAGGCTTTTCTTTCGAGGAACCCGTGCGGGTTTCCTTTCTAGCAATTGCTACGAACGGGTGGATGTCTGATTTTCCTTTTATTTAAAAGACGCGGTAATATGTTCAAATCCCTTCTAAAGTGTTATGTTGCCATTCCTGCTGTAAATATATTATTTAAATTCTTCAATATTGATGGCGAACCTAATAATTAGGAATTACACAAAAATAATGGGCACATTTTCCAGGCTGCTGCGAAGGAAATAAGGTTGTTTTATCTGCAACGAAGGCGAGGTATCTTTCTTAAAACACGATACATGGTAACTGAGAGATCCTGTACATGACTTCCACGTCTGGCAACAAATTCGAGAACATGCGAACAAGACGAGCACTTAAGAAGCCTGCAGCTGTAGAAAAAACCGTCATAAACCCCGAAATTCTTAAAAACAGGAGTACTCACCACCACGATAGACGATGCGCTTCTGGGCTGGGGGTCCTGACGAAGGGCCGGGCTCGGCAACAGCGTCACCGCCTGCAGCCCGCTTGGACGCCACTGCAGCGCCTGTAGCCAGGATGACATTATCGCGGGCAGCCAGCTCCACTCTCCTTGGGCACACCACGCGGCCACTCGGCAAGGTGAAACGCACTCGCTTTGGTTTTCGAGTGGACGTCGGTTGGCAAGTAGGGGCTACACAGGCCATGGCGGCTGCCGGTTCCACTTCAGCTGGCATGGCTCCTTTGCTCGGTGCAGCGACTTCGATGTACGTCCGCACGGAACGCAGTCAGGCGCAGAATAAAATTTTGGTCACTCGCAAGGCAACGCGTGTCTTTCCCTTTCCCTCTCCCACTCCACCAACCAATCAGGTGGTTGGCTAGGAAGCGTCCGTGGAAGGTCAAAGTACCTCAGGCCCCGCCCATAGTCATTTCGCGCCCACCCACATGGGCTGGATCCGACACATTCTAACATAAAACGGAGGAGTAATTGCGCACATGTAATACAAAGAAAACTGGAATATCTTTACCTTGTCCCGGCCCATACATTCCCACCTGTGCCGACGGCTGCCACACCAAAGCCGAAAATTACAACCACACCGTCTTGCTCTCCGAATGAACGCCTATAAAGTCAGGTTTGAAAATGAGACTAAACCACACTTAAAGCATTGACGTTCTATCATGACTGTTTACGTTACGCGGGGAAGAAAAGTGGTGCCTTTCCTAGCAGCGTTAACGTCCGAGCTGCAAACTGGCTGCTGTATATTTCAGCGTTCCGTATATGAGGTTCATTTCCTTCGCTCGGCTTCGTGCTCCAGTTCAGCGTTGAATATTGTTTAACTCGAATGGTGTTACTGGGAAGATTGAACATCCACCATATAGCGAACTTTTGGAAATTGTTTTTCCGTCAGCGGGACATCGCGGCCATGACAGTCGAGGAGGGTATTAGCTTTTCGTCTTCGCTCAGTTACAGGGAAACACGATGGCTTTTCCGTTATGAACCGCAGGAGTTCTACTCCATTTGGCTTTAATAGCACGAAGACGCATAAGGTCTGTGCTATACGGGAACTTGGTGCCGAGTAAAGCACATTTATCTACACCCTGTAGGCTTGGTTAAAGGTATATTAAAGCCAATCAATAAGGAAATATTGTTCCTTTAATCACGTATCAGCTGGGACTGTAGATAAGTACTGTAAAGTTGCATATTTACCATGCCATGACTGTGCTGATTGCGTTCCACAAATCACAAGCAAGGACATAAATGCCTGCCTTTTCCAGTAAGCACTCGCGCTTTCAGAGTATTAGAACTTCTTCTATTAGCTTAAAGTGAATTGTCCCAAATTTCTTGAACAGAAGAAGCATTATGAATGATCAAACAGCATGCACAACTGAATGATTAGCTGTAGCTATTAAGAGAAAGAAACCGCAGGTCCGGGCCACGCTACCATTGACGACTAAGTGCATAGGTGTGGTTGTGTATACGCCAGTAAACACCATCAGTATACCAATGCGGAACTTCGCCATTTCCCTCTCAAGTTTCTTCTTTTTTCATTTTCCGCAGAAGCATACTCTATCCTCAGCCTCTTTACTTGCCCTTGCTTTTGTTCATGCCACAGGTTGTCGAGGTTCGGAGCAGACTTCTGAATGCAATTGAATTTACGTGATCACCTGACCGCGCGATCCATTTCATACGGGACCGGTAGCCATTTCAAACTTGTTAGCCACCTTCACGTTAACTAACTAGTGGTGTGATGTTTCGCTGCGCTTTATGCACCCTCGGATGCTACGTTCCGGTGTTATGTAGCCATTCATGTGCAAAGTGATGTTGAATATTGAGGGATTGTCATGCATTAGTGAGTGACGGTGCATGAAGCCAGTGTCGTAGATAAAGAAAGCCGTGCAGCGAAGACAACTTAACATCGAGAGCGGACGGGCGAGTGCAAGAAGCTAGGCGCGTGATGTCTGACGCGCCGTTAAAACCAAATACTAAAAAGAAAGGAACTATTAAGGGCCGTACACGATGGGCGACGTAGAAGAAAATGAGCGAAGAAGAAGAGATGAGCAAGAGACCAAGGGACGCGTTTCATGCCGTCTGCATATACATACAATCAGCAAAACGAAAAAACTTTGTATTGTTGTCTTGTAATTTGCTTGTTTTCTATGATTCCTTTTCTTCTTTTTTTTTCTCAATTTGCAACACTCCAAAAGAATAGGCAATCGTTTCAGCGCGCAATTCTTGGCCAATCCCAGAGTGTGGGTATGAGCCAATACATGAAGCCATCATCATCGTCATCGAGACCCTAGAATGGCGTGGTGGTGTTCGGACGCGAGTGGGTGGCGAAGAAGTCAGCGTGAGCGGGAGTAAGCCATCGGGCCGTGGGCCCGAGCTTCCAGATTCCTACCGGCAGAACCTGGACAGCCTAGCCTCCGGAGCTAGGACAAAGTCCCACCGCGCGACTTGAATGAGCTGCCGGGCCACGGGTTCGAGCTTCCAGATTCCCACAGGCAGAACCTGGACTGCCTAACCTCCTGAGTCAGGAGGCACATGCCTGTATCGCTACGTTGTTTTATTCGCTTCAACGCATGCGCGCAGCGCATTCTGGGCCCCCGGAATGCCCCCCGAAGCAGGCCCCGTATTTTGCTCTTTGTGCATGGACGAACTTGTGAGGCCAACGCGGGCTTCCTTTAACGAACAAAAAAATTAGGAACAGCATGAACCCGTACAAAGTGGGTAAGGGTGAGGATGCTCCATGAGACCTCAAGGAGCTGGCAGCTACGATGCAGGTTGATACAATCATGATTATCTGGTGCTTTCTACGATCAGCGTCATTTTGCAACAAAGGAAGTTCGGCAATTCACTGTAGTTTATCAGAGTACTACGTCGGGCTAGTTGGCGCATACTTGAGGAGGCTGTTGGCCGAAAGGCCAAAATACACGGAAGATATGCGAGGAGGAGACAGAAAAAGCGCCCTGCATTGGGCACTCTTTCTTAATCCTCTCATTTCTTCGTCAATTCTTACCTAGCGCCGCACACCATTCTGAATTTCACTGAAGGTTCACGATTATTTTTCGGTGAGGAAGCTTGATAGAAGAGAAGTGTCTCCATCTGGTCTTGCATCATTGCGCCCAGCGAGACGACTGAATGAAAGCATGCGTCCACACATGCGGTAGCCAAGACTTTCTGCCTTTAATCGTCATAGCAATTATGTGGACACTTCGGGCGAATTTACTCCCTCGTCACCGCGCGCTGTATGCTGCAGATTCGACGGAAAGCGTGTGAGGGTTGGCCGAGACGGACGGGGGTTTCTTCTGTGGCGTCGCCTCACGTGCACTCAAAGGGGGGAGGGGGAGGTGAGGGTGCACTAGGAGGCAAAGTTTATCCAGAAGTGTGTATGATTGTGGGAAAGAGAGCGGGGAGGAGATGTCTGCAAGGGGCTCTTCTTGGCTGCAATCTGCGGCGGTTGTAAACACTAAGCAACCAGGTATGATTGATGGCTTCCAGAATGCTGTGTTCTCGCACGCTTAACTTGCGCTAAGGTCGGACGCAACACGACAGGGAATTCGCTGACCACTGCGGCCACTCATCACCCCAGCGTTGTGACAGCAAGTGGACGTGCTCATTAAGAGAGATGTGCTCGTGATTTGCCGCACGCTCGTCAGAAGATGTTCTTTAATTTCATAGGAGTGGAAGGATTAGTACAATTTCTACGGCAGACAAAAGAAATGAGCTTTCCTCGTCTAGTTTTTTTTTTTTTGCATAAAAGTACGTGACAAGTGCGCGTCCCCTGCGTACCCTTCCTACATAATGTGGCAGATGTTACATTGGCTTCTATTTTTTTCCTAATTATTGCACATGTACAGGTCGCTTCATTACAAATCACCTGCTATGTGCCATAGTATGGAAATTATATTCATAAACAACACGCGGAAATGATGTAAAAGAGCTAGAGGCACTGTTCTTGACAGTGTCGAATTCTGCGACGTTGTCGAATTTGGCAATGACGGCATTTCTAGCCAATGAGAGATGCCGACAGGTGCCTCCGACATGATCAAATTGCCGCCATTATCAAATTTGACAACATGACAGAATTCAGCACTGTCCAGAATAGTATCTCCTGTCGGTTCTACGATTTGTAGCGGCCGCTTCTTGGTGAAGCCCCCATTGTGGGTATGTGCAGTAATAAAGTCATCCCCTGTAATGCCCAATGTATTATATCCGCTGCGCTGTGTTTGGTGCGTTGTAATAATAAAAGAAACGCAGAAAACCTAAAGCAAAGCCCTATTTCGCATTTATCTGTTGGAGTGATGTTTCACCTTGGGATAGCTTAAAAAACAATAATCAATTCATTAATTAACACAATAACTAAGTTACCCCAGGAAAAATATTTGTTGGTTCTTTTTGCTACATATCTACTCTCTATGCCCAGAATAAATGCGACCAAATTCTTCAAAATTCCCTTGATGAGCAACCGTGCCAGGGCATTAGAGACATAATCAAAACACGGACGCGGTTCTTCGCCAATTTCCTATTGTGGGTATGTGTTATAGAATGGACATCATTATATTTAACACACGTTGACCATCTGAACTAGCTATCCGGTGTTGGCAAGAGAGAAGTATACGCCAATGCTTAATTTGTAGGAAGCTGCAAACGATATAACGTGTTTTCAAGGTCAGAGAAGATTCCATTCTTTTCTTGGACATTATCCTGTGTACTATCCATAAGGAGTTGTGTTTAGCCTCACATAAAATTTTATTTCCTGTAGTTGAATACACCGGAGTTGCACAATATGATTTTATCTTGGTCCTAGGCTTCCGCAGTATATGTAACACAATTGTGGAAGTGAGGCACCGAGATGTCAACGTGCCTCCTCGCGTAAAACCTTCATCGAGATTGTCGGATATGTAAGACTGACGTAACGGGCATGGTCTAAACCTCCCGAGTGGACCAATGTATTTGATATGACGATTAATATTGAAAAAAAAACTAAATAATTTGCTTCCGTCTCAGATTTCCCGACCAGCCTGTGACGTAGCATGGCCAGATGCAATTTTCATAAGAGAATTTGTGGAAGACCGCTAGAAAAGCTGCATCTGCCGCACGACATTTCACCATGTCGAATAATACGACATGCTGTTTGTTCGCCGTAGCGGTTACAGATGGCGCCGTCATTACGTTGCAGTGACATCGCCATCTGCCTGTATCAGACGCTAAGCTAGGCCTTGATCCCTGTCACGGTCCGTTTAAGAAAAGCAACCTAAAATATTATCACTAACCATATTTTACATTCAAAAGAAGGATGAGAGCGTTAAATTACACAAGTGAAAGAAGAATGTGCATATATATAGAAAGTGGAAAGAAAACACCTATAAAGGAAGGGTTAAAAAATAAGAACAGGATAACGAGCACTCTACACTGCTTGTAACAAACGCGGGTCTCATTAATCACAGTCACCGCTATTCTAATCCTAAAGTTGTTAGGTGTGTCCGAATACACAAGGACATCAGAAGAAGAGCGGGGTGCGGCTCGCCAACAGTTCTTGTCACGTGGTCGCGAAGTTGAAGAGCGCCCAGCCGTTGTCGACGGAAGGTACTGGTCGCTCCTTGAGCGAACTCAAGGTTGTCACGTGATGGGACCTTGTGCTGACTCAGCAGGTTAGGCAGTGCAGGTTCCGCCTGTGGTAATCTGCAAGCTCGGGCCCACGGCTCGACGGCTTACTCCCACTACCAGGGGACGCTGACTTCTTCGGCTCACACTTTCGTCCGAACCCCACCACGTATGGTATGAGCCATAACATGATGGCCTTATGTTATGGCTCATACCCACACTGGGGGATTGGCCAAGAATTGCGGGCTGAAAAGATTACCTATTTTTTTGGAGTGTTACCAATTCAATGTGAGAAAAAAGGAAACATACGAAAACAAGCAAATTACAAGAGAACAATAGAACAGTTACACGTTTTGTTGATTGTATGTAAATGCGAACGACATCAAACACGTCCCTTGGTGTCTCACTCATCTCCTCTTCTTCCTTCATTTTCTTCTACGCCACCCATCGTGCACGGCCCTTAATGGTTCCTTTCTTCTTAGTATTTTGTTTTGACGGCGCATCAGACATGTGCACGCGCGACGCTTCTTCGTCGTCGGCTTCTTACGTTCACAAGTTTGCTCTCGATGTTAAGTTGTCTTCGCCGCATCGCTCCCTTTATCTATGACACTGGATTCGCACACTGCCATTCACTAATGCGCAACAATCCCGCAATATTCAACATCACTTTGAACATGTATGCCTTGATAACACCGGAACGTAGCTTACTAGTTTACATAAGGCGCACTACATAAAGCACTATTTACTGAACGTGAAGGTTGCTAACAAGTTTGAAATGGCTACCGTTCCCACATGAAATGAGTCGCATGGTCAGATGATCACGTAACTTCAGTTTCATTCAGAAGTGTGCGCCGAACCTCGAGAATAGGTGGCGTGGACAAAAGCAAGGGGAAGTGAGAAGGGTGAGAATAGAGTATGCTTGTGGAAAATGAAGAAAATAAGAGAATTAAGGGCGAAATGGCGAAGTGCGGCATTGCCATTGATGGTGTTTACAGGCGTATATATAACCACACCTATGCGCTCAGTCGTCAATGGTAGCGTGGCACGGACCTGCCGTTTATTTCTCATAACAGCTACAGCCAATGATTCAGTTGTGCATAGTGTTTCGTCATTCATGATGCTTTTTCTGTTCAAGAAATTTGGGGCAATTCACTTTAAGCTACAATAAGAAGTTCTTGCACTCTGAAAGCGCGAGTGCTTACTGGAAAATGCAGGCATTTATATCCTTCCTTGTGATTTGTTGGAACGCAATCTGCAGAGCCATGGCATGGTAAATACGCAACTTTACAGCACTGATTGGCTTTACTATACCTTTAGCCAAGCCTACAGGGCGTAGATAAATGTGGTTTACTCGGCAACCCGTTCCCATATAGAATAGACCTCATGCGTCTTCGTGCTATTCAAGACAAATGGTGTAGAACTGCTGCGGTTCATAACGGAAAAGCCACCAAGATTCCCTGTAACTGAGCGAAGACGAAAAACTAATACCCTCCTCGACTGTCATGGCCGCGATGTCCCGCTGACGGAAAAACAATTTCAAAAAGTTCGCTATATGGTGGATGTTCAATCTTCCGAGTAACACCATTCGAGTTAAACAATATTCAACGCTGAACTGGAGCACGAAGCCGAGCGAAGGAAATGAACCTCATATACGGAACGCTGAAATATACAGCAGCCAGTTTGCAGCTCGGACGTTAACGCTGCTAGGAAAGGCACCACTTTTCTTCCCCGCGTAACGTAAACAGTCATGATAGAACGTCAATGCTTTAAGTGTGGTTTAGTCTCATTTTCAAACCTGACTTTATAGGCGTTCATTGGGAGAGCAAGACGGTGTGGTTGTAATTTTCGGCTTTGGTGTGGCAGCCGTCGGCACAGGTGGGAATGTATGGGCCGGGACAAGGTAAAAATATTCCAGTTTTCTTTGTATTACATGTGCGCAATTACTCCTCCGTTTTATGTTAGAATGTGTCGGATCCAGCCCATGTGGGTGTGCGCGAAATGACTATGGGCGGGGCCTGAGGTACTTTGACCTTGCACGGACGCTTCCTAGCCAACCACCTGATTCGTTGGTGGAGTGGGAGAGGGAAAGGGAAAGACACGCGTTGCCTTGCGAGTGACCAAAATTTTATTCTGCGCCTGACTGCGTTCCGTGCGGACGTACATCGAAGTCGCTGCACCGAGCAAAGGAGCCATGCCAGCTGAAGTGGAACCGGTAGCCGCCATGGCCTGTGTAGCCCCCACTTTCCAACCGACGTCCACTCGAAAACCAAAGCGAGTGCGTTTCACCTTGCCGAGTGGCCGCTTGGTGTGCCCAAGGAGAGTGGAGCTGGCTGCCCGCGATAATGTCATACTGGCTACAGGCGCTGCAGTGGCGTCCAAGCGGGCTGCAGGCGGTGACGCTGTTGCCGAGCCCGGCCCTTCATCAGGACCCCCAGCCCAGAAGCGCATCGTCTATCGTGGTGGTGAGTACTCTTGTTTTTATGAATTTCGGGGTTTATGACGGTTTTTTCTACTGCTGCAGGCTTCTTAAGTGCTCGTCTTGTTCGCATGTTCTCGAATTTGTTGCCAGACGTGCAAGTCATGTACAGGATGTCTCAGTTACCATGTGTCGTGTTTTCAGAAAGATACCTCGCCTTCGTTGCAGATAAAATAACCTTATTTCGTTCGCAGCAGCTTCGAGAATGTGCCCATCGTTTTTGTGTAATTCCTAATTATTAGGTTCGCCATCAATATTGAAGAATTTAAATAATATATTTACAGCAGGTATGCCAACATAACATTTTAGAAGGGATTTGAACATATTACCCTTACTTTAGCGGTGCATTCATTTCTTTGGCCTTTCTTGCAATATTTTAATAAAAGCCGCCGAAGTATGTGAAAAAAAAAAGAAAGCTTCCCGCTTTCTTGCCGCCGCAGTGCCGACTTCAATTAGGTGTGCCGTGATTTTGTGCGTATTTCACCTAAGCGCTGGCGTTCCAATTTCGAACTAAACTTATTCTGTACTGCAACATTTATATCAAAAACATTTCACGTGAAATTATTTCACTCCATGTTCGGATTCGTATTAAGTACGAATGTGTAGCTAACGTGGCATTTTTTTGAAGTTTTAGCATCTCCAGTTCGTTTAGCCTTCTCACAAAAAGCTTGCACTGAAGCGAGGCTTGTCGCTGATGGGACTTTCTCGAGCATGGCAACATTTACAACCTGTCCTGTCGCTGCAATACTTTTGAAGCACCGTTTTGGAGGGCCCTCGAACGCGGAGTAACAAACGCACCGCAAAACAATCGTAACAGCAAGAAAGAACATTCAGTGGTGAATTTCGATAAACCGTACACGTGCGCATGGCATGGGGCAAACATGTACTGCAGTGGTCCAATCTTTTGCCCATGCCTTGCACACGTGTACTGTTTCTCGAAATTCAACGCAGAATGTTCTTTTTTGCTGTTACGTTTGTTTGCGCTCGTACGGTATATAGTTAACGGAGCGTGCGAAGACGAAATTTATAGTTGAATGTGAAGCGCTGTGTCTGTGTATCTGCTTCTTCCTACGTCTTCGTACAGTCGCGCTTATATACTCTACCATGGATTGTTACAGTTAGATGTCCGAAAAGAAAGTCGGGATATCGGCCAGTTTCTGAACGTGAATCTCGTGCTTTCAAACGTGCCGCGTAGGGACGAACAATGCAGTTAGCCTAAATAGAGAAAAAATGTTCATGTGTCAATTGCAAAGATGAATGCTCTGGAAAAAACCCTTCTCTAGAACCCTCAAGATCTTCATCAACGGAAGTTTGTCTGTAATCTCAGTCAATACACCCGCACGATGCGTCATCTGTACAGGCTAAAAACAGTGCTAAAGATCATGTGCGATATGTACAGGGACCGTAAGCAACGTCCAGTGACCAGAGATAATATTTACTTTTATCGCAAGGCCACTGTCGCTGGCAACACTGTAGTACTCCAGCGAAGTCATGCACACTGCTGCATGTGAGAAAGCGAAAAGGCTGCCCTAGCGTACCCCAGAGGCCTGCATTTCAGAAATTGCGGTACAAAATATTTAACCAGAATTCGGCGCATGTTCAAATGTTCCTATGCGGAGAAGAGTAATCTGTGGTCTGTGGCGCGTCAACATTGATTTCTCCCCTCCATTGATCACGTCCGAAAATGCAGACTTTCACATCATCCCCGTCATCTCGAGCTTTGATATCTTCGACTTTATCTCAAAGCCGCGTTCACCAATAGGTAACTACGAGCGTCACCTTGTTCTGACCGCTATGCTGCATTGTGATAACAGTGATGCATCCGAAACTATGTAACACACTTTCTTGGAATGTCGAGATTACTGAGGCCAGAGAACGTGCAATATCGTTGAAATAGACTTTGTTTTCTAAGGTTCACTAAATTTATGAAGATAAATAGAACATATGACTTTCACTGCAAAGCAAGGGGAAGCCTTAAAATTTCTTTTCATGTTCCTCGAAGGCAACAGATAAATTTGCTAGCTATAGCATGTTTATTCAAATAGCCGTCCGCTTTGCATCACGTGTAAATACCAAGACCACATTCTGCCTCTCTTCCCCTTGCCTAGGTAGAATGGCATGCAGGGGCATGTTTATTAAGACGCAGAATTATGTTTATTTGAATAAAGAGATTCTCCTCTCTCTCTCTATCAAGCGTAACGCATACGGACGAGCAGCGCCGTTAGCGTAGATGGAGAAAAAAATCGTTTACTTAACAACAACGAAGACAGAAGCTCTAGAAAACATAAGGTTCTTTAGAACGCTCGAGAACTTTCTCAATGTAGGTTTCTCCCTATTGTGAACACTTGTGAATTGTATTAATTAGCATGACTAATTAAGGAGTTTAGGAGCATATAACATACTTCGTAACTCGTTCCTTAAGGTGCCGAGTACGCATTTCTACCGCGAAAATTCGTATCTTTGACAAGCCTAACCAACGGCCTTCCATTTTTGTTCTATGCGCAGGTGTCCCTCTAAAGCGCTGCAAGGGGTGCCGCTGTATCAGTGACGCTGCTGATGGAGAAAGCATCAGAGGTGACCCCGAGACATCGTCACAGGAGTACAAGCTCGACGTCAACCGCGGCCTGTTGTCGTGTGCCAACGGTGTCAGAACGTTCGACTCTTCTACCGTGGATGACGGCTTCATGAATGAGATCATGGCAATGGCCGACGATTAGTGCGACAAGAAATGAACATTCTATCTACCGCCAATGACAGGACTCGAAAGGCGTCGATTGTTGAACATGTGACTAGAGCTGGGGTGTTTTGAACGGTCACATGACGTTTTGTTCTATTCGTTCATTTATTGTTGCATTTGTTGAAGAACGTGTTATCTAGCGGCCAATAAATCCATGCTTTTATTCACCTTACATCGTGTGATATTCTTTCTGTTTCTTCATTTTAGCAGTTTACACTCTGCAGGACTTACTCGACTTTGGTTGGTATACTAATTGCTGCCATTACCCAAGAAACCCACACCTTGTAGAAGCAAACACAAATTTGTTATGATGAGTGTTTTGAAGGTAATCTTTCTTTGCCTTTTCTTTCGATTTACCCACTGCTCCTGGTGCTGTGCCTGCTGCTGTAGGCACACCGCCGCGTGCAATTGTTCAGAGCGTGTATATACATGAAAGAAGCATGGCAGGGACGAGACGCGAGGAACTCGTTTGGATAGCACCAAATAGAATGTGCACAACGCTCTCTGGAGCTCCTGGATCCACATGACGTTAGGTTCTTGGAAGCTGTAGTTATCCGTGGCCCCCTACAACGCTTACCTTTCTGCCAACGTGAATACATTTCTACCTGAAAATGGATTGAATTCGCGAAATGAGTGAATAACAGCCTTGCCACTCTTGGATCGCAGCTGCCATACAAGGGAGGGGGGAGGGAAAAGGTGACGTGTGAAGGCAAGGAAACGCTACAAAAACTTCATCGCAAGGTACTGTACGGTGCGCTTCAGCTATTTATGAAAAATAAAACCATCGAAATATGTCTAGCGGACATCTTACGCAGAGCGTGCAGAAGCTGAGCCGCATTAAATAAAGCGCACTTCAGGGTCTAGGCGATACAAAGGAAACGGGCACGTGTCAAATCAACACTTTTGTGCCCGCCGCGATAGGTTTGCGGCTATGGCGTTGTTCGAGGGCGCAGATTTGACCCGGGCAGCTGCATATCGACGGGCGGGGGGGGGGGGGGGGATAGAAAACGCTCAAGGACTTTGATTTAGGGCCACGTTAAAGAATACCACAGTGCCAAATTAATACGGAGTGCTCTACTACGGCCTGCTCATAATCCCGTTAAGGTTTTGGCAGGTACAGCCCCATAATAAATTAGTTTAAAGGGGGCATGACACGCTGATTCAACATATTGTGGTTTCTTGCGAGAAATTATAGCAGAGGGTTTATTATGGCTATACACGCATAAAAACTAAGCAGTAAAAGCACATTTCTGTTCAAAATATGAGCTCGAACTCGAGGCTCTAAGCCCCGCCGTCCAGCACCCACCGCCATACTTCCAAGCCATGTGTGACGTCATAGGCAGCATGTAACCGAGCCGTCGTCTGTTACAAAATTGGCCAACCCGCGACGTGAGGTTGGGGCGTAGTATTACCGTATTTGCTCACCTCGCAACACGATTATTCTCCTTAAGGGTGTTTTGACTGTAATATTTTTGAGTACGCAAAGCAAGTTAGCGGCGCCATTTCCGAAGTAATTCACTTCCGAAATACTTCCCCAAACAATTGTGAATCTCTCTACCAAAATGTTAATTCTTGCAATTTTCTAGCTCAATATACTTTGAGAATGTTGGTGATGAATATTCAAGGGGGACTTGATAATTTACATTTATTGCGTAGCTCTAAAAGTTTCCCATGACGTGGAGGATGGTTAAACAAGTTTTTGGGCAGTTTTCAAGAGTAAAAAGAGTGTCTCAGAAGTGTTTATCATTATTCCTGACTGTAGCAAATGAATGAGCATGAGGATACGGTCCGCTAACAGTGACAGGGAAGAAAGAGACCGTGGCACTACACGACGTGTTACAAAAGCAACTCTTCATTAGGTGAACCTGTGCCCACAAAAACAAGCCACATTTCGGAACCAGGACATGCGCCGATATTCAAAACCTGATGTGAAAGCGCTTTCATTTCACACACGCAAGAAATGTTTATTTCATTATTGTAGCAATAATGAGAACACCACCATAGCAGGCACAGTGGACGCACTTCAGCTCACAAAAATTTATTCTTAATGTTTTTTTTTTTTGCTTAAGGGCAGCGCGTAGTTGGAACACGAATCTCATGTTTGTTTTGCACCTGTTGCCGGACCGTCTGTAGATGACCTCTAGAAAAACTGTTTCTGCCGTGAAGGTGACTTGATGCGTCCGAACGAGCGTTCAGATACTGCGCATGCACTAGTTCCCTAAGTTGTCTAGTGGCGATTTTTTTTTAGTGCT
Organism: Dermacentor variabilis; assembly: GCF_050947875.1. NCBI lineage: Eukaryota > Metazoa > Arthropoda > Arachnida > Ixodida > Ixodidae > Dermacentor > Dermacentor variabilis. The sequence goes on from NC_134570.1 coordinate 120,527,458, forward strand.
TATGGGAGTATGGATCAGGTAGCGCGTCGGTGGACCCTACTTGTTTTCTTTCTACGTTCGCTTATGATAGCAATCTTGGTTATCTCATTCTCACATATTTAACGCGTCATTCCGACAAGCTGGAGAAATTCAAAAGTGACTGCACCTGAAGCGTAGCACAGGTAAAATTCCATTCGTTCCCGAAATATGCGGCAATGAAGAAAGAACTGGTGATCAAGTTGCGAATGGACTACCCTTTCACTTCACTGATGAAAGTGTGCAATGTAGATTTTGTCGGCATTGACTTCTGGAGCTGCGCATGTAAGAAAACAAAATTAGCTTGCATGTCCGCATTCTTTGTTGGCTTTCTACAGCGAAGCTGCATATGGCTATGGGTTTCATGGGTTTTTCATGTCCGTGAGTGGTCAATAAAAATGGTGAGCGTGAGCCGATCCTGGTGGTAGTGAGATACCGTGCTGACCAGTGGCGGAGGCAAAGCAGGCTACAAGGACTCCGCCCCTATATATAGTCGTAATAAACGATACGTCAAATATATAAATGAAGATGAATTGTTTCATGTCGATGGGTGTAATGCAAATATCTCTGAACAGCACATGCAATCACGAGCGGAAGGCGTTGCCATATACGCAAAGGACAAAAAAAATTTAGCATCCATATATGTTTAGCATTCGAGAGAACAATCTCATCGGCTTTGGTGATGTCTGTGCCGCGCAAATAAAAGACAGCATAGTGATGTCCACTGTGTATATATCTCCAGGCACACCTAAGTGCGATATAGATAAGTTCTTGACCACACATTTTGCATGGGTACGCCGTGGTGACACAGTACCTCTGATGTTCGTCGAAGAAATCAATGTGCCGGTTTAATAACCAGGCAAGAAATGGTTCACTCAGCTGAGTTTATGTTTGAATAATTTGGTTTGAAGGATCACAACAATCCAAGTCACAACTATTCCACAACGGTCGTCTAGATATTTAACATTCATCAAGATTCTGTGTGAGGTCGTATGCGGACCGATCACTGCATACCACAGTAATCAAGTAATCATATAACCGCCGTCACAGCCACTGACAAATGATCAATATAAATATTGTACTGTAAAATAAGGAGCAGTGGGGCTGTGGCTAGGAGAGAGGCAACGACGACAAGAAAGAAAAACCTTGTTTCGGTGCTCGATCGGCTACACTACCTCTCGCTGCTCCGACGTTCTAGTCGCGAACGCTTACTGCTCAAAGTGCTTCGCGACATTTGGTGGAGGTACGCGGTGGTGTAGCCGACCGACCAGGCAAGGAATCCTCAGACGGTCAACGACCTCATAATGCTTTGCCAGAGCTATGAGGAGCTGCGCAAACCACGGCTTTTTACGCGCCGAGCTCTCGCACCGGACGTCGCGCTTTCAGCTCTGCGTGATGGTGTCACTTCTACTCCTTGCAGTTCAGAAATTTTCGACAAAATCAAGCAATTCGTACGAGAAGAAGTGGCACGCCAACTCTCTTTTCTACCACTCAGTCCAGCCTCAGAGCCGCGGTTGTCTCCCGATCTCCGTCAGGTGATACAACAAGAAGTCGCTAACGCAGTAGCACTTGCTCATCAACCACCTCCTACGCCTGTGCCACTTACATACGCTGCCGTTGTCGCGAATCCAAGGCCTCAAATGGCAGATATGCCTGTGTTATCTGGACGACATCGTTATCTTTTCACCGGACGTTCATTCCCACTTACTTCGCATTGAATGCATCCTAAAGTGCATCGCCGATGCTGGCCTCCAGCTTAACTTGAAGAAGTGTCGCTTCGCTGCCCGGCAGCTGGTCATCCTCGGCCATGTCGTGTCGAAAGAAGGTGTACTCCCTGATCTGGCGAAACTACAAGCTGTTGCCCAGTTTCCCCGACAACGACTTTGAAAGAACTGCTCAGCTTCACTGGGTTAGCATCATACTTTCGCCGTTTCATCCGCAATTTTGCCACCATAATAGCACCTTTAACGCAGCTTCTTCGTAGTGGCCACAAGCTTTCAACCTGGTTACCGGATTGCGATGCCGCCTTCACGAAGCTGCGTCGTCTGTTGACGTCATCACCATTCCTGCGCCATTTCGACCCAAGTGCTCCAACTGAAATAGACACGGATGCCAGTGACGTTGGCCTTGGGGCCGTTCTCGCTCAGAGAAAGGCTAGATTCGACGAGTACGTCGTTGCCTTCGCCAGTCGTGTACTCACTAAACCTGAATCGAACTATTCTGTCACAGAAAAGGAATTCCTGGCTATAATTTGGGCCATAACCAAATTCCGTACGTATCATTATGGCCGCCCGTTTGACGTGATAACTGATCACCATTCGCTGTGCTGGCTGTCGTCTTTAAAAGAACCGTCCGGTCGTCTTGCACGATGGGCCCTTCGACTGCAGGAGTACGACATTCGCGTGCTGTACCATTCTGGCCGAAAACACTCGGATGCGGATGACTTGTCTCGTGCGCCACTAACAGACGAGGCTAGCTCCCCGAAGGCCTCATTGTCCAAGTCTTCCCTTGCTGCCACGGTCATTCTTCTAGAGCAGAAGAAAGGGCCATGGATTGTGTCCATACTGTGTTTCTTGTCCAACCCATCGACACCCATTACCAATCGCGCATTACGTCGCCAAGCACATCACTTCTCCATTCGCGACGGGCTCTTGTACCGTCGTAACTATCTCCCGGACGGCCGAAAATGGTTGCTTGTCATCCCGCGTCACCTGCGTTCTGACATTTGTGCAGCGTTCCACGACGATCCCCAGTGCGCGCATGCAGGTGTAGTGAAGACATACGCGCGTCTACGCCTTCGTTACTACTGGCGGGGGATGTATCGATTCATCCATCATTATGTCCGCTCCTGTCTCGTTTGCCAACGCCGTAAAGATACTCCTCGTCCTTCAACCGCCCCATTGGAGCCTTTGCCTTGCCCAGCACATGCTTTTGATCGAGTAAGCATCGACATTTATGGACCTTTGCCAACCACATCAGACGGCAAGCGCTGGGTAATCGTGGCCATCGACCATCTTACGCGATATGCGGAAACTTCCCCTTTGTCCAGCGCTTCTGCACGTGACGTCGCCTGGTTTCTCCTGCGCCACATCATCCTTCGCCACGGAGCTCCCAGGGAATTACTCAGTGACAGAGGCCGCGTCTCCCTCTACGACGTCATCGAGGCTCTCCTCAAAGAATGCCGCATCATTCATCGCACCACTACTGCGTATCATCCGCAGACTAGTGGCATGACCGAGCGCTTTATTCGCACTCTTGGTGACCTGCTGGCCATGTACGTTGCATTCGACCAAACCAAATGGGCCCATGTTTTACCTTTTCTGACCTACGCTTACAACACCGCCACGCAGACTACCACGGGATTTACGCTCTTCTTTCTCCTGTATGGACGCGAACCCTTTTCCACAATGGATACTATCCATCCGTACCGCCCTGACTCCACGGAAACAACTACCCTATCCGAAGCTGCTGCACACGCAGAAGAGTGTCGCAAGCTTTCCCGTATATTTACGTCAGAAGACCAGCAACGCCAGAAGCACCATCGAGAAACTTCCAATGCTCCTGTATCCTATGCTCCTGGCTCGCTAGTGTGGCTTTGGGTTCCAGCCTCTACTCCTGGACTGTCACCGAAAGTCGCGTCGAAGTACAAAGGCCCATACCGCGTGATCAACCAACCGTCTCCAGTCAACTATACTCTGGAACCCCTCGAGCTACCTTTGCATCATCGCCGTCGAGGACGCGAAATTGCGCATGCCGAGCGTCTCAAGCCCTACTATGATCCGCCTGTGTTGTCCTACCCGTAGGTCGCCGGGACGGCTTCCTTTTCCGCGGGGGAGATAACTGTACTGTAAAATAAGGAGCAGTGGGGTTGTGGATAGGAGTGAGGCAACGACGACGAGAAAGAACAACCTTGTTTCGGTGCTCGATCGGCTACACTACACTACACTACACGTTCTAGTCGCGAACGCTTACTGCTCAAAGTGCTTCGCGACAATACATGTACCCTTGCTTAACCCAGATTGAGAAGAAAGGGGGTTAACTGAGGGGCCCTTATATTTAATAGCCATGTAGCTACGGCACAAGCCGGGCGAGGAAAAGAGGAGGAAGACGTTGGCTGACGCCCTATCTTCCCTGTCAGTTTCCCCGTCATCTCGACATTTTACATAATCGACTTCATCTGAACGACACGTTCACCAACAACTAACTACCTGCACCAGCTTGGATTGCCCACCATCCTCTATTGTGAAAACAGTGGTGCATCCGAAACTGTGTGGCACATTTTATTGGAATGTAGAGATCACAGAGACAAGAGAATGTGATATTTCGTCTTTAGGTGTCTATCAAATTAGAAAATCATGTCTAATTCAACGAATTGCGTAAACGTGTGATTTTCCTACACGTGTGTAGAAAAAGAAAGACTGGGTTGCATATGGCAGTACTGCAGCACTGTTTCCGATGGGTGTCGATTAGGACCGCGCGTTGTGAACCACGAAAAAAATTAAATTAACTGTGGGAATCTACGTAAGCGAAGCTTTCTGGGCTGTTTGCTTTGACTGTCGTAATTACTGGTGATGTTGACTGCAAATATTTAATTTTTTCAACGGTTTCTCAACACGAGTGTGTTGAGTTGATGTTAAACGTTACCTTGTGTGCCCCACTACTGCTTGTCTCCTTAGTACACAAAACGCAAAGGGAGAGGTGTTTGCTTTAGGTGTTTTCCGCCATATTTCGTCTCCTCAGAGAGGGTTGAGCATTGTCATTGCGTCACATGGCACATCGCATCATGGCAGAAGCCCTAAACTTGAATTTGATGATGGGGCTCTGCTTGCCAAAGCCACGATCGGATTATGAGGCATGCCGTAGTGGTGCACTCCGGATTAATTTTGGCAGCATAGTGCTCCTTAACGTCCCCTAAATCAAAGTGCCGCAGCGTTTTTATTTCTCCCTGTTAAAACTGCGCGTGCCTCGGTCAAATTTGCGACCTCGAGCAATGCCATAGCCGCAGTGCTACTTCGGCGGGCGCAAAAGTGTTTAGTTGACGTGCGACCCCTTCCGTTGTGTCGCCTAGACCCTGAGGTGCACTTTAATTAACGCGACTCTGCTTACGCATATCCGGCGTATGTCACCGCTAGACATATTTGATGGTTTTATTTTTATACATAGCAGAAGCGGACCGTACCGTACCTTGAATTTAAGTTTATCTAGCGTTTCTTTGACGTCTCGCGTTAGCGTTTTCTATTCCGCACATCCCCCCTTGTATTTGTATGGGAACTACAAACAAAAGGTGGCAAGTCTCTCGTTTCGCGACTGCGTCTGTTCAACCCATTCACTTCCTTCTTTTCCCGCTCCTTCCTTCCATTCGATGTAGCTGAACTCTGGATTGGCACGCTGGTAAAAAGGTAAGCGCTTCCGGGGGTCACGCATAATTACAGCTGTCGAAAGGCTAATGTGGCCTTGACCAAGAAGCTCCGGGAGGCATTGTTTACATTCGACACGGTGCGGTCCAAACGAGTTCTTCGCGTCTCTTCCCTGCCACGCTCTTTCCAAGTATATAGACCGTTTCATCGAACGACGAGGAAAGGGCGCGCGGCAACCCTTTCCTCCTCTCTGGCTTGGGCGATCCGGCGCGGCGCTGCTTGACGGTATAGCTGTCGCGAGCTGCAGAACGATTTGGGGAAGGTTTAGATCTTACTTTGTGACATTTACGCATGTTCGTTCATATAAGGTCGTCAGGGAAGCCTTTCGGTGCACCGGTAACTACAGTACGCGCTTGGAGGCGCGAACACCTGACGCGCATTATCAGCCGCGGTGTCTATATGTGTTGTGAACTATATTGCGTATATCCTCTTTAATTAAATGAATAGAACCGGTGTCTCTGTGTTACCAGCATGAAATGGTAAATCTGCTCACTATCTGATCGCTCGGTGTAGAAACTAAAACATAAAAGCGCATGCTCGAGTGCGGTCAACCTAAGGCAACCAGGAAACAAATAAGCGGCAGGCGCTATCACATAATTGTGGTACACCGGCATCGTTCTCAGGAATTTCAAGTCTAGTAGGCTTAATATCACTATATGTCTACGCTAGCCTTCCTGCATGAGGCCGATGGCGCTGCTCAACACAGCGATTATTGCGGTTGGCGAACCAGCATGATACATATATAAGCTATGTGCGTCGACATTGCCGTTTTGCTCTGTAAAGCCATATTATATGAGAGGGATCGCATAATAAGAAAGCGATCGCTCTTCTTGAGGACAAAATTTCTGAAATACGTGTGGGTGCGTTATAGAGAATGGAACAAACACAACCGAAAAAAAAATTCGGTTATATTCCACTTTATTCCAACACGTGCCAACGCAACAGTACGAGCTCGCATTGTCACGCCGCCCAACGTTTATAGATACATAAACATTGATGCCACATGCTTGGAACATACGCTTAATGGAACAAAGATATCTATAATCCAGCACCTACCACTGCTTGGGATGCTCGCACAGTTGGTAAACGGTTGCTTTGCTGGAAAAGTATAGTTCACACTGTAAGGTATGCTGTTATAACTAACGAAAACTTTTTATGTTCATGGGTGGAAACCTCATACACAGAAGCAAGTAATCACGCAATGTAATCTGCAGCTAACAGTTTGAACGCTTGTCAAAGTATAATAGTACAGCTCCTATCGTAGCAGAACGGTCCCCACGCTGTTACCATCGTCGTGTATGTTTTATTGCTCCGAAACCGCAGCTTAAAACTAGAGGATAATACTGCAGTAAGGTCACATTAGCGAAAGGAACTGTCAGTAATGCGCAATTCATCTGCGACGCTGATTTAGGCTCAAAGATGCGCGCGCACATCGCGCTCCGTGCTCCGTCCGCCTCAACGCTAGTAGAAACTCCGGCCATAGTGACTGAAACCACTTCTGTACGTCTCACACAAGCGTCTAGCGCGTAGAAGACGCATGTCATGCTAAATAGACCGTGCGAGCGCGAAAACAAACACCAGAAACTACCGCCAAGCATATACCTGCCATGCGAAACGGAACGCTCGGCCAAGCCATCATGCCGACAGCCTATAGATGGCGCCACTGCGTAGCAATATGGTGGCGAATATGAGAAAAAAACGGTGTATACACGCTCTCAACCGCTCGCCGACAGCAGCAGCCATAGCAGCAGCAGCAACAGTGGCAAAGAGGAAAGGAAACGCACAGAAAGCTACGCTTTAAAACTCATATGAGCCCAAACGTTAAGTTCGTACTACACTATGTGTGTTTTTTGGTAATGGCAGCAATGAGTATACCACCTAAACCCTAGTAAGTCCTGCACACCGTAAACTGCTAATACGAAGATATAGAAACCATAGCACACAATGGAAGGTGAGTAAAAGAACGAATTTATTGGTGTCTGTACAACACCTCCAACAAATGCAACAATAAATGAGCTACTAGAACAAAAGGTCATGTGACTATTTTGGCTCTCGCGCTCTGCTCACATGTGCATTATTCGGTGCCTTTCGAGTCCTGTCATTCGGGGTCTATAGAACGTTCATTTCTTGCCGCACTAGTCGTCAGCCGTGGCCATGAACTCCTCCAGGAACCCGTCATTCACGGTAGAATGGTGACAGGTTCCGGGACTGTTGGCACAGGACACCAGGCCGCAGTTGACGCCCAGCTTGTCCTCACGTGACCATGTCTCGGTGTCACCTCTGATGCTTTCTTCAACTGCGGCGTCGCTGATACTGCGGCATCGCTTGAAGCGCTTCAGAGGAACGCCTGCGCATAGCACAATAAATGGAAGGCCGTAGTTTAGGCTTCTCAAAATACGAATTTTAGAAATCAAGGCAGGAACATACATCTCTCAAGATCGCAGGAAATGTACACAAAGAAACAAGAAACAATATAGAGAAGAAAACAAACTTATCAAACGAAGCAAGTTTCTATCGCAGTCAAAATGCGTGTTCTGTATATTACGGAGCAAGTCACGAAATATTTTATATTCTCCGTAACGCTCTAATTAGTCATGCTAATTACCGCACTTAACAAGTATTGAGAATAGGGAGAAACCTACATTTATAATGTTCTCGACGATTCCAAAGAACCTTGTTGAGCCTATCTTTTTCATATATTACAGTCTTTCCTTGGGACGCACAAGAAATTATTGCTTACCAAGTAAAACAGGAGGAAGACGGGAGATCGAAATTCAAGAAGATGAGCAAGACGAGAACAAGGCGAAAGTGGGAGCCAACGTTTCGACAAGTGGACTTCACTGTGCTCTCGTTTTGCTATTGCTTAAAAAGGAGGAAATATAAGCTACTGAATAAGATATTTTATAGAAAGTTGTGCAGTTATATTATTGGAAGTTTTCCGCTGCAGCATAACATGCAAAGTTGAATAAGTAACCTTGAATAGTTATGCAATCGGGCACACGACAAAATCAGTGTGACGTTGTGCGTACAACCGAAACAAACTACATAATTCACGCCCTCCTCAAGTGTGTCGGCCCATTTTTAAAGCTTGTCTAGAGTTTGTTAGGACGCCTTTTATTAAAAAAAAGAACAAAAGAAATGCTGACGTGGTGTGGTGCTTGCAGCAGAGCTGCCCCACCCCACAAAACGGCGCCTCCGATAGTGCCTCCGATATGATCCAAATGCCGCCATTACCAAATATGACTACGTGACAGAATTCAGCACTGTCCAGAATAGTATCTACAGTCGGTTGCACGATATGTAACGGCCACTTCTTGGTAAATCCCCCATTGTGGGTATTTGCAGTAATAAAATCATCCCCTGTAATGCCCAATGTATCATATCTTCAGCGCTGTGAGTGATGCGCCGTAATAATAAAAGAAACACAGAAAACCTAAAGCAAATCCCCATTTCCCTTTTTATATGTTGGAGTGACGTTTCACCTTTGCATAGATTAAAAAAACAACCATCAATTCATTAATTAGCACAATAAATAGGTTACACCAGAAAAAATATTCGTTGGTTCTATTTTCAACGTACTCTCCATGGCCAGAGAAAATGTGCGCAATTTGTTCGAAATTTCCTTGATGAGCTACTGTGCCAGGGCATTAGAGACATAATCAAAACACGGACATGGTTCTTTACCAATTCCCTATTGTGGTTATATGTTATAGAACGGACGTCATTATATTTAACTCGCTGCTTATATTATATATTATATTTAAAAGCTGCTTCTGCCGCACGATATTTCACCACGTCCAAAAATCCGACATGCTGTTTGCCGTGGCGGTTACAGATGGCGCCGTCATTACGTTGTAGCGACATCGCAAGCTGCCTGTATGAGACCCTAAGCTAGGCCTTGATCCCTGTCACGGTCCGTTTATGGAAAGCGACTGAAAATAATATCGCTATCCATGTTTTTCATTCAAATGAAGGGTGAGAGCGTTAAATTACAGAAGTGAAAGAAGAATCTGCATCTATGTATAGAAAGTGGAAAGAAAACACCCATAAAGAAAGCCTTTGTCGAGTATTTGCAAGGGCACACCAATGTTGTCCTTAGGGCATTTAAGCGTCGATTGTCTTCGTTCACGCTTCAAAACAACCTACTCGTGATGAAGAACTTCTCACCAGTCCGCGCCAACTACCTTCTTGTTGTTCCGTCGGCGCTGCGTCCAGAAGTACTGCACGCCCTACATGACGACCCGACCGCTGGGAACCTCGGTTTCTCCCGCTATCGAGGATACGCTATCGAGGATGCAAGAAAGGTATTACTGGCCGCACCTAACCGCCGATGTTGCCCGTTACGTCAGCACACATGCCGAGACTGTCAGCGACGCAAGACACCACCGACAAGGCCAGCTGGTTTGCTATAGCCGATCAAGCCTCCTTAGCGACCTTTTCAGCAGATCGGAATGGACTTGTTGGGACCGTTTCCGACATCAACTTCCGGAAATAAGTGGATCGTCATGGCGACGGACTATCTCACCCGCTTCCCTGAAACTAAAGCTCTGCCGAAAGGCAGCGCAGCAGAAGTGGCGCAATTTTTCGTCGAGAACATCCTGCTGCGACATGTTGCTCCAGAAGTCCTGATCACCGACAGAGGAACGGCTTTTACAGCAGAGCTCATGCAAGACATTCTGCTATACAGCTAGACAAGTCACAGGAGTACAATTGCCTACCATGCGCAGACGAATGGTCTCACGGAGCGCCTGAACAAGACCCTCGCCGATATGCTAGCAATGTACGTCGACGTCGAGCACAAGACGTGGGATGCGGTCCTGCCGTACGTAACATTCGCTTGCAACACGTCGGTGCAAGAAACAACACAGACCACGCCATTTAAGCTGGATTACGGCAGGAACCCGATAACGACGCTCGACGCCATGCTGCCGCACGTCACTGACGAGGAAAATCTCGACGTCGCTGCCTATCTCCACCGCGCCGAAGAAGCCCGACAGCTCGCCCGTCTGCGGATCAAGAACCAGCAGAGGACCGACAGCTGACACTACAACCTGCGACGACGCTTCATCGAGTACCAGCCCGGCGACCGTGTTTGGGTACGGACCCCGATACGCCGACGAGGACTCAGTGAGAAACTACTGCGACGCTATTTCGGACCCTACAAGGTCATCCGACGTATTGGCGCACTGGACTATGAGGTCGTGCCAGACAGCATTTCGCATTCACAGCGGCGCCGCGCACGATCTGAAGTGGTCCACGTGGTGCGCCTAAAACCCTTTTACGGACGCTGACGAACTTCCTTATTTTTGTCGTTTCTTTGCTACGAGTGCTTTTGTTTATTAATTTCGTTTGTTTGCAGCATTGGGTATATGCTTTTTAAGAGGGGGGTAATGACACGTCCACTTATCTTTATCGGGCGACGATGTTTCGCCGCCTGACAAATGTTATCGCACAGCGCAGGACGCGCCTGCATGTAAAAGAAGTTTCTGGAATGTTATCGATGGTTCCGTCCACTGTCTTTCACCGCAACTTGTGTAATCTGATTGCATGTATGCGCGACGCGAAGGCTGTAGAACTTTGTGGAAGACACACGGGTCCCAGCGACTAATCTGGAACATTCGACGACTGATCTATAAAAGCCGACGCGCTTGACCCGCTGATCAGATTTTCGACGATCGCCGACCGTGTTCGCCGCTATCGCTGTGCTGTAAGTGTAGCTTGTCTTGTGGGCACAGGTTCGCCCAATAAAAGTTAGCTTTGTCGTTCACAGTATTGGTACTGTGTTCTTCACCGTCACCACCACGTGACAATATCTATCAGCGTTGTGCCGCGTGACAATGCCAGCTCCTACTCTGGCGTTAGCACGTGTTTCTTTTTTTTTGAGAAAAAGGATGATAAACAAATTTTTTTTCGGTTGTGTTCATTCCATTCTCTATGACGCACTCACACGTATTACGGAAATTTTTTCCTCAAAAATAACCATGGCTTTGTTATTATGCGATCCCTCTCATACATTATGGCTTGTTACGTTTCGCCTAAGACGCGCGGTTTAGCCGGCGCGGCTGCAACAAAGCGGCAGACATTTTGGCCTGTTCGGCGCCGCCGCTACGCCTCCCCGCCAAGCGCGTCCAGGCATGTTCCAATGCCACGTGTCTTCATGTGCGTGTGTGTGTGTGTGTGTGCATGTTGGTGCCCACGCTTGTCGAAGCGCGGCAGCCGGGGAGAGGAGCTCCCCCAACTGTGAAGCGAGGGGGTCTGACAGGCGCCGACACGACGGATGCGTCCACCTTCTCTTCCCATTGTGCCCCAGCGACGCCGACACGACGTATGAGCCACCTTATCCCATTGTGCCCGAGCGGCACAGTCACGTGCTCGTCTATAGAGGGGTTCCTTCTTGCCCTCAACTGCGAGAGTATAAAAGCAGCTGCCCCCGGACGCCAAAAAAGGGCTCCGATTTCTTCTGTTGAGTAAAGTGCACTCCCGTCTCTACTTCGGTCAACCTGACCGCCAACTCTTTGCGATGTTAGAATAAACAAGTTGTTTTGTTGTTACCAGTCGACTCATGCTTTGCCGGGACCTTCGGATGCTTCCAGTTGTACCCCAGGCCGCCAGGCCAACGCTACCCTTGGGGCTTGCGACCCAGGTGCAACAACGGGCGTCAGCGCCGAGTTCCCAACAACTCGTACCAGCGGTGCGATTACAACAGGCTTTACAGGGCAAAAAGGCAACGCTGACGCACATAGCTTATATATGTATCATGCTGGTTCACCAACCTCAGTAATGGCTGTATTGAGCAGCGCCATCGGCCTCATGCAGGAAGGCTAGCGCACACTTATAGTGATTTCAAACCTACTAGACTTGAAATGCGTGACAACGATGCCGGTGTACCACAATTGTTTGATAGCGCCTACCGCTTAGATGTTTCGTGGTTGCCTTAGGTCGGCCCCACACGACCATGCGCTCTTATGTTTTATGTTTTACTCCCTACGGCGAGCGATCAGATAGTGAGCAGATTTACCATTTCATGCTGGTACCACAGACACACCGGTTCTATTCGTTTAATTAAAACGGATATACGCAAAATAGTTCACAACAGATACACACACCGCGGCTGATAATGCGCGTCACATGTTTTAGCCCCCAAGCGCGTACTGTAGTCACCGGTGCTCCGAAAGGCTTCCCTGACAAACTTATATGAACGGACATGCGTAAATTTCACGAAGTAAGATCTAAACCATCCCGTAATCGTTCCGGAGCTCGCGACAGCAATACCGTCAAGCAGCGCCGCGCCGGATCGCCCAAGCCAGAGAGGAGGAAAGCGTTGCCACGCGCCCTTTCCTCCTCGCCCCACGAAAAGGTCTATATACATGGAAAGAGCGTGGCAGAGAACTGACGCGAAGAACTCGTTTGGACCGCACCGCGTCGAATGTGCACAATGCCCCCTGGAGCTACCGGGTCAAGGCCACATTAGCCTCTTGACAGCTGTAATTATCCGTGACCCCCCGCGAGCGCTTACCTTTCTACCAACGTACTAATCGAGAGTTTAGCTAGACAGAATGGCAGCAAGAAGTGGGAAGAGAAGGCAAAGAGTGGGTTGAACAGACGCAGTCGCGAAACGAGTGACTAACAGCTTTGCCACCTTTTGTTCGCAGTTCTCATACAAATACATGTGGGGAGGGGTGGAATAGAAAAAGCTAACGTGAGACGGCAAAGAAACGCTGTATAAACTTATGTTCAACCTACGCTACGGTCCGCTTCTGCTATTTATAAAAATAAAACCATCAAATATGTCTAGCGGTAAACATACGCCGGACATGCATAAGCAGAGTGGTGCTGGTGCTACACCTGGTGCTACGCTTCAGGCGTAGTCATTGAATTTCTCAAACTTGTCGAAATGACGCGTTAAATAAGAGAGAATGAGATAACAAAGATTGCTACCATAAGCGAACGAAGAAAGAAAACAAGTATAGGCTCCACTGACGCGCTACCTGATCCACATTCCCATAAGCTCAAAAAAAAAAAATCGCCGCTAGCAGTGGTGCGACAATTTAGGGAACTTGTGCATGCGCAGTATCTGAACTCTCGTTCGGACGCGTCAAGTCACCTTCACAGCAGAAATAGTTTTTCTAGAGGTCATCTACAGACGTCCAGCAACAGGTGGAAAGCAAACATGAGATTCGTGTTCCAACTCCGCGCCGCCCTTAAGCAAAAACAAAACATAGTAGTAGTGAAAACTTTATTGAAACTGTCCGGCGATTTGGGTGGGGTTGGGCCATACGCAACCCAGCCTAGGTGACGGCCTCGAGTCCTTGGACTCGGGCGGCTTCCTCGGCGTGCCGGACGGCCCACAGTTGAGGTCGTCGCTGAGCAGGGCCGCCTCCCAACGCGCCCCTCGGTTCGAGACTGCCATTTCTATCCCGTTCGTCGGGGCCTCCTGTAGCTGGCTACCGGCGCATGCCCACAGCATGTGCTGCAGCGTCGCTCTGGCTCCGCACGCTTTACAGTCGTCGGACGGATAAATGTCGGGGTAGCAGAGGTGAATGATCGCCGGGTTAGGAAATGTGTATGTCTGCAATTGCCTCCATGCAACCGCCTGTTTCTTGTTTAGTTTGGCGTGCGGTGGTGGGTATTTACATCTCTTCGATCTGTAGTGTTGCGTGATGTCTCTGAAAGTGGTCCTGCGATCCCCCCACGTCCACTCCCGCATCGCTCTCGCGGTGGGCGAGACGTCGGGATTGCCGGCGGGCGCCGCGGCTCAGCATGTAAGTCCTCGAGCCGTGGCGTGGGCCGTCTCGTTTCCCGGAGCGGAGGGTCCGTGTGGGCGGGGGTCCATACGAGGAAACTGTCGTTTTTGCGGCAAATATTGCCCTGTTGAATTTGGAGAATGCGGGCCACTTCCCGGGAGATCCGGCCGCTAACGTAGTTGCGTATCGCTGCCTGCGAGTCGCTTATTATCACCTCGGCATCCGTGGTGGCTACCGCGAGGGCTATCGCTGCTTCCTCGGCCGCCTCCGTCTCTTCCGTGCGTATCGTCGCGCTCGCGACGCAAGTTCCGCTATTGTTCGTGATTGCGACCGCGAAGCTACGTTGCCGCTCGTAACGGGCCAAAAATAATGAATTTTTATGTGCTCAAGTGCGTCCATTGTGCCTGCTATGGCAGTGTTCTTATAATTGCTACAATAATGAAATTATTATTCTTGCGTGTGTGAAACGAAAGCGCTTTCAAATCAGGTTTCGACTATCGGCGCATGTACTGGTTTCGGAATGTGCCTTGTTTTTGTGGGAACAGGTTCACCTAATGAAGATTTTCTTTTGTCACACGCCTTGTAGTGCCACGGTCTGTTTCTTCCCTGTCACTGTTAGCTGACCGTATCATCATGCTCATTCATTTGCTACAGTCTCAACTAATGTTAAACGCTTCTAAAACACTTTTCTACTCTTATAAAATTTCTAAACAGTTGTTTAACCATCCTTCATGTCATGGGAAACGTTGAGAGCTACACAATATATGTAAATTATCAAGTCTCCCTTGGATATTCATCATCAACATTCTCAAAGTATCTTCCTCTAGAAGACTCCAAAAATGAACTTTTTCGCATAGAGATTCACAAACCACTGTTTGGTGAAGCATTTCGGAAGTGAAATGTTTTGGAAATGGCGCCGCAATAACCGAGCTTTGCGTACTCAAAAATATTACTGTCAAAACACGCTTAAGGAGAATAATCGTGTTGGGAAGTATGTGGATTATTTCTTTATTGCCGGGTCATGCTTGAAGTCCGAGAGCAGGAGCACCTGTGGAGAGTGGCGTCCGCGTAGACAAAGGTCTCTGCTGACCTCCCCTCCTATCGTTCAATAGTTGGACCCATTAGCGAGCACCTCCGTTCCAGGTGGCCACAGCTGGGCGCTAGTAGCACTTCCAGCGGCTAAAATGAGCGGAGCATCAGACTTTTTAGCGGATGATTTGTCTCCGCGCCTAGAGGACTCTTCGGTCCCGCAGAAGACGGTACCGTCATGTGACTAACCTTAAATGAAACCTTTCTAGATATGTAATCCAGATTGGCTATTTTCAGGCTCCTAGGTTAGCTTACCAATCAACACTGTCCACAAAACCAAGTCTGCTTCTCTTAATTGACATTTATTTTAGATTCAATTATTTAAGCGGGCCAAAAAATTGAAGATCAGCTTGCAGGCCTTGCCGTAAACATCTGACTGCCTAAATACTAACGTTGCAATAGTGAGGCAAGTCAGGAGTTCCGTTTCATAAACCATCTGAAGTGGCGTGGAAAGAAAAAAAAAGTTGAGCCCGATTAGAGTGCACATCATTCGGGAATTGCTTGTCATCCTGCTCTCTCGGCATCTTTCTACCTACGTGAGAGAAATAGTTATCAAGGTAACAACTGTGATCGCGGAATCAGAGACGTCCGGTACACATGCAGTATACCATCAACTAGGAGGAATCGTCTATATTCTCAGACGCAAAATAGAGGGGATGTACCTGCTTTCACGAAGCATTTAGGTGCCTGTCAAAGCAGAAAATCATGTCTGATTCCACGAATTGTGCAAACGTGTGATTTTCCTTCACCTGTGTAGAAAAAAAAAGGTGTGTTGCATATGGCAGTTCTGCAGCACTGTTTCCGATGGGTGTCGACTAGGTCCGCACGTTGTGAAGCGTGAAAAAAATAAAATTATGCAGATCCCACGCACGGTGGGAATCTATGTAAGCGAAGCTTTCTGTGCTGTTTGCTTTGACTCTCATAGTTACTGGTGATGTTGACGGCTTATATTTAATTTTTTCAACGGTTTCTCAACACGAGTGTGGTGAGTTGATGTTAAACGTTACCTTGTTTGCACCACTACTGTTTGTCTGCTTAGTACACAATACACAAAGTGAGAGGTCTTTGCTTTAGGTGTTGTCCGCCATATTGCGTCACCTCAGGAAGGGTTGAGCATTGTCATTGCGTCACATGGCACATCGCATCATGGCAGAAGCCCTAAACTTGAATTTGATGATGAGGCCCTGCTTGCCACAACCCCGATCGGATTATGAGGCACGCCGTAGTGGCGCACTCCGGATTAATTTTGGCACCCATGGTGCCCGTTAACGCCTCCCGAAATCAAAGTGCCCGAGCGTTTTTTTATTTCTCCCTCATCGAAATCCGGGTGCCTCGGTCAAATCTGCGACCTCGAGCAATGCCGTAGCCGCAGTGACACTTCGGCGGCCACAGAAGTGTTTATTTCACGTGCGACCACTTCCGTTGTGTCGCCTAGACCCTAAGGTGCACATTAATTAACGCGACTCTGCTTACGCATGTCCTGCGTATGTTTACCGCTAGACATATTTGATGGTTTTATTTTTATAAATAGCAGGAGCGGACCGTACCGTATCATGAACTCAAGTTTATCTAGCGTTTCTTTGCCGTGTCATGTTAGCTTTTTCTATTCCACCCCTCCTCCGTTGTATTTGTATGAGAACTGCGAACAAAAGATGGCAAGTGTGTTAGTCTCTCGTTTCGCGACTGCGTCTGTTCAACGCATTCTCTTCCTTCTCTTCCCGCTCGTTCCTTCCATTCTACCTAGCTAAACACTGGATTGGCACGTTGGTAAAAAGCTAAGCGTTTGCGAGGGGTCACCGATAATTACAGCTGTCAAAAGGGTAATGTGGCCTTGACCCGGAAGCTCCAGGGGCATTGTGCACATTCGATACGGTGCGGTCGAAACGAGTTCTTCGCGTCTCTTCCCTGCTACGCTATATCCATGTAAATAGACCTTTTCATCGGGCGAGAAGGAAAGAGCGCGCGGTGCTGCTTGACGGTATTGCTGTCGCGAGCTGCGGAACGATTTCGGGCTGGTTTAGATCTTACTTTGTGAAATTTACGCATGTCCGTTCATATAAGCTCGTCACGGAAGCCTTTCGGTGCACCGGTAAGTACAATGCGCGATTGGGGGCGCGAAAATGTGACAAGCATCTTCAGCCGCGGTGTGTGTATGTGTTGTGAACTATTTTGCGTATATCCGTTTTAATTAAACGAATAGAACCGGTGTCTTTGTGGTACCAGCATGAAATGGTAAATCTGCTCGCTATCTGATCGCTCGGCGTAGGGACTAAAACATAAAACATAAGAGCGCATGCTCCTGTGCGGTCAACCTAAGGCAACCAGGAAACAACTATGCGGTAGGCGCTATCAAAGAATTGTGGTACACCGGCATGGTTATCACGCATGTCAAGTCTAGTAGGTTTGAAATCACTATATGTGTACGCTAGCCTTCCTGCATGAGGCCGATGGCGCTGCTCAACGCACCGATTACTGCGATTGGTGAACCAGCATGATACACATATAAGCTATGTGCATCGGCATTACCTTTTTGCCCTGTAAAGCCATAACGTATGAGAGACATCGCATAATAAGAATACGATGGCCATATTTCAGGACAAAATTTCCGTAATACGTGCGAGTGCGTCATAGAGAACGGAACGAACACAACCGAAAAAAAAATTGATTATCATCCTCTTTCTCGAAAAAGAAAGCAACACGTGCCAACGCCACAGTACGAGCTCGCATTGTCACGCCGCACAACGTTTACAGATATATAATCATTGACGCCGCATGCTTGTAACATACGCTATTTAGAACAAAAATATCTACAATCCAGCCCCTACCACTGCTTTGGATGCTCGAACCGTTGGTAAACGGTCGCTTTGGTGGAAAAGTATAGTTTACACTGTAAGGTATGCTGTTATTACTAACCAAAACTATATTATATTCATGGGTGGAAACCTCATACACAGAACCAAATAATCACGCAATGTAATCTGCAGCTAACAGTTTGAACGCTTGTCAAAGTATAATAGTACAGCTCCTATCGTAGCAGAACGGTCCCCACGCTGTTACCATCGTCGTGTATGTTTTATTGCTCCGAAACCGCAGCTTAAAAGTAGACGATAATACTGCAATAAGGTCACATTAGTAAAAGCAACTGTCAGTAATGCGCAATTCATCTCCGACGCTGATTGTAGGCTCAAAGATGCGCGCACACCTTGCGCTCCGTGCTCCGTCCGCTTCAACGCTAGTAGAAAGTCCGGCCATAGTGACTGAAACCGCTTCTGTACGTCTCACACAAGCGTCTAGTGCGTAGAAGACGCATGTCATGCTAAATAGACCGTGCGAGTGCGAAAACAAACACCAGAAACTACCGCCAAGCGTGTACCTGCCATGCGAAACGGAACGCTCGCCCAAGCCAGCATGCCGACTTGCTTTAGATGGCGCCACTGCGTAGCAATATGGTGGAGACTATGAGAAAAAAACGGTGTATACACGCTCTCAACCGTTACCCAAAAGCAGCCGCCAAAGCAGCAGCTGCAACCGTGGTAAATACGAAAGAAAACGCACTGAAAGCTTCGCTTTAAAACTCACATAAGCGCAAACTAGCATTTCGCACTACACCATGTGTGTTTTTTGGTATAATTGCAGCAATGAGTATACCACCTAAACCTGAGTAAGTCGTGCACACCATAAACTGCTAATACGAAGGAACAGAAACCATAGCACACAATGGAACGTGAATAAAAGGACGAATTTATTGGGCCGTGTACAACACCTCCAACAAATGCAACAATGAATGAACTACCAGAACAAAAGGTCATGTGACTATTTTCACTCTCGCGGTCTGCTCACATGTGCATTATTCGGTGCCTTTCGAGTCCTCTCATTCGGGGTCTATAGAATGTTCATTTCTTGCCGCACTAGTCGTAGTCCATGGCCATGAACTCCTCCATGAACCCGTCATTCACGGTAGAATGGTGACACGTTCCGGGACTGTCGGCACAGGACACCAGGTCACGGTTGACGTCCACCTTGTCCTCGCGTGACCATGTCTCGGTGTCACCTCTGATGCTTTCTTCAACTGCAGCGTCGCTGATACTGCGGCATCGCTTGAAGCGCTTCAGAGGAACGCCTGCGCATAGCACAATAAATGGAACGCCGTAGGTTAGGGTTCTCGAAGATACGAATTTTAGAAATCAAGGCAGGAACATACATCCCGCAAGATCACAGGAATTGTACAAGAAGAAACAAGAAACAATACAGAGAAGGAAACAAAGTTTCTGTTCCAGTCAAAATGCGTGTTCTGCATATTACGGAGCAAGTCACGAAATATTTTATGGTCTCCTTAACGGCCTAATTAGTCATGCTAATTAGACATGCTAATTACCACACTTCACAAGTATCGAGAATCGGCAAAACCTTCATTTATAAAGTTCTCGAGAGTTCCGAAGAACCTTGTTGACCCTATCTTTTTGATATTCCACAGTCTTTCCTTGGGACGCGTAAGAAATTATTGCTTTCCAAGTAAAACAGGAGGAAGACGGGACATGGAAATTCAAGAAGATGAGCAGGACGACAACAAGGTGAAAGCGGGAGCCAACGTTTCGTCAAGTGGACATCACCTTGCTCTCGTTTTTCTATTGCTTTGAAAGTAGGAAATATAAGCTGCTGAATAAGATATTTCGTAGAAAGTTGTGCAGTAATATTATTGGAAGTTTTCCGCTGTAGCATAACTGGCTAACTTATGCTTGCATGTTATGCTTGCAAGTTATGACTTGCAAAGTTGCAATAAGTAACCTTGAATGGTTATGCAGTCGGGCGCACGACAAAATCAGTGTGACGTGGTGCGTACAACCGTAAACAAACTACATAATTCACGCCCCCCTCAAGTGTGTCGGCCAATTTTTAAAGCTTGTCTGGAGTTTGTTAGGACGCCTTGTATTAAAAAAAATAGAACAAAAGAAATGCTGACGCGGCGTGGTGCTTGCAGCAGAGCTGCCCCCCCCCCCCCCTCACAAAACGGCGCTTCAAAAGTTTTGCGTATTGCATCGATAGGACAGGTTGTAAATGTGGGCATGCTCGAGAAAGTCCCGCTATCGACAAGCCTCGCTTCTGTGCAAACCTTTTGCCAGAACGCTAAGCGGAATACCAATGCTAAAACTTCAAAAAAAAAATGCGGCGTGAGCCACACATTCGCACTTAATGCGAATCCGAACATGGAGAGCAGTAGAGGATCCACATTGAAAAAAATTCATGTGAAATGTTTTGGATATAAATGTTACAGTACAGAATAAGTTTATCCAAAATTGGAAGCCCAGCGCTTAGGCGAAATACGCAAAATATCACAGCGCACATATTTGAGGACGGTACGCACGGCGGGGGCAAGCAAGGGGAAAGCTTTATTTCTTTTTCAGATATTTCGGCGGCTTTCGTTATAATGTGGCAAAAAAGGCCACACAAGATGTACGCGCCGCAAAAGCCATGGTAATATGTTCAAATTCCTTCTAAAATGTTATGTTGGCATACCTGCTGTGTGCATATTAATCATATTCTTCAATATTGATTACAAACGTAATAATTAGGAATCATGGAAAAACGGCGGACACATTCTCGAGGTTGCAGCGAACGAAATAGTGTTGTTTTATCTGCATCGAAGGCGAGGTATTTTTCTTAAAACATGCTACTTCCCAATTTGAGATGTACACTGTGTACGGTGAATAGGCAGTTTCGGAAATAGAGCCGCATGCTCTTTGCGTACCCCAAAGAAAAGTAAGTGTCACTATATGACTTCTTTTTTGTATTATTTTGAACGCGTCGCCTAAAAGTTTCGGCCATCTTGTTCCCTACTTCTGTTTACAGGGAAGCTGTTTATCTCTAGTCACCGTATTTCATCCCCCAAATACTTTCGCCGTAGGAAAACGGGGCGGGGTGGGGGGGCGGGGGGTTGCCCTGGCCGGCTTAGGTCCGTATGACATCAATGCGTGGGCAGATCCCGCAGATTGTTCAATGTCGAGCTGACCCGTGGCGGAGATGAAGCAGGATTGAAACACTCCGCCAACTTCGAAAACAGGGTTTAATTTCTTGGGCCCTAATAGCGCTTTGTAATTTCGGCGTTGCAAGAGAGAATGTATATAAGAACGTGCACTTAGTCTAGCAAGTTGGCCTTCATGAGCTTTATTTGTTTTAAATCCTGCTGGATGAATAATAAAAGAGGGAAACAGTGTGACCACGGCACCTTTGCATTTGGCCTGTGCTTCTGTGGAAGGTGTGGTGAACACGGCGGCGCATGTGTCAGCGTAGTGTGGTGCCGTGTGAAAAAAAAAATGTATGATTTCGAAGTGTATGCAGCCCATGTTTGCAGCCTAAACTGCTTGGGTAATAATTCGTCCGCGTATGAATGTTGCGGCCCCACGACTTTTTTTTTAGCGAACGGTCGGCTTACGGCACATGACTGTTAAATAAATTAGCGCAGTTCCTTTTCGTAAAGTAGCATCAAATGTGGCCTGCATAATTTATCGCTCATATCTAACTAGCTGTTCGATGTGTTAACGTTCCTCATTAGAAACAGTGAAATCCAATCCACTGTTTATTGCATATGCCGTAAGTAGTGGCCTCGAAACTAGATAATTAAGCTCAGCTTGCAAGGTAAAAAGCAATGTTTACGTTGACTAAAGCTGGCTATAAAGCAACGAGAATGTACAAATTTGTAATCTTTGGTCCGACCTCCAGCTCCATAAACGGGACACTCGCGCCACGCTGCGTGCTTGGAAAATAATTATGTCCAACAGTGCATACGCTAAATAACATCGATGCATTTGTTACGTTTACAGCGTCTGCGTCGTTCGTTTTTGTTCACATGCTGGCGTTGTGCGACTTATGTCGTCGTTCAGAGGAGAAAACTGCGCTAATACGTTTCAATTGCCACATGTGCCGAATATCGAGGAAAATTTATTTGCGAAAATATATTCATAGTCAGCTCTTGTCGTAACGTTTTTCCTCTGTTCATACCGTCATTCCTGGATACGTGGCTTGTATCGCTACGTTTTTCTTTTATTCGCTTCTACGCATACGCGCAGGACATGCTAGGCCCCCGGAGCTGGGCGATGGCAAAA
Source organism: Dermacentor variabilis (assembly GCF_050947875.1). Classification (NCBI taxonomy): domain Eukaryota; kingdom Metazoa; phylum Arthropoda; class Arachnida; order Ixodida; family Ixodidae; genus Dermacentor; species Dermacentor variabilis. The sequence continues at coordinate 120,549,823 of NC_134570.1, forward strand.
GCTGTAAGCCCGGAATTTTGCTCTTCCTGCATTGACGAACTTGTGAGGCCAACGCGGGTTTTATTTAACGAACAATCAAAATTAGGAACACGTGAACCCGTACAAATTGGGTAACGCTGAGGATGCTCCATGAGACCTCGAGGAGCTGGTAGCTACGATACACGTTGACACAATTGTGATTATCGGGTGCTTTTCTCGATCTGCGTCATTTTGCAACAAAGGGAGTTCGGCAATTCACTGTAGTTTATCAGAGTACTACGTCGGGAGAGTTCGCGCATACTTAAGAAGGTTCTTGGGCGAATGGATAAAATACACGGAAGATATGCGAGGAGGAGACAGAAAGAGCACCCTGCATTGGGCACTCTTTCTTAATCCACTCATTTTTTCGTCAATTCTTACCTAGCGCCGCACACCAATCTTATTTTCACTGAAGGTTCACCATTATTTTTCGGCGAGGAACCTTCATAGCAGTGAAGTGTCTCCATCTGGTCTTACATCATTGTCCCCAGCGAGACGAGTGAATGAAAGCATGCTTCCACGCATGCGATAGCTAAGCTTTTTTGCCTGTTATTGTCAGACAGTTATATGGACCCTTCGGGAGAATTTCCTCGCTCGTCGCCGCGCGTTGTATGCTGCAGATTCGACGGAAAGCGTGAGAGGGTAGGTCGAGACCGAAGGCGGCTTGATACGTGGCGTTTCGTCACGTCCGCACAGGGGTGGGGGGGGTGGGGGGGGGGGGGTGAGCGCCCACTATAGGAGGCAAAGTTTATCGACGAGTGTGTATAAACATGGGCAAGAGAGGGGGGGGGGGGGGAGAGGCCTGCAGGCGGCTCTTCTTGGCGGCAATCTGCGGTGGTTGTAAACGCTAAGCAACCAGGTATGATTGATGGCCTCCAGAATGATGTCTTTTCGCAAGCATAATTTGCGCTAAGGTCAGAGGCAACGCGACAGGTTATTCGTTGACCGCAGCGCCCACCCTTCATCACCCCAGGTTTGTGACAGCAAGTGGACTTGCTCATAGAGAGAGATATGTTCGTGAGTTGCCGTACGCGTGTCTGAACACGTTCTTTAATTTAATAGGACTGGAAGGATTAGTGCAATTTCTGCCGCCGACAAAAAAAAAACTTTCTTTGTGTAGTATTTTTTGGCATAAAGGTAGGTGACACGTGCATCTTCCCTCGCGTTCCGATGCTACACAATGTGGCAGATGTTGCATTGGCTTGTATCTTTTTTTTTTTTCATTTCTTCTAAATATTGCACATGTGCAGGTCGCTTCATTGCAGATCGCCCGGTATGCGTAATAGCATGGAAATTATATTCTTCAACAACACGCGCCAATGATGTGAAAGTGCTACGGACACTATTCTTGACAGTGTCGAATTCCACCACGTCATGGAATTTGGCAATGACGGCATTTTGAGCCAATTAGAGATGCCCACAAGTGCCTCCGATGTGATCAGAATGCCGCATTCACCAATTATGACAACATGACAGAATTCAGCACTGTCCAGAATATATATACAGTATCTCCAGTCGGTTGCACGATATTTAGCGGCCACTTCTTGGTAAATCCCCCATTGTGGGTATGTGCAGTAATAAAATCATCCCAAGGAATGCCCAATATATAATATCTGCTGCGCTGTGTTTTATTCGCCATAACGACAAAAGAAACACAGTAAACCTAAAGCAAAGTCCCTATTTTGCTTTTATATGTTGGAGTGACGTTTCACCCTAGGATAGCTTAAAAAACAATGAACAGTTCATAATTAGCACAATAAATAGGTTGTACACCAGAAAAAAATATTTCTTGGTTCTTTTCATACGTATGTACTCTCCATGGCCAGAATAAATGTGAGTAATTTGTTCCAAATTTCCTTGATGAGCAGCTGTGCCAGGACATTAGAGACATAATCAAAACACGGACATGGTTGTTTGCCAATTCCCCATTGTGGGTACGTGTTATAGAATGGACATCATTATATTTAACCTGCGGTGACCATATGAAAAAGCTATCTGGTGTGGGCAAGGAGAAGTATACGTCAATCCTTACTTTGTAAGAAGCTGCAAAGGATATAAATTGTTTTCAAGGTCAGTGGAGATTCCATTCATTTCTTGGACATTATCCTGTGTACCATCCATAAGGAGTTGCATTTACCCTAACACATAATTTGATTTCCAGCAGTTGAATACACGGCAGCTCTACATTATGATTTTATCCTGATCCTAGGCTTCCACAGTATATGTAACACACGTGTGGAATCGAGGCGCCGAGATGTCAACCTTCCTCCTCGCGTTAAACCTTCATCGAGATTGTCGCATATGTAAGAGTGACGTAACCGGCACGGTCTAAACCTCCCGAGTGGACCAAGGGATCTAATAAAATGATTACTATTGGAAAAATGAAATAATTTGTTTCCGTCTCAGATTTCCCGACTACCGTGTGACGTAACATGGGCAGATGGAATTTTCACGAGAAGGGAATTTGTGGAACAACACCGCTAGAAAAGGTGCTTGTGCCACACGTGATTTCACCACGTCAAAAATCCGACATGCTGTTTGCCGTGGCGCTTACAGATGGCGCCGTCATTACGTTGTAGTGACATCGCAAGCTGCCTGTATGAGACCCTAAGCTAGGCCTTGATCCCTGTGACGGTCCGTTTATGGAAAACGACTTAAAATAATATCGCTATCTATGTTCTCCATTCAAATCAAGGATGAGAGCGTTAAATTTCTGAAGTTAAAGAAGAATGTGTATTTACACATAGAAAGAGGAAAGAAAACACCCATAAACAAAGCATAGAAAAAAAAGGATAAAAAGCACTCTACACTGCTTGTAACAAACGCAGTTCTCATTAATCAAAGCTACCGCTATTCTAATCAGCGCCGAGCCGTCGTCGACGGAGGGCACTGGTCGCTCCTTGAGCGAACTCAAGGTTGTCACGTGATGGGACCTTACGCTGACTCAGCAGGTTAGGCAGTCCAGGTTCCGCCTGTGGTAATCTGCAAGCTCGGGCACACGGACCGACGGCTTACTCCGGCTACCGGAGGACGCTGACTTCTTCGGCGCTCACTTGAGTACGAACACCACCACACGTTTCTAGGGTCTCGATGATGATGACAATGGCCTCATGTTATGGCTCATACGCACACGAGGGGATTGGCCAAGTATTGCGTGCTGAAACGATTACCTATTCTTTTGGAGTGTTACCGATTCGATGTGAGCAAAGAAATAAAGAAAAGGAAACATACCAAAAACAAGCAAATTATAAGAGAACAATAAAAAAAAGTTATTCGTTTTGTTGATTGTATGTAAATGCAAACGGCATCAGACGCGTCCCTTGGTCTCTCGCTCATCTCTTCTTCTTCCTTCATTTTCTTCTGCGCCACCCAACTTGTACGTTCCTTAATGGTTACTTTCTTCTTAGTATTTTGTTTTGACGTCGCATAAGACATCACGCGCGTCGCTTCTTCGTCGTCGGCTTCTTGCGCTCACCCGTCCGCTCTCGATGTTAAGTTGTCTTCGCCGCACCGCTCCTTTTATCTGCGACACTGGCTTCGCACACTGTCACTCACTAATGCACAACAATCCCTCAATATTCAGCATCACTTTGAACATGTATGTCTAGATAACACCGGAACGTAGCATATTAGGTTACATAAGGCCCCGCGAAAGATCACAGCACAACTTACTTATCGTGAAGGGGGCGAACAAGTTTGAAATGGCTACCGTTCCCGCATGAAATGGGTCCAACGGTCAGGTGATCACGTAACTTCAGTTGCATTCAGAAGTCTGCGTTTAACGTCGAGAATCTGTGGCATGAACAAAAGCAAGGGCAAGTGAGGAGGCTGAGGATAGAGTATGCTTCTGCGGGAAATGAAAAAAGAAGGAACTTGAGAAGGAAATGGCGAAGTGCGGCATTGGCATTGATAGCGTGTACTGGCGTATGCACAACCACGCGTATGCGCTTAGTCGTCAATGGCTGCGTCGCAGGGACCCACAGTTTCTTTTCCATAATAGCTGCAGCCAATCATTCAGTTGTGCGTGCTGTTTGGTCATTCATAATGCTTCCTCTGTTAAAAAAATTTGGGACAACTCAATATAAGCTAAAATCAGAAGTCCTTATACTCTGCATGCGCGAGTGCTTCCTGGAAAATGCGGGCATTTATGTCCTTCCTTGTGATTTGTTGGAAAGCACTCTGTAGAACCGTCGCGGGTTAAATATGCAATCTTACAGCACTCATCTGCAGTCCCAGCTGATACACGCCTGAGGGAACAATGTTTCCTTACTGATTGGCTTTACTATACCTTTAACGAAGCCTACAGGGTGTAGATAAATGTGCTTTACTCGCACCCCGTTCCTGTATAGCACAGGCCTCCTGCGTCTTCGTGCTATTCAAGCCAAATGGCGTAGAACTGCTGCGGTACATAACGGAAAAGCCACCATGTTTCCCTGTAAATGAGCGAAGAGAAATAAGATACCCTCATCGACTGTCCTGGCCCCGCCGCCCCCACTGACGGAAAAACAATTTCAAAATTTGGCTATGGTGGACGTTCAATCTTCCGAGTAACACCATTCGAATTAAACAATATACAACGCTCAATTGGAGCGCGAAGCCGAGCGAAGGAAACGCACATCTTATACGGAACACTGAAATATGCCGCAGCCAGTTTGCAGCTCGGACATTAACGCTGCTCGGAAACGCATCACTTTTTTTCCCTGCTTACCTTAAACAGTCATGACGGAACGTCAATGGCTTAAGTGTGGCTCAGTCTCGTTTTCAAACCTGACTATTTATGCGTTCGTTGGGAGAGCAGCATGATGTGGTTGTAATTTTCGGCTGTGGTATTGCTGCCATCGGCACAGGTGGGAAAGTATGGGCCGGGACAAGGTAAAAATATTCCAGGTTTCTTTGTATTACAAAAGCGCAATTACTCCTTCGTTTTATCTTAAAGTGTGTCGCATCCAGCCCATGTGGTGGGGGGGGGGGCACCAGTATGGGCGGGGCCTGAGGTACTTTGACCTTGCACGCTCGCTTCCTAACCAACCACCCCATTGGTTGGTGGAGTGGCAGAGGGAAAGGGAAAGACACGCGTTGCCTTGCGAGTGAAAAAAAAATTTTATTCTACGCCTGACTTCGTTGTGTGCGGACGTACATCGCATTCGCTGCACCGAGCAAAGGAACCATGCCAGCTGAACAGGAGCCGGTAGCCGCCATGGGCAGTGTGGCCACTATTTGCCAACCATCGTCAACTCCAAAATCGAAGCGAGTGCGTTTCACCCTGCCCAGTGGCCGCGTGGTGTGCCCAAGGAGAGTGGAGCTGGCTGCACGGGAAACTAATCCTGGCTACTGGCGCTGCAGTGGCCTTCAAGCGGGCTGCAGGCGGTGACGCTGCTGCCGAGCCCGGCCCTTCGTCAGGACCCGCAGCTCAGAAACGCATCGTCTACCGTGGTGGTGAGTGCTTTTCTTTTTTTGAATTTCAGGGTTTATGGCGGTTGGTTCTACTGCTGTAGGCATCTTTAGTGCTGGCCTTATTCGAATATTCTGCAATTCGTTGCCAGACGTGCAAGTCATGTACATGATGTCACAGTTACCATGTATCATGTTTTTTAGAAAAATACCTCGCCTTCGTTGCAGATAAAACAACCTTATTTCGTTCGGAGGAGCCTCGAGAATGTATCCATTGCTTTTGTGTAATTCCTAATCATTAGGTTTGTGATCTATATTGAAGAATGCAAATAACACACTTTCAGCAGGTATGCCAACAAAACATTTTAGAAGGAATTTGAACATATTACCCTGACTATTGCGGCGCGTATATTTCGTTTGGCCTTTTTTGCCCCATTATAATGAAAGCCGCTGAAATATCCCAAAAAGAAATAAAGCTTTCCGCTTCTTTGCCGCCGCATTTCCGACCTCAAATAGGTGTGCCGTTATTTTTCCCGTGTTTCGCCTAGAAGCTGGGCTTCAATTCTGAACTAAACTTATTCTTTACTGCAACATTTATATCCAAAACATTTCACGTGACAATTTTTCACTCCACGTTCGGATTCGTATTAGGTTCAAATGTCTGGCTTACGCGGTATTATATTTTTTTTTAAGTTATAGCATCTCCACTCCGCTTAGCGTTCTCATAAAAGGTTTGCACCCAGGCGAGGCTTGACGCTAGCGGGACTTTCTCGAGCATGGCAACTTTTATAACCTGTCCCATTGATGCAATACTTTTGAAGCGCCGTTTTGGAGGGCAGCTCTGTTGCCCTCCAAAACGGTAGTAATTAGCATGACTAATTAAGGAAAATAACATATCTCGTGACTCGCTCCTTAAGATGCCGAGCACGCATTTCGAGCGCGATAGAAACTTACTTAGGGTGAAAAGTTTGTTTCCTTCTCTATTGTTTCTCGTTTCTTCTTGTGCAATTCCTCTCATATTGCGACGTGTATGTTAGTGTCTTGATATGTGAAATTCGTGTGTTTGAGAAGCCTAACCAACGGCCTTCCATTTTGGTTCTATGCGCAGGTGTCCACCTAAAGCGCTTCAAGGGATGTCGCAGTATCGGTGACGTTCCTGTTGGCGAAAGCACCAGAGATGGCCCCGAGACATTGTCACAGGAGGACAAGGTGGATGTCAACCGCGGTCTGTTGTCGTGTGCCAACGGTGCCGGAACGCTGCACTATTCTACCGTGGATGACGGCTTCATGAATGAGATCATGGCAATGGCCGACGACTAGTGCGACAAGAAATGAACATCATATCATCATCAACATGAACTTTCGTTCTATTCGTTCATTCAGTGTTGCATTTGTTGAAGAAAGAATTTTATAGCGACCAATAAATTCATGGTTTTATTCCCCTTGCCTTGTGTGATATGGTTTCTGTTTCTTTATTTTAGCAGTTTACGGTATGCGGGGCTTCCTCGTGTTAGGTGGTATATACTAATAGCTTCCATTACCCAAAAAAATACACTTCCTGTAGCAGGAAATGCAAATTTGTGTTAATGTGAGTTTTGAAGCGAATCTTTCTTTGCCTTTTCTTTCGACTTTACCACTGCTCCTGATGCTGTGCCTGCTGCTGTCGGCACACCGCCGCGTGCAATAGTTCCGAGCGTGTATATACATGGAAGAAGCATGGCAGGGACGAGACGCGAGGAACTCGCTTGGACCGCACCACGTCGAATGTGCACAACGCGCTCTGGAGCTCCTTGGTCAACATCACATTAGCTTCTTGACAGCTGTAATTATCCGTGGCTTCCCGCAAGCGCTTACCTATCTCCCAACCTGGGTACATGTTTTCCCCATACCGTACACGTGTACAAGGCATGGGGAAAACATGTACTGCAGTGGTCCAATGTTTTCCCCATACCATACACACGTTGCTGTGCTGGCAACACCATACACTGTTGCTGGCAACACTATAGTAATGCGGCGGAGTCATGCAGACTGCTGCGTGTGGGGAAGCGAAAAGGCTGGCCTAGCTTACCCCAGAGGCCTGCATTTAAGAAATTGAGGTAGAAAATATTTTACCTGAATGCGGTGCATATTCAAATATTTCCATAATGCGGTGCATATTCAAATATTTCCATAAATCATAATCTGTGGGAATGCCCACAGGCTCCCTCTGAGGGAAGAATAAAGTCTTTAGAACAAAGGGAGACCTTATTACTCAGCTCCGATCCGGAGATTCAACTGGCCGAAATCGCCGCTAGGGTCCAAGGACTCCTGGCCGTCGTCTAGGTGGGAATACTTAAAACCTTCCCTACATCTGTTGGACAAATAAAGTTTTACAATCCAAAAAAAATGCGGAGAAAAGTAATCTGTGGTGTGTGGCGCTTCAACATTGATTCCTCCTCTCAATTGATCTCGTCCGAAAATGCAGACATTCACATCAGCTTCTCCGTCATCTCGAGCTTTGTATCGTCGACTTCATCTCAAAGCCGCGTTCACCAATAAGTAACAAGGAGCGTCACCTTGGACTGACCAATATGCTGCATTGTGATACCTGTGGTGCATCCGAAACTGTGTAACGCAGTTTGTTGGAATGTCGAGATTACAGAGGCGAGAGAACGTGCTATGTCGTTGAAGTGGACTCTGTTTTGCAAGGATCACTAGATTTATGAAGATTGTAGCGAAGAGAGACGCTAGTCGGTTCAGCGCTACTGGCTCTAAACGTTAGTGGATCGAGCGTTCCGGCTCAGCAACGGCTCTCGTGCTTGGAAGCTGTGACTGCCCTGCCCGTCGACGTTGCGCTGCTCCGAGCTCTGCCTAATAAACACCTTTAGAATTGGTGGAGTGTGCGGGGTACCCTCAGACGATCATCCTGGAACTCCGGTCTCGTACCCTACCATCTACCATGCCCCAAGACGCCTCCCAGCAAACGCCTCCTCCTGCACCCACTGCGTGTCCCGGGGTGCCTCGTCATCGCGACCCTCCTATCTACACTGGAGCGGGTGACTCTGACGTGGACGAATGGGAATGGCTCACGGCGTACGACAGGGTAGGCGACCATAACAAGTGGGACGAACCGGCCAAACTGAGCCATGTTCTGCTCTACCTCGCTGGAGTTGCCAGCCTGTGGTATAACAACCATCAAGCAGAGTTCCAGACATGGTCGGAATTTAAGACTTTCCTCGTCGATGTATTTGGTCGCCCTGCTGTTCGCAAGCTGCGTGCCGAGCAACGTTTGCGAGCAACGTCCTAGTATCGAACAGAAACATGACATTCATCTATTAGGTAAAAAGCTCCGGCATAACCTGAAGACGTCTAAAGATAACTTTTATAACTCAACACTGAAACGATTTCTCAAAGAAGCCCCAGATAAGTTTTGGAGGTACTTGAATCCAACGGCTAAGTCGTGTAGCATGCCCACAGACAAAAGTAGCCAGGACCAAGCGGAGGCATTTAACTCCTTCTTTTCCTCAGTTTTTACCATCGATGACGGTATTTTGCCTACCATCAATGATTATGCAGACAGACTTCCTATTCAGAATATCAAGATTACAGAAGAGGGCGTTTTCAATCTCTTACTTCACGTTAATATAAAAAAAAGTCCCGGTCCTGATGAAATCCCCAATGAATTCCTTTATAGATATGCCGAATGGACATCCAAGTTTTTAACACTAATTTTTCAATCATCCATTTCCAGTGGCTCGTTTCCCACTGCCTGGAAGCGCGCAAAAATTGTGCCCATACATAAAGGTGGCCCAACCTCTGGCACTAGCAACTACCGACCGATATCGCTCACGAGCACCTGTTCTAAAATGCTAGAACACATTGTGTCAAAGCATCTGCTCACCTATTTAGATGAACATAAATTACTTTTTCCAGGTCAACATGGCTTTCGCAAAGGTTTGTCCACCGTCACTCAGCTTATTGAGCTTGTGCATGACCTTTCTAGCACAATTAATGCCCGCGGCCAAACTGATATAATATTCTTAGACTTTGCAAAGGCCTTCGACAAGGTGTCCCACAAAAAGCTTTTACTTAAAATTAGTGTTACTTTCAAAAATTCTTCTCTTACGCGGTGGTTCACTTCCTACCTTGAACATAGAGAACAATATGTTCAATTGGGACATCAGCAATCTAGTTTATCTCCCGTGGTATCGGGGTACCCCAGGGTAGTGTCTTAGGGCCCCTTTTATTCTTAGTTTTTATAAATGATCTGCCAAATGACATCACTACCCAAATAAGAATGTTTGTCGACGACTGCATATTGTACAAGAGAATAGAGTCACCAGGTGATCAGGCCGACCTTAAGCTTAACTTACAGAAAACTAAGGACTGGTGTGATCGGTGGCAAATGCAGCTTAACCCAACTAAATCGGTTTTTATGTCCATCTCTACAAAAAAGAATATCTTAAATTTCTCATACAGTATCAACGGTCATGAGCTTGCTCGAGTTAAACAACATAAATACCTAGGTCTTATATTTACACCCGACTTGCGTTGGAATCTTCATGTATATGAGCTTTGCGCAAAAGCTAACAAAGTATTGTGGGGGCTGAGACGTAACCTGCACTGTGCCTCCCCTGAAATTAAAATTATAGCTTACAAAACTTTGCTAAGGCCTATAATTGAATACGCAAAAATAGTATGGGATCCCTACACCCAAAGTAACTGTCTAAAACTAGAGAAGGTCCAGCGTCTTACTTCTAGGTTTATATTTAATAAATACCGCCGTTATCACTCTCCGACTGAATTGTGTAAACTTGCAAACCTTCCACCTCTGCAAAAACGTACGGAGTATGAAAGGCTTAAATTCCTGTTCTTAGTAATTCATAACCATGTCAAAATAAGATACGACGAGTACTTCCAGATCAAGACACAGGAAACATCACGGCACAGACACAGCATGTATATACCTCCTCCCACAGTGCACAATGACTGCTTCAGGTATAGTTTTTTTCCCAGGGCAATTCAGCAGTGGAACTCTTTGCCTGACTCAATTGTCCAAATAAAATCACTTAATACATTCTTGGAAGCAATACATTGTCTTATGTACCCTGATACACCCTGATGTTCTGTAGTAATATTGTGACATAATAAGTCAAAATGTGCTCTGTATTTATATTGTTAATGTGTTTCATATCAGCAGTGCTACTTCATTCTTTAAATTTTTTTTAGTGCATTGTTCAATCGCACTAATGCACTTCTGTTTATGTATGTTACATACACTCCTGTAATAGCCCGTCATGGGCTGACAGTATCAATAAATAAAATAAAAAAAACGAGCTCAACAGCAAGGCGAAACGTTCACCAGCTATATCGAAGATGTCCTGGACCTATGCAGGAAAGTCGATTCGACCATGGCGGAGTCTGATCGAATCCGAAACATCCTGAAGGGCATAGAAGACGACGCCTTTAACATGTTGCTGGCCAAAAGTCCACGCTCTGTGGCTGAAATTGTCACACTGTGTCAGAGCTATGAAGAACTCCGCAGGCAGCGGTCACTGACCCGTCGATCTCTACCGCGTGACGAACACCTCGCTGGTTTGGCTGCCATGTCCAACCAGGCAGCGTTGCTCGCAGAAATGAAGGCGTTCGTCCGCGAGGAAGTTGCCCGGCAACTCTCGTTGATGGATTTTGCACAGCCGCAGTCGGTACACGCGCCTACGCCAAGTTTTGCGCCTCCACTTCGCCGTGTCATAGCGCAAGAACTGCACGAGGTCTTGCCTGAGCACCACCAGCGTGTTCCTGCGGCTGCGCCTCACAGCTACGCCGAAGTCATGGCCAGGCCCCAACAGATCCCGACAGCTGTGCCGCTCAGCTACGCGGAAGTCGTCACCCAGCCTCAACAACTCCCTCAACGGGGACCTCTCACGTACGCCGAAGTCCTCGCTATGCCCCGACAACAGCCTGCTATGCAATCAATTCACCAGCCGCCACGTCCAACGCGTCCTTCCACATGGATGGGACCTGCCGCAACGACTCGGTGGCGTACAGCGGACAATCGACCGATATGTTTTGCGTGCGGCTACGCAGGCCACGTCGCACGCTACTGTAGTCGCGTGCAGTCGCCTAGCGCTACACCATATGGGCCAAGTTCTATGGTGGGTTCTCCGCGCCCTTATTACGACGACGAATCTCGGGCTGCGTCACCACCATTCCGCCGGTCCGCCAACATCCGCCGCTCAACTTCTCCACGCCGACGCTCCCCATCACCGATGCGGCCTCGGCCCGAAGCTCAGGATGAGGAAAACTAATCGTCGCAGTCCATGAGGCAAGGACTGCGACCCCATCGAAACGCGGAAGTCCTCAACGTAGCCCGACCAATGTGATAGACGTGTTAGTTGACGGTGTGCGCACATATGCCCTCATGGATACCGGAGCCGCTGTATCAATTATGGACGCAAAGCTTTGTCGCTTCCTTCGAAAGGTGACGACGCCCATTGCTGGACTCGCCCTCCGAACAGCAGGCGCACAGCGTATTCACCCGATTGCGGCGTGCACCGCTCGTGTTCTCATCGAGGACGTTGTATACGCCGTCGAATTTATTGTGATTTCCTCGTGCTCCCACGAAGTTATCCTGGGGTGGGACTTTCTCGCCCGCCACGATGCCGTCATTCATTGCGCACGGGCCGAACTAGAACTGTCGCCGTTCTCAGATATGACGCTTGCCGACAATGCTTCTTTTGCGAACAAACTACTCGTCAGACACGACACAAACGTTCCTGCCAACTCGTCCCTGATTGTATCAATGCAGTGCAGCAGCCTCTCTGACGCCATCGCACTACTTTCTCCGTCGAGCAACTTTTATACTCGAAAAGGTCTGCTGCTGCCTTTTGCGACTGTGAGCGTCAAACAGGGCTCCACAGCTATTTTTGTCTGTAACCTCTTCCCATACCCTGTGATGCTGCTTCAAGGCGAATGTCTTGGCCACGTGGAAGTGATCGACGCCGTACAAATTACGGATGTTCCCGAAGGCACGTCCTGCGCCAGTTACAACACGCTCGGTTCTCTTTCTACGTCGGACCCTTTGCCCACAGGTGTGTTCGATTCATCTATTGCCGATGGCCTCACCCCACCTCAGCGTTCACAGCTTCTGCGCATCTTAGAAGAATTTCGTTCTTCTTTTGATGTCGGGCAACCTTCCCTTGGCCGGGCGTCTGCTGTCACGCACCATATTGACACTGGCTCCCACCCGCCATTGCGGCAACGACCATATCGCCTCTCTGCCACAGAACGTCGTGTGATTAATGAGCAAGTGGACGATATGCTTCACCGCGAAGTGATCCGACCCTCGAACAGTCCATGGACATCTCCTGTCGTCCTTGTTACGAAAAAAGACGGCTCGGTACGGTTTTGTGTAGACTATCGACGCCTGAACAAGATCACTCGCAAAGATGTCTACCCGCTGCCGCGAATCGATGACGCCATCGATAGCCTACATTTCGCCATTCGAGACTCATCTGCTTCACCGACGCAATTACACCTCTGACGGCCGCCAGTGGTTATTAGTTGTACCTCGAAGCCTGCGTTCTGACATCTGCGCATCGTTCCACTCTGATCCACAGTGTGCTCACTCGGGACTTTTCAAAACCTACCAGCGCCTCCGACGACGCTACTACTGGCGGGGAATGTACAATTACATTGAAAAGTTCGTTCGCTCATGCCCCGACTGCCAGCGCCGAAAATCTTCACCCCACCCCTCGCCAGCTGGTCTGCAGCCTCTACCCTGCCCTATCCGGCCGTTCGGGCGCGTTGGCATCGATTTGTATGGGCCACTTCCCCTGACATCGTCTGGTAACCGCTGGGCCATTGTGGCAGTAGATCACCTTACACGATACGCCGAAACCGCCGCTCTCCCAGCAGCTACAGCGCGCGATGTTTCATCATTCCTGCTACGCCGATTCATCCTGCGGCATGGTCCACCCCAAGAATTGCTCAGCGATCGCGGACGCGTCTTCCTGTCGGAGGTAGTTGAAGCGATTCTCAAAGAGTGCCACGTTGTTCATCGTACGACTACGGCGTACCACCCTCAAACGAATGGCCTCACAGAACGCTTCAACCGTACGCTCGGCGACATGCTTTCAATGTACGTTGCCTCCGACCACACGAACTGGGACGCCGTTCTGCCATTCGTCACCTACGCGTATAATACCGCTACGCAGAGCACCACTGGATTTTCACCCTATTTCTAGCTGTATGGTCGACACCCTTCGCACACCATTGACACTATTCTGCCGTACCGGCCGGATGCATCCGAGTGCGTGCCTATTTCTGCCACGGTCAGACATGCAGAAGAGTGCCGCGACCTCGCACGGGCCTTTACTTCCGCCGATCAAGAGCGCCAGAGGAGCACTCGCGGTGACGCCACTGCCACGGTCACCTTCGATCCAGGAGCGCTCGTGTGGCTCTCAGTTCCTCTAACTGCCCCTGGCCTTTCATCAAAACTGGTCCCTAAGTATGAAGGCCCTTATCGTGTTCTCGAACGTGCATCTCCTGTGAACTATGTCATCGAACCAGTTGAGCCATCTTCAGACATGCGCCGCCGTGGACGAGACATTGTCCATGTCGACCGTTTAAAGCCTTACTACGACCCGCTCATCGTGACGAGCTGTTAGGTCGCCGGACGGCTCCCTTCACGCTCCCGGGGGGTGATTGTAGCGAAGAGAGACGCTAGTGGGTTCAGCGCTACTGGCTCTAAACGGTAGTGGGTCGAGCGCTCCTGCTCAGCAACGGCTCTCGTGCTTGGAAGCTGTGACTGCCCTGCCCGTCGACGTTGCGCTGCTCCGAGCTCTGCCTAATAAACACCTTTAGAAGATAAATAGAACATATGACTTTCACTGCAAAGCAAGGGCAAGCTTTAACATTTATTTGGATATTCCTTGAAGGCAACAGCTTAATTTGCTAGCTATAGCAAGTTTATTCTAACAGCCGTCCTCTTTGCATCACGTGTATATACCAAGACCATATTCTGCCTTTTTTCCCCTTGCCTAGGTAGAATGGCATGCAGGGGCGTGTTTATTAAGAGGCAGAATTATGTTTATTTGAATAAAGAGATTCACCTCTCTCTCTCTGTCTATCAAGCGTAATGCATACGGACGAACAGCGCCGTTAGCGTAGATGGAGAAAAATTATTCACGTAACACGAACAAACACAGAAGCTCTAGAAAAAACAAGTTTCTTTAGAACTCTCGAGAACTTTCTCAATGTAGGTTTCTCCCTATTGTAAACCCTTGTGCAGTGTGTTAATTAGCTTGACTAATTCAGGAGTTTAGGAGAATATAACGCTCCTTAAGATGCCGAGCACGCATTTCGACCGCGATAGAAACTTAAGGTGAAAAGTTTGTTGCCTTCTCTATTGTTTCTCGTTTCTTGTGCAATTCCTCCCATATTGCGAGAGGTGTGTTAGTGTCTTCATATCTAGGATTCGTATCTTTCAGAAGACTAACCAACGGCCTTCCATTTTTGTTCTATGCGCAGGGTTCCCCCTAAAGCGCTTCAAGGGATGCCGCAGTATCCGTGACACTCCTGTTGGCGAAAGCACCAGAGATGGCCCCGAAACATTGTCACAGGAGGACAAGGCGGATGTCAACCGCGGTCTGTTGTCGTGTGCCAACGGTGTCCGAACGTTCGACTATTCTACCGTGGATGACGGCTTCATGAATGAGATCATGGCAATGGCCGACGACTAGTGCGACAAGAAATGAACATCATATCATCATCAACATGACCTTTCGTTCTATTCGTTCATTCAGTGTTGCATTTGTGGAAGAAAGAATTTTATAGCGACCAATAAATTGATGGTTTTATTCCCCTTGCCTTGTGTGATATGGTTTCTGTTTCCTTATTTTAGCACTTTACGGTATGCGGGACTTCCTCGTGTTAGGTGGTATATAGTAATAGCTGCCATTACCCCAAAAAATACACTTCGTGTAGAAGGAAATACAAATTTGTGTTAATGTGAGTCTTGAAGCGAATCTTTCTTTGCCTTTTCTTTCGACTTTACCACTGCTCCTGATGCGGCGCCTGCTGCTGTCGGCACACCGCCGCGTGCAATAGTTCAGAGCGTGTATACACATGGACGGAGCATGGCAGGGACGACAAGCGAGGAACTCGCTTGTAGCGCACCACGACGAATGTGCACAATGTCCTCTGGAGCTCCTTGGTCAAAACCACATTAGCTTCTTGACAGCTGTAGTTATCCGTGACCCCCTCAAACGCTTACCTGTCTCCCATCGTGGGTACATTTCTACCAGAGAATGCGTTGAACTGACACAATCGCGAAATGAGTGAATGACGGCTTTGCCGCCTTTGGCTCGCAGTTCGCATCGAAATACAAGGGAAGGGGAAAAGAAAAAAAGGTGACGTGAAAAGGCAAGGAAACGCGCTGCATTTTGCCGGGGGGGGGGGGGGCATATAAAACGCTCAAGTACTTTGATTTAGGGACACGTTAAAGAATACCACAGTCCCAAATTATTACGGAGTGCGCAACTGCGGCCTGCTCATAATACTGATGTGGTTTTGGCAGGTACAGCCCCAAAATAATATAGTCTAAAGGGCGCATCGCACGATCACTCAACATATTGTGGTGTCTTGCGAGAAATCGTAGTACAGGGTTTCTTATGGCTATACACGCATAAAAACGAGGCACTAAAAGCACATTTCTGTCCAAAATATGAGCTGGGACTCGCTGGCTCTAAGCCCCGCCCTCCGGCACCCATCGCCAGATTGCAAAGTAATGTGTGACGTTATAGGCAGCACGGAACCGAGCCATCGCTGTGAGCATTCTCTAGTTTCAACGGATGTCTTCATTTTCTACGAGTGGGGGCATTTTCGTGCTTATTTTATTCATGTGTATATAATTTGTTGCTACACTTGGAAGCCATACTATTAGCAGCCCAACACCATAGCCACTAAGTAACAACCGCCAGCCAGATTGCAACTGAGACACCATGAGCTGTCATGTTTTATGAAGAATGGTTCAAATTCAATGGGGATAAAAGCAGCAGTATTGGTCTCAGCAAAGTCTTGGTGCGCCGACTATCTTTTTATTGCTTCCGAATAAGTACGAAATAATTATTGAACGTTGAAAATAATGTGATTAGTGCCGATATGTGAACACCATGTTCAGAACATAATTGAATACATCAATATCAAATATTCACGGTGCGCATGTTTGCGGTGCTCCTTTAGCAGCATTTGAAAGAAATTCCGCGAAATATTACCAGAAGAAAAAGAAAGCACTCTGCTTCGAGGAAGCTGCAGTACTGCTTTCAAAACACGGGGTGAACAAAACCCAATCTGTAATAGAACAGTAATTTCCGAAATATCACATGCCGAATTTATTCCATGTTGTTTCAACATATTATGGTTCGCACTAAGTTGAAGTTTATTCCTTGTGATGAAACTTTGCGTAACTTGTATCTGGCAGGTCGCTTAACCCCTGTACTGTTGAGACGGGGATGCGCCCCGTCGCGTCGGCATTTTTTTAACAGGTTGTGCTAAATTAAGCCAACCTTTAAAACAGACAGCTGCACTATAGTAATACGCAAATGAATACATCTGTTTATCTATGATATGAAGCAAGTCAAAATGATGGAATGTTTTGCGTAATGGCATAATTATTCGAGGCTTATTAACTGAACTGCACAATATTACAAAGGCAGAAAAGTTCCAATGAGTCAACTGTATAGGTTTCTACGGAACTTCCCTCTCAACAGCTTGAACTACCTATTCTATCACGCAGTAATTCTTTAAGCGCCGTAAAGAAAGCCTGCGAAATATAAAATAAGTGAGAGCTAACTATACACTGTAAATGCGTTTATACCCTTAAAGGAGTTTTTTTTGTCGCATTGGTAACACTCTTACCGTTAAGGCCTTATAAAAATTTATACAGACCGACAACGGAGCTCTAACTAGAGGACTGATGACAAAATACGTAGCTCAATGCTATGCAGTCATTCTGCCAGCCTTGAGCGGCCAGAAATATCGGACAGGAGAGTTTCACATTTCTCCCTGTAAAATTCTCTTTGACATTTCTATCCGCTCAACGCTGTCAGAATTATTACATAGTTTTCAACTAAGGTTTAGCCATCGCAGTCTTTTTAGAGCTCTGTTGTCAGCCTCTTTAAATTTTTGTGTGGGCCTAAAGATGAGGGTGTTACCAGTGGAACAAGAACCACCCTTACGGGTGTAAGCGTTGTTACAGTGCAATTTTCGACTCTATAGAAGTCAAGGTCGACGTAGGTGGTGGTTCAAATGTTTCGGTGATAAAATTTTGATTTTATCTGTTGATTTCAATCTTTTGTCTCACTTGATGCTCAATATTCCCTCATTGCGAATCTTATTTGGATTGTTCCGCATGCAATTAAATGAGCCTTGTATGCTTCAGTATCGACGCAGAGCACTGACACCTTTTTTTAAGGAGGAGCTTTCATTGCCTCTTCCTTCGACTTTTCGGTTGCTGCTGTCTTCCACGCCGTGTGAAGTGTCGTTTAAGGCGTGTATATGCATGAAAGGAGCTTGGCAGAGAAGAAAGGAGGCACGAGAGACTTGTTAGACATTTGCAGCACGTCGAATGTGCACGATACCGTCCAGAGCTCCCTGTGCGTCGCCACATCAGCCTCTTGACAGCTGTAATTATCTGCGACGTCCTCAAAAGCCTTGCAGGAATTGCATCACTTACCTTTATACTGACGTGCAAGTGCAGAGGGAGACTAGATAGAATGGTAGGAAGGAGAGAGGAGAGAGGAGGCAGATAATGGGTTGAAGTGACGCCGTGCCACTCCTCGCTCGCAGTTCTCATACAAGGGGGGTGGGGCGGAGGTAAAGAAAAGGTGACGCTTGAAGGCACAAAAACACTACTAGTAGTGATGACAGCTTTTAAGGAGAAACGGGATAAATTTAAGCTCACGGTACGGTACCGTACGTGTTTATTATTTCTGAAAAATAAACGCCCTGCAAATATGCCAAGTGAAAAACATACGCAGGGCGTGCATAAGCAGAGCCGCAATAACTAAAGCGCATCCAGGACCCAGGCGACACTACGGAAGTGGTTGCGCGTCAATCAACGCTTCTGTGGCCCCGTGGTAGCCTCACCTGACAACCTGACCTATTTATGTTAATCGTCTCTTATTCTCTATGCTGATGTCTGGCTAATTTGTGAAGTAATATCACCAAGCGCGGATTCAACAGCACTTGAATGTGTTCCTAAATCTATGAGAACTGGCGCAACTCATAATACGTTTGAATACTACAAAGGGTAAAAGAATGAGAATCCCCGTAAAACAGGCTTATGTGAAGCACTCCTATTTGATGTAACATGCATGGTTTCAAGCTAGATGAAGAAACCCATTAAACGTATCAAGACTTGACGTAACTCGTAATTTTTCTTGATAAACTCATGGGAACTACTATGTTAGTAATGAAAATCCCACGTTGGACGATCTCGGGCAAAATTTTGCAAGGGCTATATCGTATGCTGAATTAGTTTTATAAAAAAATACGCTTGTAATGTATAAGCTGAATATGTGTGTGCTTTTTGGGATGGTAATCAATAACTGCACAATAATGAAACAAGAATCCATAAAAATATTATGGGATTTCACGTGTCAAAAAGGCGATGTGATTATGAGGCATGCCGTAGTTGTGGAATAAGTTGGACTACCTTAGTTTCTGTAACATGCACCTAAATCTAAATACAAGGGTGTTTTTGACTCGATCGAAATGCGACCGCCGTTGCCGGGATTCAATCCCACGTCCTTATGCTTATTAGTAGCCCAACACTAAACCACTAAGCAATCACAGCGGATCCGCGTAATCCGTAGAAAACCGTAGTGCTCATTTAATTTTATCATATCATTTCCAATTTTTCTTGTCTAAAGCATGAAAAACTTTGCAGCTTGCCAACCTCCCTTTGCGTGTGAAGATGTACGGTTTGTCTATTACGAAAGATTTTCCGTAATCACCAGGAGAAAAATGAACTTCTTAGTGCGCCATCTTACGTGGCGGGTCGGATTGACCACCGCCACAAAGTTGACGCCCCGTTTCATCCCGCTAATTTGTTTTCTGATTAATTCATCATGAAAACCGCTAAAGAATGGACTCACTTCGCCACTTCCGCAGTGGAATCTGCCATTGATGAACCGAGAGAGAGAGACAGAGAGGCTTTTTCCGTTTGAAAAGTAGGCGCATATGGGCTACTCTGCACAGGGAAAGTGATCGCGCACAAAAAGACACTAGGTGTAAGAGGGAAAAATGGGGAAAAATTGTCATCATGGTATTGAATTTCAATTAGGCCCTCATGAAATATAAAAATATTTAGGGTATATGCTAACCACAAAGGACATGCAGTTTTTTTCGTTCGCTGCTCTCTTTGTTACTACTTCCTGCATTCAAATAAATTATTAGATGAATCAAAATAAATAAATAAATAAATATAGCACTAGCTCTGAAGCTATGAGGCTTCACAACAATATGCCGAACTATAACGTCGCATCGGTGGATCGGATGTCGGCGGGAGACATGCCCAAGGGCATCATTTGCAGTAGTAACCAGAAAGGTAACGGATAAGCGTTCATTTGGAAAAGTTGATTTTACGTCGGAAGCTCGAAGTGTTTTTAAGGTGTGCTTTCAATGTGCGGATTGGGTGCGGAAGGTTCCGAATAAGACGGGCACAAAGCAACATGTCATTCGCATAAGCTTCACGGCATTTCCCACCATGACAAGCGCCAGCTCAGCTCATTAGAGAGTAGAGTGGGATAGGTGAGAGAAAAGAAATTGACTTCCGTCGCATACCACCTCATGAGAGATTCATGCATCCCCCGCTACAAGTCATGGGGCATCGGCGGCTGCTCTCACTGTCTTTATTTACAGAACAACCGTCTACATACGCAGTGCCAACCATGCCGTAGTCAACTGCTTCTTGAATTGCTAAAGGCACATGCAAGAGTATTTTCCGCATGGATCCTCTAACTTTATTCAGAACATACGAACAAGCTCGTAAAAAACTTGCACGTGGGGAGCGAGAGAAAAACGTCGTACACCGGAAGCGAGAACCGTACTTTTGTGTAGGATTAAATCGCGGGGCTATGTGGTGGTGGGGATACAACACAAGAGGGGTGAGGGGAGGGGGAAGTTTTGGGCAAAGAAAGAAATGTTTAGGGGCCTGGCGTTCCTTGGTCAAGGGCTTTCAAGAAGGAGTGCCACGTCAACTAAAAAGCGATTCACAACAGTGGATCACGGAAGCTTTCATAAACGACGAACCTGCCATGCAAGGTCGAAAGCACCTCATTGGTCAGTGTGCTGCGCGAATGAAAGCGAAGCGCCGGTCGTCTCACAATCGTTCAGAATTTCACCTGCACTTTGTTGAGTGTGGATGTGCAGTGCAGTCTCTGCCCTAAGCAAACAAGCCATGCCAGCCGCAATGGGAAGCTTTGCCAGGCTTTGCCTCCTGCTTACGAACGTCAGCTCGAAAATCTCGGCGAGTGCGTTGCACCGTGCCTAGTGGTCACGTGGTGCTCGAAGGCGATAACACATTTTCCCTTTTACCGACATGAAGGCAACATGCCGATGCGACGAGCAGGTCACATGTAACCAACATTTGAGGGATGCGCAAGCCTTTATTCTTCAAGAGCTTGGTCAGTAGGTTGACAACTAGTGAAGACTTGTGTGCGTCAAACGCGTGGCGGCTGGACTTTCTTCGCGATAATCTAGACCGTCGGTGAGAGTGGCGCGGCGTGAATGAGGCGCTCCCGTACGCTTGCATGCGCGCGCTTACATAGATCGGGAGGGGCAAGCAGCTCATCGTGATGAACAAATAACGCGCAAAAGTTCTGCACGCGAACTGCTAATGTACTGCAGGGCAAGTGTTCATTTTATCTTGAGATATGTGTCGTATGCCATGGTACGGAAGGGGGGGGGTGCAAAAGGCAATTGGAAGCAACGCGTTGTTTTCCCGAGCGCGTAAAATTTCATTTGCCTGCTAGGAACTAAGGTTGGCGTGTTCTGTATAATGGGGCACCGCGAGTGTGCCCCTTTGTTCTCGTAGGTGTGGCGACATTCGTCTCATTGTTTGTCCCCACGTAACCGTATTCAGCTAGTCCCGCCTACATGCGCTAACGCGTTCTTGAGCCATTGATGAAAAGCCCTGCGATACAGAACAGGTAGATTAAAACATCGCCGAGATTTCAGAATCACTCGTAGGGTGGGCTAGTGCGGTTGGAATGTTCACAGCGTGTGTGGTTCACAGCGCTAGTGTCGTGCTTATACCAGAACGCCGGCTTGCCTCACTCAGCAAGAATCCCTTATGACTCACTCGTAAGATAGCGTGTTCTTTTTTTTCTTTTGTAAATTGACCGTGCGCGCCAAACCAGTGGAATAGGCTCAAAATTCCACGCTGCTTTGTGTAAACGATGGTACATCAAATGTCCACCATGAGACTCGGCGCAAACACTGGGCTTATCGCTCGCTTTCGTCGACAGAACCACTTGCAGTATTTTCCACGAACTGCTGTTCCCTCAGAACACGATAAGAAATTCTTGTTCACACTCTAAGAACAGTTTACACCCTTTGGCTTGCCCCTTCTGCCACACAAGAATAATCGTCATCTGCCTTGATGCGTTTCCTTTCTTTATCGCTGCAAGCCCGGAACTTTCCAGTGACGAACGGCACGCGCGTTATCAGAAGGGGCACTCCAAAGGGTGTAAACTGTTCTTAGAGTGCAGCCCCTCAAGCTAAAGAAATTGCCACGGATCATGCAAGGAATCAGGCACTCACTTCGCACACCTGGCCTGCGGTAATGGCGGCGCAGCTTGTAATGCAGCTCGGGTGAGGGTACGCGCATACGTATAGCGGAATTGGAAATAGGTCCATTGAGTGAGCTCTCGTTGGCCTACATTGATGGCGTGGTTGCGGGCATGTGTCAAAGTCCATCTAAATAGGTTGCGAAGCTTGGAACGAAAAACAAATTAAATTAAGGGGTTTTACGTGCCACGCCGTAGTGGAGGACTTCGGAAATTTAGACCACCTAGGGTTCTTTGACGTGCACCTAAATCTAAGTACACGGATGTTTTCGCATTTCGACTCATGGAAATGTGGCCGCCGTGGCCAGGATTCGATCCCGCGACCTCGTGCTCAGCAGCCCAACACCATAGCCACCGAGCAACCACGGCGGGTAAGCGTGGAATGACAAGCCTGCCAAACTTATCCTCGGGGATATCAGTTAGTGGTGCAGGATTGAAGCGCGAATAGGTCAGGGTCGGACAAACACTGAAACTAGAAAGCCTATGTGAAAAAGAAATTGTTTGAATTTTTTTTATCGGAATACTTGCATACGTGTAAATTTCCCACACCAGATATTTTTTTCCTGCACTAAAAGAAATGTAAATTTTTTTCTATTTTACCTTTTATTAGTTCTGTTTTCGCGGCCCCTACAAACAAGTGATTCTAGCGCAGGAGTTCAGTTATGCGCAGTTATTTTAGCGCAGGATTCTTCAGTTATGCGCGACCAAGTATACGAAAAAATTGGAAATTTCAATTAAAAATAACTCATGAACTCCTCATCAGAGCACAAAACCACTTCACATAGGTGATAAGTTCACTGTAGCCTATCAAACCACTAAATATTGTTCGGCGTTGAGAAGGCAAAAAAAAAGAAATTAATTCATGTTGTTTTGCCACTTCTTATTACCACCTATACAAATTTCCAATTGATTTACACGGAATATTACTTCCCAGAAACCTTCTATAATATTTCATTTAAGCGTACAGAAACTTCATTTTGTTATGTTGATTATTTTTGCCGAAAACGCATTGCAAAAGGGGCTAGCACAGCAAAAACGCCGTTTCTTGCTCACACTATATTGATAGCGTTCATGTAACGCTTCAGGATAGGAGATAATACTAGGCGTCATTACTTTCTAATGCAAGCTTTCTAATGGAATGTAATTCATATGCGTTTAACAAGCGCAGAAAACACATCTTCAGTTAGGCAGACGTACTAAAGAACGTAGAAAGAATAATTATTGTATCTGCTAACGGCACAGGACATGCATTTTTTTCTTTCTCTGCTCTCTTTGTAGAGCCTTCCGGCATTAAATAAATAAATAAATATCTAAATAAATTCAACACATAAATAAATACAACGCTAGCTCTGAAATCATAGCTCCGCCGTGCCCGAGCTATGACGTCCTTTCGGTTGATCGGATGTCGGCGGGAGACATGCCCAAGAACATGTTTTGCAGCATTAACCAGAACGAAAACGGGGAAGTGTTGACTGGGAAAAATTTATATCTTCGTCGGAAACTCGAAACGTTTTAAGGTGCGCATTGAATGTGAGGATTGGGTGCGCGAGCTTCCAAATAAGGCGAGCACAAAGCGAAATGTCATTCGCATAAGCTTCACCGAATTTCCCATGACGACCGTAAGCTCTGCTCATTAGAGATGAGAGTGGGATAGGTGAGCGAAACGAGAAAGACCTCCATCGCATACCGCGTCATAAGATAGTCATGTAACCCCCGCTACAAGTCATGGTGCATCGGCGACTGCTCTCACTGTCTTAATTTACAGAACAACGGTCTAGATACGCAGCGCACACCATTCCGCAGTCAACTGCTTTATGGATTGCTAAAGGCACGCGAAAGAGTATTTTCCGTACGTATCCTCCAACTTTATTCAGAACACACGAACAAGCGCGTACAAAATTTGCAAGTGGAGCACGAGAACCGCCCTTTTGGGTACGATTAAATCGCGGAGCTAGGTGCTAGTTGTGGTGATTGGGCCAGAGGAGTTAGGGAGGTGGACGGTTCGGGGAAAAAAAGAATGTTGACGATCCTGGCGTTCCGAGGTCAAGGGGTTCCAAGAAGGAGTGCGCCATCGTCGGAAAGCCATTCCCAACAATGCATCACCAAGGCTATTAAATGATGGGCCTGACATGCGAGGTCAAGAGCACCTCATTGGTCAGTGTGTTGGGCGAGGGAAAGGAAGAAAGCGACAGTCGGCTCACGAGCGTTCAGAATTTCCCTCGCACGCCTGGCTTCTTTGCGGATTTGCAGTGCAGTCACTGCTCCAAGCAAACAAGCCATGCCAGCCGGAAATGAACGGTTCCCCGCCATGGCAAGCTTCTACTATTGCCTCCGAACGTCAACTCGAAAATCCCGGCCAGCACCAGATAATGCCTTGGCCTTCAAGCGAGCTGCGCCCGGCGACGCTGTTACCGGGTCCGGGTCATCGTCAGCACCCGTAGCCCAGATGCGCAATGCCTGCCGTGGTGGTGAGCATTCTTTCATTTCTATGAGTATGTCTTTACTTTCCGTTGCTGTTTGTTACTTAGCGGCAAATTTTATATCTCGTTATGTATAATGTTTTTAGACGTGCAAGTCACATACAGGCTGTCTCTCTTATCCTATGTCATGTTTTATCAATCACGCGTCTCCTTTTCGGTTAATACCATCACTATCTAATGCCAACAGTACTAACAGAACCATTCCAGAATTTTGGTGTTGTTACTCAATAATGAGCTTAATAATAATAATAATAACTTAATAATAATAATCTTAATAATAAGAAAAAACGTTTGTACCGCCAAGCAATGACCACACGTCTCCTGTCATCATGGAACAAGTACAAAAATTGTGATAAAGAGTATCAGTTCCTGCTTAAAACAACCCGACGTAATTTCTTCACTCACGACCTGTCTACTATGTTAACCAATAATTCTCATAGATTCTGGCGCATTATCAATCCGAGTTCCTATCCTGATATAGTACTAATTAATGCTGACGGACAACCAGTCACTGAAACTGAGTGTTCGCAGCTTCTAAACGATTCATTTTCATCAGTATTCACCATTGAAGATATAACTTCTTCGCCTATATTAGAGCCATTGCCTAACATTTCCATGCCAGAAATTGTCATCAGTGATTCGGGTATTCTTGCCCTGTTGAATAACCTCAAAACTACGACTAGGTCTGATCATCTTGGTTTCAATAACAAGGTACTTAAACACGTTTCTTTAAACATTTTTCAAGTGTTATCAGCCATGTTTTCACAATCATTATCATCTGGTATTATTCCTCATGACTGGCGAATAGCTAAAGTAATACCAATATTTTAATCAGGTGATCGCTCTGTCCCACTTAACTATCGTCCTTTCTCATTAACTAGCAACATATGTAAACTTCTCGAGCACGTCATACACACACAAGTCATCAACTACCTAGAAGACCATGATATCATTTTCAAGTACCAGCACGGTTTTCGCAGGGGTTATTCATGCGACACTCAGCTCGCCGGATTTACTAACGATATATTTTCCGCATTTAACGAAGGATTCCAAGTTGACGCAGTGTTTCTTGACTTCTCTAAAGCTTTTGATCGCGTTCCTCGTCACAGGCTTCTAATCAAATTAACACACTTAAACATTCACCCAAACGTTCTTGCATGGATTAAAGATTTTCTCTCCAACAGACAACAGTTTACTTGTGCTAATGGCTGTAACTCTTCTTCTGTTCCTTTAACATCTGAAGTCCCCCAGGGCAGCGTCCTCGGTCCCCTACTTTTCTCAATTTTCATTAATAATCTACCCAAATGTGTCTCATCTCGAATTCGATTATTCGCAGATGATTGTGTTATATATCGTAATATTAGTAATGACGCTGACCGACTTTTCTTACAAACTGATATTGATGCTGTGACCGCTTGGTGCTCTTCGTGGTTAATGTTTTTAAATACATCTAAAACCAAGCTAATGTCATTTACCAACCATTCCACTCGACTTCCTACCACCTACTTTCTCAATAATGCTAGAGTAGAACTTGCGCCAACTTACAAGTATCTTGGCCTTCATCTTCAGTCTGACTTAACTTGGCATTACCATATTAACACCGTCTTAGCATCAGCTAACCGAGCACTCGGTCTTCTTAAACGTAACCTCAAGCACGCACCTTCTCACTTAAAAAAACTTGCTTATATCACGCTGATCCGCCCAAAAATTGAATATGCTTCTGCCATATGGGATCCCGATCAAGCATACATAATCAACAACATTGAATCTTTGCAAAACCGTGCTGTTCGCTTCATCTTTTCCGATTATTCACGCTTCACCAGCGTCACATCGTTAAAACAACGTGCCGAGTTGGAATCACTATAACGTCGACGCCAGTTTGCTCGCCTAACCTTATTTCATAAACTTTATCACCATTCCACGCTTCACGAAGACTTCTTTTCACCACCCCCTGCAGTTTTCCCGCGCCGTGACCACGCTAACAAAGTAAAACGCATAATGTGCCGCTCGTCGCTCTACGCAAAACCACTTATTCCTCGCACAATAATAGAATGGAATAACCTACCATCACGCATAGCTACTGAAGTTAGCCTACCATCTTTCCAAACTTTGTTGCAAGAAAACGGTTAGTGGTAGCAGATTAGATATTACTAATGCCTATATGCACATATTAACATATGTAAAATGTTCTCGTGTTTTCATGACTAAGTGCATTTACCCCTTGTTCATATCTATATATTTTATGTTCCTTGTGTGTATGTTTATTTTATGTAGTTTTATTTCTTGTGTATATTTCATGTTTGTACCCCCCCCCCCTATGTAATACCCTCATGTGAGGGCCCTTAGGGGTAATGTAAATAAAAAAAAAGAAGGTATTATTGAAATGTCCGATATTACAACAACAGCAGGTATTTAGGCACTACCTTTTAGACTGAGTTCAAGCACATCAAATTTTGCCGATGCGCATCTCTTGCGGTGCTCTTTTTACTGAGTCTGAACAAAATGCCACGAAATAAGAATAGCTTATTGCGTTTACTTCTTGCACACCGCTGCAGAGGTTCTCTCACCACGCCATGGAAGAACCAATTAAATCTTGTGATCAAACATTTATATCAGCAACATGACTGATTGAAGTTCCACGTGGTTTCTGTGTTGCACCATGCTTGCGTTCGCATAAGGTGGAAATCGAAATCTTACGATGATATTTAAAACGATTTGGCTCTGGCAATGTGATTACCACTGTCGCAAAATGTGCACCAACAGTTGAGGCTTGTTGCTAGGAGTAAATGAGAGCCCATACTGACATGAATGCCTGTTACAATTGATGCAACCGTCATGTGTTGTTTATAGAGCGTGCCTGCTTCCATGGCATCATGTTGGAGAGCCGATGTGTTCGTTGTGTCTGCAGTTTTTCTTTTTGCGGGCTTTCGTTGTGGCGCAAAGAAAACATCCACGCAGCAGGCAGCTCGGCGCGAAACATCGAAGTGGGTGTCTTGGAGCGTGTTATAAAACGTATACAGTCGGTATGTGTACAGAAAGTGTAATAAATGAAATTTAGTGCATTAATTTATACGAAAAAGTTCCGCAGCAGGTTACACTTCTGTTACACATGAAGGAGGAAGCCTCCTGCACATTGGCTACTGATTTAAGTTATGCGATTAGAGGGGCCAGACTTCTTGCAAGGCATAATGAGAAGCAGTGTGAAGTAGACGTGTGGCAAGCCGCTGTCTGCGAGTTTCGACCTCGTCTTGACGTTGCCGTCTCTCATCGTCGCGTTGCTGCTTTCGCAGTTCGGCTTCTTCAGCTCGTGTTCGACGTTTAGGTGCGGCTTAGCGTGCTCCTGTAATGGAGTGTAACTCGCGCCAGCTAGGATTCTCTTCGTCGTTACCTTGCATCCTTCCAGAAGGTGCAAGTCGCACTCGTGGTGGAACGCCTTGGTCTGCAGCCGCTTCGCACGTCTAAATCTCTCTGATCGCTCGTCTAGTATCCTCCGCTGTAGCGTACTTCCGAAGGGAGTATGTAATGCTTAATGGATAGTTCGGATGCTTGCATTTTCTTTGTTCATTATTGAAAACTGTGCTTTTCTGTGTGTTGTATGGGTGAATTCAACGAACGTGTGAACTGTTCGCTTCACTTTGCTCAGTGCTTGTGGCCTGTGTTTTAAGGAGGTATGAGATATTCGTTACGAAGGTATGGGTCATTGCAGCTTTGCTTGCATGCAGGGGTATGAGCTATTGCTGATGACGATTGTTTTGGTACAGCGTAATAAACGTGGTGAACATAAGTGGCGACATTAGTGTTGCCGGAGTTTATGCGCGAAATGCTGCTTATGCCTTTTCGCATTGTTGATGTAGCTTTTCACGATGTTTCACGTGTGGCGCAACTTCACACATTGAAAATTGTTATGCACGTAGATTGTTTGCTGGACTCCATTCCATGCATGCATGTGTCTTCGAAGCGTACTCAACAAAATTAGAATATTGTTAAGATGGCGAGCGTTACCACCAGTTGTTTCGTCTTTCATCCCCCTTAAGTTGCGTGTTCCTTTAAAAAACGAATTCCCGCGCACATGTATCCGTGGTGGAAGGATTTTGTGCGATGTACGCTTGGCTGAACCTTTACTTGAACTTCCTTTATTGCGCGGTGCACCCCAGATCAAATTAAAAAGAGCAATGCTTACGTTTGGCTCGCTTTATGCGACGGTGGGCGAACATGGTAGGTACTGCGTCTGGCCGCAGCCTGGGCGTTTTCACGTGTATTCTAAACTTAGCGAAGAGGCGCAAATCGTCGTTTTAGATTTCTTGGCATGATGTTTTCCGAGAACAAAGCAAAACTGTCACATGATAGCCATTCCTTCCAGCCCATATTGCTCTCGCAAGCCTTTCGCTTGACGGGCTCCTTGGTGAACATGAAGAATGAACTATGACGAGAACTGCTTGCTTCGTTCGCACTGAACCACAGCGGTACATGGGCGCCGCTATGGCATTGTTTCAGCCACTGCAAGTTGTACAATTGCAAATGCAAGCTGAACAAAGCAGAAGTTTCTCGAATGCGCGCGCAGCTAAAGCACGGTTCTTCCACGGAAT
Source organism: Dermacentor variabilis (assembly GCF_050947875.1). Lineage (NCBI taxonomy): Eukaryota > Metazoa > Arthropoda > Arachnida > Ixodida > Ixodidae > Dermacentor > Dermacentor variabilis. Next base: position 120,579,130 of record NC_134570.1, read on the forward strand.
GTTTATGTTAGCTCGGCAAGCATGAAGCTTGTGACGTCACGGCTCGCGAGGGTGCCAGTGTGGCCCGACTGTCACGCCATTCATATAATACAAAAAATTCAATTACAAATGGCGTGCTAGCTCAAATGGGCAAAATTTTGCCAAGGACGCCTTGAACGCAAAAGGATTGCCTCACAGAGTAGAGATGATGGTCGAAAATTGGCTGTCGTGCTCCCTTCAAAGAATCTCAGGCGCTCAGAGATATTACACAGGCCACCATCAGGGCATACCTCATAATAAAATCGTGGTCCCGGCAAGTAATGCGCCCTAGGTTAATAATTTAGGCTGATTTAGTCGAACGAGATATACCTAAAATACAAAAATCTGCAGGGGATTGATCATCCGCGCCTTACTTCTTGCTTTTTCTAGTATTAGAAGGTATATATAGACAGATTCGAATAACATTAATAATCTATATGTTTTGAGTGATGGAGCGCGACAGCTCATTTTTCCTGATGCCACTTGAGCCTGTCTTTTTACTTGTACTGCCACCAGCCGTTTTGCAGCAATTTAAATATTCTGTATATTTCTTTTTGTTCGTGTAGGTATCGAGCGCTAGTTTGACTGCTACAATTCGTATATTCGAGACACCTAACCAACGGCCTCCCATTACTTGCGCAATGCGCAGGCGTTCCTCTCAAGCGTTTCAAACGGTGCCGGCAGTTCGACGACGCTGCTGGTGGAGACAACCCCGGAAGTGGCTCGAAATGTCGTCACGTGAGCTGGACGCCGACCGCCACCTGTTGTCAAGAGCTGGAAATCCCAATCACCGCACCCTTCTCCCACGTATGACGGGTTCATGGAGGAGATAATGGCGATGGAAGATGACGAGGGGAATCTTCACAAGAAAATGAAACTTCTCAGCCTAGGAAGAGTATGGAATGCTATCCGCGTACATTAACGAATACGTGAACACATGACTGTCACGTGTCGTAATTTTTTGAATGTTTCATGTCACTGATCATATCTTTTACACCGAGCAATAAATCGGAGCATTCGTTTGGTTTCCACAGAGTACCGTGAGTCGTGCTTCTTCATTATAGTATTTTAAAGCACTGCAAGAATCGTAATTAGAGGCTTTACATACATCAGCAGCTTGATTGTTCTCCCTGAGTGTTCCCGTGATCTGATACTGGGCATGGACTTTTTGCAAACGAATGGCGCAATTATCGACTTGCAAGAATCACGCGTGTTGTTTTCTACAGAAAATGCTGTTACCATTTCTCATACAGAGCACCCACATATTTCCTCTCTCCGTATTGTGGATGAACACGTGACGGTGCTGGCACGGTGCAGTGTGACTGTCGTTGTAAGGAGCGACGTATTTCGTGATTATGAGGGACCTGCAGACGGAAATATCGGGCTGCTACTGGAAAAGCAAATATGCGCGCCAAGAGGCCTAGTTCACCTTCGTAACGGATGTGCGGACGTCCTATTGACTAACTTTGGCAATGAGGCAAAACTCGTGGCGAAGCGTACAGCCATAGCGCCTCTTCATGACTATGCACAACTTGCGGATATTTCAACACTCGATGCATCATCACCAGCTTCTGTCACTTTAGAAAGAGTCCTTTCCTCTATCGACACTGACCGAGAGTTGTCATCACCAGAAAGAGATAAGATTGTGAGTTTGGTCACAGAGTTTCCTGAATGCTTTTCGACTTCTTCGAAAGTCCGCCGCACCCCCATCGCAAAACACCGCCTTGTGGCCGAAGAACCTGCAAGACCAGTGCGCCAACAACCGTACCGAGTAGCTCCAAGAGAAACAGAAGCGACAAGAAGTCAAGTACAGGAAATGCTCAAGGACGATGTAATGCAGCCATCCAATAGCCCGTGGGTATCTCTGGTAGTCCTGGTCAAGAAGGATAACGCCCTACGATATTGTGTTGATTACAGGAGACCCAACCTCGTCACGAAGCGGGATGTTTATCTACTCCCACGTATCGACGACACCTCGGACAAACTACGCAATGTTTACTTCTTCTCCACTTTTAACCTCAAAAGTGGATACTGGCAGATAGAAGTGGACGACCGAGATCGCGAAAAAACGGCATTTGTGACACAGGAGGGTCTATTCCATTCGGTTTGCATTCCGCGCCCGACACCTTCCAGAGGATGATGGACACTTCGATGTGCCGTTCACAAGAATTTCTAATATACCGATCGACTTGGAACAATTCATCTTGATTTGTGTTTTTCATGTATTATTTATTATGAATATTTATGGCGGTGGAGTCCTTGAAGCCTGCTTCGCCTCCGACACCAGTCGGCACGGTATTTCACAAGCACCAGCATCGGCCCACGCTCACCATGTTTATTGTTGACGCACGGACATGAAAAATACATGAAAGCCATAGCCATATGCAGCTTCGTTATGGAAAGCGAATAAAAGAATGCATGTATAAACGCTTATTTCCTTTTTTTATCAACGCAGCTCCAGAAGTCACTGCCGACAAAATATACACTGCACACTTTCGACGGTGGTGTCAAAGGCCAACCCATCTGCAACATGACAACCACTTCTTTTTTCTGTGTCGCATATTTCGGCAGCGAATAGAGGTTGACTGGTGGTGCCCTTCAGATATAGTCAGTTGTGAATGTGTTCATCTTGACGAACTGGTGTTAACATAAAGCAGAACGAGGTAGTCAAAGTTGCTTCCATGATCGCATGAAGAAAAAAACAGATGGGCTCCACGAACGCGCCCCCCCCCCTCCCCATCTGCTTCCCTCTCGCATGACCTCTGAAAAACGAATTCGACGCTAGCTGCGGTGCGACAACTCAAGGAATTTGCGCATGCGTAGTATCTGAATGCTCGTTCGAACGCGTCAACTCACCTTCAGCGCAGAAGCAGTTTTTCTAGACGTCATCCGCAGACATGCGGCAGCCGGTGGAAGGCAAACATTAGCTTCGTTTTCAAACTCCGCGTCGTCCTTAAGCAACACAAAACATAAAGGATCAAATTTTATGAGCTCAAATGTGCCTATTGTGCTTGCTGTGGCGGTGGTATTTTAACTTCTGCAACAATAAATGAAACATTCATTGCGTGAGCGAAAAGCAAGCACTTCCGCTTTCCCTCACGCTAGTTTGATATTCGACTTCCTCTGAAGCGGCAACGACTGCTCAGCTAAACTCATACAGCCTTGCGGCCAGTGACGTAGAGTGTTGTGCATGTTTTACTTATAATTAGCTACAATTTCCGCTTCAGCTGAAAGACAGAACATGGTAAACATTGGAATCATTTTAATCTGTAGACTGTCAAGATAAGACTGAGGCAGACGATCTCGGATCAAACTCCGAGATGGCAATGTCGGGGCATCGAAACATTTCGTCTGCTCTGCGGTTGAAGGTATGTTTTCTAGATCGAGCAAAGACGACAGCTTAGCAATATTCTCTTCCGCAGGAGTCGGATTTTAGGTATTCAAGTATCCTCCCGAAGTCCCGAAAACCATATACTATTTCCACTAAGTTTCCTTTTGTGCATTGGTTTTCATGAAAACTTACTCTACCCTACAGTACATTTAATGTGTTCGTGTAAAAACAAAACTTAGTTTAGTGCTTCGTTTCCGGTCACTGTCTAGCTGCACTAATAGTCAGCAGAAGTCAGCGCCCCACGTAGCAGCATTCGCGCAGCGAAGCTGAGAAGTCGCGCCGGCCAACTGCCCCCATGCCAGCGCGCGCGGTGGCGGTTGCGAGTACGTGAGCGGCCAATGAAGCGAAGTTTGAGAAGACGCAAAAGGCCGCCTGGGGAAAGGAGGGCGTAGCTGGCAGCTAAAACGAGGGCGAAAGAGAGTAGCATGACGTCAGCGCCGTTTTGTTTTGTTTGTGATTTACCTTTTAAGCCGTCAACTGACAGGAGAGGTGTTGGCGCGTATTTTTAGGCCTGGTGCAATTGCACAGCTATTCGAAACGGCCAATGGCAAGAATGCGAAGTATCCCCCTCCTTCTTTCATTTCACGTCAGTTACGTCATCGCGAGTTACGTCACGTGTACGTGTGAAAATGGGAGAATCGTTGAATTACTGGTAAAACAACTCTGTTTTCCGCATCCTATCGACACGTTGGCACTGCTCAATATTTCTCCGGTGACCGCTTTTCACTTTCTGGCCATTGCCAAAACTATCTCTCGGCGCCAGACCCGGCTAAATCTATCGGAAGATTTTCGACTGTTCTCACTGAACTGTTCATAATCAGACTGCATATGCGCGACGCGAATACTGTTCTATATTCTACATCGCACGCGAGCACCATCGATAAGACTGCAATCTACGACGAGCGATGCATGAATAGCCGGCGCACTTGACCCGTATTAGACATAACCAGTGCAAAGCCACACATAAAAATTGCCAGTTGGATGTCAGCACAACATACTTGTCGCTTCTTCTTGTGTTATGTGTCTGCGTTCGCGCTGGTTATATCAATACGGAATACCAACTAGCCTAGGCTCACACCTTGCTTGACCCACAGATCAGATTTTGGCGATCGACGTCTGTCCTGGTCTCTGTAGTTCTGCCGTTGTGCAGCTTGTTTTGTGGGCACATGTTCATCCGATGAAAAGTTGGTTCTGTGACACGCCGTGAAACGCCATGGTCCGTCTCTTCCCTGTCACTACAAGCTGACCGTATCCTCATGATTTTTTTATCTCTTGAAATCCTTCTAAACAGTAGTTTGTACATCCCCCACGTCAGGAGAAACTTTGGGTGCTAATGAATTTTAAGAGCGACGACATATATATAAATTATCAGGTGACCCTATGAGATGCATCACCACCGTTATTCTCTAGAATACTCCAAATATTGACTTTTTGGCATAGACATTCAGAAAACCGTTGGCTGGTGAAGCATTTAGGAACTGGGTTATTTTGGAAATGGCGTCGCTAACGTGCTTTCCGTACTCAAAAATATTGTGGTCAAAGCACCCTTAAGGAGAGCCATCGTGCGTCGAGGTATGTGGATTACTTCTTCCCGTGGCACAGCTGGTATAAAGACCGCCTGCTTGTTGCACTCCAACACGTTCTTCGTGAGGAAGATCGACGCCAGCTCTTGGCTTTCGAATTATGCTTGAAGTCCGAGAGCAGGAGCACCTGTGGAGAGTCGCGCCCAGGTATGCAAAGCTCATTGGTTACCTGCTCCTCTCCTATTGTTCAATAGTTGCACCCATTAGCCAATGCCTCCGTGCCCCATGGCACCAGCCGGGCACTGGCAGTACTACCAGCGCCTCAAGCGAGCGAAGCATCGGACTATGTAGCGGTTCATTTGTCATTCGCGCCTAGAGGGCTCTTACGTCCCCCAAAAATTGTGTTGTCATGTGACTCATCTTAAATGAACCCTTTCTACATATGTAATATAGCTTGGTTATATTTAGAATCCTAAGTAAGTTTACCAATTAACACATTCCACAAAACCAAGTCTGGTTCTCCCAATTGACATTGATTTTAAGATTATTTATTAGGTAGGCACAAAAATTTACAATGACCTTCCAGGCCTTGCCGCAAGCTTCCTATGAAATAATTCGTATTAAAAACCTACGGTCCTGTGCATGCCTTTCTTGTTCTTATGCTCGTCCGGCGTCAGTGCCTTACTTTTGCTGACACCTGCTTCTTTTTTGAATAGCATGGTTTGTCATGCGTCATAATATTGTTCAAAACATGCCTGCGAATATTTTTTGAGATGAAGCTGCATGAATGGCTTGTTGAACTTAGAGTCAATAAACACCTAATCGTAGCCTAAGACTGCCAAAATACGAAAGCTGAAATCATTATGCAAGTCAAGTTTTCGATTTCATGTACCATCAGCTGTGACGTCGAAAGGGAGAAAGCTGAGCCTGAGTAGAGTGTAGATAATTGGTAAAAATCGTTTTCATCCTCCTCTCTCTACATCCTTTAACCCCTACGTGAGAAAAGTACCTTTTGAGATAACAACTATGATCGCGGAATCAGAAACATTCTCTATATTTACAGAATACCATCAGCTAGAAGGAATCATTTATATTCTCAGACACAAAATAGAGGTAATATACCTGCTTTCGTTAAGCATTTAAGCAAGTGTGAAAGCAGGAAATCGTGTCTAACCACATGAATTGTTTATAAGTGGGATTTTCCTTCAGGCCTGTTGAAAAAGAATATGTATTGCACATGGCCGAATTGCACCACTGTTTCCAATGAGTGTCGACAAGGTTCGCTCGTTATGAAGCGTGTCAAAATAAAATTATGCAGACTCCACGCACAGTGGGAATCGATCTGAGCGAAGGTTTCAGTGCTGTTTGCGTTAGTTCACAATAATTGGCGGTGATGGTGATGGCGAATGTTTAATTGTTCAACCTTTTTCCAACACTAGAGTCGTGGGTTGATGTTAATATTTACCTTCCGAGCACTGCTAATATTTGTCTGCGTAGTACACAAAACGCAAAGGGAGATCTGTTTGCTTTAGGTGTTGTCGTGTGCCATATTTCATGACCTCTGAGAGGGTTGGACATTGTGATTGCCTACCATTGTACATGGCAATGTGGCAGGAGCCTTAAACTTGAATTTTATTATGGGGCTGTGTGTGCCAAACCACAATCTTATGCAGCAAGCCATAGTGGCGCACGCCGGATTAATTTTGGCACCCTGATGCACTGATGCAAGTCACCCTGATGCAAATCAAAGTGCACGGGCATTTTTATTTCCTCCAATGCGGCTGCCTCGGTCAAATCCGCAACCTCGAACAATGTTATAGCCGCAACGCTATCGCAGCGCGCATAAAAATCTTGGTATGACTTGCGAGCGCTTCCGTTGCGTCGCCTCGACCCTGCGGTGCTCTTTGATTCATGCGGATCTGCTTCTGCACGCCCTGCGTAAGATGTCCACTAGACATATCTGCATGGTTTGTTTTTCATTATTAGCAGAAAGGCCCCGTACCCTCCCTCGAACTGAAGTTTATCTAGCGTTTCCTTGCCGTGTCACGTTACCTTTTATTTGTACCTTTTATTTGTATTTGTAAGGGAACTGTTACCGAAAAGGAGCAAGGCTGTTATTCACTCGTTTCGCGACTGCATCAGTTACACCCACTCTCTGCCTTCTGTCCCCACTCCTCTCTTCCATTATATTTATCTACCCTCTGGACTTACATGTTGGTAGAAAGGTGAATGCTTGCGAGGGGGGACGGATAATTGCAGCTGTCAAGAGCCTAATGTGGTGACGTCTCGAAAGTTTCAAAGGGCATTTTGCACATTCGGCGAGGTGCGGTCTCAACGAGTTCCTCGAGTCTCTTGCCTGCCATGATTCTTCCATGTATATACACATTTTGACCCACTCCCCGACAGTGGCAGCCGCAGCAGCAGCAGCAGCAGCAGCAGCAGCAGCAGCAGCAGTCGGAAATTCGAAAGAAAAGACTGAGAAAGCTTTGCTTTCAACCTCACAGAAACAGAAATTTGTATTTTGTACTACACGAAGTGTGTTTTTTGCGTAAAGGCAGCAATTGGTATACCACCTGAATACCAGTAAGTCCCGCATACCGTAAACTGCTAAAATGAAGAAACAGATGACATATCCCACAATGTGAGGTGAATAAAAGCATGCATTTATTGGTCCCTAAACGACACATTCGATAACAAATGCAACAATGAATGAAGTAATAAAGTAAAAGGTCATGTGGCCATTTTCACTTCCGCGCTCTGGCGACACGTGCAACGTTCGATGCCTTTCGAGCCCTGTCATTCGCATTCGACAGATTGTTCATTTCTAGTTGCACAAGTCGTCGGCCATTGCCACGATGTCCTCCATGAACCCGTCATTCACGGTAGAATGGTGACACGTTCCGGGACTGTTGGCACAGGACACCAGGCCGTCGTTGACGTCCAGCTTGTGCTCACGTGACAATGTCTTGGCGCCTCCTCTGATGCTTTCTCCAAAATCAGTGCCACTGATACAGCGGCCTCGCTTGAAGCGCTTGAGAGGTATACCTGCGCATAGCACAATAAATTGAAGGCCGCTGGTTAGGCTTCTCGACGATACGAATTTTAGAAATCAAGGCAGTAACATAAATCTCGCAAAATCACAGCAATTGTACAAGAAGAAACAAGAAACAAAAGATAAGGAAACAAACTTATCAACCGAAGTAAGTTTCTATCGCGATCAACATGCGCGCTCGGAGAATTAGGGAGCAAGTCACGAAATATTTTATATTCTCCTTAACTGCCTAATTAGACATGCTAATTACCACACTTCGCAAGGATTGAGAATAGCAAGAAACCTACATTTAGAAAGTTCTCGAGAGTTCTAAAGACCTTTTTTTTTTTCAATAGCTTCTGTCTTCGTACTAGTTACGCAAACAATTTTTTCACCGCCTACGCTAACTGCGCTGTTCGTCCACATGCATTACGCTTGATAGAGAGAGAGATTGAAGTGAAGCTCTTTATCTAAATACAGGCCATGCTGCCGAGGTAAAAACACGCGGCTTCATGCCATTCTGCCTAGGGAACGGGAAAAAGCTAAAAATATGATTTCGGTATTTACACGCGAGGTAAAGGAGACGGGTGTTTATCTAAACATGCTGTAGCTTGCAAATGACGTCGTTGTCATCAAGGAATATAAAAAGATATTTTAAAGCTTGCCTTTGATTTGCAGTGAAAGGCATATAACCTATTTAGTTCCTAAATCTAGTGATTCTTGGGAAACAGAGGACATTCCAACAAAATTGCACGTTCTCTCGTCTCTGTGATTTCGACATTCCAATAAAATGTGTTACACAGTTTCGTATGCACCGCAGTTATCACAATACGGGATGGTGGGCAGTCCAAGCTTTTGCAGGTAGTTAAATATTGGTGAACGCGGCATTCCGATGAAGTCGATGATATAAAATCTCGAGACGACGGGGAAGCTGGTGTGTAAGTCTAGATTTTGGGACCACATCTATTCAGGTGAAAAATGAATTTGTAAGCGAATGGCTCCATAGACGTGGGAATATTTCTTTGTCATTGCTGATGCACTGTTTTCTACAAAAAAAGTTTTTCTAAGGAATTCCCTCCATCCAGCTAGGTGAGCCATTTCATTTCCGCATGAGCCACAGTGTGCACAATGCGGCTGGAATAATATAGTGTGCCCAGCGACAGCGGCTTTACGATAAAATAACTATTACCACGGGTCAGTGGATGTTGGTTACGCTTCCTGTTCATATCGCACATAATCTTTAGCACTGTTTCTTGAGTCCGGAAAGATGACTCATCGTGCTGGTTTATTATTGAGATTAGCCAGAAACTTTCATTGATGAAGTTCTCGAGCGTTATAGAGAACGTTTTTTTTCCAGAACGACCATCTTCGTACTTCGCAAAAAAACATTTTTTCTCTCTTTAGGCCAACTGCATAGTTCTTCCATACGCAGCAGATTTCAGAGCACTAGAATCACGGTTCAGAAGCTGGAATATATTCCGATTTTCTTGTAAAGGCATACAGCTGTAGCGCGTTCAAGAAAAGATAACGGCCCTTTCGCGCTAGCAAAGCTTCGTAGCGGGGCGAAAAAGGTATCAAAACGCAGGGGGTATGAGAAAGAGTTATCAAGGTATAGTCAAGGCAAAAGAGAAAACAAAAACGAGTAGCAGAATCTGGAAAATCAAAGGTTGGGGAGTAATTAGCCCCCATATATAAAAAAAAAGAAATATTCCAAATTACGGTAAATCTCTGTAAAGGATGCACCACCGTAGATATAGGTATGCAGAGGCAAAGCCGCCCCACAGCGCGCTTTTGGGAAATGGAGCAAACTCGCATGTACTAAGTAGGGGACGAATAACGTAAAACTACTCGAATCTCTTCTTACTCCAAGCTCCTCCCGTCAAATTTAGGTAACCACCAACGCAAGCATCGGGTGGTAACCCACAGCCTTGCTTGAAAAGCCCAGTCAAATGCGCTCCTCCTTAGTAGAAGCTTTCTTTTTCTCTGAAAGCCAATAGCAATACCTACTCTGACCAGATTTTCTTGTCGATTTGGCTGACAAGATTCGAGGAGCTCGCTCAAGTGGAGAGGGTTTTGATGGGGCCTAGAAAGCAAAGTGAAAGTAGGTAACCGGATAAGTGGGTTGGTGTCGGCGTCTGCGATTTACCCGCTTCCGGTTGCTTAGCTAGCGTTGGCTGGTCGAAAATCGCGGCGGCGTGCAACGGAACGTTGCAAATGTCGACAAAACGGACCCTCACCAAGAACACTTCGGAAAAGGATCTCGCATACGCGCCTAAAGGTCTCCATAATAATAATCTGCCACGGGAAAATGTTTTTATACGCAAATAAATACATGCACGAAGGCCGCTACGAGTACGTAGTGCCGGAGTGGTCAGCGGGCAGCCATCTTCTATTTCTTGCGGAACGGGCTGGTTTCCGGCTATTCTAAAGAAAATAATTTTTCTTCAGCATAATAATGGGTTTGGAACCCGTACACGTCACTGCGACGTGGTGAGTTTTCGCAGTTTTCTGACGTCGCGTGAAATGCAGGCGAAGTGGGTGCCACCCGAAAACGTTTGATGAATGGCAGAGTATCATGGCGAAAAAGGCCCCCCGTCGCATGATAAATAAATATTTTTATATCGTTCGGTCTGATCATGCAAAATCAGGGCGCGCACATCATATCAGATTTGGTATTTTCGCAGTTTCCGTGACGTAGCGCGAGAGACAGGAGAAGTGGGGGGTGGTTGAAAAATTTTTCACAAATCATGGAAGACTGCTTGCCGGATGGCAATAAAAACGTTTTGAATAGCTTTACCTTATAGTGTCCCAGTGCTCTCCCGAGACTATGCTGCCCGGAAGGTGGCTTTTATTGTACCCACCAGAAGCGAGAATACGTGGCAAAGTGTGCAAATCTAGGAGTACGGGCGTATTTAGGGTCAATATAGTCGAAACTTATCCTCATGGCAGCACTGGCTGCACTATTTCCGTGATCAGCTCACATGACCTCTCGATCGAAAAAAGAAACCGTGAACGAAGCGCCGGGTCAGTTGGAGACACGGTCGATGTAATTCCGCGTAACAGGCGATGCAAGTGAGGTACGACTAAATAAGTAATGACCATGAAAAAGGGACAGAATAGAGAGATATTATGAACGCTTCATCATATTAGGCCACCTCGTAAATAAACGTTTTCTTCTTTAGCGTAAACATTGTTTGCCCTATCTTTTTCATATTTCACAGTCCTTCCTTAGGACGCGTAAGAAATTAAGGCTTACCAAGTAATACAGGGGGAAGGCGGGACATGCAAATTAAAGGCGATGAGCAAATCGAGAGCAAGGTGAAAGCGTGAGCCAACGTTTGGAGAAGTGGAGTTGTCTTTTTCAAGACCACATATGATTTCCTGGGCACAGTATATATAGGTAACGTTCTTCCAAAGGGAAGAGGGGGCAAGACTGGTAGATACGACAACAAGCGAAGGCATGCTAACGACGAGGGGGCAGAATTGAGAATAATGGAGTTCTGTGTACATGGCTGGTGGCACGGCATCTGTCAGGCACACGTAAATGGTCGTGTGCCAATGGCGTGCACTGCACACTTGTAATACCTGCTTCGCTGGTGGTCATGGACTATCGTGTCTTGTCGGCGGCTTTGATTATAATGTGCCAAATAGGGTCACTCAAGATATGCGCAACGCAAATATTACACGGTAATAAGTTCAAATTTCTTCGAAAACCTTATGTTGGCGTACATGCAATAAGTATATCATTTAAAATGTTCAATAATGATTACAAAGCTAAAAATTAGGAATTACACAAAAACAATGCACACCAAATGAAGGCTGGTGCGAACAAAATACGGTTGGTTTTATCAGCATCCACGACGTATTTTTCTTAAGAGATGATACGTGGTAACTATGATATCCTGTACATGACTTGCACGTCTGTCAACTAATTACAGTACACGCGAATAGACGAAGCTCTAAAGAAGCCTAAAGCAGTAGGAAAAACCGCCACAAAAGCATAAATGCAAAAAAAAGATACTCTCCACCCCGATAGACAGTGCGCTTCTGGGCTTCAGGTACTGACGAAGAGCAGGGTTCGGGGACAGCGTCACCGCCTGCAGCCACTGCAGCGTCTGTAGCCAGGATGACAGCATCTCGTGCAGCCAGGTCCACTCTCCTTGGGCACACCACGCGGCCACTGGGCAGGGTGAAACGCACAGGCTTTGATTTTAGAGTGGACGTCGGATGGCAAGTGGTGGCCACACAGCCAAATGCTGGTTACCGGTTCGAGTTCAGCTGGCATGGCTCGTTTTCTCGGTGCATCGACTGCGATGCACGTCCGCTCAGAGCGAAGTCAGGCGCAGAATAAAATTTGGTTGCTCGCAAGGCAGCAGGTGTTGTTTACCTTTCTCTCTCTTACTCCACCAACCAACCGGATGGTCGGTTATCAATTGTCCGTGCAAGGTCAAAGTATCTCAGTCTCTGCCCATATTGGTGCAGCTCCCGCCTACACGGGCTGGATCTGAGACATTTGAACATAAAATGAAGAAGTAATTGCGCATTTATAATGCAAAATATTTGAAATAGTTTTACGTCATCAGCCCCAGACATTCCCGCCAGTGCCGACGGTAGCAACAAGAAAGCCGAAAATTACAACCACATCATGGCGCTCTCTAAACGAACCCACAAGTACAGGCTGACAAGGCAGGAGGATTCTTTGTGCTCCCACAAAGAATTTAGAAGGAAAATGCCTGCCAAGCTGTGGAAAGGAGTTTCGCCACGTCTAGCCTCAAGCCTGCTAGCGTGAAATCTCAGGGTGTGTCCCACTGCAAGGAACCGAACAAGGAAAGATAGCAAGTGCCATAAGTGCAAAAATAAGTCTGAGCGTGTTTTTTACCGCCAAGAGCCGCAAAGCAGAGGTTCCTTTCCGCTGCATCGTGAGCAAACGCGAATCTTGGCAACGTCATGTTAGCCAGTTTCTCTTAAAGCGTTTGAGTTCACTTAATATAGAAGCTTCTTTCGAAACAAAAAAAAACTCCGATGGCGTGGTAAGATTCTTGCAGTCCTGCGGTACCATAGCTAATTTTTCTCGGTCGATGTTAAGGATCGTTTTTAGTGTACCTCACACAAGGAGCTCTTTTTAGCTATTAAGGCATGTATTGAAAAGAAAGGCTGTGTTCCGTTTTGGAATTCGGTGGGCAGGTCAGTTCAAAATTTCTTTAGGCTTTTCAATTTTAGCTTAGTTGCACGCTAGTTTAGTTTGAAGATAGGCATCTGTATAGCGACCTGTGTTGCCCCAATCTTGAGCAATATTTTTCTCTCGGTCATTGATAACGTTTTGAACAGCATGCTTGACAAAACAAAGCTTTTGAATGTATTAGGATACGTAGATGATTTCCTAATTGTGTTAAACAGAAAGGATCCATCAGACCATCAAGAAACTGTCAAAGAGATGCTAGAGAATCTTAGAAAATATGGCCATGGTTTGGAATACACCTTTGAACTACCAAAAAACAATAAGTTACAGTTTTGGACCTGGAGCCCAACCTTGGAGCAGAAGTGCACTGGAAGTAGCAACGCCGAGCGCAAAAAGAGCTCTTGCCTTATTAGTCAGCCCATCCTAAGACCGTAAAAATTGCGATAGCCACAAGGCCATTGGAATCGGCTGCCAGAAAATAATGTAAGCATGGTATACGAAGCAGCTTCTAACCGCAGATTTAAAGGCTAAGAGACGCAGGGTTCCCGCAGACAGTTTTAACTTCAGTAGTAGAGTCCCTGCTCCAGAAGATAAAAGGTAAAGGAAGACAAAACACGCAAGAACAAACCAGGAGATTACGACCCGTAGTCATACCATACTCTCAGCGCGTAGCTCACAAACTGAAAAAGGTCGCGAGTAAATTCAAAGTCCCGGTTGTTTTCTCAGCCCCTTCATATCTTGCAACATTGCGCGCTCGCGTTAACAACAAAAAAGCAAAACGCGCGACCTGCGGAACCCAGCACACCGACGCACTTGTCAGTCGCAAGGAAGGGGTGGTTTATCAAATTGCGCTCTCATGCAAAAAGGTTTACATTGGACAAACGGGGCGATGTTTAAATGAAAGACTAGAAGAAGATGAACGCTCACATAAAAAAAAGGAAACTGGCTCCAATATGGCCATCCATTGTAAAGAGTGCGAGTGCCATCCTCGCATAAGAGACACCGTTGTTCTGGACAGAAGTCGAGACAGCGTTGCCCGTGAGCTGAAGGAAGCCTTTCACATTAAAAGGAAAGGCCTGGGATGCGTCAGCGAACCGTGAAGAATACTGTATAAACGTGAAATGTCCTTTCAAGAACCCCTTAGTTAGAACTTAGCACGTTGGTTCGCCGCCTGCGCTTGGTGAAAAATCTTAATATTTTATTTTCTAATGGGGTACACCGTTACAACGGTGTTTTGTGTATCGCGCAACCATTATAATTTATGGTGCTTTGGCCCTATACACCACGTGGTATTGTTGCGAACGTTATCTTTTATTCGAGTTTCGTCATCTTTTACAATGGTCTTATCGCCTTTTGCCTGGTTACCATGTAATTTTCGACAACGTGTGAGTTCTGCTGCCACTATTGCATATATATTATCTGTTTCATTCAATAAAGCATCAGTTGTTAGTAAGCGCTCGTCCGTGTCTCTTCTTGTGTCGTCTGTTTGGCGCTTTAGTATTTCATTAACATGCACCAACCAGCCCAACAAAAGGTTCTGGTGGAACGCATAAATAGTCACGTTTGAAAATGAGACTAAACCACGCTCGAACCATTGATCTGTCATTACTGAATTGATGTATTTCAAAGAAGGGTTAACGTCCCAGCTGCAAATTGACTTGCCGCACTTTGCTTTGTTCCCTATGTCCAGTGCGTTTCACTCGCACAACTTGGGGCTCCATTCCAGCATTGCACTTTTTTTTCTCGAATGTTGTTAATCCTAAGAATAAACGTCCACAAAAACAAACTTTCTGAAATTGTTTTTGCGTCACTTGTGACATCGCGCCCATGACCGTCAAGAAAGGTGTCTTTTTCCCTCGTCGCTCAGTTACAGGACCCCACGGTGGCTTTTCCGTTATACACTGCAGCAATCCCTACGCCAATTGGCGAAAAAAAGCACGAAGACGCATGAGCTCTGTGCTAATTGTGGAAGGGGGGCCGAGAGAAGCACATTTATCTACACCCTGTAGGCTTTTTTAAAAGTGTCGTAAAAGCAATTACGGAAGGAATCTAGCTCCCTTAAACGTGAATCATCAGGGACTGTAGATAAGTGCTGTAAAATTACACATATAACATGCCATAGTTCTGCCGATTGCGTTGGAACAAGTCACAAGCAGGGAAATAAATGTCTTCATTTTCTAGTAAACACTCGCACTTCTAGAGTATAAGGATATCTCAATTGAGCCTAAAGTGAATTGTCCCAATTTTCTCGAACAGAAGAAGCCTTATCAGTGGCCAAACAATGTGGACAACTGAATGATTGGCTGCAGCTGTTATGAGAAAGAAACCGTAGGCCGGTGCCACGCCACCACTGACGACTAAGCGCATAAGCGAGATTGTGTATACGTGAATACAAGGTATCAATGGCAGTGCCGCACTTCGCATTTCCCTCTCAGGTTTCTTTTTTTTTTTCGTTTTCCGCAGCACCATACCCTATTCTGAGCCTTCTCATTTCACCTTGCCTTTTGTTCTTGACACCGGTTCTCGGAGTTCGGCACGGAGATCTGGATGCAAATGAATTTACATCATCGACTGACCATGCGGCCGATTTCATGCACAACCGCTAGCCATTTCTAACTTGTTTGCAACCTTCACATTAACTGAATAGTGCTGTGAACTTTCGCTGCGCCGTATGTCACCTCGGATGCTAAGTCCGGTCGTTATCTGGGCATACATGTTCAGATTGATGCTGAATATTGAAGGATGAAGGCCTAGCTTAGGGTCTCACACAGGCAGCTCGCGATGTCAACACAACGTAATGACGGCGCCATCTGTAACTGCTACGGCAAACCACCAACATGTCGGATTATTGCACGTAGTGAAATATGGTGCGGCAGAAGCACCTTTTCTAGCGGATCTCCGCTATAAAAAGTGCTATAAGGCCTTAATGGTAAGGTTGTTACCAATCAGATAAGAAAACTGGTTTAAGGGTGTAAACATTTTTACAGTGTAGTTGGCTCTCACGTATTTTATATTTCGCCGATTTCTTTACGGGGCATAAAGAATTACTGCGTGCCAAAAGAGGCAGTTGAAGCTGCTGAGAGGGATGTTCCACAGAAACCTATTCAGTTTACTCATTGCAACTTTTCTGCCTAAGGAATATTTCGCGATTCAGTTAATCAGCCTAGAATAATTATGCTATTACACAAAACACTCCTCCATTTTTACTTCCTTCACATCATAGCCATACACACGGATTCATTCGTGCATTCCAATAGTACAGCTGTCTGTTTTTAAAGGTTCGCTTAATTTAGCACAACCTGTTTAAAAAATGCCGACGCGAAGGGGCGCATCTCCGTCGCAGCAGTACACGGATTAAGCACACTGCCATATCAAAGCTATGAAATGTTGTATCGCAAGGAATAAACTTCAACTTATTGCGAACCATAATATGTTGGAACGACATGGAAGAAATTCACCATGTGATACTTCTGAAATAACTGTTCTATTACAGATTGGATTTTGTTCCCCCTTGTTTTGAAACAAGTACTGCAGCGTCCTACAAGCAGAGAGCTTTCTTTTTCTTCTGGTAATATTTCGCGGGATTATTTTAGACGCTGCGAAAGGCGCGCCGCAAGCATGGGCACCGTGAATAATTGATATGGATGTATTCGATTATGTACTGAACATGGTGTTCACATATCGGTACTATTCACATTCATTTCGAAGTTAAATAATTATTTGTTATTTATTATTCGGAAGCAATACAAAGATACTCGACGCACCAAGACGTTTCTGAGAACAAAATGCTACTGCTTTTATCGCCATTGAATTTGAACCATTCTTCATAAAACATGACAGCTCATGATGTCTTAGTTACAAACTGGCTGGCGGTTGTCACTTGGTGGCTTTTGTGTTGGGCTGCTAAGAGTATGGCATCCACGTGTAGCAACAAATTATATACACATGAATAAAGTAAGCACTAAAATGCCCCCACTAGTAGAAAATGAAGACATCCGTTGAAATTAGGGAATGCTCACCACCACGGCAGGCAATGCACTTCTGGGCTGCGGTTTCTGACGAAGAACACTTCACGTCAGGCAGCTGCAGCGACGATTTGCGACTGCTCGCAGAGTTTGGGATACCCGTGAAAAAGCTGAGGCTGTGGCCAAACGCGATGCCGACCGTGGTCACACACGGTCCCATCCGGTAGGAAGCGCCCCGGCCAAACGTAAGCCTTGCTGTATGTTTTATGGCTGTCGGGTCCAATAAGCAATTTCAAGTGAAGGTTCAGCCAAAGCGTACATCGCGCCAAATCCTTGCGCCGCGGACACATGTGCGCGGGCATTTGTTTGCATATGCTGCCCGCACGTGCAGTGAAAGAAAAAAGAACTGGTTGAAAAGAATTTTGTTTAGTATGGATCCTGTAAAAATGCATGCCCACAAACAATCTACACGCGTAACAATTTATATTGTGCGAAGTAACACCAGACTTCGCCTCCCGTGAACGGATGGCTAAGGAGTGCGCAACGCATGAAATATGGAGATTGGGAAAAGGCGCCAGCAGCATTTAGCAGAACACCAATGTCGCCATCTATGCTGACCACTAATACAAGGCGGTCTTGGTCTGTGGCCTCTGAGATTTGCGCAAGCCAGCCGGCGCGGGCGAATCTCGGAGGCCGTGTTTTCTTACTTGTGCTAGGGGCGATGAGCTCGAAGGCTAAATGCGCAGCGTATACTACGCCTTCGCTGCATGTGCTCGTAAAACATTCCTCGCTTGCTTCATCACGTGAAGTCGGCAGTGTCGAAGACATCGCACGCGAACTCTGGAGAAAATACGGTAATACTACGCCCCAACCTCACATGGCGGGTTGGACGACGTAGCAGACGATGGCTCGGTTCCATCCTGCCTATGACGTCGCACATGGCTTGGCAATGTGGCGGTGGATGCCGGAGGGCGGGGCTTAGGTCCAGCGGAATCGAGCTCATATTATGGGCGGAAATGTGCTTTTAGTGCCTAGTTTTTATGCGTGTATAGCCATAAGAAACTATCTGCTATAATTTCTCGCAAGAAACCACTATAGGTTGAGTCACCGTGTCACGCCCCCTTTAATCTATTTTATTATGGGGCTGTACCTGCCAAAACCACATCGGAATTATGAGCAGGCCGAAGTTGAGCACTTTGTATTAATTTGGCACTGTAGTATTCTTTAACGTGGCTCTTAATCAAAGTGCTTACGCGTTTTCTATTCACCCCTCCCCCGTCAAAATGCAGCTGCCTGGGTCAAATCCGCGACCTCGAGCAAGCCTATAGCCGAAAGGCTATCGCGGCGGGCGCAAAAGTGTTGATTTGAAAAGTGCCCGTTTCCTTTGCATCGCCTAGACCCTGAAGTGCGCTTTATTTAATGCGGCTCAGCTTCTGCAGGCTCTGCGTAAGTTGTCCGCTAGACATATTTCAATGGTTTTATTTTTCATAAATAGCAGAAACGCACCGCACAGTACCTTGCGATGAAGTTGTTGTAGCGTTTCCTTGCC
The DNA here is from genome assembly GCF_050947875.1 of Dermacentor variabilis. NCBI lineage: Eukaryota > Metazoa > Arthropoda > Arachnida > Ixodida > Ixodidae > Dermacentor > Dermacentor variabilis. Next base: position 120,597,786 of record NC_134570.1, read on the forward strand.
TTCACACGTCACCTTTTCCCTCCCCCCTCCTTTGTATGGCAGCTGCGATCCAAGAGTGGCAAGGCTGTTATTCACTCATTTCGCGATTGCGTCAATTCAATTCATATTCTGGTAGAAATGTGCCCACGCTGGCAGAAATGTAAGCGTTTGAAGGGGCCACGGATAACTACAGCTGTCAAGAACCTAATGTCATGTGGACCCAGGAGCGCTAGAGAGCATTGTGCACATTCTATGTGGTGCGATCCAAACGAGTTCCTCGCGTCTCGTCCCTGCCATGCTTCTTTCATGTATATACACGCTCTGAACAATTGCACGCGGCGGCGTGCCTACAGCAGCAGGCACAGCACCAGGAGCAGTGGGAAAGTCGAAAGAAAAGGCAAAGAAAGATTCCCTTCAAAACATTCATAATACCAAATTGGTATTTCCTTATACAAGATGTGTGTTTCTTGGGTAATGGCAGCAAATAGTATACCACCCAAAGTCGAGCAAGTCCTGCATAGTGTAAACTGCTAAAATGAAGAAACAAAAACCATATCACACGATGTAAGGTGAATAAAAGCATGAATTTATTGGCCGCTACACAACACGTTCTTCAAGAAATGCAACAATAAATGAACGAATACAACAAAAGGTTATGTGGGCGTTTTCGCGCCACCGCTCTAGTCACATGTGCAACAGTGGATGCCTTTGAGTCCTGTCATTCGCGGTAGATAGAATGTTCATTTCTTGTCGCACTAATCGTCGGCCATTGCCATGATCTCATTCATGAAGCCGTCATCCACGGTAGAAGAGTGGAACGTTCTGACACCGTTGGCACACGACAATAGGCCGCGGTTGACGTCGAGCTTGTACTCCTGTGACGGTGTCTCGGGGTCACCTCTGATGCTTTCTCCATCAGCAGCGTCACTGATACAGCGGCACCCCTTGCAGCGCTTTAGAGGGACACCTGCGCATAGAACAAAAATGGAAGGCCGTTGGTTAGGCTTGTCAAAGATACGAATTTTCGCGGTAGAAATGCGTGCTCGGCATCTTAAGGAACGAGTTACGAAGTATGTTATATGCTCCTAAACTCCTTAATTAGTCATGCTAATTACCACACTTCACAAGTGTTCACAATAGGGAGAAACCTACATTGAGAAAGTTCTCGAGCGTTCTAAAGAACCTTATGTTTTCTAGAGCTTCTGTCTTCGTTGTTGTTACGTAAACGATTTTTTTCTCCATCTACGCTAACGGCGCTGCTCGTCCGTATGCGTTACGCTTGATAGAGAGAGAGAGGTGAATCTCTTTATTCAAATAAACATAATTCTGCCTCTTAATAAACATGCCCCTCCATGCCATTCTACCTATGCAAGGGGGAAAAAGGCAGAATATGGTCTTAGTATTTACAAGTGATGCAAAAGGGACAGCTGTTTGTAAAAACATGCTTTAGCTAGAAAATTAAGCTGTTGCCTTCAAAGAACATGAAAAGAAATCTTAAAGCTTGCCTTTGCTTTGCAGTGAAAGTCAAATGTTCGATTTATCTTCCTAAATTTAGTGATCCTTGGAAAACAGAGTCTATTTCAACGATATAGCACGTTCTCTCGCCTCAGTAATCTCGACATTCCAAGAAAGTGTGTTACATAGTGTCGGATGCACCCCTGTTATCACAATGCAGCATAGCGGTCAGTCCAAGGTGACGCTCGTAGTTACCTATTGGTGAACGCGGCTTTGAGATAAAGTCGACGATATAAAAGCTCGAGATGACGGGGAAGCTGATGTGAAAGTCTGCATTTTCGGACGACTTCAATTGAGGGGAGAAATCAATGTTGAAGCGCCACACACCACAGATTACTCTTCTCCGCATGGGAACATTTGAACATGCACCGAATTCTGGTTAAATATTTTCTACCGCAATTTCTTAAATGCAGGCCTCTGGGGTACGCTAGGGCAGCCTTTTCGCTTTCTCAAATGCAGCAGTGTGCATGACTTCAAACGAGTACTATAGTGTTGCCAGCGACAGTGGCCTTACGATGAAAGAAAATATTATCTCGGGTCAATGGACGTTGCTTACGGTTGCTGTAGATATCGCACATGATCTTTAGCACTGTTTTTTACGCTGTAAATATGACGCATCGTGCGGGTGTATTGACTGAGATTACAGAGAAACTTCCATTGATGATGATCTCGAGCGTTCTAGAGAAGGTTTTTTGCAGAGCGACCATCTTCGCAATTGGCACGTGAGCATTTTTTTCTCTATTTAGGCTCACGGCATTGTTCGTCTCTACGCGGCACATTTCAAAGCACGAGATTCACGTTCAGACATTGGCCGATATCCTGACTTTCTTTTCGGATATCTAACTGTAACAATCCATGGTAGAGTATATAAGCGCGACTGTACGAAGACGTAGGAAGAAGCAGATACACAGACACAGCGCTTCACATTCAACTATAAATTTCGTCTTCGCACGCACCGTTAACTATATACTGTACGAGCGCAAACAAACGAAACAGCAAAAAAGAACATTCTGCGTTGAATTTCGAGAAACCGTACACGTGTGCAAGGCTTGGGCAAAAGATTGGACCCCTGCAGTACATGTTTGCCCCATGCCTTGCACACGTGTACGGTTTATCGAAATTCACCATTGAATGTTCTTTCTTGCTGTTACGATTGTTTTGCGGTCCGCTTGTTACTCCGCTTTGGAGGGTAGCGCTGCTGCCGTTCAAAACGGCGCTTCAAAAGTATTGCATCGATAGGACAGGTTGTAAATGTTGCTATGTTCGAGAAAGTCCCACTAGCGGCATGCCTCGCTTCAGTGCAAACCTTTTGTGAGAACGCTAAACAGACAAGCAATACTAAAACATAAAAAAATACACGTTAGGTACACATTTGTACTTAATACGAATCCCAACGTGGAGTGAAATAATTTCACGAGAAATGCTTTGCATATAAATGTTGCAGTACAGAATAAGTTTAGTTCAAAATAGAAAGTCCAGCGCTTACGCGAAATACGCACAAATTAACGGCACACCTAATTAAAGTCGGCACTGCGGCGGCAAGCAAGTGGGAAGCTTTATTTTATTTTTCAGATATTTCGGCGGCTTTCGTTATAATGTTGCATAAAAGGACAAACGAAGTTTACGCGTCACAAAAGTCAGGGTATGACGTGGTAGTTCTGCGGAAACCCGCAAGGTGGAGAGAAGGAATGAATGAAGAGAAAATCAGACATCCACCCGTTCGTAGCAATTGCTAGAAAGGAAAGCCATACGGGTTCCTCGAAAGAAAAGCCTCATAGTTGAGGCTTTAGTGCCGGAAGTGCGGGACCAGAATGAATTTTTCTTCAACTATGAGGCTTTTCTTTCGAGGAACCCGTGCGGGTTTCCTTTCTAGCAATTGCTAAGAACGGGTGGATGTCTGATTTTCCTTTTATTTAAAAGTCGCGGTAATATGTTCAAATCCCTTCTAAAGTGTTATGTTGCCATACCTGCTGTAAATATATTATTTAAATTCTTCAATATTGATGGCGAACCTAATAATTAGGAATTACACAAAAATAATGGGCACATTTTCCAGGCTGCTGCGAAGGAAATAAGGTTGTTTTATCTGCAACGAAGGCGAGGTATCTTTCTTAAAACACGATACATGGTAACTGAGACATCCTGTACATCACTTCCACGTCTGGCAACAAATTCGAGAACATGCGAACAAGACGAGCACTTAAGAAGCCTGCAGCTGTAGAAAAAACCGTCATAAACCCCGAAATTCATAAAAACAGGAGTACTCACCACCACGATAGACGATGCGCTTCTGGGCAGGGGGTCCTGACGAAGGGCCGGGCTCGGCAGCAGCGTCACCGCCTGCAGCCCGCTTGGACGCCACTGCAGCGCCTGTAGCCAGGATGACATTATCGCGGGCAGCCAGCTCCACTCTCCTTGGGCACACCACGCGGCCACTCGGCAAGGTGAAACGCACTCGCTTTGGTTTTCGAGTGGACGTCGGTTGACAAGTGGGGGCTATACAGGCCATGGCGGCTGCCGGTTCCACTTCAGCTGGCATGGCTCCTTTGCTCGGTGCAGCGACTTCGATGTACGTCCGCACGGAACGCAGTCAGGCGCAGAATAAAATTTTGGTCACTCGCAAGGCAACGCGTGTCTTTCCCTTTCCCTCTCCCACTCCACCAACCAATCAGGTGGTTGGTTGGGAAGCGTCCGTGCAAGGTCAAAGTATCTCAGGCCCCGCCCATAGTCGTTTCGCGCCCACCCACATGGGCTGGATCCGACACATTTTAACATAAAACGGAGGAGTAATTGCGCATTTGTAATACAAAAAAACTATGAATATTTTTACCTTGGCCCGGCCCAGACATTCCCACCTGTGCCGACCGCTGTCACACCAAAGCCGAAAATTACAACCACATAGTCTTACTCATCCAATGAACGCATATAAAGTCAGGTTTGAAAATGAGACTAAACCACACCTAAACCATTGACGTTCTATCATGACTGTTTACGTTACGCGGGGAAGAAAAGTGGCGCCTTTCCTAGCAGCGTTAACGTCCGAGCTGCAAACTGGCTGCTGTATATTTCAGCGTTCCGTATATGAGGTTCATTTCCTTCGCTCGGCTTCGTGCTCCAGTTCAGCGTTGAATATTGTTTAACTCAAATGGTGTTACTGGGAAGATTGAACATCCACCATATAGCGAACTTTTTGAAATTGTTTTTCCGTCAGCGTGACATCGCGGCCATGACAGTCGAGGAGGGTGTTAGTTTTTCGTCTTCGCTCAGTTACAGGGAAACACGGTGGCTTTTCCGTTATGAACCGCAGGAGTTCTACACCATTTGGCTTTAATAGCACGAAGACGCATAAGGTCTGTGCTATACGGTAACTTGGTGCCGTGTAAAGCACATTTATCTACACCCTGTAGGCTTGGCTAAAGGTATATTAAAGCCAATCAATAAGGAAATATTGTTCCTTTAATCACGTATCAGCTGGGACTGTAGATAAGTACTGTAAAGTTGCATATTTACCATGCCATGGCTGTGCAGATTGCGTTCCACAGTTTGAAGGCAAGAAAACACTTCTACTACTGATGACAGCGTTTTAGGAAAAACGGGATAAATTTAAGCTCACGGTACAGTACCGTACGTGTCTATTATTTCTGAAAAATAAACACCCTGCAAATATGCCAAGTGAACAACATACGCGGGTATTGCATAAGCAGAGCCGCAATAACTAAAGCGCATCAAGGACCCAGGCGACACTACAGAAGTGGTCGCGCGTCAATCAACACTTCTGTGGCCCCGTGGTAGCCTGACCTGACAACCTGACCTGTTTATGCTAATCATCTCTTATTCTCTATGCTGATGTCTGGCTAATTGGTGAAGTAATATCATCTGGCGCGGATCCAACAGCACGAATTTGTTCCTAAATCTATGAGAACCTGGCGCATTAGATTTTCTCCTGGTGATTACGAAAGATTTTCCGTAATCACCAGGAGAGAAATGAACTTCTTAGTGCACCATCTTACTTGGCGGATCGGACTTACCAGCGCCATAAAGTTGACGCCCCGTTTCATCACGCTAGTTTGTTTTCTGATTAATTCATCACGAAAACCGCCCAAGAATGGACTCACTTCGCCACTTCCGCAGTGGAATCTGCCATTGATGAACCGAGAGAGGAGACAGAGAGGCTTTTTCCGTTTGAAAAGTGGGCGCCTGTAGGCTACTCTGCACAGGGAAAGTGATCGCGCACAAGAAGACACTAGGTGGAAGAGGGAAAAATGGGAAAAAAATTGTCATCATGGTATTGAATTTCAATAAGGCCCTCATGAAATATAAAAATATTTAGGGTACATGCTAACCACAAAGGACATGCAATTTTTTTCTTTCGCTGCTCTCTTTGTTACTACTTCCTGCATTCAAAAAAATTATTAGATGAATCAAAATAAATAAATAAATATAACACTAGCTCTGAAGCTATGAGGCTTCACAACGATATGCCGAACTATAACGTCGCATCGGTGGATCGGATGTCAGCGGGAGACATGCTCAAGGGCATCATTTGCAGTATCAACCAGAAAGGTAAAGGATAAGCGTTCATTTCGGAAAAGTTGATTTTACGTCGGAAGTTCGAAGTGTTTTTAAGGTGTGCCTTCAATGTGCGGATTGGGTGCGGAAGGTTCCGAATAAGAGAGGCACAATGCAACATGTCATTCGCATAAGCTTCACGGCATTTCCCACCATGACAAGCGCCAGTTCAGCTCATTAGAGAGTAGAGTGGTATAGGTGAGAGAAACGAAAAAGACTTCCGTCGCATACCACCTCATGAGAGAGTCATGGAACCCCCACTAGAAGTCACGGGGCATAGGCGGCTACTCTCACTGTCTTAATTTACAGAACAACGGTCTGCATACGCAGTTGCCAACCATTCCGTAGTCAACTGCTTCTTGAATTGCTAAAGGCACATGCAAGAGTATTTTCTGCATGGATCCTCTAACTTTATTCTGAACATACGAACAAGCTCGTAAAAAACTTGCACGCGGAAAGCTAGGAAAAAACGTGCACCGGAAGCGAGAACCGTCCTTTTGTGTAGGATTACATCGCGGAGCTATGTGGTGGTGGGGATATAAATCAAAAGCGGTGAGGGGAGGGGGAAAGTTTGGGCAAAGAAAGAAATGTATAGGTGCCTGTCGTTCCTTGGTCAAGGGCTTTCAAGAAGTAGTGCCACGTCAACTAAAAGCTATTCGCAACTGTGTATCACGGAAGCTTTCATAAACGACGAACCTGCCATGCAAGGTCAAAAGCACCTCATCGGTCAGTGTGATGCGCGAATGAAAGCGAAGCGCCGGTCGTCTCACAATCGTTCAGAATTTCACCTGCACTTTGTTGAGTGTGGATGTGCAGTGCAGTCTCTGCTCTAAGCAAACAAGCCATGCCAACCGGAACGGGAAGCTTTGCCAGGCTTTGCCTCCTGCTTACGAACGTCAGCTCGAAAATCTCGGCGAGTGCGTTGAAACGTGCCAAGTGGTCACGTGGTGTTCCAAGGCGATAACACATTTTCCCTTTTACCGACATAAAGGCAACATGCCGATGCGACGAGCAGGTTATATGTAACCAACATTTGAGGGATGCGCAAACCTTTATTCTTCAACAGCTTGGTCAGTAGGTTGACAACTAGTGAAGACATGTGTGAGCGTGAAATGAATCGCGGCTGGACTTTCTTCGCGATAATTTACACCGTCGGTGAGAGTGGCGCGGCGTGAATGAGGCGCTCACGTACGCTTGCATGCACGTGCTTGCATAGATCGCGAGGGGCAAGCAGCTCATCGTGATGAACAAATAACGCGCAAATGTTCTGCACGCGAACTGCGAATGTACTGCAGGACAGGTGTTGATTTTATCTTGAGATATGTATCGCATGCCATGGTACGGAAGGGGGGGGGGTGCAAAGGTAATTGGACGCAACGCGTTGTTTTCCCGAGCATGTAAAATTTCACTTGCCTGCTAGGAACTAAGCTTCGCGTGTTTTGTATAATGGGGCACCGCGAGTGTGTCCCTTTGTCCTCGTAGGTGTGGCGACATTCGTCTTATTGTTTGTCCCCACGTAACCGTATACAGCTAGTCCCGGCTACATGCGCTAACACGCTATTGAGCCATTGATGAAAGCCCTGCGATAGATTAAAACATCGCCGAGATTTTAGAATCACTCGTAGGGTGGGTGAGTGCGCTTCGAATGTTCGCGGCGTGTGTGGTTCACAACGCTAGTGTCGTGCTTATACCAGAACGCCGGCTTGCCTCACTCAGCAATCATTCGTAAGATAGCGTGTTTTTTTCTTTTGTAAAGCGACCGTGCGCGTCACACCAGTACAATAGGCTCAAAATTGCACGCTGGGTTGTGCAATCGACAATACAGCAAATGTCCAGCATGAGACTCGGTGCAAACGCTTGGCTTATTGCTCGCTTTCGTCGACAGAACCATTTGCAGTATTTTCCACGAACTCTTGTTCGCCCAGAACACGATAAGAAATTCTTGTTCAATCCCTCAAGCTAAAGAAATTGCCACGGATCATGCAAGGAATCACGCGCTCACTTAGTAGACCTGCCCTGCGGAAATGGCGGCGCAGCTTGTAAAGCAGCTGGGGCGAGGGTACGCGCATGCACAATGCAGAATTGGAAATAGGCTTATTCAGGGAGCTCTCGTTGGACCACATTAATGGCGTGGTTGCATGCATGTGTCAAAGTCCATCTAAATAGGTTGCGAAGTTTCGAACGAAAAAACTTAAATTATGGGGTCTTACGTGCCAAAACCACTTTCTGATTTTGAGGCACTCCGTAGTGGAGGACTTCGGAAATCTAGACCACCTGGGGTTCTTTAACGTGCACTTAAATCTAAGTACACGGATCTTTCTGGCCTAGTTCACCTTCGTGATGGATGTGCGGACGTCCTATTGACTAACGTTGGCAATGAGGCACAACACGTGGCGAAGGGTACAGCCATAGCGCCTCTTCATAACTATGCACAACTTGCGGATGTTTCAACTCTCGATGCATCATCACCAGATTCTGTCACTTTAGAAAGAGTCCTTACCTCTATCGACACTGACCGAGAGTTGTCATCACCACAAAGAGATAAGATTGTGAGTTTGGTCACAGGGTTTCCTGAATGCTTTTCGACTTCTTCGAAAGTCCGCCGCACCCCCTTCACAACACGCCGCATTGTGGTCAAAGAACCTGCAAGACCAGTGCGTCAACAACCGTACCGAGGAGCTCCAAGAGAAACAGAAACGACAAGAAGTCAAGTACAGGAAATGCTCAAGGACGATGTAATGCAGCCATCCAGTAGCCTGTGGGTATCTCTGGTAGTCCTGGTCAAGAAGGATAACGCCCTACGATATTGTGTTGATTACAGGAAACTCAACCTCGTCACGTAGCGGGATGTTTATCTACTCCCACGCATCGACGACATCTTGGACAAACTACGCAATGTTTACTTCTTCTCCACTTTTAACCTCAAAAGTGGATACAGGCAGATTGAAGTGGATGACCGAGATCGCGAAAAAACTGCATTTGTGATACAAGAGGGTCTATACGAGTTTAACTTGATTCCATTCGGTTTGCATTCCGCGCCCGCTACCTTGATGGACACTTCGATGTGCTGTTCACAAAGATTTCTAATATACTGATCTACTTGGAACAATTCATCTTGATTTGTGTATTTCATGTATTATTTATTACGAATATTTATGGCGGTGGAGTCCTTGAAGCCTGCTTCGCCACCGACACCGGTCGGCACGGTATTTCACAAGCACCAGCATCGGCCCACGCTCACCATGTTTATTGTTGACACACGGACATGAAAAATACATGAAAGCCATAGCCATATGCAGCTTCGTTATGGAAAGCGAATAAAAGAATGCATGTATAAACGCTTATTTCCCTTTTTTATCAACGCAGCTCCAGAAGTAACAGCCGACAAAATATACACTGCACACTTTCGACGGTGGTGTCAAAGGCCAACGCAGCTGCAACATGACAACCACTTCTTTCTTCTGTGTCGCATATTTCGGCAGCGAATAGAGGTTGACTGGTGGTGCGCTTCAGATATAGTCAGTTTTGAATATGTTCATCTTGAGGAAATGGTGTTAACATAAAGTAGAACGAGGTAGTCAAAGTTGCTTCCATTATCGCATGAAGAAAGAAACAGCTGGGCTCCACGTACGCCCCCCCCCCCCCCCCCCATCTGCTTCCACTCTCGCATGACCTAGGAAAAAAGAATTCGACGCTAGCTGTGGTGCGACAGCTCAAGGAATTTGCACATGCGTAGTATCAGAATGCTCGTTCGAACGCGTCAACTCACCCTCAGCGCAGAAGCAGTTTTTCTAGACGTCATCCGCAGACCTGCGGCAGCCGGTGGAAGGCAAACATTAGCTTCGTTTTCAAACTCCGTGCCGTCCTTAAGCAACACAAAACATAAACAATCAAATTTTATGAGCTCAAATGTGCCTATTGTGCTTGCTGTGGCGGTGTTATTTTAACTTCTGCAACAATAAATGAAACATCCATTGCGTGAGCGAAAAGCAAGCACTTTCACTCTCCCTCACGTTAGTTTGATATTCGACTCCCTCTGAAGCGGCAACGACTGCTCAGCTAAACTCGTGGCCGGTGACGTTGAGTGTTGTGCATGTTTTACTTATAATTAGCTACAATTTCCGCTTCATCTGAAAGACAGAACATGGTAAACATTGGAATCATTTGAATGTGTAGACTGTCAAGATAAGACTGAGGCAGACGATCTCGGATCGAACTCCGAGATGGCAATGTCGGGGCATCGAAACATTTCGTCTGCTCTGCGGTTGATGGCATGTTTTCTAGATCGAGCAAAGACGACAGGTTAGCAATATTCTTTTCCGCAGGAGTCTGATTTTAGGTATTCAAGTATCCTCCCGAAGTCCTGAAAACCATATACTATTTCCACTAAGTTTCCTTTTGTGCATTGGTTTTCATGAAAACTTAATCTACCCTACAGTACATTTCATGTGTTCGTATCAAAAGAAAACTTAATTTAGTGCTTCGTTTTCTGTCACTGTCTCGCTGCACTAATAGCAAGCAGAAGTCAGCGCCCCACGTAGCAGCATTCGCGTAGCGAAGCTGAGAAGTCGCGCCGGCCAACCGCCCCCATGCCAGCGCGCGCAGTGGCGGCTGCGAGTACGTGAGCGGCCAATGAAGCGAAGTTTGAGAAGACACAAAAGGCCCACTGGGGAAAGGAGGGCGTAGCTGGCAGCTAAAAGGAGGGCGAAAGAGAGTAGCATGACGTCAGCGCCGCTTTTGTTTTGTTTGTGATTTACCTTTTAAGCCGTCAACAGCCAGGAGAGGTGTTGGCGCGTATTTTTAGGCCTGGTACAATTGCGCAGCTATTCGAAACGACCAATGGCAAGAAAGCGGAGTATCCCCCTCCTTCTTTCATTTCACGTCAGTTACGTCATTGCAAGTTACGTCACGTGTAGATGTGAAAATGGGAGAATCGTTGAAATACTGGTAAAACAACTCCGTTTTCCGCATCCTATTGACACGTTGGCACTGCTCAATATTTCTCCGGTGACCGCTTTTCACTTTCTCGCCATTGGTAAAGCTATCTCTCGGTGCAGGACCCGGCTAAATCTATCGGAAGATTTTCGACTGTTGTCACTGAACTGTCCGTAATCAGACTGCATATGCGGGACGCGAATAGTGTTCTATATTCTACAACGCACGCGAGCGCCATCGATAAGACTGGAATCTACGACGAGTGATGCATGAATAGCCGGCGCACTTGACCCGTATTAGACATAACCAGTGCAAAGCCACACATAAAAATTGCCAGTTGGATGTCAGCACAACATCCTTGTCGCTTCTTCTTGTGTTCTGTGTCTGCGTTCGCACTGGTTATATCAATACGGAATACCAACTAGCCTAGGCTCACACCTTGCTGGACCCACAGATCAGATTTTGGCGATCGACGTCTGTCCTGGTCTCTGTAGTTCTGCCGTTGTGTAGCTTGTTTTGTGGGCACATGTTCATCCGATGAAAAGTTGGTTCTGTGACACGCCGTGGAACGCCATGGTCCGTCTCTTCCCTGTCATTAAAAGCTGACGGTATCCTCATCATTTTTTTATCTGTTGAAATCCTTCTAAACAGTAGTTTGTACATACCCCATGTCATGAGAAACATTGGGTGCTAATCAATTTTAAGAGTGACGAAATACATATAAATTTTCAGGTGACCCTTTGAGATGCATCACCACCGTTATTCTCTAGAACACTCCAAAAATTGACTTTTTGGCATAGACATTCAGAAAACCGTTGGCTGGTGAAGCATTTCGGAACTGGGTTATTTTGGAAATGACGTCACTAACGTGCTTTCCGTACTCAAAAATATTGTGGTCAAAGCACCCTTAAGGAGAGTCATCGTGCGTCGAGGTATGTGGATTAACTTCTTCCCGTGGCACAGCCGGTATAAAGGCCGCCTGCTTGTTGCACTCCAACACGTTCTTCGTGAGGAAGATCGACGCCAGCTCTTGGCTTTCGAATCATGCTTGAAGTCCGAGAGCAGGAGCACCTGTGGAGAGTCGCGCCCTGGTAGACAAAGCTCACTGGTTACCTCCTCTCCTATTGTTCAATAGTTGCACCCATTAGCCAATGCCTCCATGCCACATGGCACCAGCCGGGCACTGGCAGTAATACCAACGCCTCAAGCGAGCGAAGCATCGGACTATGTAGTGGGTCATTTGTCATTCGCGCCTAGAGGACTCTTACGTCGCCCAAAAAAATTGTGTTGCCATGTGACTCACCTTAAATGAACACTTTCTACATATGTATTATAGCTTGGTTATTTTTAGAATCCTAAGTAAGTTTACCAACTAACACAGTCCACAAAACCAAGTCTGGTTCTCCCAACTGACATTGATTTAAACATTATTTATTAGGTAGGCACAAAAGTTTACAATGACCTTGCAGGCCTTGCCGCAAGCTTCCTATGAAATAGTTCGTATTAAAAACCTACGGTCCTGTGCATGCCTTTCTTGTTCTTATGCTAGTCCGGCGTCAGTGCCCTGCTTTTGCTGAAACCTGCTTCTTTTTTGAATAGCATGGTTTGTCCTGCGTCATAATATTGTTCAAAACATGCCTGCGAATATTTTTTGAGATGAAGCTGCATAAATGGCTTTTTGAACTTATAGTCAATAAACACCTGATCGTAGCCTAAGACTGCCTAAATACGAAAGCTGAAATCATTATGCAAGTCAAGTTTTCGATTTCATGTGCCATCAGCTGTGACGTCGAAAGGGAGAAAGCGGAGCCAGTGTAGAGTTTAGATAATTGGTAAAAATCGTTTTCATCCTCATCTCTCTGCATCCTTTAACCCCTACGTCAGAAAAGTACCTTTTGAGATAACAACTATGATCGTGGAATCAGAAACATTCTCTATATTTACAGAATACCATCAGCTAGAAGGAATCATTTATATTCTCAGACACAAAATAGAGGTAATATACTTGCTTTCGTGAAGCATTTAAGCACGTGTGAAAGCAGGAAATCGTGTCTAACTACATGAATTGTTTATAAGTGGGATTTTCCTTCAGGCCTGTTGAAAAAGAAGATTTATTGCAAATGGCCGAATTGCACCACTATTTCTGATGAGTGTCGATAAGGTTCGCTCATTATGAACCGTGTCAAAATGAAGTTATGCAGATTCCACGCACAGTGGGAATCAATCTGAGCGAAGCTTTCAGTGCTGTTTGCGTTAGTTCACGATAATTGGCGGTGCTGGTGAAGGCGAACGTTTAATTGTTGAACCTTTTGCCAACACTAGAGTCGTGGGTTGATGTTAATATTTACCTGCCGAGCACTGCTAATATTTGTCTGCGTAGCACACAAAACGCCAAGGGAGATCTGTTTGCTTTAGGTGTTGTCGTGTGCCATATTTTATGACCTCTGAGAGGGTTGGGCATTGTGATTGCCTACCATTGTACATGGCATTGTGGCAGGAGCCTTAAACTTGAATTTGATTATGGGGCTGTGTGTGCCAAACCACAATCTTATTATGCAGCAAGCCGTAGTGGCGCTAACCGGAATAATTTTGGCACCCTGATGCACTGATGCAAGTCACCCTGATGCAAATCAAAGTGCACGGGCATTTTTATTTCCTCCAATGCGGCGGCCTCGGTCAAATCCGCAACCTCGAACAATGTTATAGCTGCAACGCTATCGCAGCGCGCATAAAAGTGTTGGTATCACTTGCGACCACTTGCGTTGCTTTGCCTCGACCCTGTGGTGCACTTTATTTCATGCGGATCTGCTTCTGCACGCCCTGCGTAAGTTGTCCACTAGACATATTTGCATGGTTTATTTTTCATTATTAGCAGAAAGGCCCCGTACCGTCCCTCGAACTGAAGTTTATCTAGGGTTTCCTTGGCGTGTCACGTTACCTTTCATTTGTACCTTTTATTTGCATTTGTAAGGGAACTGTGACCGAAAAGGAGCAAGGCTGTCATTCACTCGGTTCGCGACTGCATCAGTTCAACCCACTCTCTGCCTTCTGTCCCCACTCCTCTCTTCCATTATATTCATCTACCTTCTGGACTTACACGTTGGTAGAAAGGTGAATGCTTGCGAGGGGGGACGGATAATTGCAGCTGTCAAGAGGCTAATGTGGTGACGACTCGAGAGTTTCAAAGGGCATTGTGCACATTCGGCGCGGTGCGGTCTCAACGGGTTCCTCGAGTCTCTTGCCTGCCACGATTCTTCCATGTATATACACATTTTGACCCACTCCCCGACAGTGGCAGCCGCAGCAGCAGCAGCAGCAGCAGCAGCAGCAGCAGTCGGAAATTCGAAAGAAAAGACTGAGAAAGCTTTGCTTTCAACCTCACAGAAACAGAAATTTGTATTTTGTACTACACGAAGTGTGTTTTTTGGGTAAAGGCAGCAATTGGTATACCACCTGAACACCAGTAAGTCCCGCATAGCGTAAACCGCTAAAATGAAGAAACAGATGACATATCACACAATGTGAGGTGAATAAAAGCATGCATTTATTGGTCCCTAAAGGACACATTCGATAACAAATGCAACAATGAATGAAGAAATAAAGTAAAAGGTCATGTGACTATTTTCACTTCCGCGCTCTGGCGACACGTGCAACATTCGATGCCTTTCGAGTCCTTTCATTCGCATTCGATAGATTGTTCATTTCTAGTTGCACAAGTCGTCGGCCATTGCCATGATCTGCTCCATGAACCCGTCATTCACGGTAGAATGGTGACACGTTCCCGGACTGTTGGCACAGGACGCCAGGCCGCGGTTGACGCCCTGCTTGACCTCACGTGACAATGTCTTGGCGCCTCCTCTGATGCATCCTTCAACAGCAGCGTCGCTGATACAGCGGCATCGCTTGAAGCGCTTGAAAGGAATACCTGCGCATAGCACAATAAATGGAAGGCCGTTGGTTAGGCTTCTCGATGATACGAATTTTAGAAACCAAGGCAGTAACATACATCTCGCAAGATCACAGCAATTGTTCACCAAGAAACAAGAAACAAAAGATAAGGAAACAAACTTATCAACCGAAGTAAGTTTCTATCGCGGTCAAAATGCGGGCTCGGTGAATTAGGGAGCAAGTCAAGAAATATTTTATATTCTCCTTAACTGCCTAATTAGACATGCTAATTAGCACACTTCGCAAGGATTGAGAATAGCAAGAAACCTACATTTAGAAAGTTCTCGAGAGTTCTAAAGACCTTTTTTTTTCAATAGCTTCTGTCTTCGTACTTGTTAGGTAAACAATTTTTTCACCGTCTACGCTAACTGCGCTCTTCGTCCACATGCATTACGCTTGATAGAGAGAGAGAGAGTGAAGTGAAGCTCTTTATCTAAATACAGGCCATCCTGCCGAGGTATAAACACGCGGCTTCATGCCATTCTGCCTAGGGAACGGGAAAAAGCTTAAAATATGATTTTAGTATTTACACGCGAGGCAAAGGGGACGGGTGTTTATCTAAACATGCTATAGCTTGCAAATTAAGCTGTTGTCATCAAGTAATGTAAAAAGATATTTTAAAGCTTGCCTTTGCTTTGCAGTGAAAGGCATATAACCCATTTATCTTCCTAAATCTAGTGATTCTCGGGAAACAGAGGATATTCCAACAAAATTGCACGTTCTCTCTTCTCTGTGATCTCGACATTCCAATAAAATGTGTTACACAGTTTCGGATGCACCGCAGTTATCACAATACCGGATGGTGGGCAGTCCAAGCTTTTGCAGGTAGTTAATTATTGGTGAACGCCGCATTCAGATGAAGTCAATGATATAAAATCTTGAGACGACGGGGAAGCTGGTGTGGAAGTCTAGATTTTCGGACGAGATCTATTCAGGTGAGAAATGAATTTGTAAGCGAATGGCTCCATAGATTATTCCTGTCTCCGCGTGGGAATATGTTTTTGTCATTGCTGATTTTTCTGCAAAAGAAAAAGTTTTTCTAAGGAATTTCCTCCATCCAGCTAGTTGAGCCATTTCATTTCCGCATGTGCCACAGTGTGCACAATGCGGCTGGAATAATATAGTGTGGCCAGCGACAGCAGCCTTACGATAAAATACCTAATATCACGGGTCAGTGGATGTTGCTTACGCTTCCTGTTCATATCGCACATAATCTTTAGCACTGTTTTTTGAGTCTGGAAAGATGACTCATCGTGCTGGTTTATTATTGAGATTAGCCAGAAACTTCCATTGATGAAGTTCTCTAGCGTTCTAGAGAACGTTTTTTTCCAGAACGACCATCTTCGTACTTCGCAAAAGAACGTTTTTTCTCTCTTTGGGCCAACTGCATAGTTCTTACATACGCAGCGCATTTCAGAGCACTAGAATCACGGTTCAGAAGCTGGAATATATTCTGACTTTCTTTTAAAGGCATCCGGCTGTAGCACGTTCAAGAAAAAAAATAACGGCGCTTTCGCGCTAGCAAAGCTTCGTAGCGGGGCGAAAAAGGTATCAAAACGCAGGGTGTATGAGAAAGAGTTATCAAGATATAGTCAAGACGAAAAAGAAAACAAAACGAGTAGCAGAAAAAAAGAAATTTTCCAAATTACGGTAAATCTCTGTAAAGGATGCACCACCGTAGATATAGGTATGCAGAGGCAAAGCCACCGCACAGCACGCATTTCGGAAATGGAGCAAACTCGCAGGTACTAAGTAGGGGACGAATAACGTAAAACTACTCGAATCTCTTTTTATTCCAAGCTGCTCCCGTCAAATTTAGGTAACCACCAAAGCAAGCATCGGGTGGTAACCCACAGCCTTTCTTGAAAAGCCCAGTCAAATGCGCTCCTCCTTAGTAGAAGCTTTCTTTTTCTTTGAAAGCCAATAGCATTACCTACTCTGACCAGATTCTCTTGACGATTTGGCTGACAAGATTCGAGGAGCGCGCTCAAGTGGAGAGGGTTTTGATGGGGCCTAGAAAGCAAAGTGAAAGTAGGTAACCGGATCAGTGGGTTGGTGTCGGCGTCTGCGATTTATCCGCTTCCCGTTGCTTAGCTAGCGTTGGCTGGTCGAAAATCGCGGCGGCGTGCAACGGAACGTTGCAAATGTCGACAAAACGGACCCTCACCAAGAACACTTCGGAAAGGGATTTCGCATACGTGCCTAAAGGTCTCCATAATAATAATCTGCCACGGGAAAATGTTTTTATACGCAAATAAATACATGCACGAAGGCCGCTACGAGTACGTAGTGCCAGAGTGGTCAGCGGGCAGCCATCTTGTATTTCTTTCGGAACGGGGTGGTTTCCGGCTATTCTAAAGAAAATAATTTTTCTTCAGCATAATAATGGGTCTTGAACCCGTACACGTCACTGCGACGTGGTGAGTTTTCGCAGTTTTCTGACGTCGCATGACATGCAGGCGAAGTGGGTGCCGCCCGAAAACGTTTGATGAATGGCAGAGTATCATGGCGAAAAAGGCCCCCCGTCGCATGATAAATAAATATTTTTATATCGTTCGGTCTGATCATGCAAAATCAGTGCGCGCACATCATATCAGATTTGGTATGTTCGCAGTTTCCGTGACGTAGCGTGAGAGACCGGCGAAGTGGGGGTGGCTTGAAAAATATTTGACCAATCATGGAAGACTGATTGCCGGATGGCAATAGAAA
This sequence comes from Dermacentor variabilis, assembly GCF_050947875.1. NCBI lineage: Eukaryota > Metazoa > Arthropoda > Arachnida > Ixodida > Ixodidae > Dermacentor > Dermacentor variabilis. The sequence goes on from NC_134570.1 coordinate 120,615,441, forward strand.
CGTTTTGAATAGCTTTACCTTATAAGGTCCCAGGGCTCTCCCGAGACTATGCTGCCCGGAAGGTGGCTTTTATTGTACCAACCAGAAGCGAGAATACGTGGCAAAGTGTGCAAATCTAGGAGTACGGGCGTATTTAGTGTCAATATAGTCGAAACTTATCCTCATGGCAGCACTGGCTGCACTATTTCCGTGATCAGCTCACGTGACCTCTCGATCGAAAAAAGAAACCGTGAACGAAGCGCCGGGTCAATTGGAGACACGGTCGATGTAATTGTGCGTAACAGGCGATGCAAATGAGGTACGACTAAATAAGTAATGACCATGAAAAAGGAACAGAATAGAGAGGTATTATGAACGCTTCACCATATTAGGCCACCTCGTAAATAAACGTTTTCTTCTTTAGCGTAAACATTGTTTACCCTATCTTTTTCATATTTCACAGTCCTTCCTTAGGACGCGTAAGAAATTAGGGCTTACCAAGTAAAACAGGGGGAAGGCGGGACATGGAAATTAAAGGCGATGAGCAAATCGAGAGCAAGGTGAAAGCGTGAGCCAACGTTTGGAGAAGTGGAGTTATCTTTTTCAAGATCACATATGATTTCCTAGGCACAGTATATATAGGTAACGTTCTTCCAAAGGGAAGAGGGGGCATGACTGGTACATACGACAACAAGCGAAGGCATGCTAACGACAAGGGTGTAGAATTGAGAATAACGGAGTTCTGTGCACATGAATGGTGGCACGGGCATCTGTCAGGCGCATGTAAATGGTCGGGTGCCAATGGCGTGTACAGCACACTTCTAATACCTGCTTCGCTGGTGGTCATGGACTATCGTGTCTTGTCGGCGGCTTTGATTATAATGTGCCAGATAGGGTCACTCAAGATATGCGCAACGCAAATATTACACGGTAATAAGTTCAAATTTCTTCGAAAAGCTTATGTTGGCGTACATGCAATAAGTATATCATTTAAAATGTTCAATAATAATTACAAAGCTAATTATTAGGAATTACACAATAACAATGCACACCTAATGAAGGCTGGTGCGAACAAAATACGGTTGGTTTTATCAGCATGCACGACGTATTTTTCTTAAAACATGATACATGGTAACTACGATATCCTGTACATGACTTGCACGTGTGGCAACTAATTACAGTACACGCGAATAAACAAAGCATAAAAGAAGCCTACAGCAGTAGAAAAAACCGCCATAAAAGCATAAATGCAAAAAAAGATACTTACCACCCCGAGAGACATTGCGCTTCTGGGCTACAGGTACTACAGGTACAGCGTCACCGCCTGCAACCACTGCAGCACCTGTAGCCAGGATGACAGCATCTTGTGCAGCCAGCTCCACTCTCCTTGGGCACACCACGCGGCCACTGGGGAGGGTGAAACGCACAGGCTTTGATTTTCGAGTGGACGTCGGATGGCGGGTGGTGGCCACACAGCCAAATGCTGGTCACCGGTTCGAGTTCAGCTGGCATGGCTCGTTTTCTCGGTGCATCGACTGCGATGCACGTCCGCTCAGAGCGAAGTCAGGCGCAGAATAAAATTTGGTTGCTCGCAAGGCAGCAGGTGTTTTTTACCTTTTGGTCTCCCACTCCACCAACCAATCGGATGGTCGGTTATCAATTGTCCATGCAAGGTCAAAGAATCTCAGTCTCCGCCCATATTGGTGCAGCTCCCGCCCACACGGGCTGGATCTGAGACATTTGAACATAAAATGAAGAAGTAATTGCGCATTTATAATGCAAAATATTTGGAATAGCTTTACGTCATCCAGCCCCAGACATTCCCGCCAGTGCCGATGGTAGCAACACCAAAGCCGAAAATTACAACCACATCATGGCGCTCTCCGAATGAACCCACAAATACAGGCTGACAAGGAAGGAGGATTCTTTGTGCTCCCACAAGAAATTTAGAAGGAATAGGCCTGCCAAGCTGTGGTAAAGAATTTCGTCACGTCAAGCCTCAAGCCTGCTAGAGTGAAATCTCAGGGTGTGTCCCACTTCAAGGAACTCGAACTAGAAAAGATAGAAAATGCCATAAGTAAGGGCGAAAATAAGTCTGAGCGTGTTTTTTACCGCCAAGACCCGCAAAGCAGAGGTTCCATTTCGGTGCATCATGAGCGAACGCGAATCTTGGCAACGTCATGTTAGCCACTTTCTCTTAAAGCATTAGCGTTTACTTAACCTAGAAGATTCTTTCGAAACAAAAAACTCCAATAATGTGCTAGGATTTTTGCAGTCCTGCGGTACCATAGGTAATTTTTCTCGGTCGATGTTATGGATCTTTTTTAGTCTACCTCACACAAGGAGCTGTTTTTAGTTTTTAAGGCATGTATTAAAAAGAAAAGCACTGTTTCGTTTCGGAATTCTGTCGGCATGTCAGTTCAAAATTTCAATATACTTTTGAATTTTGTCTTTGTTCCATGCTAGTTGAGTCTGAAGACCGGGTTTATGTTCAGAAGAAGGGCATCTGTGTAGGATCCTGTGTAGCCCCAATCTTAAGCAATATTTTTTCTCTCAACCGTTGATAGCGTTTTGAACAGCATGCTTGACAAAGCAAAGGTTTCGAATGCATTTAAATACGTACATAATTTCCTAATTGTGTTAAACAGAAAGAATCCATCATACCATCAAGTAACTGTCAAAGAGATGCTAGAGGATTTTAGAAAATATGGCCATGGTTTGGAATATACCTTTGAACTACCAAAACACAATAAGTTAAAGCTTTCGTACCTCGAGATCAACTTGAGAGCAGAAGTGCACTGGAAGTTCCACCGCCGAGCGCAAAAAGAGCTCTTGTCTTATTGGTCAGCCCACCCTAAAACCGTAAAAATAGCGATAGCCACAGCGCCATTGGAATCGGCTGCCAGAAAATAATGTAAGCGTGGTATACGACGCTGCTTCCAACTGCAGATTGAAAGGCTAAGAGAGGCAGGGTTCCCACAGACAGTTTTACCTTAAGTAGCAGAGTCCCTGGTCCAGAAGATAAAAGGTAAGGAAGACAAAACACGCAAGAACAAACCAGGTGAATAAGACCCATAGTCATAACATTCTCTCACCTTGTAGCTCACAACCTGAAAAAGGTCGCGAGTAAATTCAAAGTCCCGGTTGCTTTCTCAGCCCCTTCAAACCTTGCAACATTGTCCGCTCGCGTTAACAACCAAAAAACAGAACGTGCCACCTGCGGAACCCAGCACACCGATCCACTTGTCAGTTGCAAGGAAGAGGGGGTTTATCAAATTCCGCTCTCATGCAAAGAGGTTTACATTGGACAAACGGGGCGATGTTTCAATGAAAGCTTAAAAGAAGATGAACGCTTTTAAGAACCCCTTAGTTAGAACTTAGCACGTTGGTTCGCCGCCTGCGCTTGGTGAAAAATCTTAATCTTTTAGTTTCTAATGTGGTACACCGTTACAACGGTGTTTTGTGTATCTCGCAACCATTATCATTAATGGTCCTTTGGCCCTATACACCCCGTGCTATTGTTCGAACGTCATCTTTTAGTCGAGTTTCGTTGTCTTTTACAATCGTTTCATCGCCTTTTGCCTGGTTACCACGTGATTTTCGACAACGTGTGAGTTCTGCTGCCAGAATTGCGTATTCATTATCTGTTTCTTTCAATAAAGCATCAGTAAGTAAGCGCTCGTCCGTGTCTCTTCTTCTGTCGTCTGTTTGGCGCTTGAGTACTTCAGTAAGATGCACCAACTAGCCTAACAAAAATCATGCTTCAACGCATAAATAGTCAGGTTTGAAAATGAGACTAAGCGTTCTTATCGTATATAAATTACTCTTACCTTATCTGGGCTACAACATCTAAATCTAACATGCAAAAGCTCGTAATACTTCAAAAGAAAATCGTTCGGTGTATAGAGAACGTTAATCGGCATTCACCAACAGATAATATATTTCTCAAATATAGACTAAACCGCGAAGATAAATTATACGAACACAGATTACTAGAAACGATTTACTTCTCATCCGAATATGTTAAGAATTATTTTACATCCCTTGCTCATCTAGAACGCTCCACTCACACGAAACCCTGAGGTGTGGAAGGTACCATGGTTTCGATACAATTATAGCCTACAGTCGTTAACAGATAATATACCGACTGTACTAAACAAATATAAGCACACAGCTACACTAAATAAAAATAGCTTGCGTGACTACTTTCTTTCTTTATAGTGACACTTTAGTATATTGCATTCAAGTGTAAAATGTCATTTTTCTGCATACGTACGATGTGTAATGTTTGTTCTGTATAAAGACTTCAGAGTATATATCACGTGAGTGCTACTGCAATGTAAGGGACCCTGGGCCTCCGTCAAGCAGCTGCGACAGCATTTTGCCCAAGTGTCCTTCCAGTTCCTTTTGTTTCTGGTAAACAAAATTGATTGATTGATTGATTGATTGATTGATTGATTGATTGATTGATTGATTGATTGATTGATTGATTGATTGAAGCCACACTCGAACCATTGATGTTCTGTTATAATTGAAGTGATGTCTTTCAAAGTAGGGTTAACGTCCCAGCTGCAAACTGACTAGCCGCACATTTGTTCCGTATGTCCAGTGCGTTTCACTCGCACGGCTTCGGGCTCCATTTCAGCATTGCATATTTTTTTACTCGAATGGTATTACACCTAAGAATAAATGTGCACCCCAGCCAACTATTTGAAATTGTTTTTGCGTCAGTTATGACATCGCGCCCATGACCGTCCAAAAAAGTGTCTTTTTCTCTCTTCGCTCAGTTACAGGACCACACGGTGGCTTTCCCGTTATGCAACGAAGCAATTCTGCGCCAATTGGCGAAAATAGCACGAAGACGCATGAGCTCTGTGCTAAACGGGGAAGGACGGCCGAGAAAAGCACATTTATCTACACGCTGTAGGTTTGGTTAAAGGTGTCGGAAAACCAATCACCGAAGAAATCTAGCTTCCTTAAACCTGAATCAGCAGGAACTGTAGATAAGTGCTGCAAAATTCCATATCTATCATGTTACGGCTCTGCCGATTGCATTGGAACAAATCACCAGCAGGGAAATAAATGTCTTCATCTTATATTAAGCACTCGCACTTCTACGGAATAAGGACTTCTCAATTGAGCCTAAAGTGAATTGTCCCAATTACCTCGGAGAGAAGAAGCAATGTGAGCGGCCAAACAATGTGGACAACTGAATGATTGGCTGCAGCTATTATGAGAAATAAAACCGTAGGTCCGTGCCACGCTACCACTCACAACTAAGCGCGTACGCGTGCTTGTGTATACGCCAGCACATGCTATCAATGCCAATGCCGCACTTGATATTTTCCTCACAAGTTTCTTATTTTTTTTTTCATTTTCTGCCGCAGCATACTCGATTCTCAGCCTCCACACGTCCCGTGGCTTTTGTTCTTGCCACCGATTCCCGAGGTTCGGCGCGGGCATCTCAATGCAACTTGAATTTACGACATCGTCTGACCATGCGGCACACTTAATGCGTAAAGGGTAGCCTTTTCTAACATGTTCGCCCCCTTCACACTAACTGGATCGCGCTGTGAAATTTCGCTGCCCCGTATGTCACCTCGGATGCAAAGTTCTGGCACTATCTAGGCATACATGTTCAGATTGAAGTTGAATATTGACGGATGAAGGCCCAGCTTAGGGTATCACATATGCAGCTCGCGATGTCACTACAGCCTAATGACGGCGCCATCTGTAACCGCTACGGCAAACCAACAACATGTCGGATTGTTGCACGTGGCGAAATATCGTGCGGCAGAGGCATCTTTTCTAGCGGACTTCCGCAAGTTTCCTTCTTACGAAAATTCCGTAAGCCTATGTTACGTGACACCCTCGTCGGTAAGTCTGAGGCGGACACAAACTATTTATACTTTTGCCAAATTATTCATCGTATCAGATGCATTGGCCCACTGAGGAGGTTAGGACTTCGCCCGTTAGGTCACTCTTACTTGTGCGACGCTCTCGACGAAGCTATTACGCCAGGAATTACGTTGACATCTGAGTGCCTCACTTCCAAGCTCGTGTTATATACACTGGAAGCCCACGAGCATCATAAAATTATATTGTACACCTCCCGTGTTTTTTAACTGCAAGAAATCTAATTACATATGAGTCTAAATTCAAGTCCTTATGCATGGTACGCTGGATAATCTCCGAGAAAAACAATGGAATCAACAGAGACTTTGAAAACACGTTCTATCATTAGCGGTTTCTTACAGAGTAAGCATTCGCGTAAGCTTCTCTGTTTCCAACACAAGCTAGCTATTTCAGATGGTCACCGCGTGGTAAATCGAAAGATGCCCATTCTATAACATATACCAACAATACGGAATCGGTAAAGAGCCGTGCCTAGGTGTTGATTATGTCTCTAATCGCACAGTTGCCTATCAAGGGTTTTCCGTACAAATTGCTCACCTTTATTCTGACCATAGACAATGCATTCGTGGAAAAAAATAACCAGCAAACGTAGTCCTCGGCATAACTAATTTATTGTGTTAATTAATGCATTAGTGTCTGTTTCTTAAGCGATCCAATGTTGAAACGTCACTTCATATAAAAAGCGAAATAAGGGCTTTGCATTAGCTTTCCTTTGTTTCTACTATCGTTCCGGCGCATCAAAATCAGCGCAGCACATACGATACGTTGGGCATTACGGGGAATGATTATAATGCTGCACATACCCACTATGGGAGATTAACCAAGAAGCGGCCGCTATATATCGTGCAACCAATTGCAGATACTACTCCGGACAGTGTAGAATTCCGCCATGTCAAATTTCGTAATGGCCGCATTTTGAGCAAATCGGAGGCTGCTGTGGGCCTATCTGATTGGCTCAAGATGCCGTCATTGCCAAATTTGAAAACATGGATGAATTCGACACCTTCCCGAAGTGCCCGTAGCTCTTTTCTATCATTGCCGCATGTTGTTGAGAAACATAATTTCCATACTGTGGCACATACCCAATACAGCTGATCTGCAAATAAGTGACCGGTACATTTGCAAGAATAGAGAGGAAATTAAAAAAAACATACAAGCCAATGCATCATCTGCCACATTCTGTAGCAAGGGTGCGCGAGGGCTCATGCAGGCGTCACTTAGCTTTATGCCCAAGACAACTAAGCAAAGCAAGGATCATTCTTTTTTGATCGGCCGTGGTAATTGCACTAACTACTCGTTTCCTAATAAATTAATGAATATGTCCTCACACGCGTAGGTGCATTTATGAACAGAACTCTCTAGATGTGCACGAACATTTGCTGTCACAACGCTAGGGCGATGAAGAGTGGCCGTAGTAACCAGCGAATTCAATGTCGCGCTGCCTGTGACTTTAGAGCAAATTGTTCATCCGAGAACACAGCACTTTAGAAGCCATCAATCACTCCCGGTAGCTTAGCGTTTGCAACCACCGCAGATTGCCTCCAAGAATAGTCACGTGCAGACCTCTCCCCCCCCCCCCCTCTGGCCCACGTTTACACGTCCTCTTCGATAAAATTCGCCTCCAAGTGCGCGATCACCTTCTTCCCCCCCCTCCTTCCTGTGCGCGGTCGAGGAGACGCCACGCACCAAGCCACCGTCCGTCTAGGCTAACCCCCGCACGTTTTCAGTCGAATCTGCAGCATAAAAGTGAAGGCCATGATCTTAGCACACTTTATGCTCAGCAGCAAGATGACGAGGAAGGAGGAAATTCTCCTGAAGTTTCCATATAATTCCTACCGCAACAAAAGGCAAGAAAGTGTAATTATCCCACGCTAGGAAGCGTGCTTTCAATCACTCGTCTCGCTAAGGACACTGATATAACACCCGATGGATACACTTCACGGCTATACAGGTGCCTCACCAAAAAATAATTGTGAACCTACAGTGAAATTAAGATGGGCGTGCTGCGGAAGGGTATAGTTGACCAAGAAATGAGAGCACAAAGAAAGTATGTCCAATACAGGTCGCTCTTTCTATCCCCTCCTCGAATTTCTTCCGTGTATTTTAACCTTTCGGCCCACATGCTACTTAAGCTATGCGCCAACTAGCCCGACGCAGTACTCTTATAAACTACAGTGAATTTCCGACCATCATTTCTTGCAAAGTGAGGTAGTTCGTAAACAGCATCAGATAATCATAATCGTATAAACGTGCATCCTAGCTGCCAGATCCTCGAGGTCTCGTGGAGCATCCTCAGCGTTAGCCAGTTTGTACGGCATCATCATCATCATCATATTCATCACCCTGGTTATACCCACTGCAGGGTAAAGGCCTCTCCCATACTTCTCCAACCTCCCCGGTCATGTACTGATTCTGGCCATGTTGTCCCTGCAAACTTCTTAATCTCATCCGCCCACCTAACTTTCTGCCGCCCTCTGCTACGCTTCCCTTCCCTTGGAATCCAGCCCGCAACCCTTAATGACCATCGGTTATCTTCCCTCCTCATTACATGTCCTGCCCATGCCCCATATCTTTTTCTTGAATTCAACTAAGATATCATTAACTCGCGTTTGTTCCCTCACCCAATCTGCTCTTTTCTTATTCCTAAACGTTACACCTATCAATTTTCTTTCCATAGCTCGTTGCATCGTCCTCAATTTAACTAAAACCTTTTCGTAAGCCTCCAGGTTTCTGCCCCGTACGTGAGTACGGGGCAGAATGCCTGAGAATGATCTGAAAATGCCTGCCAAACGCTCCCCAGCCCATTCTTATTCTTCTTATTATTGCAGTCTCATGATCCGGATCCGCAGTCACTACCTGTCCTAATTAGATGTATTCCCTTACCACTTCCAGTGCCTCGCTACCTATTGTAAACTACTTTTCTCTTCCGAGTCTGTTAAAAATTACTTTAGTTTTCTGTAGAATAATCTTTAGACCCACCCTTCGGCTTTGCCTCTCCAGGTCAGTGACCCGCCGTGGTTGCTCAGTGGCTATGGTGTTGGGCTGCTGAGCACGAGGTCGCGGGATCGAATCCCGGCCACGGCGGCCGCATTTCGATGGGGGCGAAATGCGAAAACACCCGTGTGCTTAGATTTAGGTGCACGTTAAAGAACCCCAGGTGGTCAAAATTTCCGGAGTCCTCCATTACGGCGTGCCTCATAATCAGAAAGTGGTTTTGGCACGTAAAACCCCAAATATTATTATTATTATCTCCAGGTCAGTGAGCGTGCTTTGCAGTTGGTCCCCTGAATTACTAAGCTAGGCAATATCATCAGCGAATCGCAAGTTACTAAGGTATTCTCCATTAACTCTCATCCCCAATTCTTCCCAATCCAGGTCTCTGAATACCTCCTGTAAACACGCTGTGAATAGCATTATAGGGATCGTATTTCCCTGCCTGACGCCTTTCTTTATTGGGATTTTGTTGCTTTCTTTATGGAGGACTACGGTGGCTGCGGAGCCGCTATATATATGTTTCAGTGTTTTTACATACGACTCGTCTACACACTGATTCCGCAATGCCTGCATGACTGCTGAGGTTTCGACTGAATCAAACGCTTTCTCGTAATCAATTAAAGCTATATATAAGGGTTGGATATATTCCGCACATTTCTCTATCACCTGATTGATAGTGTGAATATGGTTCTATTGTTAAGTAACCTTTATGGAATCCTGCCTGGTCCTTTGGTTGACGGAAATCTAAGGTGTTCCTGATTCTATTTGCAATTACCTTAGTAAACAGTTTGTAGGCAACGGACAGTAAGCTGACCGGTCTATAATTTTTCAAGTCGTTGGCATCCCCTTTCTTATGGATTATGATTATGTTAGCGTTTTTTCAAGATTCCGGTACACTCGAAGTAATGAGGCATTGCGTATACAGGGTGGCCAGTCTTTTTAGAACAATCTGCCCACCATCCTTTAACAAGTCTGCTGTTACCTGATACTCCCCAGCTGCCTTCCCCCTTTTCATAGCTCCAAAGGCTTTCTTTATTTCTTCCGGTGTTACTTGTGGGATTTCAAATTCCCCTAGACTATTCTCTCTTCCATTATCGTCTTGGGTGCCACCTGTACTGTATAAATCTCTATAGAACTCCTCAGCCCACTTGAACGATCTCATCCATATTAGTAATGATATTGCCGGCTTTTCTCTTAACGCATACGTCAGATTCTTGCCTATTCCTAGTTTCTTGTTCACTGCTTTTAGGTTTCCTCTGTTCCTGAGAGCTTGTTCAATTCTATCCATATTATACTTCCTTACGTCAGCTGTCTTACGCTTGTTGATGAAGTTGGAAAGTTCTGCCAGTTCTATTCTAGCTTTAGGGTTAGAGGCTTTCATAGATTGGCGTTTCTTGAACAGATCTTTCGTCTCCTGCGATAGCTTAATGGTATCCTGTCTAACGGAGTTGCCACCGACTTCTATTGCAGACTCCTTAATGATGCCCATAAGATGGTCGTTCATTCTTTCAACACTAAGGACCTCTTCCTGTTTTAAAGCCGAATACCTGTTCTGTAGCGTGATCTGGAATTCCTCTATTTTCCCTCTTACCGCTAACTCATTGATCGTCTTCTTATATACCAGTTTCTTCCGTTCCCTCCTCTGGTCTAGGCTAACTCGAACTCTTACCATCCCATAATCACTGAGCGCACCTTGCCTAGCACGTCCACATCTTGTATGATGCCAGGGTTAGCGCAGAGTATAAAGTCTATTTCATTTCTAGTCTCCCCGGTCGGGCTCCTCCACGTCCACTTTCGGCTATCCCGCTTGCGGAAGAAGGTATTCATTATCTGCATATTGTTCTGTTCCGCAAAGTCTACTAATATCTCTCCCTGCTATTCCTAGTTCCTGTGCCATATTCTCCCACAGCCTTGTTTCCAGCCTGCTTCTTGCGTGCCTTGGCATTGAAGTCGCCCATCAGTACAGTGCATATTGTTTTGACCTCACCCATCGCCGATTCCATGTCTTCATAGAAGCTTTCGACTTACTGGTCATCATGACTGGATATAGGGGCGTACACCTGTACGACCTTCAATTTGTACCTCTTATGAAGGTTCACAAACTCTCTCGTTCATGCTATAGAATTCCTGTATGTAACCACCTATATCCTTATTGATCTGGAATCCGACTCCTAGTTCTCGCCTTTCCGCTAAGCCCCGGTAGCGCAGGACGTGCTCGCTTTTTACCACTGCATATGCTTTATTTGTCCTCCCAACTTCACTGACGCCTATTATATCCCATATACTGCTCTCCAATTCCTCCAATAGCACTCCACGGGCTCATGCCGTCCCTAATATTGAGCGCTTGTTAAAGCGATCCCGCGCTGGCCTCACAAGTTCTTCCATTGACGAAGAGCAAAATTCAGGGCTTACGACTTTTGCCGTCGCACGGATCTGCGGGCATTGACTGCGTTGCGCGTACGCACCGAATCGAATAGAAAAAGCCCAGCGATACAAGCCAGGTACCCAGGAATGACCGTATGAACAGACGACAGATGTTAGCACGAGTGCTGGTTATGCATATATTCGTGCAAACGAATTTTTCTCTATATACGGCACATGTAGCAATTCAAAAGTATTAGGATAGTGTTCCCCACTGAACGACGTCATAAGTCGCACAACGGCAGCAAGTTTACAAAAAGAAACGACAGAGATGTTACATACGTATCACATGCATCGATGTTAATTAGCGCATGCGCTGTCGGACGCTATTATTTTGCAAGTACAGGACGAGCAGCGATTGTCCCTTTCATATAGCTGGATTTGTCTCCGAATTTGGAAAATTGGCATTTGGCGTTTTATTACACCAAATGGTAACCAACATGAACATTCCCATCGCTCATGCATAATTGCTCGCTCGCGCGCTTCAATTCGGTTATACCTAGATGTAGCTATTAGCAGCTTCCAATTCGGCGCACTTCCTTTTTACGATATTTACGTTAATGGAAGTTACATGACACTCTAGTCGGGAAATGGGTAAGAAAATATAGTGCGGGTAAGACAACCTGCTCCTTCGAATCATCACCTCATTCTCTGTCATTTGCTACAATCGCGTCTACTGCTCAACCTTTCTAAAAAGACTACGCCGAAGAAATTTCCTGTGGGACAGGTTTTGCATCTTTCCGGTCATAAGGAACATTTCGGCGCCTGTGAACTCCTAGAAGGAGAAGTCGAAATACCGGATAAATATACATCCTCAGGACATTCTTGCAGAAACGTCGGCACCGCAACATTGTTTTAGTACAGCGCTCCGAACATCATTTCGGTATAGAAACAATAGAGAAAGAACAGACGATACAAGCGAAAAATTGCTACTTAGTTATAATCAATCAATGCCAATTCGCCAAGTGGTCAAACACTTTGCCAAACACTTTGCCCATGAAATACTTCCCAATATAAAAAGTGCACTGCGCACGGTAAATAGGCAGTTGGGAAATGGAGCCGCCTTTATTTGTTGCCTACCCCAAAGAAAAGCAAGCTTCACTGTATGACTTTTTTTTGTCACTTTGAACACGTAGCCTTAAACGTTCGCCCATCTTGTCCCCTACTTCTTTTTACAAAGAAGCTATTTACTTCTAGCCATCGTATGCATCCCCCACATACGTTCACAGGGGCAGCTGTGGAGGGGGGTCCCTGGCCGGCTTTAGTGCATATCACGGCACGTGGACATAAATGCGTGGGCAGATCCCGCAGATTCTTCAATAGAGAGCTTTAGGTTAAGGCACGCAAGCGGTTTGCTTACGCAAGATCTAGCGGCGACGTTACTGCGCATGCGCAGACCCAGAAGTAGGGATCTACGCATTCGCAGTACCGGGGCCCCTAGTCCTTGCGTAGGCAAGCCGATTGCGTCTCCTATTCTGAAACTGTCTAATGCGGAGCTTACCGCGGCGTAGGTGAAGCAGGCTTCAAGCACTTCGCCAACTTCGGAAGATGAGCTTAATTTCTTGGGTCCTTATAGCGCCACATAAATTCGGCGTTGTAAGAGAGAATGTATATAAGAAATTGCACTCAGTGTAGCAGGTTGGCCTTCATGCGCTTTATTTGTTTTAAATCCTGCTAGACTAATAATAAGAGAGGGAAACAGTGTGGTGACGGCGCCTGTGCACGTGGCCTGTGCTTCTCTGGGAGGTGCGGTGAGCCCATGTGTCTGCGTAGTGTGGTGCCATGTGAAAAAAAAACGTATCGTTTCATAGTGTATTCAGCCCATGTGTACAACCCTTGTATGCAGCCTAAAGAATTTCACTGGTAATCCATCCACATATGAATGTTGCTGCCGCACGATTTTTTTTACCGCACATTCAGCTTACGCCATATTATTGTTAAATAAAGGAGCGCAGTTCCTTTAGGTAAAAAAGCCTAAAATGTGGCCTGCTTAACTTATCACTTAACTTAATTAGGAATTGTAAAACTTCCTAATTGCAAACACTGAATTCGTGAAAGTCGCTGATTATTCCATTTGCCGTCTGCAGTAGCATCTAAATTACATAATTAAGCTCAGGCTGCAGAGTGGAAAGCACGTAACTGGAAAATAGGGCTTTTCCTTCACCCTAGCTTCCATCATCCTCTTAACCTTTGAGAATTTTTCTTTAGTTAGGACAGAACCCTCTGCCGAAACTTTCATGGTGAAGGACGTCCCAATCGCGTGGAGATCGCGGGATCGAATCCCGGCCACGGCGGCCGCATTTCGATGCGGGCGAAATGCGAAAACACCCGTGTGCTTAGATTTAGGTGCACGTTAAAGAACCCCAGGTGGTCAAAATTTCCGGAGTCCTGCACTACGGAGTGCCTCATAATCAGAAAGTGGTTTTGGCACGTAAAACCCCAGATATTATTATTATTATTATAGCGTGGAGAGATTTTAACGGATTTATCTGCTAAAGCATGGGATATGCGTTGGCCCTTCCGTTCCGCGTGTTTTCTGCAAGATCTTCTTAGAGGACGTTGACCGTCGTTTGAATAGTCGTCTAGACAAGAGTATTGTACTCGACGTTTATAGGCAAGTATATGTTTTTTTAACCTTTTAAAGAAGTCCCACGCGGGTTAATACCAGTCTGTTATTTTGATGCTCTACGCGTTTCGGCAAAGTGGTAAGGGCTTGTCCTTCACTCACGAGAGACCGTCTAATGCCTCATTGCAGTTTTTCTTATATTTATGCATGTTTGTAGGTGAACATGTATGTTGGGCGTGTAGCACCAAAGTCTCTGTTGCCATATGATTCTGCGCTGTCTAAGGTAGTTAAGTAGCGAATCGCTAAACTTTGGTGGAATCCGCTCTCGGGAAATTGTGCCCACATGCATAGTAGAGTAGTTTTATTTATCAAGTAATTTCTTAATGCTGTGAACGCTTGCGTGGTCGTGGCGGCGATTGCAGAGGAACTTCTGCGTAAAACAAAAGCAGCCCGTTTTCGGGTGAACACTGGGCGGTTAGTAGGAGTCATCCAGAAGTGTCGCCGTATATGCATCACCTAACCCAAAACCTTAGAAAGGTAGCGAGCAGGCACAATGTGCCGATAGTTTTTCCGCCCCGTGCAAGCTGGCTGGGCTTTGGCCCGGGACCTCTTCTGAAAAGAATAAAAAACCCTGAAGTTGCGGCAATGAGCACGTTCCGGGATATTTAACATGCGTGGTTGGCCTTGTCTAGGAGATTCCGGTACCTTGTGGGGAGTCGAGTCTTGGGCGAACCGGACGTTTTGTTAACGGTCGTGCAAGAAACCAAGAACTCTTCCGATTAAAAATAAAGGGAAAGCGCTATTTCCTTCGCATTGTGCAGCTTGCATGGAAGTTCCATATTTCCAAAAAATAAATATCATGGGTAAAAGCCAGGATACTACTGCGCGCGAGCTGATGAATGTTTTGTATGTATCTCTTATAGTGGAGGGCTTACGCAAGTGACACATAATTTACGAAGATCTTCGACTCTTCTCGCTGAACTGTCTGTGATCAGACTACATATTCGTCACGCGAATAGTGGTGTATATATTAGAATACATGCAAGCACCATTAATTAGACTTGAATCTTCCATGATTCATGCATAAAAAGCTGACGCAATTTTCCCGTGTTTTACATAACCAGTGCAAAAGCACGCACAAACATCGCCATTTGGATGTCAGCCCTTGTTCTTATCGCTTTTATTTTTGTGTACTTTGTCTGCGTTCTCCATGGTTATATCAAGATCGAACGCCAACTAGTCCAGTCTCACACTTTGCTTGACCCACTTATCAGATTTCGACGATCAATTTATGTCCTCTCCCTGTCGTTCTGCCGGAGTGTACCCTGTTTTTGTGGGCACAGATTCGCTTAATGAAGAGTTCGTTTTGTGACACGCCGTGAAATGCCACGGTCTGTTTCTACCCTGTCACTACAAGCTAACCGTATCCTCATCCTGTTTCATTTGCTGCAGTTTCTGCTAGTGATAAACCCTTATAAAATATTTTTTACAGTCGAAAGCTTCATAAACGGGAATGTATAAATCCTCTATGTCACGAGAACCTTGCGGTGTTCATTATTTTCAGAGCGACACAATACATATAGATTATCAGGAAACCCTTTCAGGTACATCACTCACGTTATTCTCCTAGAACACTCCAAACATTACCTCTTTACCAAGAAATTCACAACACCATTGGTTAATGAAGCCTTTTGGAACTGGCTTCTCAAAAACCTTATGGTCAATACACCATGAAAAAGAATTATCGCTTTCCAAGGTATATATATTACTTCTTCCGGTGGCATAGCTGGTAGAAAGGCCTCCTCATTGTTGCACTACGACGGCGGCTGCGTGTGGAGGATCTACGCTAGCTCTTGACAGTCCAACCATGCTTGAAGTCTGGAACCAGAAGCGCCTGTGGAGAGTGGCGTCCGTGTAGATCAAGGTCGCTGGTGACCTCCTCTCCTATTGTTCAATAGCTGCACCCATTCGCGAGCGCCTCCATGCGAGGTGGCACCAGCTGGACGCTGGCCCCACTTCCAGCGCCTAAAGTGCGCGAAGCGTCAGACTTTTTAGCGGATGATTTGTCCTTCCCGCCTAGAGTACTCTTAGGTCCCGCAAAAAATTGTATCTTCATGTGGCTGACCTTGAATGAACCCTTTATGCATATGTAATTCAGAACGGCTAATTTCACACTCCTAAGTTGGCCTAGCAATTAATACTGTCCACAAACCCGTCTCGGTAACCTAATTTATTTAGCCTTTCTTTATATATTAAAAATCCTTAATTGGTAATTTTAAATAAACTTTTTAAATTATTATTTTGCCATTATTTATGTATTTAACATGTCTTTCACTTTATTTATTTATGTGGACCAAACATTTAAAATGACCTCGCAGTACTTCCTGTTAGCATCCTATAAAATGATTCGGATTAAAAGCCAATGGTCCTGTGTAACCCTTTCTTGTTCTTACGCTCATCCGACGTCAGAGCCTTGCTGTTCTTGAAACCTACTTCTTTTTTTAATCGCATGGTTTGTCATTATTCATAATATTGTTCAAAAGTACCCTGCAATTATTTTTTTCAGATGACGCTGCGGAAATGGCTAGTGGAACTTATCGTCAATAAACGCCTTATCGTAGCCTATGACTGGCCAAATAAGAAAGCTCAAATCGTGAGGAAAGTCTAGTGTTCGATTTCATATGCCATCAGGAGTGGCGTCGAAAGCGGGAAAAGTGAGCCTGAGTAGTGTAGATAATTGGTAAAAATGCTTTTCATCCTCCTCTCTCTGCATCCTCCTACCTGCGTCAGAAAAGTAGCTATCGAGATAGCAATTGTGATCGCGAAATCACAAAACATCTTCTATACTTACAGAATACAATCAGCTAGAACGGATCGCCTATATTCTCATACGCCAAATAGAGGTTATGTACCTGCTTGCGCAAGACATTTAAGGTACTTTGAAAGCAGGAAGTCATGTCCAATTACACGAATTGTTTAAACATGTCATTTCCCTTACCTGTGTAGAAAAAGAAGTACGTTGCATATCGCCGTAATGCAGCACTGATTCTAGTGAGTGTTTACAAGGGGCTCACGTTGTGAACCGCGAAAAAAAATTTTTCCAGATCCCATGCACTATGGGAGTCGATGTAAGCGTAGCTTTCTTTGCTGGTTGCATTATTTGACGATATTTAGCCGTGATGGTAAAGGCGAACGATCAATTTTTCAACCTGTTCTTAACACGAGAATGGTGTGTTGATGTTAATATTTACCTTCCAAGCAGCACTGCTGTTTGTCTGAGTAGTACACTAAACACAAAGGGAGAGGTGTTCGCTTGAGGTGTTTTTGAGTGCCATATTTCATGACCTCTGAGAGCGTTGAACATTGTTATTGTCTCACATGGCACATAACATCGTGGCAGAAGCCTTAAACCTGAATTTGATTATGGGGCTTCGCCTGCCAAAACCGCAATCTGATTATGAAGCAGGCCATGGTGCCGCACTCCGGATTATTTTGGCAACATGGTGTTTTTGAACGTGTCCCTAAATCAAAGTGCGGGAGCGTTTTCAAGTTCCCCCCTCACATTGATTCGGCCTCCATAAGTACCGCGACCTCGAACAATGCCACAAACGTAAAGCTATCGCGGCAGGCACAAATGCTTTGATGTAAGTGCGTCCGCTTGCGTTGTGTCGCCTAGACCCTGCGGTGCATTTAATGAATGCTGCTCTGCATCTGCACGCCCTGCGAAAGCTGTCCGCTAGACATGTTGGCGTGGTTTTGTCTTTACTAAACAGCAGAAACGCACCGTACCGTACCTCGAACTTAAGTTTATAGAGCATTTCCTTGCCGTCTCACGTCTTTTTCCTACACCCCCCTCCCCCCCTTGTATTTGTAAGGGATCTGCGAGCGAACAGTTCCATCGCTGTTATTCACTCGTTTCGCGATTGCGTCGGTTCAACCAATTCTCTGCCTTCTGTCATCATTGTGCAGCTGTCAAGAGGCTAATGTGGTGATGACCCGGCAGATCCAGAGGGCATTGTGCACATTCGACGCGGTATAGTCCAAACAAGTTCCTCGTGTCTCTTCGCTGCCGCGATTCTTCCTTGTATATGCACGCTCTCAATCATTCCCCAACCATAGCAGCCGCAGCAGCAGTAACCGCAGTGGGAAACTCAAAAGAGTACGAAAGCTTTGCTTTAAAACTCACATATACGCAAATTTGTATTTCCTACTACACGGTGTGTGTTTCTTGGGTAAAGGCAGCAATTAGTATAGCACATAAAAACGAGAAAACCGTAAACGGCTAAAATGAAGAAACAGACGCCGCATCACGCGATGCAAGGTGAAGAAAAGCATGAATTTATTGGTCCCTAAACAACACATTCTCCAACAAATGCAAGAATGAATAAATCAAAGGGTCATATGACAATTTTCACTCTCGCACTCTCGCGACATGTGCAACTGAAGTACCATAGCGCAAAAACAGGCGACACAAGAAGAGACACTGACGAGCGCTTACTAACAACTGATTCTTTATTGACGGTAACACACAATGTATATACGCAAATTTGGCGGCGCAACTCGCGCATTGTCAAACATCACATGGTAACCAGGCAAAAGGCGATAGAACGATTGTGAAGGTGACGTTCGTGAAGATGACACGTGGTGTGCAGCGCCAAATGACTATAAATGATGATGGTTACGCGATACACAAACAACGCCGTAACAGAGTACTCCATAAAAACTAAAGGATTAGGAATTTTCACCAAGCGCAGGCGGCACAGCAACATGCTCAGTTCTAACTAAGGGCTTCTAAAAAGGACATCTCACTTTTATACAGATTTTTATCGTTCGCTCACGCATTCAAGTCATGTAAGCATGCCATACGAAGCAGCATCCATCAGCAGATTGAAAGGCTAAAGGAGGCGGGGTTTCCACAGACAGTTCTAAGTTCTGTAGTAGAGTGCCAGCTCTAGAAAATAAAAGGGAAAGCAAGAAAAAACACGCAAGAACAAACCAGGAGATTAAGGCCTGTAGTCGTACCGTACACTCACCGCGTCGCTCACAACCTGAAAAAGGTCGCGAGTAAATTCAAAGTCCCGGTTGTTTCCCCAGCCCCTTCAATCTTGCTACATTGTGCGCCCGCGTTAACAACCAAAAAAACAGAACGCGCGACCTGTGGAACTCAGCATACCGATCCACTTGTCAGTTTCAAGGAAGGGGTAGTTTATCGAATTCCGCTCTCATGCAAAAAGGTTTACATTGGACAAACGGGGTGGGGTTAAATGAAAGGCTAAAGGAAAACGAAAGGTCAAAGCAAAAAGGAACTGGTTCCAATATGGCCATCCATTGCAAAGAGTGCGGGTGCAAGCCTCGGCTAAGAGAGACCATCGTTCTGGACAGAAGTCGAGACAGCGTTGCCCGTGAGCTGAAAGAAGCCCTCCATATTAAAAGGAAGGGCCTTGAATGCGTGAGCGAACCATCAAAAACTCTGTAAAAGTGAGATGTCCTTTTTAGAAGCCCTTAGTTAGAACTGAGCATGTTGCTGCGCCGCCTGCGTTTGGTGAAAATTCCTAATCATTTAGTTTTTATGGGGTACTCCGTTACGGCGGTGTTTGTGTATCGCGTAACCATTATCATTTAAAGTCATTTGGCCCTGTACACCCCGTGTAATCTTCACGGACGTCACCTTCACAATCGTTCTATCGCCTTTTGCCTGGTTACCATGTGATGTTTGACAATGCGCGAGTTGCGCCGCCAAATTTGCGTATATAGTGTGTTTCCATCAATAAAGCATAAGTTGTTAGTAAGCGCTCGTCCGTGTCTCGTCTTGTGTCGTCTGTTTGGCGCTATAGTACTTCAGTAACATGCACCAACTAGCCCAACAAAAGGATCTTCCGGGACATGTGCAACATTCGGGGACTTTCGGGTCCTGTCATTGGCGGGTCGATAGAATGTTCATTTCTGGTCGCACAAGTCCTCGGCCATTGCCATGACCTCCTCCATGAACCCGTCGTTCGCGGCAACGCGGTCACACATTTCGGCACTGTTGGCACAGGACGCCAGGCCGCAGTTGACATCCAGCTTGCCCTCCCGTGACAATGTCTCGGCGCCTCCGCTGATGCTTCCTCCAACAGCTTCGTCCTTGATACTACGGCATCGCTTGAATCGCTTGAGAGGAACACCTGCGCATAGCACAATAAATGGAATGCCATTGGTTAGGCTTCTCGAAGATACAAATTTTAGAAATCAAGGCAGTAACATACATCTCGCAAGATCACAGCAATTGCACAACCAGAAACAATAAAGAAGGAAACAAACTTATCAACCAAAGTAAGTTTCTATCGCGGTCAAAATGCGTTATCGGTGTATTATCAAGCAAGTCACGAAATATTCTATATTCTCCTTAACTGCCGAATTATAGACATGCTAATTACCACACTTCGCAAGGATTGAGAACAGGAAGAAACCTAAATTGAGAAAGTTCTCGAAAGTTGTACAGAATTTCTTTTACATTAGCTTCTCTCTTCGTACTTGTTACATAAACAATTTTTTCAACATCTAGGCTAACTGCGCTCTTCGTCCACATGCATTACGCTCGACAGAGAGAGAGAGTAAAGTGAGGCTCTTTATTGAAATACACGCAATTGTGCCGAGAAATAAACACGCGGCTTCATGCCATTCTGCCCAGGAAAAGGGAAAATAATGATTTTGTTATTTACACGTGAGGCAAAGGGGACGGGTGTTCCTCTAAACATGCTATAGCATGCAAATTAGGTCATCGTCTTGAAGGAATGTAAAAATAAATCGTAAAGCTTGCCGGTGCTTTGCAGTGGAAGACATATAACCTAAATCTATTGGTTCTCTGGAAAGAGAGGACATTCCAACAAAATAGCACATTCTCTCTCCTCTGTGATCTTGACATTCCGATAAAATGTGTTACACAGTTTCGGGTGCACCACGGTTATCACAATACAGGATGGTGGGCAGTCCAAGCTGGTGCAGGTAGTTATTGGTGAACGTGGCGTTCAGATGAAGTCGATGATATAAAATCTCGAGACGACGTGAAAGATGATGTGGAAGTCTGGATTTTCGGATAAGATCTATTCAGGTCAGTAAAGAATTTTGAAGCGACAGGCTGCACAGATTATTCCTCACCGCGTGGGAATATTTCTTTGCCATTGCTAATGCACCGTATTTTAAAAAAATATTTTGTCCGGTATGTTTTCAATGCTGCTAGATAAGCCTTGTCATTTCGGCATATTCCACATTGTACACATAGCGGCTGGGATGAAGCGACAGCGGCCTTACTATGAAATTAACTAATATCTTGGGTCACTGGATGTTGGTTACGCTTCTTTTTCCAGAACGACCGTCTTCGTTCTTCGCACAAGAACATTTTTTTCTCCCTTTAGGCTAACTGCATAATACATCCATACGGAGCACATTTGAGAGCACTAGAATGACGGTTCAGAAGCTGGCACATATCCCTACATTCTTGGTAGGCACCTCTCTGTAGCCAGTCAAAGAAAAAGGATCACGGCCCTTGCGCGCTAGCAAAGCATCGTAGCGAGGCGAAAGAGGTATCCAAACGCATGGGGTATCAGAAAGAGTTATGAAGGTATAGAGAAGACAAAGAAAACAAAAATGAGTAGCAGAATCTGGAAAATTAAAGGTACATGTGTAATTAGCGCCCATAAATTTTTAAAAATAAATTTCCCAAATACATTTAATCCCTGTAAAGCATGCACCGCCGTATATAGAGCTATGCAGAGGCAAAGCCGCTGCACAACACGCTTTTGGGAAATGGAGCAACTTCGCACGTACTTAGTAGTGGCCGAATAACGTAAAACTATTCAAATCTCTTTTTATTCCACTCTCCTGACGTCAAGATTAGGTAACCACCAACGCAAGCATTGGGTGGTAATCCGCAGCCTTCCTTGAAAAGCCCAGTCAAATTCGCTCCTCCTTTGTAAGAGCTTTTTTTTTTCTTTCGAAGCCAAAAGCGTTGTCTACACTGAGTAGATTTTCTTATCGAATTGGCTCACAAGATCCGAGGAGCGCGCTCAAGTGGAGGGGGTTTCGATGGGGTCTAGCAAGCAAAGTGAAAGTAGGGGCTGCTGTCGTCTGCGATTGATCCGCTTCCCGTTGCTTAACTTGCTGTGGCTGGTGAAAAATCGTGGCGGGCTGCAACGGAACGTCAAAATTGTCAACAGAATGGACCCTCACAAAGAAGACTTCGGAAAGTGATCTCGCATGCGTGCCGAAAGGTCTCGATAATATGAATCTGCCACGGAAAAATATATATAATGCGCAAATAAATCCCTGCTCCCAGGCCGCTCCGATTAGCTGTAGTTCTAGAGCGCTCTGTGGGCAGCCATGCTCTCTCCCTTTCGGAAAGGGGCAATCGGTGGCTACCGTAAAAAGTTCCTTTTTCGCTGGCATGTTAATAGATCCTTAACCCGTATACGTTACATTGATGCCGTGAGTTTTCGTGGTTTTGAGACGTCGAGTTAAATACAGGCGAAGTAGGTGCCAGCAGAAAACGCTTGATCAATGGCAGAGCATTATGGCGAAACAGGCATCAAATCAGAAATCATTATGTTTCTTTCGTTCGGTCTAATTATGTATAATCAGTGTGCACACATTATATCTTCTTTACGTTATAGCGTCCCAGTGCTCTCCCGAGACTATGCTGCCCGGAAGGTGGCTTTCCTGGTGCCCACGAGAAGCGAAAATACATGCCAAAGTGTTCACAGCTACGAGTACGGGCATAGTTAGCGCCAATATACTCGAAAATCATCCTCACGGCACCACTGGGTAAACTATCTCCTGGATCACCTCACCTGACCTCTCGGTCGAAGAAAGAAACCGTGAGCGAAGCACACGATCTAATGGAGACACGGTCGATGTAATTACGCGTAACAGGCGATGCAAATGAGGTACGAATTAATAAGTGATGACCATGAAAAAGGGACAGAATAGAGAAATATTATCAAAGCTTCATCATATAAGTCACCTGGTAAATAAACGTTCTCTTCTTTAGCGTAACCACTTTGCTTACCCTAGCTTTGTCATATTTCACAGTCCTTCACTAGGGCGCGTAAGAAATTACCGGTTACCAAGTAAAACAGGGGGAAGGAGGCAAATGGAAAATAAAGACGATAAGCAAAGCGAGAACAAGGTGAAAGCGTGAGTCAATGCTTCGACAAGTGGACTAAGTAGGGTTCTTCGAAAAAGAGAGGGGGTAAGGTTGGTGGGTGCGGCAATTAGCGAAGGTGAGTTAACGACGAGTGAGTAGAATTATCTATTTCCGAGACGCGATAGCACACGACCACCAGCAAAGCAGCAAATAGAGGGGCACTGTGCACGCCGTTGACATGTGGCAGGCAGACGGCTGTGTCACCGGCCTTGCGCACAGAACATCTTTATTCTCAATTATAAGCCCTCCTCGTTACAACATCCACCAGCCTTACCCGTCTCAGACCCATTAGAAGAACGCTACCTACAAATATTATGCCGAGGTAAGCGCATGTCGAAACGTTGGCTCCCGCTTTTGTCTTGTTCTCGTCGCTAAGAAAGTAAGAAGTTGAAGCTGCTGAATAAAACATTTCATAGAAAGCAATGCAGTTGTATCATTAAAAGTCTCTCAAGTATATTTTGGAAAACTTATTATGCAATCGACTCACGACAAAATCAATGTGGTGTGGTGCGTACTAGGGTCGACAAACTACATTAATTGTGCCCTCCACAACTGTTTCGGCAAGCTTTTAAATATTGTCTACAGTTTGTTAGGATGCCTTGTAATAAAAGAAATAACAAGAAGATGCCGACGCGGCGTGGCGCCTGCGAGTAGAAACAGAGCTGTCGTCCAAAACGGCGCTTCAATAGTATGCCATCGATAGGATAGGTCGTAAATGTTCGCACATTCGACTAAGTCCTGCTGGCAGCAATCCTCTCCTCAGGGCAAACCTTTTGTAAGAACGATAAGTTGACTGCCAATGCTAAGACATCAAGAAATAAAGGCCGCGTAAGGCACACATTCGCACCTAATGCTGACCCGAACATGGACCAGAGGATCCACGTCAAAAAATTTCACATTATATGGTCTGGATACCAACCTGACAGCACAGATTAACTTTATTTCGAAATTGGAAGCCCAGTGCTTAGGCGAAAAACGCAAAAAATAACGACACGCCTATTGCACCGTGCAACTGAGTTACGCAAACCGGCCAATGTTTCTGGAACCATGCCGAGATGTAGTTCATTCACCGCAAGTTTGACATCGGCACTGCGAAGCAGACAAGCCGAAAGCTTTACTTTTTTCCATATATCTCGTCGGCTTTCCTTATAATGTGGCAAAAAGGGCGATACGAGATTTACGCATCGCAAGTATTACACGGTAATATTTTTTTATTTCCTTCTAAAATGTTATGTTGGCATACATGCTATAAGTATATTACTTAAATTCTCCAATAATTGTTGCAAACTTAATAATTAGGCATTACACAATAACAATGGGCACCTTCTCGAGGCTGGTGCGAACAAAATAATGTTATTTTTATCTCAATCGAAAGGGACGTATTTTTTTAAAACATGATACACGGTAACTGAGACATCCGGTACATGACTTCCACGTCTGACACAATATTACAGCACACGCGAATAAACGAAGCACGAAAGCAGCTTACACCAATAAAAAAAACCGTCATAAACGCTGAAATGCAAAAAGAAAAGTACTCACCACCACGATAGACGATGCGCTTCACGGCTACAGGAACTGACGAATTGCCGGACTCGGGTACAGCGTCACCGCCTGCAGCCCGTTTGGACGGCACTGCAGCGCCTGTAGCCAGGATGACAGTGTCTCGTGCAGCCAGCTCCACTCTCCTTGGGCACACCACGCGGCCACTGGGCAGGATGAAACGCACTCGCTTTGCTGTTGGAGTGGACGTCGGTTGGCAAGTAGTGGCCACACAGCCCATGGCGGCTACCGGTTCTGGTTCAACGGGCATGGCTCCTTCTCTCGGTGCAGCGACTGCGATGCACGTCCGCACAGAACGAAGTCAGGCGTAGAATAAAATTTTGGTCGCTCGCAAGGCGAGAGGTGTGTTTTCCATTTCCCTCGCCCACTCCACGGACCAATCAGGTGGTTGGTTATCAGGCGTCCGTGCAAGGTCAAAGCATCTGGGGCCCCGCCCACATACCTGCCGCGCCAGCCCACACGGGCTGGATCCGAGACATTTGAACATAAAATGGTGGAGTACTTGCGCATCTATAATGCGAAATATTTGGAATAGTTTTACGTCATGCAGGCCCAGACATTCCCGCTAGTGCCGACAGCAGAAAGAAAATACAACCCCATCATGGCGCTCTCCCAATGAACGCATAAATAATCAGGTTTGAAAATGAGACTAAACCACACTCGAACCATTGATCTTCTGTCATAACTGAAGTGATGTCGTTCAAAGTATGGTCTACGTCCCAGCTGCAAACTGACTAGCTGTTTATTTCTTTGTTCCGTATGTCCAGTGTGTTTCACTCGCACAGCTTCGAGCTCCAATTCAGCGATATATATTATTTTACTCGAATGGTGTTACTCCTAAGAATAAACGTCCACCATAGCCAACTATTTGAAATTGTTCTTGTGTCAGTTGTGACATCGCACCGATGACCGTCCAAAAAGGTGACTTCTTTTTCTTTTCGCTCAGTTACAGGATCCCACGGTGGCTTTCCCGTTATGCACCGCAGCAATTCTACGCCAATTGGCGAAAATAGCACGAAGACGTGAAAATAGCACGAAGGGGGGGGGGGGCGTGAAAAGCACCTTTATCTACACCCTGTATGTTTGGTTAAAGGTGTAAAACTTATCACCAAGGAAACCATGCTCTCTTCAGTGTGAATAAACTGGGACTGTACATATATGTTGTAAAATTCCATATCTACCATGTTACGGCTCTGTCGATTGCGTTGGAAAAAATCACAAGCATCGAAATAAATGTCTTCATTTTCTAGAAAGCACTCGCACTTCTTGAGAATAGGGACTTCTCAATTCAGCCTAAAGCGAATTGTCCCGATTTTCTCAAACTGAAGATGCATTAGGAGTTGCCACACAACATGGACAACTGAATGATTGGCTGCAGCTATTATGAGAGACAAACCGTAGGTCCGCGCCACGCTACCACTGACGAATGAGCGTGTAGGCACGGTTGTCTACACGCCAGCACATGCTATCAATGCCGCACTCCGCATTTCCCTCTCTGCCTTCCTTTTTTTTCCCCGCTGCAGCATACAAAATTCTCACCCTTCCCATTTTCCCTTGCTTTTGTCCTTGACACTGATTCTCGTGGTTTGGCGCGGACATCTGAAGGCAGCTGAACCAACGTCATCGCCGTACCATGCTTAGGATTTCAAGCGGAACGGGTAACCGTTTCTAACTTGTTCGCCCCCTTCAAGTTAACTGAATAATGCCGTGATCTTTCGATGCGCCATGTGTCACCTCGGATGCTAGGTTTTGGTGTTTATGTAGGCGTACATGTTAAGATTGATGCTGGATATTGACGGATGAAGGCCTACCTTAAGGTTCATAGAGGCAGCTCGCGATGTCAATACAACGCAATGACTGCGCCATCTCCAACCGTTACGGCAAACAAAAGACATGTCGGATTATTGCGGATGGTGAAATATTGTGCGGCAGAAGTAGCCTTTCTAGTGGAATTCCGCAAATTACTTTCTGATGAAAATTCCGTCAGCCGGTGTTGCGTCACACGCTCGTCGGATAGTCTGAGGCGTACACAAATATATTTACACTTTTGCCATAATAATCATCATATCATATACATTTGTTCACTGAGGAGGTTCAGACTGCACCCGTTACGTCACTCTTACATGTGGGACACTCTCGATGAAGTTTTCACGCCAGGTGTTACGTTGACATCTTGGTGCCTTCCTTCCACACGTGTGTTATACACTGGGAAAGCCTACGAGCGTGAGAAAATCATATTTTACACCTCCCGTGTTTTCAACTGCAAGAAATCTAATTACATATGAGGCTATATGCAACTCCTTATGGATGGTACGCTGGATAATTTCCAAGAAAACAATGGATTCTGCGCTGACTGAAAACATTAGCTATCGTTAGCGGTTTCTTACAAAGTAAGCATTCAAGTAAGCGTCTCTCTTGCCAACACAAGCTGGCTATTTCAGATGGTCACCGCGTGGTAAATATAATGATGGCCATTCTATAACACATACCCACAATACGGAATTGGCAAAGAGCCGTGTCCAGGTGTTGATTATGCCTCTAATGGCACAGTTGTCTCTCAAGGATTTTTCGAACAAATTGTTCGCCTTTATTCTGGCCATAGAGAATGCATTTGTGAAGAAAAGAACAAGCAAATGTATTTTCCGGTATAACCTATTTATTGTGGTAATTAATTAATAAGGGACTGTTTGTTAACCTATCCAAAGATGAAACGTAGCTTGATATAGAAAGTGAAATAAGGCCTTTGCATTAGGTTTTCTTTGTTTCTACTATCGTTTCGGGGCATGAAAATCAGCGCAGCACATACGATACGTTGGGCATTACAGGGAATGATTATAATGCTCCACATACCCACAATGGGGGATTAACCAAAAGGAGGCCGCCAGATATCGTGCAACCAATTGGAGATGCTATTCTGGAAAGTATTGAATTCCGCCAATGGTGTCAAATTTCGTAATGGGTGCATTTTGAGCCAATCGGAAGCTGTTGTGGGCCTATCTGATTGGCTCAAGATGTCATCATTGCCAAATTCGACAACATGGCTGAATTCCACACTGTCCCGAATAGTGCCCGTAGCTCTTTTCTATCACTGCCGTATGTTGTTGAGGAACATAATTTCCATACAATGCCACATACCCAATAAAGTTGATCTGCAAATAAGTGACCGGTATATTTGCAAGAATTGAGAGGAAATTAAAAAAAAACATACAAGCCGATGCATCATCTGCCACATTCTGTAGCATAGGTGCGCGAGGGCTCATGCACGCGTCACTTAGCTTTATGCCAAAGACAACTAAGCAAAGCAAGGATCGATCGTCTTGGATCGGCAGTGCTAACAGCACTAACCACTCGTATCCTAATAAATTAATGAATACGTCCTCACACGCCTAGGTGCATTCTTGAACAGATCTCTCTAGATGTGCGCGAACATTTGCTGTCACAACGCTAGGGTGATGAAGAGAGGCAGTAGTAACCAGCGAATTCAATGTCGCGCTGCCTGTGACTTTAAAGCAAATTGTTCGTCCGAGAACACAGCACTCTAGACGCCATCAGTCACACCCCGGTCGCTCAGCGTTTGCAAGCACCGCAGATTGCCTCCAAGAATAGCCACGTGCAGACCTCTTCCCCCTCCCCCTCTGGCCCACGTTTAAACGACCTTTTCGATAAAATTCGCCTCCAAGCGCGCGCTTACTTCCCCCCCTCCCCCTCCCTTTCCTGTGCTCGCTCGAGGAGACGCCACGCATGAAGCCGACCTCCGTCTCGGGTAACCCCCGCACGGTTTCAGTCGAATCTGCAGCATACAACTCGGGACCATGACCTTAACACCCTTTATGCTTAGCCGCAAGCTGACGAGGACGTAGGAAATTCTCCTGAAATGTCCATATAATTCCTACCGCAACAAAAGGCAAGAAAGTGTAACTATCGCACTCTAGGAAGCGTGCTTTCATTCACTCGTCTCGCTAAGGACACTGATGTAACACCCGATGGATACACTACACCGCTATACAGGTTCCTCACCAAAAGATAATTGTGAACCTACACTAAAATTAAGATGGGTGTGCTGCGCAAGGGAAGGGTGGACCAAGAAATAAGAGCATAAAGAAAGAATGTCCAATACAGGGCGCTCTTTCTATCCCCTCCTCGAATTTCTTCCGTGTTTCAACCTTTCGTCCCACATGCTTCTTAATCTATGCGCCAACTAGCCCTACGTAGTACTCTTATAAACATCAGTCAAGTGCCGACCATCATTGCTTGGAAAGTGACGTAGTTCGCAAACAGCACCAGAAAATCATGAGCGTATCAACGTGCATACTACCTGCCAGATCCTCGAGGTCTCGTGTAACATCCTCAGCGTTAGCCAGTTTGTACGGGTTCACGCCGTCCCGAATTTTGATTGTTCGTTGAAGCAAGCCTGCGCTGGCCTCACAAGTTCTTCCATGTACGAAGAGCAAAATTCGGGGCTTACAACTTTGACCGTCGCACAGCTCCGGGGGCATTGAACGCGCGGCGCCAACGCACCGAATCGAATAGAAAAAACCCAGCGATACAAGCTAGGTACCTAGAATAACCGTATGAACAGACGACAGATGTTACCACGAGTGATAATTATGCATATATTCTTGCAAACAAATTTTTCTCTATATACGGCACATGTAGCAATTCAAAAGTATTAGGGTAGTGTTCCCAACTGAACGACGACATAAGTCGCACAACGGCAGCAAGTTAACAAAAACGACAGAGATTCTACACGCGTATCACATGCATCGATGTTAATTAGCGCATGCGCTGTCGGACACTATTATTTTCCAAGTACAGGACGAGCCGCGAGTGTCCCTTTCATACAGCTAGATTTGTGTCCTGCCAATTTCTCAAATTGGAATTTGGCGTTTTATTATACCAAGCGCTAACCAAGATGAACATTCCCATCGCTCGTGCATAATTGCTCACTCGGGCGCTTCAATTTGGTATTACCTAGATATAGAATTGAGCAGCTTCCGTTCTGGCGCACTTCCTTTTCACGATATTTACGTTAATGGAAGTTACATGACAATCTGGTCGGGAAATGGGAGAGAACATATAATGTGGGTAAGACAACCTGCTCCCTCACATCATCACCTCGCCCTCTGTCATTTGCTACGATCACGTCTACAGTGGGCATGGACGCACGACAGGAATGATGGCCTCGCGCATCTTTTTGTTCATTCCACAGTTATTCGGTACCCTGGTCCTTGGCTGGGAATATCATGCTGTCTCTCGTCACGGTGGAGCGCTCTACAACGGTTCGTTAACCACGGAAGCAAGTTTTCAAGACATCTGTGCCCCACCTGCCTCATCTTATCCTGGCGACTGCTGCTTGCCACCAAATAAGATGCTCCCTGTCGACCAGTGCCTCACCGGCAACGGTACAGCTGGTGGCCCTTGCGACGAAGCTGCGATGGCGGGTGCTTTTCCAGCTTCCACGTCTCCGTACGCTGCCGCCCTCCTCTGTCAGGGCGGTTGCGTCACTGGTCACCTGTCACCTGATGTGCACTGCGCATCTTCAACGTCTTCGGCTGCGCCGATAGCGAGTCAGCTTAAAGCCGGAATGATGCCCTCACGCATCTTTTTGTTCATTCCACAGGTCAGTTGCCTTTCCATATCAGCACTAAAATCCGACGATCCATTTATAATCGTGCTTCCATACCCAGAAGCAGTGCTTGGTCCTTTTTGTTCTTTGTTATTGCTTTTGTGCGGTGACGTTGACAGTAATCCCGGTCCTCCGAGAGAACCACAATCAGATACATTATCTGAAGTTCTGAAAACCTTACGCGATTTGAATCAAAGGTCTAAAAGAGTAGAGGATAACCAAAAAGCAATACTGGACACCGTTACAGAGTTAAAAACGCATCAGGAAACGGTGGCGGAAGCGATATCAGAAATTAAAGAAAGACTTGCGACGGTAGAAAATCCGACCGGTAGTTTTCAAAAATGGCAGCATGAACTCGGCGACGTGCGTGAAGCGGTTGGGAATATAGCAAAGGACGCTGCATTCCTACGCTCCCGACTGGATGATGCGGAAGACCGCTCTCGTAGAAATAATCTTCTTTTTTATGGTTTAACGGACATCACCACCGAATCCGCTGTTCAATCGGAGGAAAAGATACTGGACATTCTAACAAACACTCTAAGCCTCAGAATAACTAGTGACAGCATATCGCGCGCACATCGTATTGGTAGATCAGTCCATGGAAGTCTCGTCCATTGATAGTAAATTTTGCTGCCTATAAAACGAAGGAAGAAATATTATCGAACCGCCCCATGCTAAAAGAAATGAGTATCTCTGTTAGTGAAGATTTCGGTCCCGCTACACGTTACGCCAGAAAAACTCTTATCGAATACGGAAAAAGTCAGAACGTACCATTTAAATTAAGATATAACAAGCTACTAATTGGTAAAAAATGCTATGGATACGACACCACTGAGCAAAAGGTCTGAATTGAAGCCGTTAAGGAGTACCTCAGACGATGCCACGGCGTCTGTTCTATCCTTAAGATCAGGCCGCCATGTTCTAACAGCGCGCCCATAGGATAACGCGAGGGGTAGGGACCTCCATCCTATAATAGCAAGACTACCGGTTCTTTTTATTAATATTCGTAGCTTCTTAACTAAAGAAGATGATCTCTATAGCCTAAGAAATGATCGTGATGCAGACATAATTGCATTAACCGAAACGTGGTCGACGAGTAAAGTAACAAACTCGAAGTTATTCTACTGTAATAAAAAGTAAAATATTTACCGTACTGATCGCGATAACACACTAGGCGGTGGTGTCTTAGTTGCTGTTAATGAATGCTTTGACTGTTTCCCTGTAGCGATATCATGTAACATTGAATGTGTATGGTGCTGCATTTCTGTAAATTTCAAAAAAGGTTGTGATCGGTGTTTGTTACCGACCACCATCATCAGCCCCGACTTTTTGCGATAGCATGTACGATTGCTTGTGCCAGATAAGTGTTCGCTTGCCCGGAGCGCCAATATTACTTATGGGCGATTTTAACTTCCCGAATATTTTCTGGTCAAGCACGTGTCCTTTATTCAATACAACTTCCGCAGAATCGAAGCATTTTGTAGAGGTATGTGCTGATTTCAACTTGGTTCAGGTAGTTACTTCCCCTACATGTGTAACGAACACCACATCATCCCTTTCAGATCTTGTTTTAACATCATCAACAGATATCATATCTAAGGTTACACACTCACCCGGCTTGAGCGATCACGACGTCTTGCATTTTTTCATTAGCCTGGCAATCCTACCGTCCCAAAACAGTAATAAAACCATTCGTGATTATAAAAGCGGCAACTTCACCGCTATCAACAACGAACTTGCTCTTTTCCTTGATAATTACCTGCCTAAAGTTGCTGAGCTCTCACTGGATACTAACTGGAATATATTCAAAGAAATAATTCACGATCTTGTTAACAAGTTTATTGCGAAGAGGCCCGTTTTTTCGAACAACAATTCTTCATGGTATACTAAATCTTTGAGACGCCTATGTAACAGAAAAAAAACGTCTTTTTCGCACGGCTAAGCGGATGGAAAGCTAGGCTAAATGGTCTGCTTACAAAGACGCTGCCTCGGCCTACTCATCTGCGATAAAGAATACAAAATTTTCTTTTTTCAATAATACCCTTCCGAACATGCTCACAAATAATCAAAGAAGCTTCTGGAATGTAGTAAGGCTTAGTGCATCGAAAATCATATCACCTAGCACGTCTTCCGGTGAGCCTATACCTCGGCAGCACTGCGCTACGATATTAAATAATGTATTTATAAAAGCTTTCACTCCTTCAGCACATGATAACGACCTGCCGAGGCTACCATGCTGCAATTTTTTTCCCATGGATCCCGTAATTTTTAACTCTACTGGCATAAAAAAAATAATGCACACTCTTAAACCTACGTCTTCTTGTGGAATAGACGAAATCACGACGAAATTTCAAAAAAATACTAGTGAGTATTCCTCTATCATCTTAGAGAGCATTTTTTCACAATCGTACCTGTCTTCATCCTTGCCTCATGACTGGAAAACAGCAAAATTATTCCTATCCACAAATCTGGCGAAACTCAAGATCCTTTTAACTACAGGCCCATATCGATTACCTCAGTACCATGGAAAATTATGGCGCACATCATATTTCCTAACCTCGTCAACTTTCTTGAAGAAAATAATTTTTTCTCTAACAGTCAGCATGGCTATCGCAAATTCTTTTCCTTGTGAGACTCAGCTGGTAACTTTCCCTAATGACTTACATGTATGTCTTGATAACGGTTTTTTGACTGATTGCATATTTTTCGATTTTTCTAAAGCTTTTGACAATGTGAAACATGTACTGCTACTACACAAACTAAGCGCACTCAACATTGACCCGTGCGTACTCAGCTGGATCCAATCGTTCCTTTCTTCTCGTTCCCAATTTGTTGTAACTAATGACTCCACATCTCACGTGGCTCCAGTTGAATCCGGCGTTCCACAAGGGTCGGTTCTTGGTCCTTCTTATTTTTAATATATATTAACAATTTACCTGATAACATTTCGTCACAAATTTGTTTATTCGCTGACGACTGCGTTATATATCGAAAAGTGACTAATGCCTCTGATATAGCTACCCTTCAATCCGATTTAAATAACATATCTAACTGGCGCCTCACTTGGTGCATGGAACTCAACAGTAATAAATGCAAATCTATGCGGACTTCTCGTTCTAACACAACTTGGCCTACCTACGCCCTTAATGACGGCCCCCTTCAACCCGTCACATGCTACCGTTATCTTGGCATTCATATAACTAGCGATCTTTCTTGGAAGCAGCATGTTTCAGTATGTAATATCTAAAGCTAACCGCTCCTTAGGATATTTAAAGAGAGGTTTTTGCTTGCGCCAGTTGCGCCAGAAAAGGTGCTTCTGCCACAAGTCATTTCACCACGTCCAAAAATCAGACATGCTGTTTGTTTGCCGCGGCGGTTACAGATGGCGCCGTCATTACGTTGTAGTGACATCGCAAGCTGGCTGTATGAGACCCTAAGCTAGGCCTTGATCCCTGTAACGGTCCGTTTATTGAAAGCGACTTAAAATAATATCGCTCTCTGTGTTTTCAATTCAAATCAAGGATGAGAGTGTTAAATTTCAGAAGTGAAAGAAGAATGTGTATTTACACATAGAAAGTGGAATGAAAACACCCATAAACAAAGTATAGAAAAAAAGGACAAAAAGCACTCTACACTGCTTGTAACAAACGCAGTTCTCATTAATCAAAGCCACCGCTATTCTAATCATAAAGTTGTGAGGTGTGTACGAATACACAAGGACAGTAGAATGAGAGCGGGGTAAGGCTCGCCAAAAATTCTTGTCACGTGGTCGCGAAGTTGAAGAGCGCCGAGCCGACGTCGACGGAAGGCACTGGTTGCTCATTGAGCGAACTCAAGGCTGTCACATGATGGGACCTTGCGCTGACTCAGCAGGTTAGGCAGTTCAGGTTCTAAGTGTGACAATCTGCATGCTCAGGCCCACGGCTCGACGGCTTACTCCGGCTACCGGAGGACGCTGACTTCTTCGGCGCTCACTTGAGTACGAACACCACCACGCGTTTCTAGGGTCTCAATGATGATGGCAATGGCCTCGTGTTATGGCTCATACGCACACGAGGGGATTGGCCAAGTATTGCGTGCTGAAACGATTACCTATTTTTTTGGAGTGTTACCGATTCGATGTGAGCAAAGAAAGAAAGAAAAGGAAACATAAAAAACAAGCAAATTGTACGAGAACAATAAAAACGTTATTGGTTTTGTTGATTGTATGTAAATGCAAACGGCATCAAACACGTCCCTTGGTCTCTCGCTCATCTCTTCTTCTTCCTTCATTTTCTTCTACGTCACCCACCGTGTACGGTCCTCAATGGTTCCTTTCTTCTTAGTATTTTCTTTTGACGTCGCATAAGACATCACGCGCGTCGCTTCTTCGTCGTCGGCTTCTCGCGCTCACCCGTTCGCTCTCGATGTTAAGTTGTCTTCGCCGCACGGCTCCCTTAATCTGCGACACTGGCTTCGCATACTGTCACTCACAAATGCACAACAATCCCTCAATATTCAACATCACTTTGAACATGTATGTCTAGATAACACCGGAACGTAGCATACTAGGTTACATAAGGCCCCGCGAAAGATCACAGCACAACTTACTTAGCGTGAAGGGGGCGAACAAGCTTGAAATGGCTACCGTTCCCGCATGAAATGGGTCGAACGGTCAGGTGATCACGTAACTTCAGTTGCATTCAGAAGTCTGCGTTTAACGCCGAGAATCTGTGGCATGAACAAAAGCAAGGGCAAGTGAGGAGGCTGAGGATAGAGTATGCTTCTGCGCGAAATGAAAAAAGAAGGAACTTGAGAGGGAAATGGCGAAGTGCGGCATTGGCGTTGATAGCGTGTACTGGCGTATGCACAACCACGCGTATGCGTTTAGTCGTCAATGGTTGCGTCGCAGGGACCCACAGTTTCTTTTTCATAATAGCTGCAGCCAATCATTCAGTTGTGCGTGCTGTTTGGTCATTCATAATGCTTCCTCTGTTAAAAAAATTTGGGACAACTCAATATAAGCTAAAATCAGAACTCCTTATACTCTGCATGCGCGAGTGCTTCCTGGAAAATGCAGGCATTTATGTCCTTCCTTGTGATTTGTTGGAAAGCACTCCGTAGAACCGTCGCGGGTTAAATATGCAATCTTACAGCACTCATCTACAGTCCCAGCTGATACACGCCTAAGGGAACAATGTTTCCTTACTGATTGGCTTTACTATACCTTTAACGAAGCCTACAGGGTGTAGATAAATGTGCTTTACTCGCACCTCGTTCCTGTATAGCACAGGCCTCCTGCGTCTTCGTGCTATTCAAGCCAAATGGCGTAGACCTACTGCGGTACATAACGGAAAAGCCACCATGTTTCCCTGAAAATGAGCGAAGAGAAATAAGATACCCTCATTGACTGTCCTGGCCCCGCCGCCCCCGCTGACGGAAAAACAATTTCAAAATTTGGCTATGGTGGACGTCCAATCTTCCGAGTAACACCATTCGAGTTAAACAATATACAACGCTGAATTGGAGCACGAAGCCGAGCGAAGGAAACGCACATCTTATACGGAACACTGAAATATACAGCAGCCAGTTTGCAGCTCGGACATTAACGCTGCTCGGAAACGCACCACTTTTTTCCCCGCTTACCTTAAAC
This sequence comes from Dermacentor variabilis, assembly GCF_050947875.1. NCBI lineage: Eukaryota > Metazoa > Arthropoda > Arachnida > Ixodida > Ixodidae > Dermacentor > Dermacentor variabilis. The sequence continues at coordinate 120,651,319 of NC_134570.1, forward strand.
AGTCATGACAGAACGTCAATGACTTAAGTGTGGCTCAGTCTCGTTTTCAAACCTGACTATTTATGCGTTCGTTGGGAGAGCAGCATGATGTGGTTGTAATTTTCGGCTTTGGTATTGCTGCCGTCGGCACAGGTGGGAAAGTATGGGCCGGGACAAGGTAAAAATATTCCAGTTTTCTTTGTATTACAAAAGCGCAATTACTCCTTCGTTTCATCTTAAAGTGTGTCGGATCCAGCCCATGTTGGGGGGGGGGGGTGCGGCACGAGTATGGGCGGGGCCTGAGGTACTTTGACCTTGCACGCTCGCTTCCTAACCAACCACCCCATTGGTTGGTGAAGTGGCAGAGGGAAAGGGAAAGACACGCGTTGCCTTGCGAGTGAAAAAAAAATTTTATTCTACGCCTGACTTCGTTGTGTGCGGACGTACATCGCATTCGCTGAACCGAGCAAAGGAACCATGCCAGCTGAACTGGAGCCGGTAACCGCCATGGGCAGTGTGGCCACTACTTGCCAAACATCGTCAACTCCAAAATCGAAGCGAGTGCGTTTCACCCTGCCCAGTGGCCGCGTGGTGTGCCCAAGGAGAGTTGAGCTGGCTGCACGGGAAACTGTAATCCTGGCTACAGGCGCTGCAGTGGCCTCCAAGCGGGCTGCAGGCGGTGACGCTGCTGCCGAGCCCGGCCCTTCGTCAGGACCCGCAGCTCAGAAGCGCATCGTCTACCGTGGTGGTGAGTGCTTTTCTTTTTTTGAATTTCAGGGTTTATGGCGGTTTGTTCTACTGCTGTAGGCATCTTTAGTGCTTTTAGAAGAAATTGTGCATTTTAGAAGGAATTTGAAGATATTACCCTGACTATTGCGGCGCGTATATTTCGTTTGGCCTTTTTTGCCCCATTATAATGAAAGCCGCTGAAATATCCGAAAAAGAAATAAAGCTTTCCGCTTCTTTGCCGCCGCATTTCCGACCTCAAAAAGGTGTGCCGTTATTTTTCCCGTGTTTCGCCTAGAAGCTGGGCTTCAATTTTGAACTAAACTTATTCTGTACTGCAACATTTATATCCAAAACATTTCACGTGACAATTTTTCACTTCACGTTCGGATTCGTATTAGGTCCGAATGTCTGGCTTACGCGGTATTATCTTTTTTTTTAAGTTTTAGCATCTCCACTCCGCTTAGCGTTTTCATAAAAGGTTTGCACCCAGGCGAGGCTTGACGCTAGCGGGGCTTTCTCGAGCATGGCAACTTTTATAACCTGTCCCATTGATGCAATACTTCTAAAGCGCCGTTTTGGAGGGCAGCTCTGCTGCCCTCCAAAACTGTGGTAATTAGCATGACTAATTAAGGAGTTTAGCAGAAAATAACATATCTCGTGACTCGCTCCTTAAGATGCCGAGCACGCATCTCGACCGCGATAAAAACTTACTTAGGGTGAAAAGTTTGTTTCCTTCTCTATTGTTTCTCGTTTCTTCTTGTGCAATTCCTCTCACATTGCGACGTGTATGTTAGTGTCTTGATATCTGAAATTCGTGTGTTTGAGAAGCCTAACCAACGGCCTTCCATTTTTGTTCTATGCGCAGGGTTCCCCCTAAAGCGCTTCAAAGGATGCCGCAGTATCCGTGACGCTCCTGTTGGCGAAAGCACCAGAGATGGCCCCGAGACATTTTCACAGGAGGACAAGGTGGATGTCAACCACGGTCTTTTGCACTATTCTACCGTGGATGACGGCTTCATGGATGAGATTATGGCAATGGCCGACGACTAGTGCGACAAGAAATCAACATCATATCATCATCAACATGACCTTTCGTTCTATTCGTTAATTCAGTGTTGCATTTGTTGAAGAAAGAATTTTATAGCGACCAATAAATTCATGGTTTTATTCCCCTAGCCTTGCGTAATATGGCTTCTGTTTTTTTTTATTTTAGCAGTTTAAGGTATGCGGGACTTCCTCGTGTTAGGTGGTATATACTAATAGCTTCCATTACCAAAAAATACACTTCGTGTAGAGTTTTGAAGCGAATCTTTCTTTGCCTTTTCTTTCGACTTTACCACTTCTCCTGATGCTGCGCCTGCTGCTGTCGGCACACCGCCGCGTGCAATAGTTCAGAGCGTGTATATACATGGAAGAAGCATGGCAGGGACGAGACGCGAGGAACTCGCTTGGACCGCACCACATCGAATGTTCACAACGCCCTCTGGAGCTCATTGGTCAACACCACATTAGCTTCTTGACAGCTGTAATTATCCGTGGCTTTCCGCAAGCGCTTACCTATCTCCCAATGTGGGTACATTTCTACCAGAGAATGGGTTGAACTGACACAATCGCGAAATGAGTGAATAACGGCCTTGCCGCCCTTGGCTCGCAGTTCGCATAGAAATACAAGGGGACGGGAAAAGAAGAAAAGGTTGCGTGAAAAGGCAAGGAAACGCGCTGTATTTTGACGGGAGGGAGGGGGCATATAAAACGCTCAAGCACTTTGATTTAGGGACATGTTAAAGAATCCCACAGTCCCAAATTAATACGGAGTGCGCCACTGTGACCTGCTCATAATGCCGATGTGGTTTTGGCAGGTACAGCCCCAAAATAATATAGTTTAAAGGGCGCATGGCACCATCACTGAACATATTGTGGTTTCTTGCAAGATATCGTAGTAGAGGGTTTCTTATGGCTATACACGCATAAAAACGAGGCACTAAAAGCACATTTCTGTCCAAATTATGAGATGGAACTCGCTGGCTCTAAGCCCCGCCCTCCGGTACCCACTGCCATATTGCAAAGGAAAGTGTGACGTCATAGGCAGCATGGAAACGAGCCATCGTCTACTACAAAGGTGGCCAACCCGTCATGTGAGGTTGGGGCGTAGTATTACCGTATTTGCTCCAAATGTCGCGTGCCATGTCTTCGAAAGTGCCAACTTCGCGTGATGAAGCAAGCCAGGAATCCTTGAAGAGCACATGCAGCGATGACGTAGTATACGCTGCGCATTTTGACTTCGACTTCATCGCCACCAGCTCAAGTGACGAAACACGGCCTCCGAGAATCACCCGCGCCGGCTGGCCTGCACAAATCTAAGAGGCCACGGTCCAAGACCGCCGAATACTAGTGGTCAACATAGATGGAGAGAGTGGTGTTGTGCTAAATGCTGTTGTCGCCTTTCCGCAATCTCGATATTTCATCCGTTGCGCAGTGCTTCCATCCGTTCACGGGAGGCGTATACTATAGTCTGGTGTTACTTCGCATAATGCAAATTGTTACGGGCGGAGATTGTTTGCTGACATGCATTCCTCTAGGATCCATACTAAACAAGATTATTTTCAACCAGTTCCTCTTTTTCACCGTAGGTGCGGGCAGCATATGCAAACAAATGCCCGCGCACATGCGTCCGGGACGCAAGGATTTGGCGCGATGTACGCTTTGGCTAAACTTTCATTTGAAATTGCTTATTGCACCCGATAGCCATAAAACATACAGCAAGGCTTACATTTGGCCGGGGCGCTTCCTTCCGGATGGGACCGTGTGCGACCACGGTCAGCATCGCGTTTGGCCGCTGCCTCAGCTTTTTCACGCGCATCCCAAACTCTACGAGCAGACGAAAATTGTCGCTGTAGCTGCCTGACGAAGTGTTCTTCGTCATGAAGCGGCCCTTCGTCAGAAACCGCAGCCCAGAAGCGCATTGCCTGCCGTGGTGGTGAGCATTCCCTAGTTTCAACGGATGTCTTTATTTTCTACTAGTGGGGGCATTTTCGTGCTTATTTTATTCAAATGTATCTAATTTGTTGCTACACGTGCAAGCCATACTATTAGCAGCCCAACACAGTAGCCACCAAGTGACAACCGCCAGCCAGTTCTTAACTGAGACACCATGAGCTGTCATGTTTTATGAAGAATGGTTCAAATTCAATGGGGATAAAAGCAGCATTATTTGTTCTCATCAACGTCTTGGTGCGTCGAGTATTTTTGTATTGCTTCCGAATAAGTAACAAATAATTATTGATTGTTGAAAATAATGTGATTAGTGCCGATATGTGAACACCATGTTCAGAACATAATTGAATACATCAATATCAAATATTCACGGTGCGCATGTCTGCGCTGCTCCTTTATCAGCATTTGAAAGAAATTCCGCGAAATATTACCAGAAGAAAAAGAAAGCTCTCTGCTTGTAGGACGCTGCAATACTGCTTTCAAAACACGGGGTGAACAAAATCCAATCTGTAATAGAACAGTAATTTTAGAAATATCACGTGCCGAATTTCTTCCATGTGGTTTTAACATATCATGGTTCGCACTAAGTTGAAGTTTATTCCTTGTGATGAAACTTTGCATAACATGGATCTGGCAGGTCGCTTAACCCCTGTACTGTTGCAACGGAGATGCGCCCCGTCGCATCGGCATTTTTTAAACAGGTTGTGCTAAATTAAGCGAACCTTTGAAAATGGACAGCTGCACCATTGTAATACGCAAATGAATACATCTGTTTATCTATGATGTGAAGCAAGTCAAAATGATGGAGTGTTTTGCGTAATGGCATAATTATTCGAGGCTTATTACCCGAATTGCGAAATATTCTTAGGCAGAAAAGTTTCAATGAGTAAACTGTATAGGTTTCTACGGGACATCCTTCTCAGTAGCTTCAACTACCTATTTTATCACGCAGTAATTCTTTATACGCCCTAAAGAAAGCCTGCGAAATATAATATAAGTGAGAGCTAACTACACTGTAAATCCGTTTACTCCCTTACAGGAGTTTTCTTGTCGCATTGGTAACACCCTTACCGTTAAGGCCTCATAAAATTTTATACAGACCGACAACGGAGCTCCAACTAGAGGACTGATGACAAAATACGTAGCTGAATACTATGTAGTCATTCTGACAGCCTTGAGCGGCCAGAAATTTCGGACAGGAGAGTTTCATATTTCTCCCTGTAAACTTCACTTTGCTATGGCTAAAACGTAGTTGAAAACTATGTAGTAATTCTAAGAGCCTTGAGCGTATAGAAATATCAGTCTTTTTAGAGCTCCGTTGTCGGCCTGTTTAAATTTTTGTGAGGGCCAAAAGGTGAGGGTGTTACCAGTGGGACAAGAACCACGCTTACGGGTGTAAGCATTCTTAAAGTGCAAGTTTCGACTCTAAAGAAGCCAAGGTCGACATAGGTGGTGGTTCAACTGTTTCGGTGATAAAATTTCGATTATATCTGTTGATTTCAATCTTTTGTCTCACTTGATGCTCAATATTCCCTCATTTCTAATCTTATTTGGATTGTTCCGCATGCAATTAAATGAGCCTTGTATGCTTCAGTATCGACGCAGAGCACTGACACCTTTTTTTAAGGAGGAGCTTTCATTGCCTCTTCCTTCGACTTTTCGGCTGCTGCTGTCTTCCACGCCGTGTGAAGTGTCGTTTAGGGCGTGTATATGCATGAAAGGAGCTTGGCAGAGAAGAAAGGAGGCACGAGAGACTTGTTTGACATTTGCAGCACGTCGAATGTGCACAATACCGTCCAGATCTCCCTGTGCGTCGCCACATCAGCCTCTTGACAGCTGTAATTATCTGCGACGTCCTCAAAAGCTTTGGAGGAATTGCACCGCTTACCTTTATACCGACGTGCAAGTGCAGAGGGAGACTATGGTCGTATAGAACTTTGGAAAAAAGGGGGCGTTTACTCCTCCGAGGCGGAGGCACACGAGCGTCCACCAATAGGCGCGCACGCTGGACTAACGTCATGAGCCGGACGGCCGGTGACTCCGCCGACGGAGAAGATGGCCGCCCGTGCTTCGAACTGGGCGAGGTCGCGTCAGCTGTGTGCTTCAGCCCCTCGTCAGAGTGAATTCCAGAACTGTGATGGTCTATCATACCGGAAATATTACTGCGAGTTTACGATGCGGCATTTGTGCCGCGTGCGTTTATTTTAAGACGTGATCCGGCGAAGAAACATTGCAGCGAGCATCGCTGGCGCTGCGCTACGCTTTGCCTGAAAACAGGATCCCGCGGCGACCGCTACGAACACACATCATGCGTGTTTGTTCCATGTTTTATTTCGCTCCCGAGTGAAGTTACGACGAGAAAAGTTTTTCAACGACTGGCGCCTACTGTTAGCGGCGGGTGTGTGTTGCTGCGCTTTTCTTCGGATGGGGTGAAGTGATTGAGCAAAACCATTCTCAGGAGAAATCAGAGAAGTATGCGCGCATGAAGCAAACCTACGAGCGTTTGAACAGAAAATATTTGCCGAAGCCTTAAACGCAATGATATGTCGCCGTCAACTTAGCGCGAACGATCATTGTCAGCAGTGAGATAGCCGAGCGTCTAGCGACGGTGTTCGAGCGTTCTGTAGCACCGTCGATTGATTGCTGTCCACTAGTGCTCAGTACACGCGCAAGCTGTAGAAAGCGTGCTGTGAAATTGTGAAAGCACAAAACCAAAAAATATAAATTTTATGCTATTTAAAACTAAGATTATTTATTTAAAACGATGAATGAAGCATTCTTGTACCTTCCTGCCTCGACCGTATTCTCGCCCCACGTTTGTAATGGTTGCGATAAAGGCATTGTATTATATAAGTACTTTTTTCAATAGGAACTGATTCATTTTAAGCTTGGAAAACGAGTACTAGGTACGCCGCGTACATGTGAACAAGCGCAAAAGCCTTGCAGAGCTGCTCCTACTTTTGTCACTTGCAACGAAGCTAAAGAGCAGACGACGGGCAGCGTTGTAGAAGGCACGGGGTTTTCTGTCGCTATCCGGCATGTGCTGTGGCACATGAGTGATCTACTAAACCAGTCATCAAAATATAAGTCTTCATTTATAGCGAGAATTACGCGTTTCACGAGCACGATTTTTCGAGCGGGACTATTTTAGTCGCGGAAGCAATCGGCTGTCGCGCTTCGGTCATCTGGGCGGGGCCTCCCCTTTTCCTAAAGTAGTATCCGACTATAGATAGAATGGTATTGAGGAGAGGGGAGAGAGGAGGCAGAGAATGGGTTGAAGCGACGCCGTGCCACTCCTCGCTCGCAGTTCTCATACAAGGGGGGTGGGGCGGAGATAAAGAAAAGGGTGACGTTTGAAGGCACGAAAACAATACTAGTAGTGATGACAGCGTTTTAGGAGAAACGGGATAAATTTAAGCTCACGGTACGGTACCGTACGTGTCTATTATTTCTGAAAAATAAACACCCTGCAAATATGCCAAGTGAACAACATACGCAGGGCGACCATAAGCAGAGCCGAAATAACTAAAGCGCATCAAGGATCCAGGCGACACTACGGAAGTGGTCGCGCGTCAATCAACACTTCTGTGGCCCCGTGGTAGCCTGACCTGACAACCTGACCTATTTATGTTAATGATTTCCTATTCTCTATGCTGATGTCTGGCTAATTTGTGAAGTAATATCATCTGGCGCGGATCCAACAGCACTTGAATTTGTTCCTAAATCTATGAGCACCTGGCGCAACTCATGATACGTTTGAATACTACAAAGGGTAAAAGAATGAGAATGCCCGTAAAATAGGCTTATCTGAAGCACTCCTATTTGACGTAACATGCATGGTTTCAAGCTTGATGAAGAAACCTATTAAACGTATCAAGACTTCACGTAACTCGTAATATTTTTTTGATAAACTCATGGGAACTACGATGTTGGTAATGAAAATCGCACGTTGGACGATCTCGGGCGAAAATTTTCAAGGGCTCTATCGTATGCTGAATTAGCTTTATAATAAAATACGCTTCTAATGTCTATGCTGAATATGTGTGTGCTTTTTGGGATGGTAGTCAATAACTGCACAACAATGAAACAAGAATCCTAGAAAAAAATATATGGGATTTCACGTGTCAAAACGAGGATGTGATTATGTGGCATGCCGTAGTTCTGGAATAAGTTGGACTACCATGGGTTCTTTAACATGCACCTAAATCGTAATACAAGGGTGTTTTTGACTCGATCCAAATACGACCGCCGTGGCCGGGATTCAATCCCACGTCCTTATGCTTACTAGTAGCCCAACACTAAACCACTAAGCAATCGCAGCGGATCAGCGTAATACTTAGAAAACCGTAGTGCCCATTTAATTTTATCATATCATTTCCAATTTTTCTTGTCTAAAGCATGAAAAACTTTGCAGCTTGCCAACCTCCCTTTGCGTATGAAAATGTCCGGTTTGTCTGTTACGAAAGATTTTCCGTAATCACCAGAAGAGAAATGAACTTCTTAGTGCGCAATCTTACGTGGCGGGTCGGACTTACCACCGCCATAATGTTGACGCCCCGTTTCATCACGCTAATTTGTTTTCTGATTAATTCATCACGAAAACCGCTAAAGAATGGACTCAATTCACCACTTCCGCAGTGGAATCTGCCATTGATGAACTGAGAGAGAGAGAGAGAGACAGAGAGGCTTTTTCCGTTTGAAAAGTAGGCGCCTATAGGCTACTGTGCACAGGGAAAGTGATCGCGCACAAAAAGACACTAGGTGGAAGAGGGCAAAATGGGAAAAAAATTGTCATCACGGTATTCAATTTCAATTAAGCCGATGCCCTCAAGAAATATAAAAAATATTTATGGTATATGCTAACCACACAGGACATGCAGTTTTTTTTTCGTTCGCTGCTCTTTATTACTGCTTCCCGCGTTCAAATAAATTAATAGATAAATCAAAATAAATAAAGAAATAAATATAACACTAGCTCTGAAGCTATGAGGCATCGCAGCGACATGCCGAACTATAACGTCGCATCGGTGGATCGGATGTCGGCGGGAGACAGGCTCAAGGGCATCATTTGCAGTATTAACCAGAAAGGTAACGAATAAGCGTTCCTTTGCAAAAGTTCATTTTACGTCGGAAGCTCGGAGTGTTTTCAAGGGCCAAGGTGTGCTTTCAATGTGCGGATTGGGTGCGGAAGGTTCCGAATAAGACGGGCACAATGCAACATGTCATTCGCATAAGCTTCACGGCATTTCCCACCATGACAAGCGCCAATTCAGCTCATTAGAGAGTAGAGTGGGATAGGTGAGAGAAACGAAAAAGACTTCCGTCGCATACCACCTCATGAGAAAGTAATGCATCCCCCGCTACAAGTCTTGGGGCATCGGCGGCTGCTCTCACTGTCTTTATTTACAGAACAACCGTCTACATACGCAGTGCCAACCATTCCGTAGTCAACTGCTTCTTGAATTGCTAAAGGCACATGCAAGAGTATTTTCCGCCTGGATCCTCTAACTTTATTCAGAACATACGAACAAGCTCGTAAAAAACTTGCACGTGGAGAGCGAGGAAAAAACGTGCACCGGAAGCGAGAACCGTCCTTTTGTGTAGGATTAAATCGCGGGGCTATGTGGTGGTGGGGATACAGCTCAAGAGCGGTGAGGGGAGGGGGAAAGTTTGGGCAAAGAAAGAAATGTTTAGGTGCCTGTCGTTCCTTGGTCAAGGGCTTTCAAGAAGGAGTGCCACGTCAACTAAAAGCGATTCGCAACAGTGTATCATGGAAGCTTTCATAAACGACGAACCTGCCATGCAAGGTCGAAAGCTCCTCATTGGTCAGTGTGCTGCGCGAATGAAAGCGAAGCGCCGCACGTCTCACAATCGTTCAGAATTTCACTTGATCTTTGTTGAGTGTGGATGTGCAGTGCAGTCTCTGCTCTAAGCAAACAAGCCATGCCAGCAGCAATGGGCAGCTTTGCCAGGATTTGCCTCCTGCTTACGAACGTCAGCTCAAAAATCTCGACGAGTGCGTTGCAACGTGCCAAGTGGTCACGTGGTGTTCCAAGGCGATAACACATTTTCCCTTTTACCGACATGAAGGCAACATGCCGATGCGACGAGCAGGTTATATGTAACTAACACTTGAGGATTGCGCAAACCTTTATTCTTCAACAGCTTGGTCAGTAGGTTGACAACTAGTGAAGACATGTGTGAGCGTCAAACGCGTCGCGGCTGGACTTTCTTCGCGATAATCTAGGCCGTCGGTGAGAGTGGCGCGGCGTGAATGAGGCGCTCACGTACGCTTGCATGCACGTGCTTGCATAGATCGGGAGTGGCAAGCAGCTCATCGTGATGAACAAATAACGCGCAAAAGTTCTGCACGCGAACTGCGAATGTACTGCAGGGCAGGTGTTGATTTTATCTTGAGATATGTATCGTATGCCATGGTACGGAAGGGGGGGGGGGTGCAAAAGGTAATTGGACTCAACGCCTTGTTTTCCCGAGCGCGTAAAAGTTCATTTGCCTGCTAGGAACTAAGATTGGCGTGTTCTGTATAATGGGGCACCGCGAGTGTGTCCCTTTGTTCTCATAGGTGTGCCGACATTCGTCTTATTGTTTGTCCTCACGTAACCGTACACAGCTAGTCCCGCCTAAATGCGCTAACGCGTTCTTGAGCCATTGATGAAATCCCTGCGATACAGAACAGGTAGATTAAAACATCGCCGAGATTTCAGAATAACTCGTAGGGTAGGCTAGTGCCGTTCGAATGTTCACAGCGTGCGTGGTTCATAGCGCTAGTGTCGTGCTTATACCAGAACGCCGGCTTGCCTCACTCAGCAAGAATCACTTATGACTCACTCGTAATTTGACCGTGCGCGCCACACCAGTGCAATAGGCTCCAAATTGCACGCTGGTTTGTGCAATCGACAGTACAGCAACTGTCCAGCAAGAGACTCGGCGCAAACGCTTGGCTTATTGCTCGCCTTCGTCGACAGAACCACTTGCAGTATTTTCCACAAACTCCTGTTCGCCCAGAACGCAATAAGAAATTCTTGTTCAATCCCTCAAGCTAAAGAAATTGCCACGGATAATGCAAGGAATCACACACTCACTTCGTACACCTGCTCTGCTGAAATGGCGGCGCAGCTTGTAATGCAGCTGGGGCGAGGGTACGCGCATGCACAAAGCAGAATTGAAAATAGGCTTATTGAGGGAGCTCTCGTTGGACTACATTGATGGCGTGGTTGCGGGCATGTGTCAAGTTCATCTAAATAGGTTGCAAGTTTCGAACGAAAGAACTTAAATTGTGGGGTTTTACGTGCCAAAACCACTTTCTGATTATGAGGCACACCGTAGTGGAGGACCTCGGAAATTTAGACCACCTGGGGTTCTTTAACGTGCACCTAAATCTAAGTACACGGATGTTTTCGCCCCCATAGAAATGCGGCCGCCGTGGCTGGGATTCAATCCCGCGACCTCGTGATCAGCAGCCCAACACCATAGCCACCGAAACCACGGCGGGTAAGCTTGGAAAGAAAAGCCTGCCAAAACCTATCCTCGAGGATGTCAGTTAGTGGTGCACGATTGAAGCGCGAATAGGTCAGGGTGGGACAAACACTGAAACTAGAAAGCCTATGTGAAAACGAAATTGTTTGAAATTTTTTTATCAGAATACTTGCATACGTGTAAATTTTCCACACCAGATATTTTTTGCCGCACTAAAAGAACAAATGTAATTTTTTTTCTATTTTACCATTTATTAGTTCTTTCTTGGCAGCCCCTACAAACAAGTGATTCTAGCGCAGGAGATGGCAAGTCAGCTATTACGTCGGGAGGAATGGCGTTGCTCCCTTTAACGGGGCGGTTTGGTTCAAATTTTTTTTTATTATTATTATTATCTCGTGGCGTGTTTCTTCAAAGTGTGCCGTGTGCTTCGCTTCAAATTTTGCGTAAACGAGCACACTGCATTGATTGGCGAAGGGGGTGAGTGCAGGTTTTTGTTATCGTGCAAGTTCACGCTGCGGCATCGGGCACGCTTGTATCGTCGTGACGATAAATGCGGAACACCCCGCGAAGAAACGTCGCGCAATGTTCGTTTACTCTCCGTAACACAGGCTCTGAGCGTTCGACGGGCAGCAAAATTAGTTAGTGAAATATTTTATGAATGATAAAGTGGGTCAGTGTTGTCTGTGTCTGATAACTGTTGTACACGAATACATGTTGTGGCACGCAATCGCAAATGATTCTGTGAAATGGGTTCGCATCGGTTGCTATGCATTGTGACTGTGTGCTGGCCTTTGTACTTTTAATCATTGAAACATGTTCTGTATGGTCAGTTATATTGGTGGCGTTATTCAAGGCCAATAAAATTGAAGTTGATTTGAAACCTTTTTGGCAGTGTCATTGATTACCATCCTATTCGCTCATATTCCTAAGGAAGCTACTGGAGCTATTGCCGTCATGAACAAACTAATTACATTCACGTTAAGATATGCGCCACTCCGAATAGTTGAAACACACGCCGGCGTTTGAGCTAAGGCGAGTCGCACGCTCGCGTCAGTCTCAAAAGAAAGATAACTGCGGTCGTAGACTGCCGTAATGCCGGACGCAAAGGAAGTTCAAACGTTCGCCCCAAGCAGGGTAAGATCGTGACGTCAGGGCCATTGCTGGTTGTGACGCCACTTTTTATTTATTTTTTGCTTACTGTTAGTTGTCCCCACGACACGTAGATGGCGACGGTTACAACGAGCCCCATTTCCTTGACCTTTGGGCTTCTATGGAAGCTTCGCTACCAGTTTATGTACATATACCTTGCACATGTGCTTGAATGAATGTGGGGGAGCGCAACGACTAGACTGAGTCAAGCGCTCAAATCTGGAGAATACACCCGCCTTTTCCCCGCTCGGTAATGGTTGGTAGGGCCACATTTCACAAATGCTGGAACTAACGTGAAACAGCTTGATATATATATATATATATATATATATATATATATATATATATATATATATATATATATATATATATATATTTGCACAGGTGTCACTACTAGCAGAAAGGGCCTGCGACACTTATTATTTACGGGAAATGTTTTGTTCTAAGCACTGATTAGTAAAACTAGTTAGTTGTCGTAAATACAAAACGTCGTAAAACTCAACTAATGCGCCGCACTCGTTGCGAATTACGTGTACATGATAAAGAATATCGATTTTCACGGACCTGTAAAGCAGAAAACTGAGCTGAATTCACTGCTTGCTTATAAACTCCTTAATCAACATAATACAATTTTTTACTCATACAATTGCAGAGAAGGGCTTGCTACTTGATTATTGAAAATTTCAGACTTCTTGCTTGAATAGTTTTGCATATTCTTCAGTAATACGTGACCAAGTATTCGAAAAAATTGGAAATTTCAAGTAAAAATAACTCATCAACTCCTCATCAGAGCGCAAACCCCCTTGACATAGGTGATAAGTTCACAGTATCCTATAAAACCACAAAATATTGTTCGGCGTTGAAAAGGTAAAAAAGATATATTAATTCATATTGCTTTATCCTGTTGCCACTTCTTATTACCGCCTATACAAATTTCTAATTGATTTACACGGAATAATACTTCCCAGAAACCTTCTATAATATTTTATATAAGCGCACAGAAACTTCAGTTTGTTATGTTGGTCAGTTTTGCTGGAAACGTATTGCAAAAGGGGCTAGCACAGCAAAAACGCCGTTTCTTGCTCAGACAATATTGATTGTGTTCATGTAACGCTTCAGGATGGGAGATAATACTGGGCGTCATTAGAAAGCGCAGAAAGTAAGCTTTCTAATGTAATGTAATTCACATGCGTTTAATCAGCGCAGAACATACTTTCAGTTAGGCAGACGTACTAAAGAACGTAAAAAGAATAATTATTGTATCTGCTAACGGCACAGGACATGCTTTTCTTTTCTTTCTCCGCTCTCTTTGTAGAGCCTTCCAGCATATAAAAAAATAAATAAATATCTAAATAAATTCAACACGTAAATACAACGCTAGCCCTGAAACCATAGCTCCGCCATGCCCGAGCTATGACGTCACTTCGGTTGATCGGATGTCGGCGGGAGACATGCCCAAGAACATGTTTTGCAGAATTAACCAGAACGAAAACGGGGAAGTGTTGAGTGGGAAAATTTAATATCTTCGTCGGAAACTCGAAACGTTTTAAGGTGCGCATTCAATGTGCGGATTGGGTGCGCGAGCTTCCTAATAAGGCGAGTACAAAGCGAAATGTCATTCGCATAAGCTTCACCGATTTTCCTATGACGACCGTAAGCTCAGCTCATTAGAGATGAGAGTGGGATAGGTGAGCGAAACGAGAAAGACCTCCGTCGCATACCGCTTCAAAAGAGAGTCATGTAACCCCCGCTACATGTCATGGGGCATCGGCGACTGCTCTCACTGTCTTAATTTACAGAACAACGGTCTAGATACGCAGCGCACACCATTCTGCAGTACACTGCTTCATGGATTGTTAAAGGCACGCGAAAGAGTGTTTTCCGCATGTATCCTCCAACTTTATTCAGAACACACGAATAAGCGCATACAAAATTTGCAAGTGGAGCACGAGAACCGCCCTTTTGGGTACGATTAAATCGCGGAGCTAGGTGCTAGTCGTGGTGATTGGGCCAGAGGAGTGAGGGAGGGGGACGGTTCGGGGAAAAAAGAATGTTGACGATCCTGGCGTTCCGAGGTCAAGGGGTTCCAAGAAGGAGTGCGCCATCGTCGGAAAGCCATTCCCAACAATGCATCACCAAGGCTATTAAATGATCGGCCTGACATGCGAGGTCAAGAGCACCTCATTGGTCAGTGTGTTGGGCGAGGGAAAGGAAGAAAGCGACAGTCGGCTCACGAGCGTTCAGAATTTCCCTCGCACGCCCGGCTTCTTTGCGGATTTGCAGTGCAGTCACTGCTCCAAGCAAACAAGCCATGCCAGCCGGAAATGAACTGTTCCCCGCCATGGCAAGCTTCTACTATTGCCTCCGAACGTGAACTCGAAAATCCCGGCCAGCACCAGATAATGCCCTGGCCTTTAAGCGAGCTGCGCCCGGCGACGCTGTTACCGGGTCCGGGTCATCGTCAGCACCCGTAGCCCAGATGCGCAATGCCGTGGTGGTGAGCATTCTTTCATTTCTATGAGTATGTCTTGACTTTCTGTTGCTGTTTGTTACTTAGCGGCAAATTTTATTTCTCTTTATGTATATTGTTTTAGACGTGCAAATCGCGTACAGGTAGTCTCTTATCCTATGTCATGTTTTATCAATCACGCGTCTCCTTCTTTTCGGTTAATACCATCACTATCTAATGCCAACAGTACTAACAGAACCATTCCAGAATTTTGGTGTTGTTACTCAATAATGAGCTTGAAGTTATTATTGAAATGTCCATTATTACAACTACAGCAGGTATTTAGGCACTACCTTTTAGACTGAGTTCGAGCACATCAAATTTCGCCGATGCGCATCTCTTGCGGTGCTCTTTTTACTGAGTCTGAACAAAATCCCACGAAATAAGAATAGCTTATTGCGTTTACTTCTTACACACCGCTGCAGAGGTTCTCTCACCACGCCATGGAAGAACTAATTAAATCTTGTGACCAAACATTTATATCCGCAATATGACTGATCGAAGTTCCACGTGGTTTCTGTGTTGCACCATGCTTGCGTTGGCATAAGGTGGAAATCGAAATCTTACGATGATATTTAAATTTATTTGGCTTTGGCAGTTTGATTACCACTGTCGCAAAATGTGCAGCAACAGTTGAGGCTTGTTGCTAGGAGTAAATGAGTGCCCATACTGACATGAATGCCTGTTACAATTGATGCAACCGTCAAGTGTTGTTTATAGAGCGTGCCTGCTTCTATGGCATCATGTTGGAGAGCCGATGTGGTCGTTGTGTCTGCAGTTTTTCTTTTTGTGGGCTTTCGTTCTGGCGCAAAGAAAACATCCACGCAGCAGGCAGCTCGGCGGGAAACATCGAAGTGGGTGCGTTGGAGCGTGCTCTAAATCGTATACAGTCGGTATGTGTACAGCACGTGTAATAAAGTTAATTTAAATTAGTGCATTAATAAATAAATTTAAATTTAGTGCATTAATTTATACGAAAAAGTTCCGCAGCAGGTTACACTTCTGTTACACGTGAAGGAGGAAGCCTGCTGCACATTTGGTGCTGAATTAAATTATACGATAGGAGGAACCAGACTTCTTGCAAGGCATAACGAGAAGTAGTCTGAAGTAGACGTGTGGCAAGCCGCTGTCTGCGAGTTTCGGCCTCGTCTCGACGTTGCCGTCTCTCATCGTCGCATTGCTGCTTTCGCAGTTCGGCTTCTTCGGCTCGTCTTCGACGTTTAGGTGCGGCTTAGCGTGCTCGTGTAACGGAGTGTAACTCGCGCCAGCGAGGTTTCTCTCAGCCTTTACCTTGTACCCTTCCAGCAGGCGAAATTAGCACTCGTGGTGGAACGCCTTGCTCCAGCCGCTTCGCACGCCTAAATCTCTTTGATCGCTCGTCTAGCATCCTCGGCCGTAGCGTACTTCCGAGGGGGAGGGGGGGTATATAATGCTTAATGGATGGTTCGGATGCCTGTGTTTAGTTTTTGAATTATTGAAAGCTGTGCTGTTCTGTGTGTTGTATGGATGAATTCAGCGAACGTGTGAACTGTTCGCTTCACTTTGCTCAGTGCTTGTGGCCTCTCTCTTAAGGAGGTATGAGGTATTCGTTACGGAGGTATGGGACATTGCATCTTTGCTTGCATGCAGGGGTATGAGCTATTGCTGATGACGATTGTTTTGGTACAGCGTAGTAAACGTGGTGAACATAAGTGGCGAAATTGGTGTTGCCGGAGTTTTTATGCGCGAAATGCTGCTTATGCCTTTTCGCACTGTTGATGTAGCTTTTCACGATGTTTCACGTGTGGCGCAACTTCACACAATGAAAATTGTTATGCGCGTAGATTGTTTGTTGGACTCCATTCCATGCATTCATGTGTCTTGGATGCGTACTCAACAAAATTAGAATATTGTTAAGATGGCGAGCATTCCCACTAGTTTTTTTCGTGTTTTATACCCCTGAAGCTGCGTGTTCCTTTCAAGAGCGAATTCCCGCGCACATGTATCCGCGGTGGAAGGATTTTGTGTGATGTACGCTTGACTGATCCTTTACTTGAACTTGCTTTATTGCGCGGCGCACCCCAGATCAATAAAAAAGAGCAATGCTTACGTTTGACTCGCTGTATGGTACGGTGGGCGTACATCGTCGGTATTGCATCTAGCCGCAGCCTCAACGTTTTCACGGGAATCCTAAACTTAGCGAAGAGGCGCAAATCGTCGTTGTAGATGTTTGGCATGAACTTTTCCGAGAACGAAGCAAAACCGTCACATGATAGCCAGTCCTTTCAGCCCACATTGTTCTCGCAAGCCCTACGCTTGACAGGCTAGTTGGGGAATCTGAAGAACGAACCCTGACGAGCACTGCTTGCTTCGCTCGCTCTGCACCACAGCGGTATATGGGCGCCGCTATGGCATTGTTTCAGCCGCTGCCAGTTGAACAATTGTAAATGGAAGCTGAACAAAGCAGATGTTTCTCGAATGCGTGCGCAGCTCAAGCACGGTTCCTCCACGGAATGTTTATGTCAGCTCGGCAAGCATGAAGCTTGTGACGTCAGGGCTCGAGAGTGGCCCAGTGTGACCCGACTGTCATGCCGTTCGAGTATGATACAAAATATTCAATTACAAATGGCGTGCTAGTTCAAATGGGCCAAATTTTGCCAAGGACTCCTTGAACGCAAAAGGATTGCCTCACACAGTAGAGATGACGGTCGAAAATTGGCTGTCGTGCTCCCCTTAAAGAATCTCAGGCGGTCAGAGTTATTACAGAAACCACCATCACGGCATACCTCATAATAAGATCGTGGTCCCGCCAAGTAATGCGCCCTAGGTTAATAATTTAGGCTGATGTAGTCGAATGGGATATACGTAATACACAAAAACCTGCATGCTGTTGATCCTCCGCGCCTTACTTATTGCTTTCTTAATATTAGAAGGTACATATAGAGATTCGAATAACATTAATAATCTATATTTCTTTAGTGATGGAGCGCGACAGGTGATTTTTCCTGATACCACTACAGCCTGTCTTTTTTCTTGTATTGCCACCAACCGTTTTGCAGCGATGGACATATTCTGTATATTTCTTTTTGTTCGTGTAGGTATCGAGCGCTAGTTTGACTGGTACAATTCGTATATTCGAGACACCTAACCAACGGCTTCTCATTTCTTGTGCAATGCGCAGGCGTCTGGTGGTGGAGCCAACCCCAGCAGTGGCTCGAAATGTCGTCACGTGAGCTGGATGCCGACCGCCACCTGGTGTCAAGAGCTGGAAATCCCAGATCTCCGCACCCTTCTCCCACATATGACGGGTTCATGGAGGAGATAATGACGATGGAAGATGACGAGGGGAATCTTCACAAGAAAATGAAACTTCTCAGCCTAGGAAGAGCATGGAATGCCATCCGCGTACAATAACGAATACGCGAACACATGACTGTCACGTGCGGTAACTTTTTGAATGTTTTGTGTCACTGATTATCTCTTTTACACCGAGCAATAAATCGGAGCATTCGTTTGGTTTCCACAGAGTACAGTTAGTCGTGCTTCTTCATTATAGTATTTTAAAGCGTACCTCGCTCAGCATAGGCCATATCGCATATTGGCTGATATTAGAGCAAAAAAAAAACATACAACGCACATAAACACCCGCAATGCAGTAAAAAGAACAGAACGGCTGTTCATATGTTTGATTTTTGCGCGTTAATTTCAGCCATAGCATGCTCCACCATGTTTTGTCCACAACAAATCTATTTATTGAGTTTATTTTGCCTAGCACTCTTGTTTATCATGGATGAATTAGGCCCACACAGTGAGCATCTGGTCCACGATCATTGGAACTAGTGCTGTTGTCTAACCAGACGCGATGTATACTTTCTTTGAGAGATCAGGCAAAACAACATGCTCAAACAATATTAAATGTTATGGTAAGTTTCCTGATTTCACTGTGACCAATAGTGGTTTGACAAATCAGGAATACTGCTCAAGGTTCATTACATGTATCAAGTAGAATTTGCACTGGGATGCTAGTTTATTTCGCAATCAGAGCACATATATCGATGGCCACTCGTGTCACAATTGGTAGGTGGGGGGGGGAGGGGCGGAGATAAGGGTTTTTTTCTCGATTTGCTGTGTTCTACCTAAGTTGAGGTTGTCAGATTTCAATGGGCCACTGCTGATGGCATCAAAATATAACGAGACAGGCATACAATTTTAAGGCGCTTTAGGAATGTGTGTGAGGAGTGGGGGCGGCGGCGACGGGGGTATGCCATTAGGTATGCCACCTAATTTTTTGGGTGGGGGGAGCGGCCACCTCCCGGGCATCCCCCTTGGGTAAGTGCCTGATTCACGAGTTTACGTTCACTAAGCATGCAGTTTTATAATGCGAATAAATAATTCTGGACCCCGATACGTTCTAAAGGAAACTTATCAGCATAGAAGGAGGGTTGCAAAGGGAGCTTGCGGGTACACTTTGAAACTTATTTGGAAGGGCGCTTAACCAGGGAACAAGAAGCTAACAAAACATTGGCAAAATTGCTGACCATTAGTTTTCTTTAGTCCCAGAAGTATACATACTAAAAAAGATGCGGAATTAGTTAAAAACCGTTAAAGGAGACGCCAAGTTCTCAACGCATTGAACAACTCAAGCGTACAGTCGTGTCCCTCGATCAGACGATTAAACTGTTCAGATAATTGAGTTCTTTACAGAATAAACTAGGCGATGGCGCGCTTGCGCAAGGGTAGCCTCTCCTATGTATAATTTTTTTTTACCTCATTCTTACATGAATCGTAAAAAATCTGTCGGGCACGTAGCCAAAAGCATCTGTGGGCCCATAGTCAATATACATATATTAGCAGCTAGGAAATGTAGTTGATAAGTACTCCCTAGAGATAAAATTTGAAACAATTAAACGATGACACGTAAATGCAAACATGCACAGCAGAGCATACATACAAGTATAACGCAAGAAAACATAAAGAAAGGTTTATGTGACAGTGTTTTTTCAAATGTTGAAGCAGATGCTACAAAATATTGCTAAGTATACCTCAAAAACTGTAAGGCAGTAATATTTGGTTGGCACAGCTTTTAACAGCGAATACCAAGTTGTTTGCCATTCTTACTTGAGGCACTGAATTCCAAATTTTGACACCAAGAAACTCAGCCAGTCGTTGAGCATTCGTGTAATGAAAGACTGGTAAGTTAAAATTTATATTTGTTACGTTACATTCTTTGCATTTCGCTAAGGTATAATGAGCGATTATGGCAACAATGAATGATTTTGTTGTTAATCAGAATGGTAAGTTTAATTTCGATTGACTGGAGAAATGGGCGTGTGCCTAGGCGGCTGCATGGCATAGTGTTAAGCCTTACAAAAATTATTGAGAAGGCATTGAAATATCGTTGGTTAATGTTGAGCTTGGTATTGAGGAGTGATGGAGAATTGTTGGGTTGCGTTTTGAGGGCTCTTGAATATTGGCCACTGAAATTTAATTGAAACACCAGTGGGTGTCTCAATATTGAATAATTGTTAAGTTACCATTGAAAGTGCATTGTACTTAAACGGCTCGTTGTGTTTGTTTCGTTGAATGGTTGTTGGGTTACTATTGATGCTGCATTGAACTGACGTAGTGGTAGTTCTGTTGACCTGCCGTTGAGTTAGTTTTTCACACCACAGAAAAGTGCATTGTGGCCCGGTTGAGATGGCATTGAAATTTGAGAAGTCACCATTGAAATATGATTGATATTTCGTTCGGCTTGTTTATTTTTATTCATATATTGAAATTACTTTGCTATTCACAGGTACATGCCCAGGTGCCTGCTCATAACTTTCCAAACACAAACAAAAGCAAAGCAGAGAGCGATCAATTTGAAGTACCTTTATTTAAACTAAATATGTGTGCACATGAAACATTATTACACTACATAAGGCACCACTACATGGAACGTGGAGACATAGGCTCGTACCTACAGCACTCATAACAGTGTAGATACACATGAAAAAACCTATATATATATATATATATATATATATATATATATATATATATGAATTCCATCAAAACAAACATTGTGGTTTTAACTTCTGACTTACGTTTATGACTAGAAGGCAAAGCCACTCAAAAGGCAGGGTTTAAGCATACTCCTGTAACAACCAATTTAGAAGAAACATGAAAACATTAAGCTGCTTGCATGTGTGGATACACAAAAGACATCTGAATGCGTTACATTAAGATGTTTCGCACACCAACACATCACAGGAAGAGTTACGGATGACTGTGAGAAGGCAAAACAGAAAACTTGAAACAAATGATTTTACGTAAATATATACAAGCTTTAGCAACCGCCTTTCACCACGATTAAAATATAATGAAGTACCAAAGTACACTTGTATGAGCTTTCTGTCTTCGAGGTGTATATATTTTCATTTTGCCCAATTATTTTGTAAAATAACATTACTCAACATAGCTATTAATTGACGACACATCATTTAGAAAGCTGTCGGCCATGGTGAACACCTGAATCATGTTTCTGACGAGACCCCCCCTCCCAGCTTTGCTTTATTTCGAAATAAACTCGCCAAACTTTTGTGCACTGAATGCAGCTTATCTCCCTGACACAAGTCAAAAACAAACAGTGCGCCATTTAATTCTGGTTATTTGGGGTACAGAAGAGTTTATTAGTGGCGTTTCCTCAATTTAGTCAGCTCATTTTCAGTTAATTTTTCTGGAATTGCATAAAGCTAATGAGAGCACTTTTTGGGGCCTTTTTCAATATACCCGGCAATTAAGTGGCACCTCAGTCAATAAAGAGAATGCAAGGCTAATAGCTAGAACGATAAGAGAAAAAATAATTATTTAGCACAAAAATGGTAGTAACACACAGCTAACACAATTCCAAACAGCCAAATAAATGGTCACCTGCACTTGCAGTATCAAGTACCCCATAAATAGCCATAAAATATGAGAAAGGGTTCCAATGACTGGACAGCCTGATTCGTGAGAGTGAAAAACGCAAATAAATGCGTATACGTACAAAACACCAATTGCCTCAATTGCGCAGGTGAAATGTTACTAAAATTCTACCAGAATTTTATTGCATAAAAGACATAAAAGTTCCATATAAATTGTGACAAAGCAGTAACAAAGACGAAGGGAGATGCAGCACCCGTGTTGAAAAAAACTTACAAGTGATAACTATGCATATTTAAGCTCACGAATATTTTTTCTCCAATATACACAAAAAGAACACATGAACTTACAACATAAAAAGGTACAGTACATGCGCCTGTAGAATGCAGTACAGCACAAAGCAGCGTCATGAGAACCGAAAAGCAGAGCTTAGTATGTTTAAAAACTGCGAATGCTTGCATACCTACCAACAGGCATGTGACATGTCATGCCTTGAATGGATGAAATTCATAAATATTACACACAAATGAAGTTACCATCCCTCTCATTGGCTTCCTTAGGGGACTCCTTGAAGTTGAACTGGAAAAATGTACATCAGTGTTAAAAACAAAGATAAGTCCCTATAGTGTACTTCCTGAAATAATCAGCGCAGCTAACTGCATGTATTAATTCTACGGACACTTCGGCAATTCGGTGTACATTTATATTTGACAAATATCTCAACAGAGACGAGAAGGATGTATTAAGGTAGGAACACACATGCACGCTGACTCAACTGGAAGTTTATTCGTGAAGGCAAAGATTTTAAACACACTGGTCAACTTCACAAAGAAAAAGCCATGGATGTGTAGCAGAAAGAGCCCTGCAAAACAAAAATGGACGGAAAGACATGTCGTGTGGAATGAACGTGTGCGTCAAAAACTAACAAAAACACATGATAGCTGAAAGGTTTGTCCTGTAAGGGATGTTAACGAGAAATGCTGCAGCAACTCCTTCCCACTAAGGGTCACAGAAATCTTGCTTATGAATATTTCTTCTGGATCAACAAATAATGTTTCCGTAAGTCCTCTTGCGTTCTGATCTGTGATGAAAGAATCATTCTTTCTGCCCTATACCGCCACACCAGAGTAGTTCCAGAATCAATATTTATTGATCACAAACGAAACAAATGCATAACCAAGATATCTGTTGCCCTAAGTGGCAAAGAGTTGCAAATCTCAAAAGCGTATTTCTAGTTGCGTAGCATCACTTATCGGACAAATCTTTCGCTTTTTCGATAGATTTGTCCGAAAGTTCTCGTTTTTCACGCACGTTTATTCTGCATGACAGGACTTTCTAATATTTTTTTTCTTGTCGCAAGTGGCTGTTTTTGGCACGCATGCACGGATTTTTTCTTTGCTAAATTGACCAGTGTCTTTAATATCTGTCTTCAAAAACAAACTTTTAGTTGAGCTGGCGCTCGTGTGTGCTCCTACCGATTTCGTCGTCCGCCTTTGTTCGCGCTGCTGTTTTCAGTACGCACGTATCACTTGGTCAGACTGGTAAACATGCATTCCCACAAGCAAGAAGAAATACCTCCCCTCAAAAGGTAGCCCATCCTTTACCACTAAAAGCCAGAGCAAATCGAACATTAGCCTTCACAGCGTCCATGCGGCAGCTAGTACACCACAGAGCAGCACAAAAAATAGTTAAAAGTCCCACTTGACGGAGCGTGGCAACAGAGATGCGAGCTTCATAGTGAATCAGCCACATATCAGCGGGGCCTCTTGCACGACGCCAAGTTACTCTTGATGTAGAACACTTTAGCACCTGGGCATTCGCTGCGTGCGTAACCTGTGAGAAGGGAATGCGGAGAGAAAATCAGATTACGCGAATTAAGAATCTGTCACACACTGCACATAACTACACACGAAATAGAAGTACAGGCTATACTGGCAAGTAAAAATTTGCGACTCTTTACGAGTGCCGTCGGGAAAAGGAAGAAATAGGTTGCTACAATAAATGCTAGCAAAGACACGCACAGCGATATTTCACAGCAGGGAAAAATATGCCCGGCTCTCTCGCAGAATCAAAGACACGACAGCGCATAGCCGATACCAAGGAGATATCGAATCTTTGGGTAGAAGTCCAGCAGCATTAATGACTTAAAGTTACGCCGAGAGCGATGCCAGCGTGAGCGTGCCTGTGCGAGTGAGAAAATGTACCGCATCTCCAACGGTAGGCCCTCCGGCGTCGCTCCGATCATCCCAGGCGATTTATCTGCAGAACGTGACGTACACGCCCTTGCGCGTTTTGAGCGGTAGCGTCTGTGCAGTGAGCTAGCTTCATGCTCGCGTCATTCTTCGCAGCGCCAAAGGTGCTCGAATGCGACGCTTAGCTCGAGACGACAACACGCCGATTGGCCTTCCTTTCGCTTCTGCGAGCAACGCACATTCTGATCGGTCCAGCTCAGAGAGGCAGCAGAGAACGGTGACATGTTTCGGTTATCGCCTATTAAAATTGTACACTACGCTTTCAACGACAACGCGCCGCGCTAGATAAAGATGCTTACTGCGGTAGTTTTGGGTTGATAGGAGATAAGGCGAGCCCGTCGGCGGCTGTGCTCTTTGCCGACGTCATCACCACACCTCTGTTCATTTGCGCCGTATATCCGCGTGCAGTCACCGCGCCGAAGCTGCGACTTATCGGTTGGCCCTTCTCCGCAAATCCAAAAGAGGCGAAATATATCTCGCAGTGCGCCGCAGCATTAAACACAACCTAAATCGAGGCGCGCTTAACTGCACGGCATAAAAGGTGATCACACTAAGCGTACGATGAGCCACTACGAATTTCAAAAAAAGTAATTCTGAGGTCCTACGTGCCAAACCAACGATCTGATTATGAGACAGGTCGTAGTTGGGGACTCCGTATTAATTTTGACTTCCTGGAAATGTTTATGTGCATAAAATGCACAATGCACGAGTGTTTTTGCATTCCCCTCCTTTGGAATGCGGCCGCTCCAGGGACCGTATCCACGACCTCGAGCCCCAAATTGCCACGGCGCCCGCCATAATTACGACATGCGTAAGCGCGAAGTGCAACACTGCCTTCCGGTACGAGTGTGGTACAAGCGTAGCACAGCTGCACACCTGCTGCACAATTATTTGTCGCGGTTCTCCGAAGCTCCTAATGCTTGCCTAAATACCTTGAAGGGCAGTGCTCCTCCCACGTATCGGAACGCGATAACAAGCGCTTAGACGGCTCACGTGAGCACCTATGAATGATGGCGTGGCTACCGCACAAAATTTCACTGCGGAGAAGCTGATCCGTATGTTCCAACTGTGTCCTCGCATACTAATTAAGGAAATGGTATTAGACAAGAACAAACGAAGCAATGTAACTTGACGCACGAGGGGCGCCGGTGCCTCTTCGCCTACCATTGTTTCAAACGAAGTGACGGCGGCATCGAGCGTTAGTATCGCGCGCTTTCGCTCCGGGGTATACGGTTTGCTTGAAGAAAGTGAACGGTTTGCTTAACATCTCACGCTTGTCAATGTTAAAATAGAAGAAAAGCTACGTGCTCAAGAAAACGAGATTACTTACCTATGTGCAGAAGTTTGGCTGCGACTGTTTCGGGGTGCCTTCTCTCCAACAGGCATAATGACCTCTGCCGCGCAACTTATGAAAACAGCCAGGCTCGCATATCAGTCGAAGACTAGCAGCGGGGTCAGCCGACGACGTCAACGGATAAACGTCCCACTTATCATCGTTAAAGCATTTCACTAAAATGTGCGTCATTATGTCGGAAAAGAAAAAAATACCTTAATCAAAACGCGCGAGGCGTAAACCACAGAACACCTATACAAACTTAGAGAAGGGAAACTGTACCTTCCACAGTGCTACGGAAATAAGCGTAGCGGTGGCGTCGTGAACTAAAGTATGTGACCACGGGTGGCGCTGTACAACAGGAAACGGAAACGGGATTTTGCACAGTATGGTCGCTTTACCTGCTGGGTTCTGGCTGATGCGCATCGATCGTGCTCCCGCCAGTTAGGTTGCTGTGTGGCAAACGTAGCGCCTACATACGTATGTAGGCGCTACGTTTGCCACACAGCAACCAAACTGGCGGGAGCACGATCAAGGCGCAGCAGAATATATGTAGCGCTGAGTCATATCGAGTTAAGGCACACTCTGAACTGACTTTTAAGGGCATCCCGAGCGGTTTTTCGTTTATTACGCCGCCGTTACCCCGAGTTGTGCCGCCGCGCTCCAGCTGTTGCATTTCGTGTAGGGCTACTGACAGAGTGCGGTTTCCAGGTGGCACGATGGCCTCGACTGGAATAAACGCACACACCAAAGATTGAGTAAGCTTGAAAATATTTTATTTGCGTTTTACAAGTACAACAAAAAGCACACGTCTACGGATCCACACAAACGCGGTTACATAGTCAAGAACATAGTCAAGAAATGGCTCATTAATAAGGGTAGCACAGACGCACAAGAAAGAAGACCTAAGCTACAAAACGCACAGTCGGCTGCTAAACATAACTTCCCTGTCACCGCGTGTCACTTTTATACAGCATCTTTAGAGCGCTACCAGGCCGGGTAATTTGGCGAAAAGAACGCAAAGCTTACGGCCGTCAGCTGTCTCTTCCTTACGGGTGTCATAATTATCCTAATCTCCGCATCAACGTCGTGCAAGTCCGCATACAGGTATCTTTATCTGAACCACATGTGCCAGCTTAATACATGTGTAGTGAAATTATGATAACCACTGCGTCTTATCAAACGTATTGGTTTTGCAAATGCGCATTACAGCTGACGGAACGACATACTGTAAGTGAAGCACAAGAGAACAAGGACAAAAGGAGGATGCAACACTTGAAGAAGAAGTGAAGAATTAGTAGGCGTACAGCAAACAAGCGATGACGGAGAACACACAATGATGCATCGGGTGTTCTGTGACATCGGTTTGCGTACTTACGGTGTTATGGAGATCAACGGCATAAAAACGTACCTTCAAGCGTATTCCGTCAACCTCCGCCGCATTCATTATGATAATCAACGCCTAAACAAAATGAGGCACTATTTTTTGCCAAGAGTAGACCTCTTTACAGCAAGTCTGTGTAATGACTCGCAGACGAAACCAGCATGCTTTCGAAAATGTTTTACCGCCGTAGTATTCGAACGCCAACGGCCAGGAAACACATCGATACCAATAGGCTGTCGGCTGTCGGTGGTTAATCAAGTACAAAAACCTTGACGCTATGACTAAAAAGCAGCTTCAACAATCAAATTTAAAAAAAAATCAACTGCCTATTTGCCTGAGGTAAAAAAACATCCTTAGACACCTCGATTGTTCATGTCAATTGTTTGTGTAAATTAAAAAAATCAGCATGTTCAGCGCCCCTAGCAGAGAAAGCACCAATTAAAGTATTCGACCAAATTACAGTAGCTCCACTTGCGCGCTTACGCTGAAACGCGCCTCGATTGATTTTTCGCCCTCTGTGGCCATTTGTTGAACTTGAGAGTGTGCGGGGCCTGCGTAAACTCCCGCACAACTGCAACCAAGCAACTGAGTCCGGAAGCCGTTCACAGCTTCACTATCGTATTGAGTTATAAAAACCTTTGAAACACAAAATAACCGCATTGAAAAACCGCTGATTATTCAGTAATAACTTTTCATCTTCTAAACTTCATGAATTTTTCAGAACCTCACTTGAGGCGTAAATAATAAATACTACGACCAAAAAATGTGACTACGAAGCTAGCGGTAGCCATGTGTACTGTTGCAAAAGTGTGCGCAAGACGAAGCTACAACGGTTACAACCGCGCGCGCGCGCACACACACACACACACACACACACACACACACACACACACACACACACACACACACACACACACACACACACACACACACACACACACACACACACACACACACACACACACACACACACACACACACACACACACACGCACACACCCGAACGCTACCTTGACGTTTGCAGCGCTACCTGAAAATAAAAATTATTACTAATTTCGTTATGTTTACAAAAGTAACACTACTAAAATAGTTTATAGCATCTTTACAGATGGCGAGGTGACAAGTAAGGTATGATGAGTCCTGTATTTATTTCATTTTCCTTTGGTCTTCCCATGGAGGAAGGAAACTGAGGAGAGGCCCTACCCGCTCCGCGCGCTAGGAGAAAAGTGTGGAGGAAATGGCGTAGTAGTTTCTCCTTTGTTTTGCTGTTTTTTTATTTCTTTGCTGTAGTGGCCCCTCCTTTCGGGCCACAATGGCGGCTTTGTTATTGTTCTGTGCGCTCACACGTGTTGCTCCGTAGGTTTCGTACCGTGGCAAAGGCGCCGTGCGGGCAGGTTTACGTTGGTCTCCGTGTTTTGTTGCGCTGCGTTATCTGGACCGTGCTCTACCGGATGTTGCTGTGGCCACGTGGGAGAGGAGGAACTAAAGTTCGTGAAATGAATGCGCATGCAACGCTGTACGCAATGTACCGCGCCACGGCAATGGCAACGGACAAAGGAATATACGAGGGAAATTTTGCCCTTTTTGGCGGCATCATGCTAACGTGCTAACGATTGTTTAGTATCGCTGCGGAGCGCACGGGTCCGAGCAGCGGGATTGCGCTCAGCGCGGAGTGGTATTGCCAGAAATGTAAACAAGAGAGGAGAGCTGGCCCTATAGGCGGAGCAACACCATGAGCAACGCCAACTTCCGGCTTCACTTTCGCTTTACAAAGAGTGACGTCAGGGCCTCTCCTGAGTTTCCTCCCTCCGTGGGTATTCCTCTATTTAACGGAACATACGAGACCTGCAGGCTTGGGAGACGAGAGGACGACAGTTCGGCGAGGCTCAATTGAATCGCATGCTTCTTGCAAGACGAGAGTCGGGAGCAGCCGCAAATACAGCGATTAGCTGTGATACTGTTGCGGCTGTTGCTGACTCCGAAGCTCTTTGAAGTCAGTGGTTATAGCGGCTGCGCACTGCTATTTCAAAGCGCGTTCGCTATTTGATCTTTAGTAGGACGGCCAGTGGATAAAAAAAAACTTAATTTGCTTTCCGCAACAGAGGGTGCGTCGCAAGAAATTCGAAGACCCTCACGTGTATGTCTGCACCATGTGCGCGCTTGCATCTCCTACGGTTCCCACAGCGCGTCCGATGCTCGAAGAGTAGCGTCGTCGCGTGTCGGCGCCTGTCTTATCGCTGGCCGCGCTGTAGCCGTCTCTACTTTTGGGGTACTCCCCATGCGCGTAGTCACCATGTTTGCAAGTGAATTTCGCATTCTTTTGCACCCCGAAACAGGCTCATTTTGGATCGCACCAATGGCTGTCATCTAGTGTATGTTAAAACGACGACGGTATTTGTACGCCGGCTAAGAAATGTTAAATCGTTATGAACTTGGGCGGTCATGAAGCTAGTCTAACGTGGCAGTTTTTACGTAACGAAAACGGCTACGAAAGTGGGGCGCTCCCGGAGATAGGCGCTTCAAGACGACAGCTGCAGCGACAGCACGAGGAAGTGGCACGCGGCGCACGCGCCAAGCATTTCCGAGCTTACTGGCTTTCGAACGAGACGAGTATGCGCGCGCTTGTGGCCTAATGGTTAGAGCACCGGGCTCAACGGCCGACGTTGGATTCTACCCCATGGGTCACACATTATTTTCTCTTAATGAAAGCGAGGTGAAAGAAGAACATACCTGCTGTAATGTGACAAGAATGAGGTTGGAACGCTTTGGGTTCAATTTTTTGAATGTCTTCACATGCATGCGAGTCCTAATTATTGTATACTGGACTCAACTGCTACTCTAGAAAAATCAACACAGAGCCAATAAATTGTTTATTGAGAACACTCAACGGCAATATTGTTGTGCAAGTGTTGAGCGAACTTAATTGCTTTTGAAAATTTGTTGGTCCGTTGTTTCAACAATTGCCCAACAATATATCAATGATTAATCAAGAGTCATTTTTGTAAGGGGTATTATCATGTGTGCTTGTATATGTTATGTCGCGCATTCGTCGGTCCATGTGTCGCCTCAGGAGAGGGTAATTATCAAAAACCAGCGATATGCCGCACCAGACAACATGGATGGCTACCTTGCTAGCACGTATTGCACAGCATCTTCAGGATTAATGGATTCCGTGCATCTATTTAACAACGATGTGCGAACCATGCGAATAAAATAAATGACGTAGGGAAGAACAAAGATGGAATTTTTCAAGCGTGACATACAAAAGAACGAAAAACACGGAGAACACGGGAGATGGAAATTCAAGACGATGAGCAATATGACAACAAGGTGAAAGCAAGAGCCAACGTTTCGACAAGTGGACTTGTCTTTTTCAAGGCGACCATGTGCTTTCCTCGCCACAGCATATATAGTGGAGTTCTAAAGGGGAGAGGGCTTAAGGTGGGTGGGTACGACAACGAGTGAAGGTGTGTTAGCGGCGAGGGTGTAGGATTGAGAATAACGGAGGGCTGTGCAAGAGGCCTATCCATAGGAAGTCGACAAACACTGACGCCAAGGACCACATAGAGGAAATTACTTGCGTATAATAACTGAAAGAAAAAAATCGATAAATTATTGCAAATGAAAGTGGATGAAGAAAAAACGCCTCAGGATGGGAACTATCCCACAATCTTCTCAAGGTTGTGGGATAGTTCCCATCCTGAGGCGTTTGAACTATCCCACAACCTTGAGAAGGTTGTGGGATCGAAGTGATATATATATAATATATATATTGCCGCCAGCACAGCGCGAACATAGCGGTTATAGGACACCTGTACTGGGCGATAATTACGCGGGTAAATACGATATATCAGTCCATGACAAGTCCACCTACTGGAAATTACTTGCTTTAGAATTGATTTGGCGTCAGAACACGTGACATTTGGTTTGTTGCTCGCACCTTGGAATGCTACAGGTGGCGCAACCATCGCACTTTTCAGGCAGTTGGGAAAATAAGGTTCCCTCATTGTTTGCTGCTAATCCTATCGTTGAACCGGTGTCGCGTAGAACAGGGCGTACACAGCAATCCGCCGTACACGTCACACCTCACCGCGTGGGGAAAGCAAGCTTGCTGATATCGTCGTACGAGATTGGAAATAGAAGGAAGCGAGGGCAAGTTCTGCGTGCATTAAAAAAAAAAGCTTCCACAGTCACCTGCGAACAACATTTAGCACCCAGCAAATTTCTGGAACCTTACTTTCAATGCAATCCCATTTGACACAATAGGCTAAATAGCTGGCTATAGTCGGCTACAAATACGTCTGCAATGAAGCCCCGAGCACACATTCATAACCGCCAGCCACTGTTCCTCCGGGAGGCTGCAAATAGCTTTTTATTTTCTTGTTACATAAATAATGTGGTAACCACAAAAATAAAGTTATAAGTGCGTAATTTTATGCCTTTTCACTCGTCTGTCATAATGAAACGCCGAGAGCCTAATTCTTTATTGTACTGAGATTAAACGACCGCATTGCTGCGACCGTTTACGGTCAAGTTTCACTTCAGTTGTCAGTGAAGTTTCGGGAGTAAAACGGGCTCAGCAGTGAAATGAACTGTAGCATGGACTTTCGAAGAGCGAAATGCTCAGACTGCTTCCTTTTAGTCCACGTCTGTGGCACACCTGATCGCTTCCGACGATGAAAAGAGCCTTCACGAAGAGCGGACGCTACGGAGGTATCAAGTACGACGCCATTTTGAAAACGTCGCATGACGACGACTTTCTTACCTTCTGTGAATGGCGGGCGCAGTAACACATCGCCGTGCGGTCAGTGTGCCTTCCTTGCCAACGGTTTTTTTTTTAGTTTTATCCTACTGTAGGTGTCATACACTCATGATGTACCGTGCACCGCGCTTATTTCTTTCGTTCTTTTTTTGTCCCAACAGCCACTACGGACCGTTTTGCAGTACGCGACCCCTCTAGCGGCCGCCACTTCAACTAAATTTGACGGGCCAGACGCGCGCGCTGCCGCCGCTTCTCGCCTCTATGCAGTGGCAGTGTTTCACCAAGCAGGCATTCGCGACGGTCGCTTCTGCTTTGTTTCTTTTCTTTCATTTTCTGTCGCTTGTAATGTTGAAGTAGCTTCTGCGCGTGCATATTTGCTCCCCTGTAGCAACAACACATTTTCCATTTACCGATGCGAAGACAACATGCCCATGCGATGTGTACATGTACATGTACACGGACATGTACTCCCGACGTACATGTCCTGTGTAACGAACATATCAGGGATGTGCCAGCCTTTCTTCTTCGACAGCTTGGTCAGTATTTTGACAACTAGTGAAGACATGTGTGGGCGTCGAAGGCGTCGCGGAAGGACTTTCTTCAGGATAAACTCGACCGTCGGTTGGACTGGCTCGACGTGAACGAGGCGGTCAACTTACGCTTGCATGCACGTGCTTGCATAGAGCGGGACGGGCGCGAAGCTCATGGTGATGAACAAATAACGCGAAAAAGCTCTGCGCGCGAACTGCGAGTGTACAGCAAGGCCAGTGTGCTTTCATCTTGAGATATGTATCGTATGGCATGGTACGGGGAGGGTACAGAGGGGATAGAACAAAAGATAAGTGGACGCAATACCTTGTTTTGCGAAGCGCGTAAAATTTCATTTGCCTGCTAGAAACTAAGAATAACGTGCTTTGTATAATGGGGCACCGCGAGTGTGTCCCTTTGGTCTCGTACGATGCATTCCGAAGGACGGTGTGGCGACATTCCTCTTAATGTTTGTCCCCAAGTAACCGTATACAGCTAGTCCCGCCTACATGTGCTAACGCGTTCTTGAGCCATTGCTGAAAGCCCTGCGATATAGAACAGGTAGATTAAAGCATCGCTGAGATTTTCAAATCAGTCGTAGGGCGGCTAGTGCAGTTCGAATGTTCCCAGCGTGTGTGATTGACAGCGCTAGTGTCGTACTAATACGAGAACGCCGGCTTGCCTCACTCAGCAAGAATCATGTAATGACTCGCTGGTAACCTGGAGTAGTTTTTTTTTTCTTTAGTAAATTGACCGTGCGCGCCACACCGGAGTAATACGCTCAACATTCCACGCTGGTTTGCGCAATCGACACTACAGCAAATGCCCAGTATGAGACTCGTCGCAAACGCTCAGCTTATCGCTCGCTTTCGTCGACAGAACCGCTTGCAGTATTTCCCACGAACTGCTGCTCGCCCCGAACACGATAATGAATCATTGTTCAGTCCCTCAAGCTAAAGAAATTCCCATTATTATTATTATTATTATTATTATTTGTTTTGAACACATATACACAATTAACAGGAAAGGGAAAGCGAGGAGCAGGCTGGCAACTGCCACCGGAAGGGCGCAATTAACGCCTGCCTACTCTTCAGATGAGAGGTGATACAAACAAATGGAAGATAGGAAGGAGGGGAGGAAAGAGGAAAGGAAGAGCAACAGGACAAATCTAAAGACCAAAGTAGAACACAGTACAGATCACACACAGTAGGGCCGGTTACTGAATAATAATAATATTTGGGGTTTTACGTGCCAAAACCACTTTCTGATTATGAGGCACGCCGTAGTGGAGGACTCCGGAAATTTTGACCACCTGGGGTTCTTTAACGTGCACCTAAATCTAAGCACACGGGTGTTTTCGCATTTCGCCCCCATCGAAATGCGGCCGCCGTGGCCGGGATTCGATCCCGCGACCTCGTGCTCAGCAGCCCAACACCATAGCCACTGAGCAACCACGGCGGGTAGGTTACTGAAGGTCACGCTACTACAGAATATTGAATAGAATAGTTTCGACGCTACAAACGTGAACCTAAGGTAGTTAACTCTAGAAAAGTAAGTAGAGCGCGATGAGTCTGATCACGTTTAGACGCACAACCACTGGGGTATACGCTCCTGACAGTGGAGTTTCCCGGCGACGGCCGCGCCACCTGTAGCGCCGAAAGCGCAACTCTGGTACTGATCCAACGTCAGTCGACGGCGTCGAATTCAGCTGGCGTAAGTGTTGTTGTTGTGACCGCGTGCGATTCGAAACTTCTGAACCACGTGCGCCACCGTCCTGCAGGTTCTCATGCCGCAGTTTTACGATGGCAATTGTGCAAGAGGTCGAAAACTGCCCAGGAAAGAAAGCATGGGGACGGCGGTACTGCTGCGTCAAAGACTGTAACGGCCGCGCAGCGTGCCTGCTATCCGACTCTACAGATTTCCTGGCCGGTCGTAGGAAGCGCAGCGCCGGAAGAAATGGATTGCTGCTGTGCGCAGAGTGAAGTAAGTGTGCAGCAGTTTTGAAGGAGAAATAACGTTGCGAATATTACCTTTGTGTTGGCAGTCGCGGCAACGCGAAGTATGAGAGTGTATTTCTACGGCTTGTTAATATTGTTCTGTACGCTGCAAGCAGTGAAGAGTTCTAGCTTTTAGCGTAAACAAACTGCATAGTCGTCTGATAATCGTGAATTTTAACTTCTAGCGAAGCCGACGGCTCTCCGTGGACACCGACGTCGTCGTCGAGAATCTGCTCAAGACATTTCGTGAACGGAATGAAAATCAACATCGAGAAACATCCTGGATACAACCCAACGTTGTTCCCAGTGGCCTACCTTGTAAGGCCATTCAATGCAACGGAGAACCTTGCTAGGTATCAAAGGCAAGTCATGCCAGTGGCATAAAACATTCAATCTTTGGCACCATAACGAGGCCGCGGGTTTTATTCCCGGCCGCGGCTGCCACATTTCGTCGGGGGCGTGATGCAAAACACTTGGCCTCTTCGATTTTGGAGGACGTTGGAAAAACCTAGGTGGTTAAAAATAATGCACTGCTCCTCATCATAATCATATGGCGTTTTTTGCACGCTAAGCCGCACAATCCACTTTATAATTTTGTTTTCTTTCGCACCATTAAGTGTGCTACACATTCAAACTAGTTTGCATTCCCATTTCGTTTGCCATTCCGCCAGAATATAAAAGCGAAATAAAATGAAAAAAAAATACTGACTGCTGTCAATCTCCGCGAAAAAAGATTTGTTTCTTCCGCTTGTAACTAACCTTTTACTGGCTTTTCAGGTGGCGCAGAAGGACCACAAATCTCAATAGGACAAATGAGCATCCAGAAGTTGACATAAGCAGTGATGAAGGAGCGCACGACTCAAGTGAAACTGTGGACAAATTTGATCCAATGCTGAGTGAGCTACAGCCAACTGCCGAGACAATGAGGGCCTCATGTGCTCAGGTAAATCATGCGAGTTTAGGTGATGACATAGACGGCAATTTCAAGAAGCATTTTGACTTTGTTCACATGGAAGAGCCATTCACACTATTTTGCAATGCATCCATTTTGAGAGGTCAAGGCTGTTACGATTTTTATGTTAGAAACTATCCTCTATTCTAAGTAGCTAAGTAATTGTATGCAACATTTGTCTAACTCCTCTTGTTTTATCCTAGGCCTGCCAAACTGAAGCTTGTGAAGGTACAACAACACCGTTTTCTGTATTTGTATGCTCAATACATGAAGCTGACGCTTGCACTCAGATTAATCCCACAATCACGTGGTACAATGCCAACCTATCATAGCCTCCTGTCACAGTGGCCCAGACATCAGATCCAGTTACTTTGGCGGCTATGACAGTGTTAAATCCTCTAGTGCTGCTATGAGAGACCTGTGCGGTGTGAGTGTTGATGTATTTGCCCTCTTGCTGGGCATTATCCCTAATCCTGCAGACCGAAAATGTGATGTCTCTTTGTTTGACAGGCTTGTTATGTTCTTAATGAAAATGAAGCTGGGCATTTCTTTCGCATCTCTTGCGGTACCATTTTTTGTAAGTGGACGGACAGCCTCACGCCACTTTCACAGCATCCTCCGTACACCGAGTACTGCAACTCAATAATGGATCTATCGACCGCCGTCGCACGTGATAATGTCAGCAATGCCAAACTGCTTCAAGATCCACTACCCTGGCTGCACCATGATCATAGACTGTACCGAGGTTAGAACTGAGAAGCCAAGCCCTGTACAGCAGCAGGAGTGCTGTACTCAAATTATAAAGGTGGCTACACACTCAAATTCCTGGTTCGAATAGCCCCTTGTGGAGCAGTCTGTTTTCGATCAAAAGCATACGGAGGGCGCTGTTCTGATGCATTCATTACTGTTGACTCGGGCTTCTTAGACCTCGTGCAGCCAGGTGACATAATAATGGCCGACAAGGGCTTCCCAGGCATCAAGTCAGGGGTTGAGGAAGCTCATGCTGTTCTTGTGATGCTCCCTTTCTTGCAAGGGCATGGCCAGTTCACTGACAGTGAAATATTGGAAACGTACAACATCGCACAAGTCAGAATTCATGTTGAAAGAATAATTCAGCGCATAAAGACATACAACATCCTCAACTCACGGGTTACCACAGAGATGATTGCAAAAATGTCAGATGTATTTCATGTGTGCTGTGTTCTAACAAACTTGCAATCCCCTATCATAGATGAAGAGCGTGTGGACTCTACGGTGTAAAATTTGTGAATGATTATGTACAATAGTGCATTGAAGCTAGCACAGTTTGAAACTGTCATTCTAGTCAATTCCTAAATGTTATGGTTCAACTGTTATCTAGTTTGTTTGTGAATAAAGTGTCTATCAAATTGTCTTTGTTCATTACTCACAGACCTTTGTGTTGACTGATGTCCACATGTCAAAACCATGTAGCATAAGCCTACACACAACATATATCAGAAACAGCACCCAAGCCACTTTCACTAGTGCAGTTCACATGTTTTGATTGTTCTTTTTACAAGTTCACACAATACCTTAAATTTAACACGTTAAAAATTTATACACATTGCACAAAACAACACTCGCCGCCATCTAGCAAATGCTGGCAGTAGCCAAGCAAAATTAAAATTCCTTTAGTGCTCGCACTGATGCACACAGGAAACTGTTGTCTCTTTCAATATCTATTATTATGCTTTGCTTACTTGAATAAATAAAAAATAGCACCTCTGAACGTTGCACACATACATTAGCAGCTGCACTTGTGTGTAATACTTATTAGTCTTCAGGAGGGTCAGTCTACGATTTACATACTTTACGTATGGCACAAATGAGTGTTCCAATCAGTCATCTATGATGATGTCGTCTTTTCTTGAAAATGGGAACTTTATCTCAAGAATACAGGGCTTCTGGTTGGATAGGAAGAGGCCATCTGGGCTGCCAGCAAGCCACGGCTGGAGAGAGTGCAGCACCAATCCAGTCTGAAAAAGACGACATATCTATAAGCGCGCACTGTTTCAGACATTTAATAGTTTCTTGATTAAAGATAAAATGGGTAAATACTATGAATAAAGGTAAAACATAAAGGTAGCACTGTGGTAATTGTATCTTCTATTTTAATTATACTAATCTGCTTCGTTACAATTCAAAGAAGGATATCGTGTGGTACCTCTATAACCTGTACAGAAACTTTATCTTGAAACTCCTTCCGGGCAACTGCTTCCATCTTTATGCCTGAAAGAAATATAACTTTTAAGTGAAACCATAAACAAATTTTTGAAGGCGTACCATATGTTGTGGCTTCCGATGAAAAGCTTGTCGTTCTCAGTAGTGTGTTTACCAAGTCAGCAGGGGCCTTTCTCGTTCTCAGTATTGTGTGCGCCATACAACATGTTATACGCACTCGTCGTTATCGGTGCCACCTGTCGGTCATAAGTATCAAGAGTAATGTTGACACAGACTGACAAATTGGCACACCACCTGAATCACTTACCTTAAATTCATAGACTGGCCCTTTGTAAGTGCACATAGGTGATGTGTGTCCTGGCGCTTCACGTTTCTCTTGTAGTATTTGGCTGACTCCTTTGATAGTAATTTGCTATAATCCTTCCTTTTTACTAGGGCCTTTGGGTACTTTTCTACAACTTCCAAGTAGTGGTATGCAGCTCTGTGTCGGTTAAGCACCCCTTGAAGCTCAGCCATGTTCTCTTCTACATTGGCAACACTTCTGTCAGCAGTCACATTGTCCATGTTTTGACTAAATTCTCTAAGAATGGTATTCATGTGACACCTCAATTCAGGAAGGCGATTTATCACATATTCTGGCTCCAGCATTGTGGGTTCTTTTCCCGCAACGTATGGATGGGTATTTTCTGAAACAAAGCGCACAAAATAACATCATAGAGTACATTAGCATCGATTATATCCCACGCGATACCCCTTTAATGTCTGTCGAGAAACAATTTGTTCACATTTGGAAAGTGCTGAATGCCTGCTTACAAAAACACAACATCGTAAAAGATGCAATACACATATGCGTATGCTGTCACAAATTTTCTTACCGCCAAACAGCTCTTCAATAGATGCCTTGTCATTAATAAATGACGTCTTTGGTGGCCGCCCCCACTGCTGTGGTTGTGACGTTGTGGACACG
This sequence comes from Dermacentor variabilis, assembly GCF_050947875.1. Classification (NCBI taxonomy): domain Eukaryota; kingdom Metazoa; phylum Arthropoda; class Arachnida; order Ixodida; family Ixodidae; genus Dermacentor; species Dermacentor variabilis. Next base: position 120,689,438 of record NC_134570.1, read on the forward strand.
TCCTCACTTTCGTTGATGTATATCACAACTGCTGCGCAGTGTTTGCAGTTTCCCGAGGCCCCGTACCGACAAGTGCAGCTTCCACCACTCAAGGCACGGTCGGCCTTGTTCAGCTGCAAGAAGTAAATTTTGTAACTTCGCCATGAAGCTTTAACACCGCTTTTTTTTAATGTGCATTGAATAGGGCACAAAACTATTGTTCCTAATAGCCTTACGAAGCAATTCATTGTGATTCGCCTACTGAGGATGAGTTCCCATATGCACATTTTTTAATCTATTATTAAATTTGGAGCACGATGCATGTCACTGATGCATACCTCGTTGATTTAATTAATCTTATTGTCATATGTGCCAAAGCTTCCTTGTGGAGTATGAACAAGGTCATGCTGCAGTAAGCCGGATTAATATTTAACATCCATGTTTTTTTCATATGCTCTGAAATATTAGTTTTACATTTCAGTGGCGCTAACATTATAAGCAATGTGTGCTTCTAATTTTCATGGGAATTAGACACACTCATAGTAGATGCAGACAATTGTATGTGCGCATATGGCTGAGCGTATACATTAAGTAGTGCAAGGGATCGACGCTGCGATTGAAACTAAATGGCATGAAAACACTCGGCATGATTACCTTGGCTACATATCTCGATCTGGTGGCCAATCAATCGTCAATGTGCGAACTTCCGCGCATCCGCGAGAAAAGTGATTTCCAACCAAAAGACTTTCCACCACGTATTGGTAAAGCAAAGTACTGCTCCAACTTAACACTTCCTCCGAACGCCTCTAATCTGCGAACGCTCGGCACTAGTCAAAGCTCTTGAGTGGCAAGAATACATTTCCTGTCCGTGATGGGATTGGGGGAACTGTGATGACATGATGATTTCAAAGGAATCTTTAGAATGGCTTTGTGCTCGCGCTTCCTTCCTGGAGGATCGCACTTGAAATTGTAGTCAGTAGACTGAAGTTTTTGGTCGAGAAAGAGTCTTGCCGGGAAGCCGACCTGCATATTTTGTAAATTCTCCATGTTGTTTAGAGCTATTTATTTTGATGTACGAAGCGCACTGCGTGGCGGCTGCAGGTGTTCTTCTTCGGTTCAGATTGCCGGACACGGTTACCCGAGTCTTGGCGGCCGGAGCGCCCCAAGGTCGTGCCGGTGCCTCGGCAGTTGTAAACAAAGTACTGCGGTTGCTTGGCAGAACATAGCAGTCAAGTACAATTTTGTGCAAGTTGTTTAAAAGAGCCTTTTAGTCATTCGAAAATATATGGAGCGTATCATCCGTGGCCAGTAAGGCTTTGCAAGCGTGTCAAAATAGCACAACGGAAGAACACGTTTAGTCTACGGTAAATCAAATGGTCGGCCAAGAACACCTACGCTTAACGCTTAATAAGCTCAGCCATGCCTGGACACTGAATTGAGCTGCTTAATCAAAGCATAATATGATAGTTGAGTGTACTCACGTCCAAAGATACGCTGTAGTTGTGTTTGCCTTGCTGCGAGTGACACTTCGCCCGCACAGTCACACCGGCGATTTCTTTCACGCTGTTAACGTGCCCGGCAGCGTAGAGCTTTTCGCCTTTACGACGAATGGCTGGGCGTATCCAACCGTCTAATCTTGAAATTGGTGTGAAGCCACACAGCAAAACTTGCGCCATTTGATTGTTTTAAAACAAGTATGAACATGCGACCACGTTGGCACTCGGCGGGGGCAGCCTGAGTAGCGTGGAACGTCAGTGTCAGATTTGACGGAGGGTGCCGCAAGAGGCGCTGTAGTCGCTGCTCGGACGCGCCGTCTGGGCAGTGTCAGGTGCCTATAAACATTCGTCAAGTGTCGTACACCGCAGGCCAAGGAGGTGATAGTTTCTCACTAGAGACATGCGCTGTGCACTGAAAGCGGGACACTCAAATATAAAGTACTGAAGTGTCTCGCAGAGGCCAGAAGACGTACACAATGGACTTCCCACATGTCCTCGTCTGTATAAACGTTCGTGCACGTTCACGCAGCCAACCCTCAGCTTGAGTAGTTGAGCTCTAGCGCGACGAGGCAAGTCTCCACCGCGAACACGTGGCGGGAACGTTCTATTTGCAACGCGCAGGTCTGGATGCTGCTTGAGTAGGAGGCGACGGATCAGCAGACGAGCGTCACCAAACTTGCACAAAATTCTGGGATCATGCAAGAAATCACGCACTCACTTCGCACACCTGCCCTGAGGTAATGGCGGCGCTGCTTGGAATGCACCTGGGGCGAGGGTACGCGCATACGCATAGCGGAATGGGAAATAGGTCCATTCAGTGAGCTCTCGTTGGCCTACATTGATGGCGTGGTTGCAGACACGTGTCAAGGTCCATCTGAACAGGTCGCGAAGCTTGGAACAAAAAGCGTGCCAAAACGTATCCCCGGGGATATCAGTTAGTGTTGCACGAATCAACGCGAGTATGTGAGGGGGGGGGGGGGTGGCACAAACACTGAAACTAGAAAACCTATGTGAAAAAGTAAATGTTCGAAAATTCTTTATCGGAATACTGAAAGACGAGCAGATTTTCTGTTACATATATTTTTCCTGCACTAAAAGAACAAAGGTTGATTTTTTTCAATTTTACAATTTGTTCTTTTAGGTGGCCCCTACCGACAGGTTATTCTGGCGCAGGAATTGGCAAGTCAGCTATTACGTCGTGAGGATTGGCGTTGCTCGCTAGAACGGGGTGGTTTCGTGCGAATTTATTATTATTATTATTTCGTTGACGATGAGCAAAAGGAGAGCGAGGTGAAAGCAGGAGCCAACCTTTCTACAAGTGAACTTGTCTTCTTCAAAGCGACATATGCTTTCCTCGCCACAGTATATATAGGTGGGATTCTTCAAAAGGGGGAGGGCGTAAGCCGGCTTGTGCGGCAACGAGCGAAGGTGCGTTATCGTGCCGAATTGAGAATAAAGGAGCGTTGTGCACAAGATCAGGGACCCTGCCATCTGTCAATCCCTTGTCAACGCCCGTGTGTCAGCCGGAGTGTCAACGGCGTGCACAGCAGCCCTGTATTACCTCTTTCTCTGGTGATCGTAGGCTATCGTGTCTCTGAAAGAGATAATAGAAGAAGCAGCAGGAACCGGTGCTTGGTAAACAAAAAGAAACAATGTATCGGTGAAACAGGACAATCAGTCAGCGTCAGATTAAATGGAGATCGCGCGGACACAGGTAAGAAGCTCCCAAAGCCGTCGCCAAGCATTTCAGCCAACCAGGTCATAACTTTGATGAACTTAAACTCTACATCTTACAGTTAGATTGCCGTTCTGAACGGGAAAGCAAATACAGACAATCATATCTTATCCATAAGTTCAAGTGATTGCAATCAATAGGCATAAACGTTCCAAAGATTAATTTAGAATCTATTCGCTATGCTTAATTCCAAGCTATAGGCAACAACACATAGTTGGATTTCTTTTTCTTTTTTTCCTTCTTTCCGTTTTTCCCCTTTTATTTATTTATGTATACTATTACAGTACTTTAGTTTTCCTTTATTCTTTCTTTTTTTAACAAGCACCTGTTTCTGCCGCTCCTTGTGTTATCTCTTTCAGAGACACGATAGCCCATGACGACCAGCGAACCAGGTAATAGAGGGCTGCTGTGCACGCCGTTTACACGCGGGCTGACACACGGGCATTGGCACGTGATTGACAGACGGCCGTGCCACTGGCCTTGGGCACGAAACGAGAAGAACGGGAGTGAACCGAGGGGAAGCATTGAAGTAAAGAAACGATAAATTAATGGAAATGAAAGTGGATAAAGAACCCACTCGCCGCACGTGGCCAACGATCCCACAAACTTCGCAAGGTAGTGGGTCGTACTAAAACCCATGGCAGGTTGTTTCTTCATCCACATTCATTTTCAATAAATTTTCGTTTATTACTTCAATTATTATGCCCTAGCAATTTCTCCTATGTTGTCATTGGTGCCAGTGTTTGCAGGCTTCCTATGGTAGGCCTTGTGCACAGCACTCCATTAATCTAAATCCTACACCCTCGCCGCTATGACACCTTCACTCGTTGCCGCACCCACCCGCCTTACGCCGTCTGGCCCTTTGAATGCCCACATATATTTACTGTGGCGAGGAAAGCTTATGTCGCCTTGAAGAATACAAGTCCGCTTGTCGAAACGTTGGCTCCTGCTTTCACCTTGTTCTCATTTCGCTCATCGTCTTGAATTTCATTCTCCAGCCTTGCCCGTGTTTTCCCTGTTATTTCCTTGCGTGTTTGTTCAAAGTGCGGCGTACGCGTCGCTTCAAATTTTGCGTAACCGAGCGCACTGCATTGATTGGTGAAGGGTGTGAGTGCTGGTTTTTGTTATCGTGCAAGTTCACGCTGCGTCATCCGACACGCTTGCCTCGTCGTGACGGTGAATGCGGAACGCCCCGCGATGAAACGTCGCGCTATGTTCGTTTATTCTCCGTAACACAGGCTCTGAGTGTACGATGGGCAAGAAGATTAGGAAGTGAAATGTTTTATAAATGATAATGTGGGTCAGTGTTGGCTTCTCTGATAACTGTTGTACATGAATAGATGGTGCGGGCACGGAATCGCAAATGATTCTGTAAAGAGGATTCGCGTAGAATGCCATGCATTACGACTGTGTTTTGTTTGGTCAGTTATATTGCTTACATTATTCAGGAAGAATAAAAGTGAACTTGATGTTGAAAGCTCTTTGGCAGTGTCATTTATTTCCATCCTATTTTTTCATCTTCCTAAGGAAGCTACTGGAGCTATTGCCCTCATTAACAGCCTAATTACGTGCGCCACTCCTAATAGTTAAAGCACACGCTGGCGTTTCAGCTGAGACGAGTCGCAAGCTGACGTCAGCCTCAAAAGAAAAATAACTACTGTCGTAGCAGCCGTAATGCCGTGACGTCACCGCCATTTCCGGTTGTGAGGTTACTTTTTTTCTTCCTTTTATTTTTTGCTTGCTGTTAGTTGTCCCCACGACACGTGGATGGCAACGGTTACAACAAGCCCCATTTTCTTGACATACGGGCTTCAATGGAAGCTTCGCTACCAGTTTACATATACCTTGCACATGTGCTTGAATGAATGTGGATGAGGCACGACGACTAGACTGAGTCAAGCACTAAAATCTGGAGAATGCACCCGCGTTTTTCCGGCTCCGTAATGTTTGGTGGCGCCAGATTTGACAAATATTGGAACTAACGTGAAACAGCTTGATATTTTTTGCTAAAATGTCGCTACTATCGGAAAGCGCCTGGGAGGTTTATTATTTATGGGAAATGTTTTGCTTCAAGCTCTGATTAGTTAAACTAAAGAGTGCTAGTAAATACAAGACGTTGTAAAACTCTACTAATGTGCAACGCTAGTGGCAAATTAGCGTGTACATGAAAAAGAATGTCAATTTTCACCAACCTGGAAAGCAGAAAATTGAGCTAAGTTCACTGCTCGCTTGTAGATTCCTTAATCAACATAATATAATTTTCTCTTCATACATTCCAAAGAAGGGCTTTGTGCTTGATTATCTCAAACTTCAGTGTTACGGCTTGAATAGTTTTGCATATTCTTCGGTAATGCGGGACCAAGTATACCCATAAATTGCAAATTTCAGATAAAGATTACTCATGAACTCCTCATCAGAGCTCAAAAACACTTCAAATAGATGATAAGTGCACTGTAGCCTATAACACCACTAAATATTATAGTTCTGCGCTGAAAAGGAAAACAAAGATGTTTGTTCATACTCTTTTGTTGTTTTGTCCAAGCTTATTTGCGCCTATGTAAATTTCTGATTGCTTGACACAGAATATCTCTTACAGAAATCTTCTATAATGTTTCATTAAAACGTACAGCAAACTTCATATTGTTATGTTAAACAGTCTTGCCGGAAACGCATCTTAAAGGGGGCTAGCACAGAAAAAGCGCCGTTTCTTGCTCACACTGTTTTGATTGCCGTCAGGTAATGCTTCAGGCTAGGCGATAATACTAGGTGTCCGTGAAAAGCGCCGACAGTAAGCTTTCTATTGCAGTGTAATTCATATCCGTTCAATAAGCGCAGAAAACAGTTTCAGCTAGTCCGACGTTCCACAGAACGTAAAAAGAATAAGTGTATCTGCTAATGGCACATGACATGCATTATTTTTCTTTCATCACTGTCCTTGTAGACCCTTCCGGCATTAAAAAAAAATAAATGGATAAGTAGATAAAATACATAAATAAATAGAACGCTAGCTCTGAAGCGATGAGACTTTACATCAACGTGCGAATGTATGACGTCACTTCGGTGGATGGATGTCGGCGGGAGATATGTCAAAGAACATGTTTTGCAGCATTAACCAAAAGGAAAACGGGGAAGTGTTGAGTGGGAAAATTTAATATCTTCGTCGGAAACTCGAAACGTTTTTAAGCTGTGTATGGAATGTGCGTATCCGGTGTGGGGATTTCCAAATCAAGCGAGCACAATGCGACATGTCATTGGCATAAGCTTCACGGGATTTCCCTTCACAAGCGTAAGTTCAGCTTATTAGAGGGAAGAGTGGGATAGGTGAGAGGAAACGAAAAAGACGTCCGTTGCATACCAAGTCATAAGAGAGTCATGCTGTGGGGCATCGGCAGCTGCTTTCGCTGTCCTAATTTACAGAAGTGCGTTCTACATACGCAGGCCAACCACTCGGTAGTTAACTGCTTCTTGGATTGCTGAAGGCCCATGCAAGAACATTTTTCCGCATGTATCCTCGAACTTTATTCGCAACAGACGAACAAGCTAATAAATAACTTTCACGTCGAGAGGAAGAAAAAACGTGCACCCTAAGGGAGAGGCGTTCTTTTGTGTAGGATCAAATCGCGGCTCTATGTGGTGGTCGTGGTGATGTCGCCATAGGGGTTAGGGAAGAGGGACGGTTCGGGGAAAAAAAGGCATGTTTAGAGGCCGTGCGTTTTGAAGGGAAGAGGTTCCAAGAAGGAGTGCCCCGTCAAAGAAATGCGATTCTCAACAGTTTCACGGAAGCGTTTATAAATGACCAACCTGCCATGGAAGGTGACAAGCACCTCATTGGCCAGTGTGCTGTGCGAGGGAAAGGAAGAAAGCGACCGTCGGCTCACGAACGTTCAGAATTTCACTAAGACGCCTGGCTTCTTTGAGTGCGGATTTGCACTGCAGTCTCCGCTCCGAGCAAAGCCATGCCAGCCGCAATGGGAAGCTTCGCCTCCTGCCTACGAACGTCGGCTCGAAAATCTCGGCGAGTGCGTTGCACCGTGCCCAGCGGTCGCGTGGCGCTCCAAGACATGGTGGAGTCAGCAACACCAGATAATTGCGTGGCCTCCAAGCGAGTTGCAGCAGGCGACGCTGTCAGCGGAACTTCAGCACCCGTAGCCCGGAAGCGCACTGCACACCGTGGTGGTGAGCATGCTTTCATTTCTATGAATATGTCTTGAGTTTCTGCTACAGTTTGTTACTTAGTGGGAAAGTTTATTTCTCTTCATATGATATTCTTTAGATGCGCAATTATTAAACAGGCTGTATCCGTTATCGTGTGGCATGTTTTATCAATCATGCGTCTCCTTTTCGGTTAATACTAACAGTATCAAATGCCAACGTTACTAACAGAAGCATTCCAGTATTTTGGTATTGTTGCTCGATAATGCGTTTGAAATTATTATTGAAATTTTCGATATTACAACTACAGCAGTAACTTAGGCACAGTGTGTTCACTATATTCAAGCACACGAATGTCAAATATTTTCCCGATGCGCGGTGCTATTTAACACGTTTGAACGAAAGCGCACGAGATAAGAACAGATAGCCTACCGGGTGTACTTCTTGCATGCCGCCGCAGAGCTTCTCTCAGACACGCCATGGAAGGACTAATTAAATCTTGTGATCAAACATTTCTATCAGCAGTATGACGGATCAAAGTTCTACGCGGTTTCTCTGTTGCACCATGTTCTGGTTCGCGTAAGGTCAAAATATTACGATGCGATTTAAATTGGTTTGGCTTTGGCACTGTCATTACCACTGTCGTAAATGTGCACAATGACGCGAGACTTGTTGCTCGGAGTAAATGAGTGCCCATACTGACATGAATTCTTGTTAAATTTGATGCAACCGTCATGTGTGGTGAATAGAGCCCGCCTACTCCCATGGAATCATTTTGGAGAGCAGCTGTCGTCGTTGTGAACGCTGTTTTTTTTTTTTCGGGGCTTTCATTTTAGTGAAAAAAGAAATATACCCACGCAACAGGCAGCTAAACGTGAAACATCTAAACGGATGTTTTCGAGCGTGTTCTAAAACGTATACTATCGGTATGTGTACCCCAAGTCTAATAAATTAAATTTAGTGAAATAATTTATACGAAAAAGTTCGGCAGCAGGTTACGCTTCTGTAACATGTGAAGGAGGAAGCCTGCTGCACATTTGGTACTTAATTAAGTAATGTGATCGGAGGAGTCAGACTCCTCGCAAGGATTAACGAGAAGCAGTGTGAAGTGCACGTATGGCAAGCCGTTGTGTGCGAGCTTCGGCCATACTGTCTACGTTGCCGTCTCGCATCGTCGCTTTGCTGCTTTCCCCGCTCGGCTGCTTTCGCCGCTCGGCCTCTTCGGCTCGTCTTCGACGCTTATCTGTGGCTTCGCGCCCTCGTATAACGGGGTGACACTCGCGCCGACTAGGTTTGTCTTCGACTTTACGTTCTGTCCTCTGGGCAGGTGAAATTAACACTCGCGGTCGAACGCCTCGGTCTAACCGCTTCGCACGTCGAACCTCGTTGATCGGTCGTCTGGCATCATCGGCTTTAGCGTACTTCCCAGGGAGGTATGCAGTGCTTCGTTGATGGTTCGGATGCTTGTGTTTAGTCTGTTTATTAGTGAAACCTTTGCTGTCCTGTGTTTTCTATGGGTCAATTCAATGAACGTGTGAACTATTCGATTCACTTTGCTCAGAGCTTGTATCCTCTCTCTTAAGGCGGTATGAAATATTCCTTACGTAGGTATTGGTCCTTGCATCTTTACTTGCTTGCGGAGGTATCAGCTATTGCTTCTGATAATATTTTTGTACAGCGTAGCAAACGTGGTCAACATATATGGCTACATTGGTGTTGCCGGAGTTTATGCGCGATATGCTGCTGATGCCTTTTCGCATTGTTCATATAGGTTTATTTCATCGTGTTTCATGCGTACAGCACTGGTTAACCAGCCGCTCACGGGAGACAAAGCGTGGCGCCACTACACAGTGAAACTTGTTATGCGCGTAGATTGTTTCCCGGCAGGCATTACATGCATCCATGCAACTTGGATGCGTACTCAACAAAACTAGAATTTTGTTAAGCTCCCGCGCGTTCCAACCAGTTTTTATTCTTTTTTACCCCTCTAACTTTGTGTGCTTATGTAAAAGAATGCCGGCACAAATGTGTCCATAGTGCAAGGATATTGAGCGATGTATTCTTGGCTGAACCTATACTTGAACTTGCTTTATCGCGCGGTGCCCTCAATATCGGTAGAAAAATAGCAATTCTGACGTTTGGCCTGCTGCATGGGTAGGTGCGCGAACACGGTTTTCACAGGTATCCTAAACTCGGTGAACTGGTGCAAATCGTCGCTGTACCTGTCTGGCGTGAAGTGTTCCGAGATCAAAACAAAACGGTCACATGATAGCCAGTCCTTGCAGTACACTTTCCTCTCGCAAGCCTTACGCTTGACGTGCCCCTTGGGAAACGTGAAAACGGACCATGACGATGCACTGCTTGCTTCCTTCGCTCTGCACCACAGCGGTACATGGGTGCTGCAGTGGCATTGTTGGAGCCGCTGTAAGTCGAACAATTCCAATGCCAAGCTGAACAAAGCAGAAGTTTCCCGAATGCGCGCGCAGCTGAAACATAGTTCGTCGCCGGGCTATCGGTGTTCGTACGGCAAGCATGCAGCGTGTGACGTCATGGCTCGGGAGTGTGCCAGTGTTGCGCGATTGTCATACTGTTCGAGCGTAATAGAAAAAGATAATGAAATTGCGTGCTAGCGCAAATGCGCTAACTTTTGCCATTGCGTTCTTGAACGCAAAAGAATTACGTGTCGAAATTCCGATTTTTATCTAAGATTGGATGTCCAGCCCCCTAAAGGAATATCAGGTGGTCAAATTTTTCTGGAAGTCCCCAGTATGGCGTGCCTCATAATGAAATCGTGGTTTCGGCAAGTAATGCCCCCAAGGTAAATAAATTATTAAAATAATAGCTGCTTTAGTCATACGGTAAAACTCAACAAAAAGCTGCATTGGGTTCCTTTTCTATACCTGAATCATTTTTTCCTAAAATAGCAGTTCATAGGTACTACTCGGGCGTGTTTTTCTTTAATTACCATAAACATTTTGGCTGCGACGGAAACTTACTTTTATCCGTATTTCTTTTTGTTACTGTGGGTATCGAGTGTTATTTTGACTGCTACGGCTCCTATATTCGAGACACCTAACCATCGGCCTCCCGTTTCTTGTGCAATGCGCAGGCGTCCCCCTCAAGCGTTTCAAACGGTGCCATCAGTTCGACGACCCTGCTGGGGGAGCCAACACCGGAAGTGGCCCCGAAACGTCGTCACGTGAGCTGGATGCCGACCGCCACCTGGTTTCAAGCGCTGGAATTCCTCGAACACCGCCCCCTTGTACATCGTATGACGGATTCATGGAGCAGATAATGGCGCTGGAAGACGACGAGTGCAACCTTCCAAAGAAGATGAAAATGCTCAGCCTGGAAAATGAGAACTCGAAGGCGTGCAATAGCATCCGCCTAGAATAGCGAGGACGTGAAAATGTGACTGTCCCGTTTGGCCCATGTGTCCGTCAGCGTTTCTTGAATGTTTGATGCCACTTATAAAATATGTTACACCGAGCAATAAATCACAGCATTCTTTTGGCTGCCGCAGAACACTGTGAGTCGTGTTTCTTCTTTACAGTCTTTCAAAGCGTACGTCGCTCACTCTAGGCCATTTCGCATATTTGCTGAAGTTAGAGCAGGAAATATACAACCTACATAAACACCCGCAGTGCACTAAAAACAACATAACATATGTTCATGTGTGTTTTATTTTAGCGCTTTAGTTTCAGCCATAATATGCTCGACCAAGTATGGTCCACAACAAATGTATTTATTGAGTTTATGTAGCCTATCACTCTTCTCTGTCATGGATACATTAGATCTTCATCGTGAGCATCTACCAGACGCGATGGACATATACTCTTATAGGCCAGGCAAAATGACTTGCTCAAACAATATTAAATGTTATGGTAAGTTTCCTGATTTCGCTGTCACTAACAGTGCTTTGACAAATGAGGAATATTGCTCACGGTTCATTACACGTATTAAGTTGTATTGGCACAGGGATGCAAGTTTATTTAGCAATAATAGTAGATATCTTGATGGCCACTCGTTTCGTAACTGGTCGGTGGGAGGGGACGAAGTTAAACGCTTTTTCTCGATTTGATGTGTTCTACTTAAGCTGAGCTTATCAGATTTCAATGCCACTGCTGATGGCATGAAAATGTAAACAGACATATTGATTCACGAGTGCAGCAGTTTTAAAAGGCGAACAGATAATTATGTACCAATATGTTCTAGAGGAAACTTAGGCAGCATGGACGGTGGGTTGAAAAGGGAGCTTGCGGGTACACTTTGAAACTTATGCGGAAGGGTGCAAAACTACGGTTGAAGAAGATAACAAAACATTGGGGAAATGAGTGATTATAAGCTTTTTAGTGCCAGAAATATATCTACTAAGACGATGCGGAATTAGTTAAAGGCTGCTAAATAAGGTGCCAAATTGTCAATGCATCGAGCAACTCAAGCGCACAGTCATGTCCTTTGATCAGACGATCAAACTGTTCAGTATAACTTAGTTCCTTACAGAATAAACTAGGGGATGGCGCGCTTGCACAAGGGTGTCCTTTCCTCTATATCGTTTCTTTCTTCATTTCATTTACACCGCATTCTTACATGCATCACACAAAAAACTGTTCGGCACGTAGTCGAAGGCTTCTGTGGGTCGATAGTCAATATACATATATTAGCAGCTACAAAATTTAATACAAATCTACTCCCTAGGGATAAAATTAAAAACAATCTTACGATGACAACCTGATGCAACTAACGAAAACGTAGTAGAGTATACGTACAAGTACAACGCACGCAAAAACATAGAAATATTTTTCTGAAAGTGGTTTTAATGTGTTGAAGCCAATGCCGCAGCAAGTGGCGAAGTATACCGCAAAAACTGTAATGAAGTAGTACTTGATAGGCACAGCTTTTAACAGCGAATACAAAGTTGGTTGCATTTTTACTTGATGCATTAAATTCCAAATTTTGACGCGATGAAAGTCAGCCAGTCGTTGAACATACGTGTAATGAGAGACGGGTATGTTAACATTTATTTTTGTTACATTCTTTGTATTTCGATTAGGTACAATGAGCGAGTGTGGAAAGAATGAATCATTTCCATGAATAACGTTGTTAATCAGAATGATATCTTTAATTTCGGATGCCTGGAGAAATGGGCGTGTGCCTATACGGCTGATTAGCATAGTGTTATTATCATGTAGGCTTGTATAAGTTATGTCGCGCTTTCGGTGGTTTATGTGTTTCTCAGGATAGGGTAATTATTAAAAGCCGGCGACCTGCAGCACGAGACTACATGGATGGCTAGGTCGCTAGCACGTATTGTGCCGCATCTTCACGAATAATGGATTGCATGCATCTATTTAACAACGCCATGCGAACCATGCGTTTAAAATAAATGATGAAGGGCAGAACAAAGACGAGGCTGTCAAGCCAGACATGGAAAATGACGAAAAACAAAGGGAAGACGGGAGATGGAAATTCAAGGTGATGAGCAACAAGGTGAAAGCAAGGGCGAACGTTTCGGCAAGTGGACTTGTGTTCTTCAGGCCGACATATGCTTCCCTCGCCACAGTACATTCAGGTGGCGTTCTTCTAAAGGGGAGAGGGTGTAAGGTGGGTGGGTGCGGCAACGAGTGCAGGTGTGTTAGCGGTGAGGGTGCAGGATTGATATTATAGAAGTGCTGTGCACAAGGCCTACCACAGGAAATCGACAAACACTGACACCAAGGACAACATAGGTGAAATTGCTTGTGCTTAATATGTCAAGTAATAAACGAAAAATTAATGGAAATGAAATTGGATGAAAAAAGAACCTGCCGTCGATGGGGTATGATCCCACAACCTTCGCAAGGTTGTGTGACGTTGGCCACCTGTGACAAGTGTTTTTTATCCACTTTCCAATCCAATAATTATTATCCAATAATTCATCGTTTCTTTATTTCAATTATTAAGCACGAGTGGTTTTCCCTATGTTGTTCTCGGTGTCAGTGTTTGTTGGCATCCTACGATATGACTAATAAAGATCGGGCCCCTCGGTTAATTCCCGTTCTTCTCGTTTGGTACAGAAAGCCAGTGACACGGCCGTCTGTCAATCACGTGTCGACGGCCGTGTGTCAGCTGGCGTGTCAAAGGCGAGCACAGCTGCCCTCTATTACCTGTTTCGCTGGTGGTCGTGGGCTATCGTGTCTGTCAAAGAGATAATGGATGGAGCAACCGAAGCGGGTGGTCGTGAAAAAGGAAAGAAATAATTAAAGATAAAATAAAAGGAAATACGATATTTATTTATTTATTTTTAAGCACTACGACCCATGGTCGAGATTTTAGCAAGGCGCGAAATGAGCGATACATGATCTGATACAAAAACATGGGCGCACAAGAGAGCAAAAGAAGAAAAATTTATACAATACATTCCATGTACTGACAACTATGCACAAGTATACACAAATAAATACAGAAAAGACATATCCATAAATAAACATGCATACACTTCCATACGGTATGCACGCCTTTCGTTCGTACAACGCAATGAATGTACAGAGCAGCTTAGCGAAGTACAAAAACAAAATATATATATAAAGAATGGGATTTATGTGCCCATGCTTCAGAGAAACTCAGCCAGAGAGGGCTGGAACAGTTGTTTGTTTCTTAATTCCAATAACAAATCAATCTTGGGAAAAATTAATATTTAAAACAGTTCTTATGTGTTTGGTGCGGTTTTAATGTTCGATCATGCCGTTGTCTGGTGTTATAAGCAGAGGAAAATCGCATAACTGAAGATGCATAAACCTTAGCATGCCCCGCTAATATTTGACATAGGAATTTGAAACGGGAATGATGGTTTCTCGTTGCTAGAAGTTTTTGGTTAGCTCTGGTTAACAAGTCTGTTGCAGATGTGCGGTCATAACGATTGTATATAAATCTGAATGATTCCCACGTTTTCAATATTTGTTTTTATAAGTGGATCCCCGATAACAACGGTGTAATCTAACCTAGACAGAATGACAGGTTTATACGCAAGAAGACGGGCTGTAGGAGCGGACAGCTTCAGAGCCCTGCGAACGAAAAATAGTTTGCTTTGTGTGTTTGCTCTGTCATTGCGAGTCGCTAAGCAGGAGTGGAGGCGCACGCTCCGTTGTTCTAAACTAAAGGGCAAGTCGGACTCTTATCTCGCCTCTGTGGCTCGAAAAAAAGCCTTGCCGCGCCGACCCGCTGCGTCTGCCCTAACGCCAGCGGGGTCGGCGCCGCCCGTCAGATCCGGCGCGAACCCTAGCGCCGGCGCGGCAGAAGAAATCCATCGCGCGGTCCGTTGAACCACGCAGCCTCCAATAACGGAAGTGGTCGTGAGGGCGAGAAGATTACCGAAGACGAGTATCACAGTGGGAGCTGGACGAAGTTGGAGGCGCAGCGCTGGTGCGCACGCCAATCACTCGGAAACGACACGGACCGCTACCGCTACGGGATCCGTGCACTGTGAGAGGGAGAGACCTCGGTTCCGCGCCAGGCCACCACCACTCCCTAAACGTAAGCCGCTGCTGCAACTTCCATCCAAAGATTACAAAATCATCCTCCGACCACAAAGAGCAGTCAGTCTGCTGAGCTACGGTGCGACAGAACTATTTAAAGCAGTCTGCGTCGCGACGCAAGTGAATCCCACCGAAGTCGTCACCGAGGATCAACTCCGGGTGCACCCTACCAACAATATGGCGCTGATTAGCACCCCTTCTAGTGATAGGGCTGACGGATACATCAGATTGCAAGTCATCAAAATCAGGCAGCAAGAAATACAAGTTTATGCCTACGCTCCGGCGCCTGAGAACTCTACCAAAAGGATACTGTACCACGGGTGTTTTGACGAAGATGATGCAGCCATCTTTTGCGAACTACGAGCCAGAAATAAGGGCACCCAAATCGTCGGAGCCAGGCGACTGGGGAAATCCAAACACATTGTGGCGGTATGAAACAAGGGAAGTCCGCCGGACTACGTAAGGTACTGCGGAGCCGCGTACGTCGTTTGCAGTTTCCTGTACCGGGTAGAAGCCTGTTTTAACTGTCGGAAAGTAGGCCATCGAACAGACGTGTGTCCCCAATAACAAAAGGCAAAATGTAAGAGATGTGGTGATGAGACACATGCCACACCGGAGTGGGGCACCAAGCCCGCATGCGTAGCTCGGTGCATACTGTGTAAGGGTGGCCACCCCACCGGTGGTAGGAACTGTAAAGTACTATTCCCGTGTACAACAGCATAGCAGCAACGACAAGCAACAACAGCACAGTCCACGAGAAGCTAGTGACCAGGAGCGCACGGCTCGCAC
The DNA here is from genome assembly GCF_050947875.1 of Dermacentor variabilis. Classification (NCBI taxonomy): domain Eukaryota; kingdom Metazoa; phylum Arthropoda; class Arachnida; order Ixodida; family Ixodidae; genus Dermacentor; species Dermacentor variabilis. The sequence goes on from NC_134570.1 coordinate 120,705,103, forward strand.
CACCTCGGCGCCCGAGTCCAGCCAGCAAAACACGGGTTACAGGGACGCGGTACGAGGCATACGAGGGCCCAAGGTGATGCAAGACAGACAGCAAGACGCGATCCCGGGCAGATCAGACTTCCAGCAGAGGGACGGCCGTAGCACGCAGTCGCTCCTCCAGCCATGGCCGCGGGACCAACCGATCGACATCGCTGGCCAGGGTCCAGCACGGACAAACACAGCGATTGGCCCGGCAGTCCCCTGCTGCCAGCACAGACCGGGGGAGAAAGCCTTGCGGAGGGAGAAGAAGTCAACGAAACGGTGAGAGGGCTAGCCGCAGAAGTCAAGGAGCTCAGAAAACAGCTAGCAGCCGCTAAGAATAAAATCCGAGCGCTAGAAAATCCCACTCCCATCCTGGTAACAGCTACAGCTAGAGAAACTGCCGCATCCGTACACAGGAACGCAGAGGCGAGCATGGAGGTGGATAAGGCACGTAATGCTAAGAGGAAACGAACGTCAGATATAGACTCCACTGCACAACCCACGAACAGCCTCGAACAAAGAGTCGAAGCAGTCGAACAAACAATGACAAGCCTAGCGAAAAGCATAGAAGAAAGGTTCAACACAATACAGTGTGTAATGCAAGAAACACTCAAAGCCTTCCATCACATGCTTAAAACCGAAATCATCAGTATGCTACCCATTTTAGGCAGCAACGCAGAGACTCCGCAATCCTCTCTCCCGCCATTGAACATGGCTACGAGTCACGCAGGACGACCTCACTACGGGCACGGCATCCCCATAGATGCACCCCACGCCAGGTTCATGGCATTCCGCATAGGGGATGGCGGAACAAGTTAGGATATTACAGTGGAACTGCAGGTAGTTTGCCAAAAAGAGGGCAGCGCTGCAGTTCGCAATGGCGGACCTCGAGTCCAAGCTCGATGTCATCGCGCAACAGGTAACAGAATCGGCAGTGAAAATAACGGGCTATACCCGTTTTAATTAGCTCTCTACAAGCAAGAAATCGAGCGCAAGAACAGCCATTGCTGTGCATCGAAACATCACCGCAATGCAAATCGACTTAGAAATCGGAAATCTGCACTACACATTTGTCCAGCCAATGCCGAAAAACAGGAATGAATGAATATTTGATGTTTAATGGCGCAAGGGCCAGATGTGGCCAAAGAGCGCCATGCTAATGTATAATGAGTTCGCAGTGCCTGATGGGTTATATGATCTTAATGCGCCGTGGCTGTAAAGGGTCCTAAAGGAGTTGATGGAAATTCCACATAAGATGTACAAGTAATAAAATTATGAGAATGACTATTGACGTGTACTATGAACTATAAAATGTATTGAGAAAGAGTGATGCAATATATAAAATATGTGATTGTCTAGAGCACTACTGCCTCACCGGGGCCCTTGAAACGCAAGGGCCTAGAAGCATGTGCTATACAGAGAAGCGATCTTAGCGATATCCTCTGGAAAGAGGATGCGCTAAGAAATGAATGGGCTTGTAACTTGTAGCACAACATCTTTTAAGAAAGCGAGGACTCCTTTGGTCTTAAAAAGCGGTTCTACACCAAGAAACATGGCCGGATGCAGAGGGACGTGATGGCTGTATGCAAAAGGAAAATGTTTTCTCCTGTCTCTTTCGGCTTCCCGGCACTCCAGGAACACATGGAGGACGGTCAGCCGGTCGCCACATCTACCCCAGGTTGGAGGCTCGTTGTCGGTCAAGAGAAAGTTATGAGTGCCAAATGTGTGTCCTATTCTCAGTCTAGTGAATAGGAGATCTGTTCTTCGTGTTTTCGTATTTGGGTGCCAGAAACCTAACTTCGGCTTAACTAGGTGAAGCTTATTGCTCGTTTCAGCGTCCCACAAGCGTTGCCAGTGGCTTCGCAGTTTTTTCCTTAGGAAAGGCTTGATGGCTATGGCAGGGACAGCAGCAGAACGACTACCTTGCGATGCTATTGATTTGGCGATCTCGTCGGCGAGCACATTTCCCTCGATTCCTCTATGGCCAGGAACCCAGCATATTACTACATGCCTATGTGATAAGAAGATGTTACATACTAATGAGTAGAGTTCATTGAAGACAGGATTCGTTTGCTTTTGAAAAGAAATGAATGCTTTTACAAGACTTTGCGAGTCTGAATATGATGGCTTTCTCAAGTTTCAGTTTCTTTACTTGTTTGACTGCACTCAGTACTGCGTAGACTTCTGCAGTGAAGATACTTGTTATGGGGTTCAGCACGTCAGATTCAGTAGAAGAGGGACCAACAGCAACGTCGGATACGCCAGCATGTGATTTTGACGCGTCTGTGTAAAATTCGGAGCAGGAGTACCTCAATTGAAGCTCACGGAAATGCATGGCAATTTCAAGCTCAGGAGCGTGCTTTGTGATCTCTACAAAGGATACGTCACATTCCATCACCTGCCACTGCCAGGGCGGTAATAGCTTAGCTGCAGGCATTAGGCAATGTTCAAGAAATGGGACGTCCATTTTCTCGCTAAGTTCTCTTACACGTATTGAGAAAGGTAATCTCAAAGTGGGTCTATTACGAAAAAATGTTTCACACGTCAATTCGTTAAAGGTTGTGAAACACGGATGTTCCTTATTAGAACACACTTTCAGAGAATACGTAAAGCTGATGTATGTTCTCTGAAAATAGAGTGACCACTCATCTGACTCGACATACAGACTTTAAACAGGGCTTGTTCTAAATGCGCCAGTGGCCAGGCGGATTCCCAGATGGTGAACAGGGTCTAATATCTTTAGCACGCTCGGGTAGCAGAGTGATAAACTACGGCACCATAATCTAATCATGATCGAACTTGGCTCCTGTAAAGATTCCCCCCCCCCCCAGTAAACGCTTCCTCTCACTACCCCATGTTGTGTGGGATAGGATTTTAAGTAAGTTCAGTGTTTTTAGACATTTTGTTTTTAGATATTTTATGTGTGGAATGAAACTAAGCTTGGAGTCAAGTATAATACCTAGAAATTTGTGCTCTTTGTTAAAAGGAATTTGTTGTCCGCCCATTTCTAGAAAAGGATCTGGGACCAGGCCTCTCTTTCTTGTGAAGAGAACACAAGAACTTTTGTGGGGTTGATTTTAAATCCATTTTGATCTGCCCACATGGACACCTTGTTTAGGGCCTGCTGTACCTGTCTCTCGCAGACTGTGAGGTTGCAGGATTTGAAACCTATTTGTATGTCGTCTACGTAGACGGAGTAGAAAATAGCTGTTGGTAAAGATGCACGAAGCGTGTTCATCTTTACGACAAAGAGCGTGCAGCAGAGTACGCCACCCTGGGGTAACCCAGTTTCCTGTATGAATGCACGCGACAGTGCAGGACCTATTTTCACTCGAAATGTACGGTTCTCTAGGTAGCTCTCTATTATATTTAACATATTCTCGCGGATACCTAGCGCGGAAAGATCGCGCAGGATTCCGTACCGCCAGGTTGTGTCGTACGCTTTTTCCATATCCAGAAATACAGATAAAAAAGATTGCTTGTGCACGAAGGCACCGCGAATGCTCGCTTCGATGCGCACAAGACGGTCGGTTGTTGATCGCCCTTCCCGAAAACCACATTGAAATGGGTCAAGCATTTTACTGGACTCTAGGAGATGCACGAGACGGCGATTGATCATTTTTTTCAAAAAGCTTACAGAGGCAGCTCGTAAGCGCTATAGGATGGTAGCTAGTAAGTAATGAAGTGTCTTTACCATGCTTCAAAACAGGGATCACAATAGCCTCCTTCCATTTTGATGGGAGATAACCAGCAGCCTAGATAGTATTGAGAAGTGTGAGTAGCGTGGTTTGTGTGTTGGAGTGCAGGCGTTTAAGCATATCATACATGATTCTATCGGGGCCCGGCGCAGAGCTCCGACATGCTGATAAGGAAGCTTTAAGTTCAGCAATGGTAAAAGGACGATTATAAGGATCGTTTGGCATGCATTTCCGATTCAGAGGCTTGAGTTTTTCCATTGCTTTATATTTAAGAAAGTTCTCCGAATAGTGAGTGGAGCTAGACACACGCTCGAAGTGTTCACCGAGAGCATCAGCCTGGTCTTGCAAGGTATTGCCTTGTGTGTTTACCAAAGGGAGCGAGTAAATTTGTCTCCCTCTTATGCTATTAACCCTGTTCCAGACTTTGGCCTCGTATGTATACGAGTTGATACCCGATAAAAACTTCTGCCAACTCTCTCTTCTGGCCTATCGGCGTGTTCTCCTGCCTTAGGATTTTGCTTTCTTAAAGTTAATAAGATTCTCCGCTGTGGGAAAGGCGCCTAGCAACCCCCACGCTTTGTTTTGTTTCTTACGGGCGGTCCTACATTCGTCGTTCCACCACGGGACGCGCCGTTTGCGTGCCAAGTCACTTACTTCAGATATGCATTTAGATGCGGCATCTATAATGAATGCTGTAAAGTACTCCACAGCAGCATCGATTTCTAAAGAAGACATATTAGCCCACGAGATACTAGTAAGAGTTCGGAATTTCTCCCAGTCAGCTGTCTCAATCTTCCACCTAGGAGCCTGTGGTAGATATTCGTTTTCTTTATATGTTCTTAGTAGTATGGGGAAGTGATCGCTCCCGTAAGGATTGTTGTTAACTTCCCATTCAAGGTCAGACAGTAGTGACGGGGAAACTAGGCTAAGATCTATTGAAGAGAAGGTTCTGTTTGTAATATGTGGGTTCCTTCTTATTCAACAGGCACGCACCAGAAGAAAAAAGGAACTGCTCAACAAGACGTCCTCGCGCATATATACGAGGGTCGCCCCACAGGTAGTTGTGTGCATTGAAGTCTCCAAGAAGCACATAAGGTTCTGGTAATTCATCTATAAAGGACTGAAATTCATGTTTGCTTAGTTAGTAATGTGGGGGTATATAAAGCGAGCAAACAGTGATAAGTTTGTTTAGCAGAAAAACTCGCACTGCCACTGCTTCAAGGGGTGTTTGTAGCTGTAAAGGTTGACAGGCTACACTTTTATGAGTGACAATCGCAACACCACCTGATGATGCAACGGCATCATCGCGATCTTTGCGAAACGTAACATACGTTTGGAGAAAGTTTGTGTGTTTGGATTTTAAGTGTGTTTCCTGTAAACACAGCACTTTTGGATTATGTTTGTGGATGAGTTCTTGCACATCATCAAGGTTTATAAGACCTCTGGCGTTCCACTAAATTATTTGTGTATCCATTTTTAAAGTAAATTGGTGCTGTGCATACAGAAAAGGAAGTGATGCCTCATGTTACAGAGCTCTTTCGAGGCCCTGTAATCGGGGTCTCGCCCTTTCTGGAGCGTTCGAGGGAGCCTCGCCGCTCCTTAGGCGCTTGGCGCGCCGTGAGGACAGGTGTAGTGTCCATTGCCTCTTGTGAGGTGCCGGACACATGCTCTTGCGAGCGAGAAGTTTTCCGTGAGAGTCCCGCCTCGGAAGGCAAGACCCCTGCGCCCACCAGCCCGGAGGTCGATGGGGCTCCCTGAGGGATTAGGCTGCGCCGGCTGTGGCCAGTGCTGGAAGGGGCCGGGGAGGTTGGGGCAGCCTCGGCTGCGCCCACCTTCGGGGTTGATGGTCCCTTCTGCTCGGTTGATGGAGCAGTGCTAGCTGCGACCACCGTGGGGACTGACGGCGTAACTGCCGACTCACTGCTTGTATGTCGGACAGCCGCCGGAAGCCGTTGTGACGCTGCTCCCTGACGCGCCACTTCGGTAAAGCTTTTCTTTGGCAGGTATGCTATCCGCCTTCGTGCCTCTTTGAACGATATATTCTCTTTCACTTTTACCTTTACAATTTCTTTTTCCTTCTTCCAGGAGGGGCACGACCGCGAGTACGCAGCATGATCCCCGTCACAGTTTAAACAGTGGAGGGAGTTCTTACAAGCTTCAGTGGCGTGTTCATGGGCACTGCATTTCGCACAGGTTTGACGGCCTCGGCAGCTCTGCGAACTGTGGCCGAAACGTTGGCATTTGAAACATCTGAGGGGATTTGGCACATATGGCCTGACACGGAGCTTCATGTACCCGGCCTCTAGAGACTCGGGAAGAATACTTGAGCCGAATGTGAGTATAAGGTGTTTGGTCTTGATTTCTTTGCTGTGACGCCTGATCTTAATTCTTTTGGCATTGATAACATTCTGGTCACTGAAGCCCTCCAAGAGTTCCTCCTCAGTGAGCTCCAGCAAGTCATCGTCCGAGACAACACCGCGGCTTGTGTTCATCGTACGGTGTAGGGTTACAATTACTTGGGTTCCCCCAAATGACACTAGTTTTGTCAATTTCTCATAATGTTTCTGATCGCGGAGTTCCAAGAGGAGATCACCTCTTGCCATCCTCGACGTCTTATATCCTGGACCAAAGACTTCAGTCAATGTCTTAGAAACAAGGAATGGTGATATTTTTCGAACTGGTTTAGCTGGTTTTTCAGAGTGGATTACGTGAAAACGAGGGAAGGATTCTTTTTGCCGACTAAATAACTGGAATACTTCATCCGTGCGCCCATTTTCTGAGGGCGATCAAGAAGCGGAGGGAAGGAGGTTGTCATAAAGGGATCGAATTTTCGGCAATAACGCCAGCCACCCACCGTGGAGTCCTACAAGGGGATGCTACAGGGACTGTAAGAACAGGTCCTGTAAACGCTAGGTGTACGTCTTCACTGTAACCAAATATGAAATAACCTAGGTTGGCTATTCAGACAGGGTTAACCCTTGCTGCCTGGAAAAAATGGAAGTGAAAGGAAGCCAGGAGAAGACAGGAAAGGTGGAAAGTCAGAGAAAAATGAAGGCTAGAGGGAGGGAGAGAGACAGGAAAAGGCAACTACCGATTTCCCGCGGGTGGGTCAGTCCGCGGGTGCCGTCTACGTGAAGCAGAGGCCAAAGAGGTGTGTTGCCTCCGCCAGGGGGCCTTAAAGGTCCGAACACCCGGCATCGGCTCAACCTCCAGGATCCCCCTTTCCCCGGACACGGCTAAGCCGCGCAGGGCTACACGCGGGAGGGTCCAACCCTCGTGTGCTCGGGTACGTGCTGTCGCAACACACCAAATGCCTGCTGACGCAGACGCCCCTGCGGGGGAAAAACAGGAAGCATTAATGCCTCTATATACTAAACATATATAGCCCGCCAAAATGCACTACTATCCCCTTCCACACAATCACGAGAAAAGCGAGGAAAGAGGCGGCACAAGCCCGGCTCGTCGTCCTGGGAGACTTTAATGCAAGCCATACCATGTGGGGTTACCCTAGAAATACCAAGAAGGGAGTGTCGATAGCAAGTGGGGCCTACAACCACGATTTGACCTTGCTCACAGATCTCACACAGCCGACACGTATCGGCAACAGCGTGTCACGAAACACCACTCCCGATCTAACCTTCGTCCGGCAAGAGGAGGGCGCTACGTGGTCCAGAACAGGCCTCAATTTGGGCAGTGATCTTTAAGTCCTGGACATTAGAATACCTGCTGCGGGGTATAATAAAAAGAAGAAACTGCTAGTCAAACATACCAAGTGGGACCAATTTAGATTCAAACGCAACTGTCAGGCAGTAACGAAGATTAAAGACCCAAATGAGTGGACGGAGCAGTTCCTCCAAGATGCGGAAGCAGCCACGATGGAGGTGCCCACCGAGAAAGATGGCCCCAGGCCAGACTCTAAGCTGATCAGCCTCTGGGAAGAGCAGCAGACTCTCCATGCAGAATGGATGAAGCACAAGTATAACCGCACACTTAAACTAGCACTGGCCCAGGCTGAGGCGGAAATACTCGAGTATTTATGGGAGCTAAATTCGGCTCAATGGATGCAGCTGTTCAACAGGGTAAATGGCCAGCTCGGCTCGAAGAACCCCTGGCTCTTGTTTAGACATTTGCTCGATCCCGATAGCAGCAGAGGGGCAACGGCCAAGAAGGTCAATCGGCTCCTTTGGGCGCATCCGGCCTCGGAGCAAGATATCATACAAGAGCTCACCAGCCGCTATTTTAATACAGAAACAAATGAGCTGGCCTCCGCAGAGTACACTGGCGAAGCGATTGAGAGCATAGATGCCGACATAACCGAGGCTGAGGTAAGCGCTGCGCTCGTCGATCTAAAAACTACCTCGTCGGCGGGGCCGGACGGCATAACAAATAAAATGCTGCGCAACCTCGATGACTGTACAATTAGGAGCCTAACCGGCCTCTTCAATCAGGTGTGGCGCACCGGGGAACTACCAGAGCCATGGAAGGAGGCTGCCGTAGTCTTTATTCCAAAACCTGGAAAAACGCTGCAACTGGAGAATCACCGCCCTGTATTACTTACGTCATGTCTAGGCAAAGCACTAGAGCACGTGGTTTTAACACACCTCGCCGAGCGTGTAGAAAAACACCAATTATTACCACCCACCCTCTATGGCTTTCGGCCAGCTGTGTCCACGCAAGACATCATGTGGATGCTCAAAAAGGACGTTGTGGATGCCGGAATCCCGGAAGCAGTGTACACGATCATAGGGCTCGATGTGCACAAGGCGTTCGATAACGTCAGAAACGAGGCCATACTCAAACCTATTGGACATGAATGTTGGGGCACGGGCGCAAAGATACATCATTGCCTTTCTTCGCGACTGGACAGCCAACTTCAACATTGGAGATATCAACAGCCCTCAGATCAATCTCGGCGCTAGTTGTACACCCCAGGGTGCAGTACTATCTCCTTTTCTTTTCAACTGTGCTATGAGGAACCATCCCAAGGCACAACAAGATCCCGCTCATCTGCCTTGCCATCTATGCCGACGATGTTAACATTTGGACGAGGCAAGGCAATGCCGGGGCCGTCAAACAGGCATTGCAAACAGCAGCCGGCACGGTACGAGCCTACGTGGCCGGCAGCGGCCTCAAATGCTCCTCTACCAAGTCAGAACTGGCAATGGTTGCATGCCGTTCAGGCAACAGGCTTGGTCACATGCCGGAGTCCAGTCGCGAAGGTCACCAGGGCCAGCCAGGAGCTTCGTCAGGGGAGCGATAGTGCAGACAAAATTGCGCACAAAGCGTCGAAAATAAGAGCAAAGACCTACAAAACTTCGGAGCTCTTTCACTGTAGTCGGCCGCGGAAATTCTGTGACAGCACGAAGTTTGTCAGGGTCGGGAAGGACGCCGTCTTTGGACACGACATGGCCAAGTATTGTCAGCTGGCGGGATCCGTAGCGGCACTTTTTCGAGTTAAGTTGAAGGCCGGCGGTGGTAAGGCAAGTAAGGACTTGGCGTAGACGAGAGAGGTGGGTGACGAAATCAGAGGAGAAAACTACCACGTCGTCTAAATAACACAATCACGTCTTCCATTTGAGGCCTCGTAGAATATTTTCCATCATCCTTTCGAATGTCGCGGGCGCATTGCAGAGACCGAATGGCATTACTGTAAACTCATACAGGCCATCAGGCCTAATGAATGTGTGGTATCCTGTGTTAACTTCTGGTTTCGGTTTTGGGTCTTTACATCAGGGCGCCACTCAGCGCCAAACGCTGTAAGTTGCCTCCTGTAAGTTGCCTCCTCAGAAATAAACATTCATTCTTTGTCTGGTCCCCGACTTAAGCAGTCCGGCCCTTTCTTGCGGCGCTGCGCGCCCCGGCCGTTTAGGCCTCATGCCGTAAACCTTTCATCCGGCCGCCCCGTCGAAGCTACAACAAACTAGCGACGAGGATTGGATGTGTTACTGTCATATTTGTGTAAACACATGTATTTATCAGGGCCAGCACGTGCTCAATATACCATATCTTTATATATGGTTGAATGTCAAGTGAAAATGAGGCATAATACCATATTTATATATTATTAGTAGTATGATATATCTTAACCACCTACTCACAAAAGGTGGACAGCATGCGTTAGTTTGTAACGCCTGCATTTTGCAGGTGTTTGCCCCTTTTGTAACACTTACAAAGGGGCAAACTGCAGGGTGAAACAGTTTAACACTATTTTCATCAATATTTTTCAGGGTGCGAAAATTGGGAATTGTCAGATTTTATCAGAAAACGAAGGACCCTAACCATAACAAGTCATCACTATAATGGTAATAATGCTGGTATAAATGCGCACCCCCATTATGAACAAAAAAGCTTACATTTGTACTTGCTTGCAACAATAACAGCTTGAAACGCATCAATAGACCATAAAAAGCAACATAACATATGGCATTCGATTACAAAAATATTGTAACTTTTCTTTCATGCCAACGATAATTGTCAAAAAAATAAGACAGTGAAAGCAGAGCAATATAAAATTATAAAATGCGTCGCCAAATTACAAAACAGTTGTGTATAATGCACATCAGTGTGCACAACGCTCACCACACCTAGCCATGATGTTCCCATGTTCGCAACAAGATCAACATACTGTAACATACAAAAGTACCATCTCCAAAGTAAAAATCAAGTTCAGGTCACAGGTAAAGTTCAGAGCTCAACTTGCTCCACGCTTCGTCCAATTTCCTCGGCTTTGTTGAGCGTGAGGGACGCTCCTTCATATAGTAGCCATTATCGTGCTCCTTTTTTATGCGACGCCTTGGAGGATTTGGTCGCGAAGAGACTCGTCGTGCCAAGCGCCGAACGCACAAGCAGGCGCTAGCCTTTGTAGCGCGGTGACACTCAACGTGACCACGACAGAAATTTGCAAACAGTCCTGTCTAGGATAAGTAATGCAGGCATGCAGCTTAACCACAAATGCGTATTCAGTGTCCCAGAATTAACTTTCCTAGGACGTAAAATTTCCGCAAACGGCATTTCGCCGATGGATAGTAAAATTCAAGCAATCGTGGAGGCACCACAGCCTAAGGACAAAAAGGCTCTACATTCATTTCTGGGCCTCACGGGATATTATGCTAAATTTATTCCGCAGCATGCCGACGTAGTGGAACCGCTAAGGAAACTCTTAAGCCAAGGACAAGCCTTTGTCTGGGATCGGGATACTGAATGCAGTTTTCAGGCTACTAAAGATGTACTTGCATCACGCCCGGTGGTACGCATGTTTCAACCGCATCTGCCTATTGTTGTGACGGTTGATGCTTCTGACGTTGGCATAGAAGCTGTCCTACAGCAAAAATGCGGAAATGAGCTCTTTACAGTAGCTTTTGCTTCTCGTACGTTATCTTCCGCTGAACGACGGTACTGCGTAGGCGAACGGGAATCATTGGCATGTCTGTTTGCGTGTGAACATTGGCATGTTTACTTGTGGGGTCCACAGTTCACTCTACGAACTGATCACCAAGCTCTAGTCGCATTGCTATCTTCGAAGGGTCCTGGACAGCGACCGTTAAGAATTTCAAGGTGGAATGCAAGATTTGCTGTATTACAATTTCTCCATTCAGTACTGTAAAGGTGACCAAAATGTCATTGCGCACGCATTGTCACGCCTACCTTTCCCTCCCGAATGTGAACCAGCATTAGATGAGGAAATAGTGTATTTAGTTTCATGTTTTATTACAAAGGAGGTATTCCAAGCAGCCACACAGGCAGATCCAGAGCGCCAAGCATTAAAAGACAACATAGTAAAAGAATGGAGAACTGCGGCGGACCTTCTGCCAGAGTTACAGGCGTAGGCTGCCGTATAGCCCGAATTGTCCTACATGGATAATCTCCTTCTCCGAGGTGAACGTATCGTTCCTCCTGCTTCCTTGCGTCAGACACTCCTGTCTATTGCTCATGAAGGTCACTTAGGCATCACGAAAACCAAGCTCAGATTGAGAGGCATCTACTGGTGGCCTCACATGGATAGGCAAGTTGAGGAACTTGTGGGAAACTGCTTTGTGTGCCAACAAGCACATAAATCTGCCAAACCATCTTTTGCGCCATTACAACCTGTCGAATGGCCATTAAGACCATGGTAAGAGTTAGCCATAGACATAATAGGCCCTCCTGATTGTGCTCCACAGTATGCTCGTTTTGCTTTGGTCATGGTTGACTATAATTCCAAGTGGCCCGAAGTTGCTTTTATGCCTTCCATCACATCGGAAGCCATCATGCACAGTCTCATGTCCATATTCAGTAGGGAAGGATTTCCTGATGCTATAGTGTCCGATAATGGACCACAGTTTGTTTCTGTACAGTTCGAAAACTTCCTGAAGGAAAGAGGCATTAAGCATTTCTTGTCCTCTCTTTTCTACCCACAGGCCAGTGGCCAGGTAGAGAAATTTAACCGTGTCCTTAAAGAATTCATATAGATTGCTATTTTGGAACAGCGAGACCTCAGACTTGCGGTCTTGGAATACTTGGCAATTTACAGGTTTACTCCACATATGACTACCGGTGTGTCTCCAGCTATGCTGCTCCATAGTCGACAACCACGAACTCGGCTGGACGTTGCAAACATGCCTCCAATCCATCCTGAATTTGCTTCTCCAAAGTTGCGCCAGGAAGTGCAGAGTAGAGTACGTGAAAAACAGAAAAATACTAAAAAGTATGTGGATCGTCATCGCGCAACCAAAGGTCCTCAGTTTCAGCCAGGCGATCTGGTTAGGGTACGTACTTCACGGAAATCTGGTCCTAAATACTCCGGTCTGTTCAAGATTTACCGCAAAGTAGGTCGAAGTACTTTCCAGCTTGAAAATGGCAAGCGTTGGAACGTGTCTAAACTGGTGAAATACTCGGTACGTCAGGGTGAAACAAATGAAAGGAGTCATTTCAATGACGGGACATCCTTTGACGATAGTTTTCCACCTTTTTCTTCCAATTCCTACTGGTACTCATTTTCCCACTGCAACCCCTTCTTTGGAACCACCTGTCTCACCACCACCACCGGGTTCACCCCGTGCAGAAAAGTCTCCTGAACGTCCGTGCAACACTTCTCCCCAAGACACTGCTCCTGAAGGCACTCAGGTCTCTGACACACCTTCCAGTCCCGGTGCGAGTAACACTTCTGCTGTTTCTCCTCTACAACCTGAACCAGTCCTCCGTAGGTCTACACGCCATAGACAACCTCCGGAACGGTTTAAGGATTATGTTTCCAAGTAGCTTGTTGCCTTGGGTTACTGTCCTCAGAGGTTTCAACCCTCCCATGCGAATTCGGCACTTAACGCCAAAAGTATTTCCTTTCATGTTCGTTAGGTGAATAGGACATATGTAGTATCCTTCAAACGGGGGCATTTCTGGCAGCATAAACGGTGCTATACGCACGCTGTACTTACTGCTATACTGCAGATTTATCAGTGGATCCTAGTTGTAGGAACACTTTTCTTCATTTCTTAGCATCCCCGCAGAAGGGATACCATACATTTCCTGTATGTTAAAGCATAAACATGTATGCACATTTTCACTACGGTAGTAGCCGCCATACTATTTTGTCTTTCATGCCAAAAAGTTTTTAACACTAAAAGTCGTCAGCATTCTCACGGGGGGTAATTATGGAGTGTAAAGTGCTTTTACGCACAATGCCCAATCCACGACAGCCACAGAGACTGTCTCGAGTCAGGCTCAGGGCGAATGAGCCACCCATCAGTGCTGTCCCAGGGGGCACACAGATGTTTGTTACTGTATACTTCTGTACTTTGTGAATTTTTTATGTGTTATCTGTGTGTGCAAGGCTGCATGTCATCATCCTACCAAGACGGGTACTGAAACTGCAGAACTGGAGTGCAATAATTCATATTCAGTTTTCGTGTTGTGCGTTTTTTAAATGGGGAAGCCAAAGATATCATTTTCTATTGTGTAAAGATGTCATCACTAATCATGCGTTACAGTGCTAACATGTGTTCTTTGACTCGTGACTTACTTTTGTTGCGAGGAGAGCGAGTAGAGCATTTTTCCTTTCAAGGGAGAGGTGATGTGGTATCCTGTGTTAACTTCTAGTTTCGGTTTTGGGTCTTTACATCAGGACGCCACTCAGCACCAAAAGCTGTAAGTTGCCTTCTGTAAGATGCCTCCTCAGAAATAAACATTCATTCTTTGTCTGGTCCCCGACTGAAGAAGTCCGGCTCTTTCTTGCGGCGCTGCGCGCCCCGGCCGTTTAGGCCTCATGCCGTAAACCTTTCATCCGGCCGCCCCGTCGAAGCTACAACAGAATGCTGTCTTAGAGCGGTCGGATCATCCACTGGCACTTGCCAATAGTCCGATCGCAAGTTCAAAGAAGAATTCTGCACCATGAAGACAATCCGGGGCGTCATCTATGCGCGGTAGAGGATAGACATCTTTTCGTGTAATATTGTTGAGGCGACGACAGTCCGCACAGAAAAGAATCGAGCCATCTTTTTTCTTAATGAGTACTACGGGAGACGACCAAGGGCTGCAGGATGGCTTGATAACACCACGTTCAAGCATGTCTTCAACTTGCTGGGTGATGACACGACGCTCGGTGGACGACACGCGGTATGGACGCTGGCGTAATGGTGCCTGATGTCCCGTATCAGTGTGGTGACAGACGGTACTTGTGCGGCCTAATAATGCTTGGTTGCAGTCAAAAGAGGCGTGAAAATCATTTAAAAGAGTAATTAGCCACTCACGTTGTGTCGGCTCGAGGTCATCGGCAATAGAGCGACAAAAAACATCCGGTGATACTTGGTTATATGGCACATGGGGTGTCAGTGCTGTTACGCTGGCAATATCCAAGTCGTCGGGAACAGGAAAATGCACAATAACGTCAGCGTCCATAGTCTGGATGGTACCAATAGTCTCGCCACAGTGCACAGCCAAAGTGTACGAATTTGGGTTAGAAATCAGTATTTCAGCAGCACCATGGAGAACCGTGAGGAGGGCGAAAGGCAACAATATAGGCTGGCGGCGTATGAATACGGCAGCGGGTGAAAACATGACCGTCGCTTCGGCAAGCGACGCGCATGAAATAGGGACAAATACAGCGCTGTGAGGGGGAAGGTCAGTATCTGAAGCTACACAGATCCTGCTAACATCATGAACTTGAAAGTCGTGAGATGGCAAATCGTACAGAACGGAGAACTGAACCTCAGCTCGTGCACAGTCAATGACGGCGTGATGGCGCGACAGAAAATCCCAACTGAGAATCATATCGTGGGAGCAACAAGTCAACACAAAGAAATCAATCGAATACAATATGTCTCGAATCAGCACCCTGGCACTGCACATAGCGACTGGCTGAACTTGTTGTGCACCGGCTGTTCTAAGCAATAGTACCGAAGGCATCATGGTCACTTTCCGTAATGCACGACAAACCTTCTCACTAATCACGGATACAGCAGCACCTGTATCGACGAGCGCAAGAGATTTGTTGCCATCAACGGACACTTCAATAACGTTAGCGGGGGGAAAACGAGAACTTTGATGTTCCGACGATGACGCAATTCGTGCCTCAGGAACTGCGGAAATCAGTTTTCTGCCTCAGTAGCACTGGTACTGGGCCTACGACGCATGGGTGAGAGTGAACGCCGACTAGGGGAAGGCAAGCGACGAGTACCGTAGAACTGTGACTGCGGTGCTGGCATGTCATCAGCAGCGTAGACTTCCGGTGGTGGTCGCTGAGACATACGGATTGGTCGGAAGCCGGAGCTAGGTGGTCGCGCGGTGCCCATGAAGGCCGGCAAGCGCCGGCGGCAGAAGCGCGCTACACGTCCCGGGGTAACGCAGGCATAACATATTGGGCGGTTGTCAGCAGTGCTCCAAGGATTTGTACGGTGCTGCTGTGCGCTGAAAATGGGAGCCTCCGGCTGGCGAGGCGAAGGCGGAGGAGAGAACACCGGCGGGAGAGGCGCTGAAGGCGGAGGAGAGAATCCCGGCAGACGAGGCACCCATGCAACGGAGTCAGCATACGTCAGAGGCACGGCCACGGGAGCTGGCGGACACGTAGGTGGAATAGCTTCGCTCACTTGCTCTTGAATTACCTGTCGGATAGCTGGAGACAAATATTGAGAAGGCTTCTCCGTGGTCGGCAAAATCGAGAGCTGTCGCGCGACCTCCTCGCGCACAAATTCTTTTATTTGCGTCAGCAAAGTTGTGTGGTTGGCGCCAATAACCTATGCTGCGAACGAATCTTCCATAGACGGTGGGCGCCGAGCTAAGATGCGTTCTTTCCGTAGCTCGTCAAAACTTCGGCACAAATTGATAACTTCGGCCACGGTACGCGGATCCTTCCCTAACAACATCTGAAAGGCGTCCTCATCAATGCCTTTCATAGTCTGTTTTATCTTGTCCTGTTCCTCCACTGACGGATTAACGCGCTTACACAGGTCAATGACATCTTCGATGTAACTTGTGAAAGTTTCACCGTGATGTTGCGCACGCCCCCGTAAGCGTTGTTCTGCGCGAAGCTCGCGCACAGCGGGGCGCCCAAACGCTTCTGCGAAACTTGTCTTGAATGTGCTCCACGTTGTGAAATCGTGTTCGTGGTTTCGGAACCAGAGGTTCGCGACGCGATTAAGTAAAACAGCACGTTGTGCAACTTGGTGACCTCGTCCCACTTGTTATGCTGGCTCACCCGTTAGTAAGGTGACAACCAATTCTCCACGTCATGATCATCGGTGCCGCTGAAGATGGCAGGATCACGCGGGCGCAACGCACCGGAAACTATGACCGCCAGAGGCTGTGGTGCATCTTCCTGGGTGGATTTGTCGGGCATGGTCGCAGCAGTCGCTAGCGTCCGGCTTTGGAGTTTTAGTTTCCGACGTTACCCCGCATTTCCACCAAATGAAATTGGGGTTTTTGCAGTTTGTTCGAGGGATCGCCGGTAGCTCTTGATCCCGTGTCCTAGCGCTTCGCATCAGCAGCCCGAGCTCGGGCCTCGCGCCGCGGCGATGGCAGTCCGCACAGAGCCACATGCGTATTACCCACTACAATATCGGGTGACGGATTCTCTCTCTCTCTCTCTCTCTCTCTATGTATATGTATATATATATATATATATATATATATATATATTGTTCCACGCGAGGTGTTTAATAAAGAGCCAGATGAATCTGGTTGATAGGCGGATTTCGAGAGCGGTCCCGAGGCAGCTTGGCTAACGTCGTTTTCTTCTTTCTTCCACCTCGTTGCCTGCGCGGCCGCCGTGGTTCATGACAGAGCTCGTGACATTTCCCCGATGGCAGACGAAGCCCGCAGGGCAAGTCAGTCATCTAGTGGATTGTAACGCCTCAGACACGCGACGTGTGTCACTTCAGCCTTGGCCGAGCCTCGTCCACTGCCCGTGAGACGCACAATGCGATAGCTCACTTCGCTGAGGCGCTCCAGAATAATGCAGGGGCCGACGTAGTGGGCGAGAAACTTCTGGCGCAAGCCACGCTTCCGCAACGGCGTCCAGAGCCGCACAAGGTCACCAGGATCGAAGTTAACGTAGCGGTGACGCCCGTCATAGCGTATCTGGGACCGGCCCTGCGATGCCAAGGTGCGTAGCCCAGCGAGGCGTCGCGCTTCTTCTGCTCTACAGAGGATCTCATCAATTGATTCGTTGTCATGAGCGAAGTAGGTAAATATGGTGTCGAGGGTGTAGCACGGCGGACGAGCATAAAGAAGGAAAAATGGTGAGTAACCAGTAGTCTCGTGGTATTGAAGGCATAGGTAATGAAAGGCAAGATACTGTCCCAATTCTTTTGTGCTGAATCGGTGTACATGGACAGCATGCTGGCAAGCGTTCTGTTTCTGCACTCGACCAGACCATTAGTTTGCGGATGGTAGGGCGTAGAATGGCAGAAGCTACATGAACACAAACGAAGGGATTCTTCAACTACGGCCGCGGTAAACTGTCGCCCACGATCGCTGATTACTGTGCGAGGAGGTCCATGTCGGAGTATAACGTGAGCCAGCAAGAAGATAGAAGCTTCTGTAGCTGTGGCCGATGGCAACACGTCGGTCTCACAATAGCGGGTAAGGTGATCTATGCAAACGATAACCCAACGATTACCCGTGGATGATCGCGGGAAAGGGCCCAGAAGATCTATACCAACTGGCTCAAAGGGGAAGCTAGAAGGCGGAACTGGTTGAAGCAGGGCGTGTGGTGCTTGCGGCGGACTCTTGTAGCGTTGGCATAGACAGCAGCTGGCGACATACCGTTCGATATGCTTCCGCATCTTAGTCTAGTAAAAACGTTCTTGAGCCATGTAGAGCGTACGTGTGGAACCAAGATGACCGCAAGTTGGATGATCGTGCACGGCGTATAATACTTGGTTGCGAAGGTTCTTGGGGACAACTAAAAGGTAGCGTTCATCGGTGGTCGAGTTGCTCTTCGTATACAGCGTGCCACTATCACGTAGGCGAAAGCGACTGCCTGCAGGTGACTCCTGTGCTGCCGCGAAGAGCGGTTGTAAGCTCTCGTCCTTGTGCTGCTCGGATATGACCGTACCCATATACGGAAATTCCGGGGATAGGAAAGTGATGTATTCACCAAAGTCGTCCGCATCACATTCAGTTGTTTGAAGTAGCATCCGAGAGAGACAATCAGCGTCAGCATGTCGCCAGCCACAGTTGTAACAAATAACGAAATCGTATTCCTGTAGACGGAAGGCCCAGCGCGCTAGTCGTCCTGAGGGATCCCGCAGATTCACAAGCCAGCATAGCGAATATTGATGATCTGTTATCACAGTGAAGGGGTGCCCGTAGAGGTACGAACGAAACCGTTGCACTGCGAAGATGACCGCCAGACACTCTTATTCGGTCACTGTGTAGTTGTGCTCGGAGCGGCTCAAGGACCGGCTACCGTACGAGATCACTTGTTCACTGTCGCCAACACGCTGAACTAGCACAGCACCGATGCCTATGCCACTGGCATCGGTGTGAATCTCAGTTGGTGATCAAAGATCAAAGTGCGGATGAATTGGTTGAGACGTCAACAGGAACTTGAGCTGGCGAAACGATGAGTCGCAATCTGCATTCCACTCAATATAACTTACCTACTTTTGTGTACTTGACTTTCCAGTCGCGTTATTACGTGAACAACCCTTTACAGTGCTTAAGGACATTTGTGTAACCGCGTGAACCGCAGTTTGATGATGCTACAACGCACCGTCATAACAGCCTTATCTTTTATATTTGTATGGTTAGTAGTATCACTAACTCTTTTACTTTCTTTTTCCCGCTCTACTGCACACCGCCAAACGCATCAAAACTTAAAGGATTTGAGAGCTAACTTTAGCATGAAGTATGCACCCAGCACCTCCACCAAATGTTACACGCGCGGTGTTTAATACAGAACCAGATGAATCTGTTTGATAGGCGTGTTTAGAGAGCGGTCCCGAGGCAGCTTGGCCAACGTCGTTCTCTTCTTTCTTCCACCTGGTTGTCTGCGCGGCAGCCGTACTTCTTTAAGCGCGCGACTGCAAGCACACAGAGTTCAATTTATACATTTTTTATCCGTAATAAAAGAAAGAAGCGAGAGAGAGAGAAAAAAAAGAACCTGAACACATATATTACAATCTTGCTCGTGTACAGACAACGGCATAAAGAAAGTTGTTTATGACCAGAAGCATGCGTATATTTAGTGACGTCATGAATACCAACACGTGCATTGGCTCATGTATATCAAAGTCAACGAAAACAACCGTGAATGCAAACTTGTGCAAACCTACAGTGGTGCTTTAGCAGAAGTGCGAAGTTCCAAGTACATACAGTGGCATTATAAAAAAAAACGAAGCGAAGCAACGCAGTTTGTGAATCGGCTACATATGAACCAGTGCACATTCAGTCGTGCCGACAAGGGAGGAAATACGAGAGCCGTAGTCGATGGAATACAGTGAGGGGTCCCATAGGAGAGGTCGCGACTGCCAGGAGAGCTTTCTTGTCCTCCACTGCAATTTTTGTGCGACCTTGAAAATGGTCAACGCACCCCCACCAGGTTATAGTACACCTGTGCTGTGCGATGATCACGCAAGTAAATACGATATATATTTCAATGAGAACACCACCTACTGTAAATCATGTTTGAAAATTTCATTGGGTGTAGGAATACGTGACATTTGCTTTGTTGCGCGTGGCTTGAAATGCTACAGGTAGGGAAGCCATCACGCTTTTCACAGCAGTCGAGGAAATTAGGGTGGCTCATTTTTGCTGCTAATCCTATCGTTAAACCGGTGTAGCGTAGAATAAGGCAAACACAGCAAACCGTCTTACACGTCACCCCTCAACGCGTAGGGAAAGCAAGTCTGCCGATATCACCGTACGAGCCTGGAAATAGAAAGAAGCGAGGCCAAGCTCTGTGGGCATTTCAGAAACTCTTCCACAGTCACCTGCGAACAAAAGTTGGCACCCAGCAAATTTCTGCAATCTTCCTTTATCTGCAAGTTTACTTGGCACAATCGCCTAAACTGCAGGCTATAGTCGGATACAACTTAAGTCTGCAATGAAACCCCGCCCACGCATTCATAACCGCCAGTTACTGTTCCTCCGTGAGGCTGCAAATAGTTTGTTCTTTTCCTGTTACATAAATAAGGGGGTAATCACACAAATAAAGTTATAAGTGCGTAATTTTATGCCTTTTCACTCGTCTATCATAGTGGAACGACGAGAGCCTAATTTTTTATGGAGCTGAACTAAAACGATTGCATTGCTGCAACCATTTACGGTCAAGTTTCACTTCAGTTGGCAGTGAAGGTTCAGGAATAAAACGGGCTCAGCAGTGAAATGAACTTTAGCATGGACTTTTGAAGAGCGAAGTGCTCAGACTGCACACACTTCTGTTGCACACCTGATCGCTTCCACAGATGAAAAGACTCTTCAAGAAGAGCAGACGCTACGGAGGTATCAAGTACGACGCCATCTTGAATACGTTGCATAACGACGGCTTTGTTAACTTCTGTGATTGGCGAGCGGAGTGACACATCGCCATGGGATCATTGTGCCTTCGTTGCCAACTGCTGTCTTTTATAAAGTTTTATCCTACTATAGGTGCCATACACTCATGATGTACCGTAGCACCGCGCTTATTTCTTTCGTTCTTTTTTGTCCCAACAGCCACAACGGACCTTTTTGTAGTACGCGACCCCTCCAACGGCTGCCCCTTCAACTAAATTTGACGGGCCAGAGGCGCGCGCTGCCGCCGCTTCTCGCTTCTATGCAGTGGCAGTTTTTCACCAAGCAAGCTGTCGCGACAGCCATCTGTGCTTTTTTTCTTCTTTTTTTCATTTTTTTCGCCTTGGTTGTTGAAGTCGCTTCTGCGCGCGCATATTTTCTCACGTGTAGGAATAACACATTTTCCCATTTACCGACGCGAAGGCAACATGCCGATGCGATGTGCATGTCGTGTGTAACCAATATATGAGGAATGCGCCAGCCTTTATTCTTGGTCAGTATTTTGACAACTGGTGAAGACATATGTGAGCGTCAAACGCGTCGCGCCGAGACTTTTTTCAACATAAACTCGACCGTCGGTTGGAGTGGCGCGACGTGAATGAGGAGATAAACATATGCATGCAAGCACGTGCTTGCCTAGAGCGGGAGGGGCAAGCAGGTCATCATAGTGGACAAACAACCAAGGTAGATGTACTGGTAGCGAAGGCTCCATAGACGCCCATTGGTCCAAAAAATGGCGGCTCGTGGGCACTCCAGCGCCCCCTGGATTTTGGGAGCAAACTACGCAAACGTGACGCAGAATGACGTCACGCATACGTATGCTTTTGGCGCGAATTATAAAGCGGTCTTTCTGTAGAATCCGCGTTTTCGAGCCCGTACCTCTCGAAGGTTGCTGCCTTTCAGCGCGCCAGTCAAATGTGCTCGAGTTCCTGCTAGTTATGGCCTTGTTAATGTGCAATTGGGAACGCAATGAAAGTGACTGGTAAAGGAGGGGCAGCATAGAAAGGCAGCAACACTTCCAGACACTGGCGAAGCATGCATGATTCGTAGTGCAAATACTGGTGCTAGTACTTTTGAGAGCTTTTGAGTACAGCAAGGTATGATGCACAAAGCACTGGCTCAAGTGCACAGTTCGCAATAGAGTGTACGGCAAGTATGGTTTTCATAGTTTCATATTCATTGTTTATTGCAGCAACCAAACAAATACAGTCACAAAGCACACCCTTGGCACACAAACAAAAAATACATGTCACAGGCAGCACAAGCAGTATTGTTTAAGTTGGCTAATCATCTCAATAGTCACAGTGCAGATAGGAAAAAGCCCTGAAGTGCCACGAACGTTGTCAGTTAGGAAATTGAAAAGTATAGAAAACAATGCTACGACAGCTTCAATTGAAGCAAACATAACATGACAGAAGTAGGCGCATCAACACAGACCATAGAGCACACTGGGATTATTCTTCACATTTAATTTCTTCAGCTGAAAGAATATAGCAGGTGCGTTTACATCTGCAAGGCAATGTTAAAGCCAGCTTTAGCACCCTCAAACGTGCTCAACGTAGGAGCAAATACCATACATTGAGCCTGCGTACCATCTCCAGAGTACTTCTAGTCGTTAGCCGGATCAATTTGAAGTAATTTTACGTCAACAAAAGTACACATGAAGTACAGCGTACAGTGAAGTGCAAGGACATTCGCGGGGCAGTAAAGCATGTAATCAGTGTACTGTACGCTACAATATAGCCAGATAAAAGTCCAGCGGGAATCGGTGTAGCGTGACACCAATGGTACTATCCACGCTGTCGCAGTGTACCACGGAGCATCGTTTCTTCACATGCCGCAAGCTCATCTTGAAATGAAGCGCTAAGCGCTTCAAAAGAAGAGCGTGAAGCGTGCAAAGACGGAAAAAGACTTCGCACTGGCCGCACGCCGAAGGAAACGACAAAACCGAGAAAACTGCCGCAGCGGTGCAGCGGGCTGCAAATCTTACCGAACGGTGACAAAGAAGCGACGTGCAAGGACGACGAAAACTTCGCAAAAGGAGCATTTTGAGACCGGCGAGCTAAATTTATACGCTTTACCAGGCGCGCCATCGCAGACAGCTGGCGATAAGAAATCGCTTCGTAAGCTCCCGCCACTGTGGCCGGGTTAGCCGGGTATCGAAACAAGGCCTGCAAAGACGCGCTGTAATGCACCGCACACTCATGAATAGGGGGCAGGTCAAGAGTGTTGCAAAAATACAAAATTTGCCAGGTTTTAATAAAATGACTTACCTCTTTCATAAAACAAGGTGCTAATATATTTTTTCTTTTCTATTGGCAGATTACATTCCAATTTTGTAGCTTTATCATTTCTTTATATGAGTGTTTTGCCCCCCATCCTCTGGTTGTGCTGCAGTCGCGCTAAACCACTTTTCGGCCCAGCCTTCGCCACCACTTTAAATCCGCCTTGAAACAACTTGCAAAAGCTGTGAGCACGTATACTGGGAATGCACTGCAGGGCAAGTATTGCTTTTATCTTGAGACATGTATCGCATGGTATGGAAGGGAGGGGTGGTGGGCAAAAGGTAAGTGGACGCAATAGCGCGGTAGCGTCTGTGCCGTGAGCTAGCTTCATGCACGCGTCATTCTTCGCCGCGCCAACGGGGCTCGAATGCGACGCTTAGCTCGAGGCGACAACGCGCCGATTGGCGCTCCTTTCGCTTCTGCAAGCAGCGCACATTCGGATCGGTCCAGCTCAAAGGGGCAGCAGAGAACGGTGGCATGTTTCGGTCATCGCCTATTAAAATTGCAAAGTACGCCTTCAGCGGCAACGCGCCGCGCTAGATAAAGATGCTTACTGCCGTAGTTTTGGCGGTGATAGGCAATAAGGCGAACCCGCTGGCGGCTGTGTTCTTTGCCGACGTCATCACCACACCTCTGTTCAATTGCGCTGCGTATCCGTGTACAATCACCACGTGGAGGCTGCGACATATCGGTTGGCCGTTCTCTGAAAATCTCGAAGAGGCGAAATATATTTTGCAGTGCGCCGCATCATTAACCACAACCTAAATCGAGGCGCGCTTCACCGCTACGGCACAAAAGGTGATTACACTAACCGTATGGTATACGATGAGCCACTACGGATTTCAAAAAAATTATTCTGATGTACTACGTTCCAAACCAACGATCTGATTATGAGGCAGGTCGTAGTTGGGGACTCCGTAATAATCTTGACTTCCTGGAATTGCTTACGTGCACACGATGCACAATGCACAAGCGTTTTGGATTCCGCTCCTTTGTAATGCGGCCGCTGCAGGGATCCTTTCTACGACCTCAAGCCCCAAATTGCCATGGCGCCCGCCATAGTTACGAAATGCGCAAGCGTGAAGTGCAACACTGCCTTCTGGTACGAGTGTGGTACAAGCGTAGCACAGCTGCACACTGTTAGGGCTGGCGTCTGACACCACGCGGCGACAGGTCATTCACCCTACCCTCTGAGCCCGAGCCCACGGGCGACCTCATCCCCTTCACCTCTCATGGTCGTGGCACCATGGGTGCTACCTCATCGCCTTCACCTCTCATGGTCGTGGCACCGTGGGTGCTACCTCATCCCCTTCTCTTGGCCGGACGCCAGGGCGCCGGAGAGGTCATTCACCCGACCTTCTCCCCGGATTCCTCGAAAAGAGGATCGACTTCTCCTGCCCGTGCTCGGTATTGCAGGAGGAGGGGCCCTCTCTCCGTGCCTGTCACGTGTCATCGACGGAAGCAAGATCCCGCCCACACTTGTAGAGAGCCTATTTAAGGGACTCCGAAATGTACTTTTGAAATACTTCATACTTCATGCTCTTCTTATTTTCTTTCAACTACCTTTGAATAAACAGTGCAAGTTTCGCACTAGCAAATTGTCTCGCCCCTGCTTGGTCGCCATGATCTACCGGATGCCTGCAGCCCGCCGACAACGCCACGCTACTCAATGGGTAATGTCGGTCGAGCTTCGATAGGCAGGCGCCGCTACTTCTCGGCAGCTGTACGGTACGCTACCCTGGAGTACGCAACAACACCTGCTGCACAATTATTTGTTGCGGTTCTCCTAAGCTCGTAATGCCTGTCTAAATACATTGAAAGGCAGCGCGCCTCTCAAGTATCGGAATGCGATAACCAGCGTTTAGACGGCCCACGTGAGCCCTTATGAAAGATGGAGTGGCCATTGTACAAAATTTCACTGCGCAGAGAAGCTGATTGTCATGTTCGAATTGCGCCCTCACATACAAATTAAGCAAACGTTATTGGACAGGAACGAACGAAGCAATGCAATTTCACGCACGAGGGGCGGCGCTGCCTCTTCGCCTACCATTGTTTCAAACGAAGTGACGGCGGCGGCGAGCGTTAGTATCGCTCGCTTTCGCTCCGAGGCAAACCGTGTGCTTGAAGAAAGTGAACGGTGTGCTTAACATCTCATGCTTGTCAACGTCAAAATAGAAAAAAAGGCTTCGTGCTCAAGAAAACTACATTACATACCTATGTGAAGAAGTTCGGCTGCGACAGTTTTGGGGTGGCTTCCCTCCAACAGGCATCATGACCTCTGCCGCGCCACTCATCAAAACAGCCAGGCTCGCACATCAGTCGAAAACTAGCAGCTGGGTCAGCCAAAGACTTCAACGGATAAACGTCCCACTTATCGTCCTTAAAGCATCTCGCTAATATGTGCGTCATGATGTACGAAAAGAAAAAATACTTTCATCAATAACGCGAGGCGTGAACTCCCGCACAACTGCAACCAAGTAACTGAGTCCGGAAGCCATTCCCAGCTTCACTACCGTATTGAGGTATAGATACCTTTCAAACACAGAATAACTGCACTGAAAAACCGCTAATTAATTAATAATAACTGTTCACCTACTAAACTTCATAAATTTTACAGAACCTAATTTGTAGCGTAAACAATACATACTACGACCAAAAAATGCGACTACGAAACTAGCGGATCAGCTTCTCTGCGCAGTGAAATTTTGTACAATGGCCACGCCATCTTTCCTAAGGGCTCACGTGGGCCGTCTAAGCGCTTGTTATCACGTTCCGATACGTGAGAGGCGCGCTGCCTTTCAAGGTATTTAGACAGGCATTACGAGCTTAGGAGAACCGCGACAAATAATTGTGCTGCAGGTATGCAGCTGTGCTACGCTTGTACCAGACTCGTACCAGAAGGCAGTGTTGCACTTCACGCTCACGCATTTCGTAACTATGCTGGGCGCCGTGGCAATTTGGGGCTTGAAGTCGTAAATACGATCTTTGCAGCGGCCGCATTACAAAGGAACGGAATGCAAAAACGCTCGTGCATTGTGCCTCGTATACACGTAAACATTTCCAGGAAGTCAAAATTAATACGGAGTCCCCAACTACGACCTGCCTCATAATCAGATCGTTGGTTTCGCACGTAGGACATCAGAATTTCTTTTTAATCCGTAGTGGCTTCTCGTATACCACACGGTTAGTGTAATCACCTTTTGTGCCGTAGCGGTTAAGCGCGCCTCGATTTCGGTTGCGGTTAATGATGCGGCCAACTGCAAAATATATTTCGCCTCTTCGGGATTTGCGGAGAACGGCCAACCGATAAGTCGCATCTTCCGTGCGGTGATTGTACACGGATACGCAGCGCAATTGAACAGAGGTGTGGTGATGACGTCGGCAAAGAACACAGCCGCCAACGGTTTCGCCTTATCGCCTATCACCGCCAAAGCTGCCGCACTAAGCGTCTTTATCTAGCGCGGCGCGTTGCCGCTAAGGGCGTAGTGTACAATTTTAATAGGCGATAACCGAAACATGCCACCGTTCTCTGCTGCCCCTTTGAGCTGGACCGACCCGAATGTGCGCTGATTGCAGAAGCGAAAGGAGCGCCAATCGGCGCGTTGTCGCCTCGAGCTAAGCGTCGCACTCGAGCACCGTTTGCGCGGCGAAGAATGACGCGTGCATGAAGCTAGCTCACGGCACAGACGCTACCGCGCAAAACGCGCAAGGGCGTGTACGTGACGTTCTGCAGATAAATCGCCAGGGATGATCGGAGCGACGCCGGAGCGGCTACCGTCAAAGATACGGTACATCTCACTCGCACAGGCACGCTCACGCTGGCATCGCTCTCGGCGTATCTTTAAGTCATTAATGCTACTGGACTTCTACCCAAAGATTCGATATCTCCTTGGTATCGGCTATGCGCTGTCGCGTCTTTGATTCTGCGAGAGAGCCGGGCATATCTTTCCCTGCTGTGAAATATCGCTGTGCGTGTCTTTGCTAACATTTATTGTAGCAACCTATTTCTTCCTTTTCTCGACGGCACTCTTAAAGAGTCGCAAATTTTTACTTGCCAGTATAGCGTGTACTTCTATTTTCTGCGTAGTTATGTGCAGTGCGTCACAGATTCTTAATCCGCGTAATCTGATTTTCTCTCCGCATTCCCTTCTCACAGGTTACGCATGCAGCGAATGCCCAGGTGCTAAAGTGTTCTGCATCAAGAGTAACTTGGCGTCGTGCAGAAGACACCCGTTGATATGTGGCTGATTCACTAGGAAGCTCGCATCTCTGTTGCCACGCTCCATCAAGTGGGATTTTAACTATTTATTGTGCTGCTCTGTGGTGTACTAGCTGCCGCATGGACGCTGTGAAGGATTACTTTCGATTTGCTCTGGCTTTTAGTAGTAAAGAAAGGGCTACCTTTTGAGGGGAGGTATTTCTTCTCGCTTGTGGGAATGTTTACCAGCCTAACCAAGTGATACGTGCGTACTTAAAACAGCAGTGCGAACAGAGGCGAACGAGAAAATCGGTAGGAGCGCACGCGAGCGCAAGCTCAACTAAAGGTTTGTTTTTGAAGACAGATATTGAAGACACTGGTCAATTTAAGAAAGGTAAAAATCCGTGCATACGTGCCAGAAACAGCCACTTGCGACAAGAAAAAATATGAAAAAGTCCTGTCATGCAGACAGCGAGAGCAATCTCATCAGACTTTACCACGCCTTCCTCATGAGTCACGTAAATTACGTAGCCTCGGCGCTAAAATGGACCATGAGAGACGCCGCCAAGATAGACACACTGATGCGCAAGAGCATCAAGAGGGTGCTAGGTCTTCCGATCAGTACAAGCACGGAGCGGCTCGATCGGCTAGGGGTCCACAATTCGCTAGCAGAAATAATCGAAGCACCGACCGAGGCACAGGTCGTGCGGCTGTCGACCACCAGGGCCGGCAGACGCATCCTAGAAGAAGCAGGAATAAATGCCGAGGCAGAGTGCGCCGCACGCAGCGTCGCGCTCAGCGCGGCGGTCAGGGGCACTTTCAAGGTAGAACCGCTTCCGAGAAACGTCCACCCGCAATTCAACGAGGGGCGCCGAAGGGCGAGGGCCCGAGCACTGCTGAAATCAACCGCCAGCTGTCCGGGACTGGCGGCATTTGTAGACGCGGCCCAGTACGGGCGCAGCGACCGGTACGCGGCCGTCTCGGTACGCTGGGATGGCACGATCATCAACGCAGCATCGGTCAAGGGGGTAACGTCCGAGGTGGCCGAGCAGGTGGCAATAGCTATGGCAATGAGGGACCCCGAACGCCCTTACGTATACACAGATTCGCGATCGGCGGCCAGAGCATTCGCCTCGGGCTCGATATCGCGGAAAGCGGCGGCCATCCTCGGCAGTGCGGGAGCCGCGGGTCATCACATCCTCAACTGGTTCCCAGCCCACATGGGGGCCGACGTGCACCCCGACTTTCCCAACGCCAACGAGCTGGCACACGGACGCGCGCGAGGACTCACGCACCGCGGCGATCGTGGCGAGCGAAGTGGCGGGGAGGGAGGGGAGCACCGAGACCCGCTGCTCACCTTCAACGAAATAACCACGCATTATCAGCTGTTGAGGAGGACCTTCCCGCTCCCCCACGCTCAACTTACTAGACCACAGTCATCTATATTCAGAATGTTGCAAACAAGGTCGTTCCCCTCGAGAGGCAGAATGAGCCTTCATTCATCGGACGTAGAGCCGCAATGTCCGGATTGCGGCGAATCGTACTGCTCGCTATCGCACATGCTTTGGCAATGCTCCGCGTTAAGCGGCACCGTGTTCAGCAAAGAAGAAGACTGGATGGACGCCCTGCGAAGCGACGACCACCAGACCCAGCTCCGGGCCGTCCAGAGGGCTCACGAAAGGGCGGAGGCTCACGGGCTTCCCGTCCCAACGTGGGTGCGGCCCGCGACCCCTGCCGACCACTAAACCAAGAGTGGGTGGGAAGGGGTTCCTCAGGACCCAATAAAGTTCTTTCCTCCTCCTCCTCCTCCTGTCATGCAGAATAAACGTGCGTGAAAAACGAGGACTTTCGGACAAATCTCTCGAAAAAGCTAAAGATTTGTCCGATAAGTGATGCTACGCAACTAGAAATACGCTTTTGAGATTTGCAACTCTTTGCCACTCAGGGCAACAGATATCTTTGTTATGCATTTGTTTCGTTTGTGATCAATAAATATTAATTCTGGAACTGCTCTGGTGTGGCGGTATAAGGCAGAAATAACGATTCTTTCATCACAGATGAGAACGCAAGAGTACTTATGGAAGCATTATTTATTGATCACGAGGAAAAGTTCATAAGCAAGATTTCAGTGACCCTTAGTGGGAAGGAGTTGCTGCAGCATTTCTCGTTAACATCCCTTACAGGACAAACCTTTCAGCTATCATGTGTTTTTGTTAGTTTTTGACGCACACGTTCATTCCACACGACATGTCTTTTGGTGGCTTTTTGTTTTGCAGGGCTGTTTCTGCTACACATCCATGGCTTTTTCTTTGTGAAGTTGACCAGTGTGTTTAAAATCTTTGCCTTCACGAATAAACTTCCAGTTGAGTCAGCGTTCATGTGTGTTCCTACCTTAATACATCCTTCTCATCTCTGTTGGGATGTTTGTCAAATATAAATGTACACCGAATTGCCGAAGTGTCCATAGAATTGATACATGTAGTTATCTGCGCTCATTATTTCAGGAAGAACACTATAGGGACTTATCTTTGTTTTTAACACTGATGTACATTTTTCCAGTTCAACTTCAAGGAGTCCCCTAAGGAAGCCAATGAGAGGGATGGTAACTTCATTTGTGTGTAATATTTATGAATTTCATCCATTCAACGCATGACATGTCACATGCCTATTTGTAGGTATGCAAGCGTTCGTATTGTTTAAACATACTAAGCTCAACATTTCGGTTCTCATGACGCTGCTTTGTACTGTGCTGCGTTCTCCAGGCGCATGAACCTTTTTTATGTAGTAGGTGCATGTTCTTTTTATACATATTGGAGAAAAAATTGTCGTGATGTTAAATATGCATGTATATCGCTAGTAATTTTTTTCAACATAGGTGCTGCATCTCCCTCCGTCTTTGTTACTGCTTCGTCCCGATTTTTATGCAACGTTTATGTATTTTATGCAATAAAATTCTGGTAGCGTTCTAATAACATTTTACCTGCGCAATTGAGGCAATTGGTGTTTCGTATACGCATTTATTTGCGTTTTTCACTCTCACCAATCAGGCTGCCCAGTCATTAGAACCCTTTCTCAT
The DNA here is from genome assembly GCF_050947875.1 of Dermacentor variabilis. Classification (NCBI taxonomy): domain Eukaryota; kingdom Metazoa; phylum Arthropoda; class Arachnida; order Ixodida; family Ixodidae; genus Dermacentor; species Dermacentor variabilis. The sequence continues at coordinate 120,735,346 of NC_134570.1, forward strand.
CCTTTATGGCTATTTATGGAGTACTTGATACTGCAAGCGCAGGTGACCATTTATTTGGCTGTTTGGAATTGTGTTAGCCGTGTGTTACTACCAATTTTTTGTGCTAAATAATTCTTTTTTGTCTTATCTTTCAAGGTATTAGCCTTGCCTTATCTATTTTTTGACGGAGGTACCACTTAGTTGCTGGGTATAGTGAAAAAGGTCCCAAAAAGTGCTCTCATTAGCTTTATGCAAGTCCAGAAAAATTAACTGAAAATGACCTCACTAAATTGAGGAAATGCCACCAACAAACTCTTCTGTACCCAAAATTAACATAATTAAATTGTGTACTGTTCGTTCTTGACTTGCGCCAGGGAGATAAGCTGCATTCATTACACAAAAGCTTTACAAGTTTATTTGTGAAGAAAGCAAAGTTGGGGCTTTTCAGAAACATGATTCAGGTGTTCACCATGCTCGACAACTTTCTAAATGATGTCTCGTCAATTAATAGCTGTGTTGAGTGATGGTATTTTATAAAATAATTTGAGCAACATGAAAATATATACACCTCGAAGACAGAAAGCTCAGACAAGTGTACTTTGGCACTTCATTAAATTTTAATCGTGGTGAAAGGTGTCTGTTAAAGCTTGTATATATTTACGTGAAGTCATTTGTTTCAATTCTTTTATTTTGCCTTCTCACAGTCAGCCATAACTCTTCCTGTGATGTGTTGGTGTCCGAAACATTTTAATGTAACATATTGAGATGTCTTTTGTGTATGCACACATGCAAGCGGCTTCAAGTGTTCAAAGTTGGTTCTTACAAGAGTATGCTTAAGCCCTGCCTTTTCAGTCGCTTTGCCTTCTAGTCATAAGCTTAAGTCACAAGTGAAGACCACAATGATTGTTTTTATTGCATATATATATATATATATATATATATATATATATATATATATATATATGCAATAAAAAAAAATATATATATATATATATATATATATACATATATATATATATATATATATATATATATATATATATATATATATATATATATATATATATATATATATATATGCAATAAAAAAATATATATATATATATATATATATATACATATATATATATATATATATATATATATATATATATATATATATATATATATATATATATATATATATATATGTATTTACACTGTTAAGAGTGCTGTAGGTACTAGCCTGTCTCCAAGTTTCGTGTAGTGGTGCCTTATGTAATGTAATGTTACTTCATATGCACACATCTTTAGCGTAAATAAATGTACTTCAAATTGACCAATATCTGCTTTGTTTTTTTGTGTTTGGGAAAGTTATGGGCAGGCACCGCGGCATGTACCTGTGAATAACAAAGCAATTTCAGTATATGAATCACAATCCACTAGCTCAATGAAATATCAATCATATTTCAAAGCGACTTATGAAATCTCAATGCCATCTCAACCGGGCCAAAATGTACGTTTCAGTGCAGTGGCAATATTAACAGCAAGTCGACAGAACTACCACAACGTAAGTTCAATGCTGCATCAACGGTATCCCAACAACCATTCAACAAAACGAACACAACGAGCCATCTAAGCAAATGAACTTTCAATGGTAACTTAACAATTATTCAACATTGAGACACCCAATGGCGTTTCAATTAAATTTCAGTGGCCAATATTCAAGAGCCCTCAACACGCAACCCAACAATTCTCCAACAAACACTATAATTCCTCAGTACCAAACTCAACATTGACCAATGATATTTCAATGCCTTCTCAATAACTTTTGGAAAGGGAACACTATGCTATTCAGCCGCCTAAGCAGACGCCCATTTCTCCAGGCATCCAAAATTAAAGTTACCACTCTGATTAACGTTATTCACGGAAATCATTAATTGTTGCCATACTCGCTCATTATACATAATCGAAATGCAAAGAATGTAACAAATATAAATTTTAACTTTGCAGTTTCTCATTACACGTATGGTCAACGACTGTCTGAGTTTCATGGTGTCAAAATGTGGACACCATGACCAGGGCATGCAATGAGTATAGAGCTGTAGAAATGAACGAGTGATTACATTTTACTGAAGATTACCAACGCTTCACTTATAACCGATTTTCACATATGGATAGAATCTGCTAACTTTTCTGTGCGAAACTCCACCGGAAAGGATATATTGCATCCATCGGTGTTAATATGTTTTCAAGAATATTTTTTTGTTTTCAGCCAACACACACATCCCCGTTAAATGAAATAGATCACTGTAGGTGGCTTCTACAAGCATGTTACAAAAACTGTGAATTGGAAGCTGTTAGCTACCTGTGGCACAAAGTCATGCAAGGGTACATAGTCTTTGTGTCCACATTGACTTCATACGTTTTATCAATTTGACTGGCTCCTATAGCACTCCGATTGGATAGCAATGACATACAGGCCACTTTACGTTCGAGCTTCTCGAAAGCCTGCGAAAGCTGAAGGTACATTCATAAAAGTTCATGAGTCCATGGCATTAGCGAAAAAATTCAAGCCTTTGGTACAGCCGTGCGTAGAGCCGTGTCCTTTTCTGGTACCTTCTCAGGTACAGCTGTGTCTCAATGCATTGCATTGGTTGAACAGGCACATATTGGCTGTACCACTTTGATTTCAGCGTGCATGCGTAGGCTGGATAAAAAAATTCTACCATATTTTGCCTCCAAACTTTTGCTCACGAGTGGAAAGCGCTGTTTGTTGTAAATAGATGTGGCTTGCACACAAGGCACGTGCATGCTGTTTCTGGGTAAAAAAAACAAGAGGTATGCTGCATGAACAGGAGGTGCTGCAGCCACATAACCTTACCTTTGATCTTCATTGCGCTCACAGATTGAAGGGACGGAACTAAGCGAATGTCTTTTAAATGCTTGATTTCAGCCAGTTCAATTTGCCAACACAGGGATTCAAAGCACGGGTGTCCATCTGCTGTTAGGCTGGACTGTCTATTTCATGAGAATTCTAACTACTGCATTCATTGGTGCTGACAGATATCAAGTCAGTTGTAGCTCACCTTACTGTATTCCGTTTTGTCCCCAAAATGCTTGAGAACTACTTGAGATCCTTCGATTTCAGCCTGCTCATAATCAACGGGCACCCTATAAGACAGGTAGACAAGCTCAATTTTGGATGGTATCCTTGCAATGCTGAATGTTCTCGAGATATGGTGACACGAGCAAGTGTGAGAAGGCTAGGCCACAGAAACTCGCGTTTCTGATTTGTGCACTATTTCTTCAGCCACGTTGAAATGTGTAGAGTTTTAAAATGTGAGGCGCCTAGACATCTAGAAGACGAGGAGCAAGCAAATTGAATGCAGCTACCAAGCAAAAAATGTGCAAGGGTAAGCTGTTGATTTTGACTTTAACAACACATTCACACCAAAGACGGAGTGGCTAAAGCGGGCAAACGGAAAGCGGGCAAACATCCTCGCCAGGCGGGTAAAAGCAGGCGGAAAACAAAGCGGCGAGCCCGATCGCTCACGGACCGATCTTTTCCGCCCACCGGTGCTCTCCGCTTTTCCGCAGCTAATCAGAGCATCAGACGACGGTGGTGCCCTGAGGAATGATGACCGCTGCCACGAGATGGCGACACGTGGGCCACAGAAATGTTATATGCTCCGCCTCGTTGGCGGCGCGGGCAGCCAGGCAAGCCGTCAGGTCTGAACACGCCCATGTGCTCACCGCCTCACCGCCTTGAAAATCCACTTGGCTGCTTAGACGTTCCGCTTTCGGCGTGAATGTGCCTTTAAGCAAACACAGCGAGAAGAATCAGTATCAAATGAGAATAATTATTTTGTATTATGAGCCAACATTTGACAGTCTGTCCAGGAACTGTCCAGGAATGCAAGAAGGACTTGTTGAGACAGATGCAGTGATCTGAAAAGGGGGAAAATGCTTGCTTAAATGCAGCTATAGCACTTTTGTGCTACTAACAGATGAAGCCACACACCTTGATGGATACCGTTACAAGCAAACAGTGAGGATACAGAAAGTATCAATGCTACCCACACTGTTCACATGCCAGGCATTTTGTTGAGGCTCTCTCCATAAGGCCTATGAATGAAAACCACCTTCAACATCGCACAGTAAGCTCCCAATTGCTATGTGTAGGAAGACTTACAGTTCTTCAAATGCAATTATGACCTAGACATTCAACAGCTTTTCTATTAATGCGCTTGTAGTGAACGAGCTCCCCAGACTTGAACAACAATTCTGAAGCTATAATGTCATTATTATCTTAAAGATGCACTACACATTTTTAACGCAGTAAGGAAACATTCACAATCTCCAATGCCACCATGGACGTGAGAGCCATATAGTGTAGCACTGCATGCAGCAAGGATAGCACAATCTCACACAAAAGATTGATCTCTCTCACAGCCTTTGAAGCCCCTTTCATAATGTCTCGCCTATGATGCCATGACATGATACGAAACCATGGTGATGTAACTTATGACCGTGAGTTACTCTTGAATGAAAGCTTGTGCATACATGCATATCCCTGCATTGTAACTCTGGCGTGCATTTACAGTAAACACATTGTGAAAAGAAGAAAAATAAGGGCAGCAGCAAGAACCAGGCAGCGCAGTGCTATTTGCACCTTCTCGGCTGTTGTCGGTTTAAGTCACCTTCGCCGCATCACATTGGTGTAATGCGGCGAAAAATATTTATTATGCAGTGAAGCATATCTGGAATTAAAGGGGACACTGTCATGGGGCCCCTGCTGGTGCTTATGGTTACCCGACACTACCAGTTTAAGTACCCACACTGTGATCTCTTCATGCATTTGGACAACACCAATCACCATGCGAAAACCTCTGTGTCTGCTACTAATCTCGCTAAGAGCCTAAACTGTTTCCAAACTACAAATTTCAGCAAGTGGCAAAATTGGCAATGCTTTTGGAACATCATCCTAAAGTACTTTAGTACCACCAGGATACTTCAATGTCAAACTGGAATAAAAACCTGGGATGAGATCGCGCAAGCTTCTAGCTTTCTGAATGTTCGCTTCACCTCTGATATCACTGAGTAGGCGGTGTTCAATTGGTGCTCCCGCTTCACCAAGCAGACGACCACTGACGAAAGCATGGCGAAGGCGAATAATGAGAGCGCAAGCAAACATTCAGAAAGTGAGACGCTTGTTTGATCTCGCCCTTGGATTTCGAGAAAGCAAGAATGACTTCAACACCACGAAACCCAGGTATGCGTTCAACAACAAAAGCTTCTGAAGAGGTAACTTCTGCATCAGCACTGTGGAAAGTCTCTGATGAGCTCATTACCCAGCAGAAATTTTCACTTGTGGCAGAAATTTTCACTGCCATAATCTCAGGTTCAAAGATATTTGCATGATGACATTTTGGGCCAAAAAGAAGATCCGATTGAGCAATGGTGTGAGCGTGCGCACTGTTGGCTCGGCTTGCGAAGAGCGACGTGCTGATACCAGACACTCTAAGCAGCTCTTTTCAATGTCTAAATCAATGGTGACATGCAGTATGGTGTCACTGGTCTTCGAACATGTCGAGCTGTTGTCCTTGCTTCTTGAAACATTACCTACAGTTATGACATTGTCAAACAAAAGTGTTGTATTAGAGAATTTTGCTAACCACGAAGCATAATATCCGTGTATAATGTATTATGTGCTATGCAGTAAACTATTTGGCACCTCTAGTTGGTGAAAAAAATGCATTTTGAAATACCAATAGTATTCATATTCGAAAAAGATTTGCTTCGCACATAGGTTTCATTATTCGAATTCCCTTTCAAATTAAAAAATTGATATTTCCCCACCCACAGTTGTTACTAGAACTTCAGATGCCTGGGGCATAAGTTATTTGAGGACATAACTTCAGGAATAGCAAGAGTATGCCAACAGAATCAGCACAGTTCAAATATTTTACATTCTTTCACAATTATTTCCTAATGTGCATTCGTTAAAGGCATCTTCAGCCTCAATAATTAAGTAAACTAAGCTTTGATAACAGCTGCATGCTTGGATCGGCCTGTCCGGCCGATCCAGACAGGCCGCCATTGGAATCTGAACCTGGCAACGTTTAACGTTAGAACGCTATCTAGCGAGGCGAGTCTAGCAATGTTATTGGAGGAATTAGAGGGTAGTAAATGGGATATAATAGGGCTCAGTGAGGTTAGGAGGACAAAAGAAGCGTATACAGTGCTAAAAAGCGGGCATGTACTGTGTTACCGGGGCTTAGCAGAGAGACGAGAACTAGGAGTCGGATTCCTGATTAATAAGGAAATAGCTGGTAACATACAGGAATTCTATAGCATTAACGAGAGGGTGGCAGGTCTTGTTGTGAAGCTTAATAAGAGGTACAAATTGAAGGTGGTACAAGTCTATGCCCCTACATGCAGTCATGATGACCAGGAAGTCGAAAGCTTTTATGAAGACGTGGAATCGGCGATGGGTAAAGTCAAAACAAAATACACTATACTGATGGGCGACTTGAATGCCAGGGTAGGCAAGAAGCAGGCTGGAGACAAGTCAGTGGGGGAATATGGCATAGGCTCTAGGAATAGCAGAGGAGAATTATTAGTAGAGTTTGCAGAACAGAATAATATGCGGATAATGAACACCTTTTTCCGCAAGCGGGTTAGTCGAAAGTGGACGTGGAGGAGCCCGAATGGTGAGACTAGAAATGAAATCGACTTCATACTCTGCGCGAACCCTGGCATCATACAAGATGTAGACGTGCTCGGCAAGGTACGCTGCAGTGACCATAGAATGGTAAGAACTCGAATTAGCCTAGACTTGAGGAGGGAACGGAAGAAACTGGTACACAAGAAGCCAATCAATGAGTTAGCGGTAAGAGGGAAACTAGAGGAATTCCGGATCAAGCTACAGAACAGGTACTCGGCTTTAACTCAGGAAGAGGACCTTAGTGTTGCAGCAATGCACGACAATCTCATGGGCATCATTAAGGAGTGCGCAATAGAAGTCGGTGGTAACGCCGTTATACAGGAAACCAGTAAGCTATCGCAGGAGACGAAAGATCTGATCAAGAAACGCCAATGTATGAAAGCCTCTAACCCTACAGCTAGAATAGAACTGGCAGAACTTTCTAAGTTAACCAACAAGCGTAAGACAGCGGACATCAGAAACTATAATATGGATAGAATTGAACAGGCTCTCAGGGACGGAGCAAGCCTAAAAACAGTGAAGAAGAAACAAGGAATAGGCAAGAATCAGACGTGTGCGTTAAGAGACAAAGCCGGCAATATCGTTACCAATATGGATGAGATAGTTCAAGTGGCTGAGGAGTTCTATAGAGATTTATACAGTACCAGTGGTACCCACGACGATAGTGGAAGAGAGAATAGCCTAGAGGAATTCGAAATCCCACAGGTAACGCCAGAAGAAGTAGAGAAAGTCTTAGGAGCTATGCAAAGGGGGAAGGCAGCTGGGGAGGATCAGGTAACAGCAGATTTCTTGAAGGATGGTGGTCAGATTGTTCTAGAGAAACTGGCCACCCTGTACACGCAATGCCTCATAACCTCGAGCGCACCGGAATCTTGGAAGAACGCTAACATAATCCTAATCCATAAGAAAGGGGACGCCAAAGACTTGAAAAATTATAGACCGATCAGCTTACTGTCCGTTGCCTACAAAGTATTTGCTAAGGTAATCGCAAATAGAATCAGGAACACCTTAGACTTCTGTCAACCAAAGGACCAGGCAGGATTCCGTAAAGGCTACTCAACAATAGACCATATTCACACTGTCAATCAATTGATAGAGAAATGTGCAGAATATAACCAACCCTTATATATAGCTTTCATTGATTACGAGAAAGCGTTTGATTCAGTCGAAACCTCAGCAGTCATGGAGGCATTACGGAATCAGGGTGTAGATGAGCCATATGTAAAAATACTGGAAGATATCTATAGCGGCTCCACAGCCACCGTAGTCCTCCACAAAGAAAGTAACAAAATCCCTATAAAGAAAGGCGTCAGACAGGGAGATACGATATCTCCAATGCTATTCACAGCATGTTTACAGGAGGTATTCAGAGGCCTGGAGTGGGAAGAATTGGGGATAAAAGTTGATGGAGAATACCTTAGCAACTTGCGATTCGCTGATGATATAGCCTTGCTGAGTAACTCAGGAGACCAATTGCAATGCATGCTCACTGACCTGGAGAGGCAAAGCAGAAGGGTGGGTCTGAAAATTAATTTGCAGAAAACTAAAGTATTGTTTAACAGTCTCGGAAGAGAACAGCAGTTTACGATAGGTAGCGAAGCACTGGAAGTGGTAAGGGAATACATCTACTTAGGGCAGGTAGTGACCACGGATCCGGATCATGAGACTGAAATAACCAGAAGAATAAGAATGGGCTGGGGTGCGTTTGGCAGGCATTCTCAAATCATGAACAGCAGGTTGCCACTATCCCTCAAAAGGAAAGTGTATAACAGCTGTGTGTTACCAGTACTCACATATGGGGCAGAAACCTGGAGGCTTACGAAAAGGGTTCTGCTGAAATTGAGGACGACGCAACGAGCTATGGAAAGAAGAATGATGGGTGTAATGTTAAGGGATAAGAAAAGAGCAGATTGGGTGAGGCAACAAACGCGGGTAAACGACATCTTAGTTGAAATCAAGAAAAAGAAATGGGCATGGGCAGGACCTGTAATGAGGAGGGAAGATAACCGATGGTCAGTAAGGGTTACGGACTGGATTCCAAGGGAAGGGAAGCGTAGCAGGGGGCGGCAGAAAGTTAGGTGGGCGGATGAAATTAAGATGTTTGCAGGGACAATATGGCCACAATTAGTCCTTGACCGGGGTAGTTGGAGAAGTATGGGAGAGGCCTTTGCCCTGCAGTGGGCGTAACTAGGCTGATGATGATGATGATGCTTGGATCGAGCGGTGCATGTACCGGCCGCTCTAGGGTAGCATTGTAGGAGAAAAAATATCCGCTACTTAGGAATGCCACTTGGTGACCTTGTGCACCGAAAGCCCAGCTGTACTTTGCCATGTGAAGATGCTGCACAATGCAATGGCTATCATTGACGTTTTGGCGTTCTCGATGGCATCCACTTGCTTGAGAAGCTCGACCTCAATGACGTCTGACCACTGGCAGCACTTATTTCTCTTTATCACAGACGAAAATTGCCTGCGAGCTCTTATTTCGCCAAAAACAGACTTGCCACATTCAAGAAAATGGCACTGTCCAAGTCAGTGTGGTCAGCATGTCTGGCATGCACTTTCATCTCCTGTGTCAGAGTGGAGTAACTATCCCAGATTAATGTGCCTCAGAGATGACAGAGAGCTTGGTGAGGAAGTTACATGCCCAGACAGATAGAATTACAATATTAATGTCTATTGCAATTCAAAGCAATCTATTTGAGCGCCTTGCATCGCCAGATAAATCCTAATGGCTTCCTATTCTTTCATCTCATAATATAGGCTGTAACACCCCATTAAATGGTCCTTAAGATGGTTTTTGTCAACCCTGAGCAATTATTTCAGAGAAAACTTGTAGACAGTCTTGATAAGTGTGGTCAGATTACTTTTCAATCTGTTCTTTATCATTACCGTGGTGATCGTAATTTCATGTGCAGCACTCACACAGTGTGCACTCCTTGCAGACATATCTAACTAGTGGCAGTTCACCAGCAGAAAAAAGTGCTTGACCACATCACAGTATGTGCATGCATCAGATGACATTGCAGAACCTAATTTTATGTCGGCAGGAAATGCATGGCTGCTGTCGGTATTTCAAGTGCAAATATTCGTCCCACAGGTACAGAGAAGTCAGTATGGCAACCACATAATCCAGGCAGCTTAGCGCTGGACAACTGCAATATTTATCAAGCAGCACACTGCACTCGAACCCAGGCACTGCCACACTTGTCTGGGGAAATCGGTGCTCGTATACACGGGGGCTGGACCATTTCAAACCACAGTAACACTGGAACTCTGTCCAGTCTCGCAAGGTGCATTTTCTGTGTAGTCACTGCCACTGCAGGAATAATTTTGTTCGAAATGCACAAACAGAAAGTTGCAGCACTGTGCTCTACAGTGCTTGGTGCACAGGCAGAACAGCCATGAGCGTTGTCCCATCCACGATTCTGAAATCACCCAATATGTAGATGGCTTATAGTGGCATCCCTACAGGCAGCACACACCACCTATATGCCGCTGCTTAAATTGTTACACACTGAGGGTCTCCATGTTTTTATGTAAATGCTCAAATATACTACAGGACAGGATCTGTAGGAATTAAAAGGTTCTTTCGCAGTCCTCACAGCTATGCTACGACAAAGCGAACTCCAACTGCACAGGTAAAAATTGCTATGGAAAATTAAATTTTACAGTTCCATGTACCATACTTTTCATACAGTGCTATAGTCTGCACGATCTAATTCAGGCTGAAAAAGCCCCTCTCACCAAGCACCATGGCATTTTAGCTATATGTACGTTGGAAGTTGTAAGATACCGTCAAAGGAGCATATTATAAAACAAATATTTCTAATTAGTTCCTTATTAAACGAAAAGGAATAAATTGAAATGTTGCGTTTTCCCACTGCCAGGAGGTGAGCGCTAAAAGCAACGGCACTTAACGCCTTTGCCTACAAGTGATCTTCATTCCTCACCTTCCCCCATACGGGAGCCAAGGGTTCACGTCACACTCACGTGATGAGCCTTGTCTTTTCTTTCTTTATTTCCTTCTCTTCCTTTTTTTTTTTGCTGTGGGGCACACATCCAGGGATGGCATTTAACATTGGTTGACTTACGAAAGTCACGTGCCATGGTTGGTGATACTGCACGCAGCAGGTTTTACATAGACATTTGTGCATGTAACCTTGACTCTGGCTGAAGCAGGGCTCCGTTGAGACCGTGATGGCCTTGTTTAAAATTTCAGCTGTTTTCCCGCTGTGCATCATTTTGATAATTTGGAGACAGAATTGTTAGTGCGTGATGTATGCACTGCACTTGTCGATTTGCAACGTCCAATCTTGGTGAGACTCCTTTTAAAATAACAAAGCGCAACTGAATTTCCCGAAGGCATTTGCCTCCTATGTTCAAGGGAAGCAGCCTACATCCGCATACCTTATTCACAGATGTCAATTCTTTTTTTTTATTGCTGCTGCTCAGTATTAATGATGGGAACCCAGGACTGTGTAAGTAGCGTGGGCTTGGCGTTCTGGAACTTGACCATTGGTTGCCGGATCGCACCGCTGGCACCAATTGTTACAAACTGTGCACCCACGTGCTCAGGATCATGCCGCTGACTGCATTTAGCAGCGGCTCATGAGTCCTGAGGGGGTCAGGCAGGAGATGCGACAACAACGTAACGAGTAACAATGAACGTTTACTTCACATTTTTACGGAGTGGTCAACTCTGCAAGTTTGCCGATGGATAGCGAAAGACATTCTAGTTTGCTCAAAAACTGACGGCTGAAGTCCATTGGCGAGGACGTCCTTTATAGTGTTTGGAGTACCCTCGCTCAAGAGAAGGAGAGAGAAAACGATCTCCACGCTGGCGGCCGCCACCCTATACATGGAAGTGTTCAACGGATTTTCTAAGCGCCACTGGCTCAGCAGAAGGAAAGGCACTGACGTGCACACACGCACACACAGACACTGCTGGCGTTTTGCTTGCGGAGGAGGTAGAGAAAAAGCGAATGCACACACGGAGCTTAACTGTCCCACTCGCTGAATGGAGACAGCATTGTGGAGACTACGCAGACATCAGGGTGTTGTGCAAGCCGTGGGTAAGAAGGCGAAACTCTCTGTACATAGGGTAAGGTCTTTTCCCTATTGGGGCCTCCTAGGCATTTTCCAACGGTTGCGGGCAGCTCGGCGTATTTAAAACGTGTGGCCTATCGATGTTGCTTTGGCGGCACGACACAAATTGTTGACCACACAAGCCAGTCATAACATCAGTTAGACTAGTTCTTGTGCACGCTCAAGGACACTGAGCTTGAACGACGCCGTGAAAGCTCTTTGTCTTTTCAATGCTATAAGAACTGTTCTTGCATTTTGTGTGTAGACGAAGTCGATTATAAATCTTTTGTGCATTTTGCAACATGGCCTTAGATATCCAAGCACTAAAACGAAGCCACATGATCAGAGTGAGCATCATTCACTTGCACATCAAGAGTTGCCAGAATTGAAAATATTTTGCTGCGACTATCATTACTGCGTCCCGAAGCAACCAGAAATGACAGTACCATGCTACACAATGCAACATTAATTTCTCTCATGATGCGCTTGTCCTTCTCTGGTCTCTTTTCCACTCTGTGGGTCTCCCAGAAAAGCATTTCTAAGGACAGGGGACCATACTGTGTGCTCAACCAGGTGGCACCCATCACCACAACATTGCCCCAGTCAGTCACACCTTGTCGTCTCTCGTCCTGTCCAGTGACGTCCTTCACGTTTCAAAGCTGAAGGTTTACCACTGTGCTTCCGATGACTCTCTTTAGAGCTCTGGGACAGTGCTTCTGCTGCCGGGGGTAATGCTACAGAACAGCAATTCCCGTGAGCCGAGCAGGTGCGCAATGTCTGAAAAGACAAAGATAAAACGTTGAGCAGGCTGTCTGACATGCATATACATCTATTTCTGCGCCTCTTGCTAAGCAAGAATACTTTCACTGGTGAACAGGAAGGTAGCCTTTCTTTCTTTTTTCATTATCTTTTGTCAGTTTTACAAGGCCATAAAAAAATAAAGAAAACAGTTGTGACAATATTACAGACAGGCACATTTATTATTGTGGATAGCTATGATAAACACATGACATGCTCGCAAACAGGAGTGTAAACATGCATGTAAGCAACATACCTGGTACTCCGTAGACGCAGCAGAGACGTATATCTGTGTTTCATGTCAGTCACACTTATGCCTGTCTGGCGCACTGGTGCTTGAGACCCACAATCTGGTCCTGTCCCTCCTGAGGCTTTGGAAAGATTGCGAACCAGCCCGGCAATTTTCCTGAATTATCGGAAACAAATATGTGCGAGCAGAGGATGCCCAGATGGGCAAATGAAATGAACAGCCAGGTGCAACAACAACTGACATCATTCAGGTGGTGCAGGCGGTTTGGCGGGCACATAAAGTTCCTCAATAATGGGATTTATTTGAGCGTAAACTTGGTGAAGACGCTGCTTCTGCCTTGCAGTGGTGTCAAGATTGCGGCATATCTGGACGTCCAAATGCTCATCATTCTATCATACATTGAAGTATTCCCGCACAATAATTTTTTTAATTATAGCGTTTTACATGCCAAAACCACTTTCTGATTATGAGGCACGCCGTAGTGGAGGACTCCGGAAATTTTGAGCACCTGGGCTTCTTTAACATGCACCTAAATCTAAGCACAAGGGTGTTTTCGCATTTCGCCCCCATCGAAATGCGGCCGCCGTGGCCGGGATTCGGTCTCGCGACCTCGTGCTTAGTAGCCCAAAACCATAGCCACTGAGCAACTACGGTGGGTTCCCGTACGAGAATGACGGTTGATTGACCATTCATGTATTGTTGGGTAATTGTTGAAACACCGGACTTCAGCAAATTTTCAAAAGCAATTGAGTTCGCTCAACACTTGCACAACAATATTGCTGTTGAGTGTTCTCTATAAATAATTTTTGGGGAATTTGTGTTGATTTCTGCCGTTGTATTCTTATTGTGTAGCAGTTGAGTCCAGTACACAATAATTAAGAGTCGCATATGAAGACATTCTAAATGTTGAATTCGCAGCGCTCCAGCCTCATTCTTGTCACTTTACGGGAAGTAGGTTCTTCTTTCACTCAGCTTCAGTAAAAGAAAATAATGTGTGACCGATGGGGCGGCATCGAACGTAGGCTGTCGAGTCCGGTGCTCTAACCATTAGGCCACGAGCGCATGCATGCTCCTCTCGTTCGAAATGCAGTAAGCTCTAAAACGCTTGGCGCGTGCGCCGCGCGCCACTTCCTAGTACTGTCGCTACAGCTGGCGCTTTGACGCGCCTATCTCCGGGACCGCCCCACTTTCGTAGCCATTTTCGCTACGTAAAAACTGCAATGTTAGGCTAGCTTCATGACCGCCCAAGTTCATAACTGTAGCAAGCATGTGACGCCCCCTCAGGCATAATGTTCTTTCGCCGCCAGGCTCGGTGGCCTGCCAAGCTCGGCAAGCAACATTGGTCACCGCACTACAATAAACACCGACGAGCACAGGTGCTCGCAGTCAGTCATCGTTCAGCACCACCACGCTGCGGAGCGTCCGTCTAACGGAGGGTGCCTCGAGCCCTCCCTTGTTCACGAACCCAGGTGGAACGTTACTCTGGCGACGAGTACCCACGAATAGTCCCAAGCCGCCGCGAGCGGCGAAACACCGCGCCTCATTGCTGCCGCCATGCCGCTGTACGGAAGGCTCAAGCCGTTCGAGGGAGATGGGTCCGCCTGGCAAATTTACGAGGAGCAAGTCCCCGTGTTCCTCCGGACAAACGACACACCGGAGGCCAAACAGCGCGACATTTTCCTGGCCAGCTGCGGGGCCTGCCTCTTCAGCCTCTTGCTCCACCTTCTGAAGCCAGCCACGCCGCATGTTGACGCTGGGTGAGCTGCTTGCCATACTGCGCTCGGATTTCAACCCAGCACCGCCCATACTAATGGAGCGTTTCCGCTTCAACAACCGGAGCCGCTGGGAAGGAGAGACCCTCGGGCAGTTGGTTGCTGCGCTACGAGGGTTAGCGAGTGCCTGCGTTTTCGGGGATCAGCTGGACTCGCAGCTCCGGGTTCGTTTCGTCTGCGGCATCAACAAGCCCGCCATGCAGACGCGACTCCTGGAGCTTACCGACCCCTCGCTGGACGACGCCGTGAAGGCAGCGCTGGCAGTGGAAGCTGCCGCCAAGGACGCCGGCGAGATTTCCCGTGCGACTGGCTCACCTTCGGCTGAAGCAGTGGTCAACGAGTTGGCGACAAAAGGCAGTACCTGCGGTCTCTGTGGTGATGCCCAATCCTCCTCACAGTGCCAGTCCTCTCAAGCACAATGCTCTACGTGCGGGAAAACTGGGCACCTGGCACGTGAATGCCGAAGGGGGAGGATGAAGAGCAAACAGCAGCAGCAACGTGACTCAATCCCAGGTACCGCACAAGCCTGCGGCCAGGATAGCCGTCGCAAGGGTATGCGGCGGGGGCGTGCGGCAGCAGGCTCAATTTCTTCTGTGGCCAGGCTCCACGTCGTGGCCGAGGACACGCCGATTTTCGACATGTAGCACACAGGCTCTGTACCGTCGTCTCTGCCGCCGTACATGCTAACCATTAAAACCTGCTGGCACCCCATTTTCATGAAGCTGGACACAGGGGCCAGCGTGTCAGTAATGGCCGCGAAACTCTTGAAGCGTACTTTCCCCGGCCTGTCCGTCGAGGCTTCGGGCGTGATGCTCCGCAGCTACTCCGGGCAACTCTCCCAGGTCCAGCGTTCGCTTTGGCGACAGGGAGGCAACCCTTCCCCTTTACTTAACAAAGGGGTCGTCGCCGACTCTGCTGGGCCTAAACTGGATTCATGCACTGGGCGTTCCTCTGACAAAGTACCAAGAAGCCAGCGTGCATGTGGTGAAAGACGTCCCCAGCCTTCTGACCGAGTTCAAGTCCCTCTTCCAGGCAGGCGTGGGCACATTTCCCGGCACGACGGCTGGCATCTATGTAGAGTCGCGATCCATTTGAAGGTGATCGCGCGAGCATCGACTGGCGGTCCTTCCAAGCAGCATAGCGCCCGATTTCGGAACTGCGAAGATAAAAATTGCACTGCCTTCTTCCCCTATTATGTTTTTCCAGGCTGCAACCATCACCCCCAAGACCAATTCGCCACATTTTTGTGTTTGTTTCCCTTTCATGGCAATGATCTGTGTGCGTCGCTTCCTCATGCATATCTTGGCTAACAATGACGCCTCTGTGCAAAAGCTCATAACGCAATCGAAATGAATTCGTAGGTTATGCCATGAACGGTGACGGGAGGGACAGCTTTTCAGGGAACACCAAAAGAGAGAGAGGGGAGCTATCTGATGTTTCCCTCTCGACCGACGGTGATGACGTAACGTGGCGCTGCTCCTAGTTTTGGTCGCCGCTCGAGCGATCCCTTCAAATTGATCGCGACTGTACCTGAGGGAGCCCGGCCACGTTTTTTCAAGCCTCGCCCACTGCCGTTCGCCCTGAAAGACGGGGTCCCCCAGGATCTGCAACGATTACAGCGAGAGGGCATCCTGGTACCTGTCAAGACATCTGAATGGGCCGCTCCCATCGTACTAGTCCTCAAGCAAGACGGCAGTGTCAGGATCTGCGGAGATTTCAAGGTTACCATCAACCCCGTCGCTACCGTTGAGAAGTATCCGCTCCCTCGGATTGAAGATCTCTGGTCAGCATTGTCCGGTGGACAGAAGTTTATCAAGCTCGACCCCAGAGATTACTGACAGCGACGACGGGGACCACCTGCAGAACCTGCACATCCTGGCACGACTGCAGGACGCCGGCCTCAAGCTCAAGCAGGAAAAGTGCGTTTTCCTTGCCCCAAGCGTCGAGTATATGGGACATGTCATTTCCCAGGCAGGCCTAGCTCCGGCTCCCCGCAAAGTTGATGCTGTGCTCAGGGCACCTATGCCCCAGAACAAGGAACTTCAGAGCTACCTCAGCCTCATCAACTTCTACAGGAGTTTTCTGCCGAACCTGTCGCAGAATCTACAGCTGCTCCATCTTCTGTTTCGAGATGGTTGACAATGGGTCTGGAAGAAGGAGCAGGACCGGGCCTTCCAGCACAGCAAGGAGCTACTCACCAAGGCTCCAGTGCCGGTGCACCTCGATCCTGCCAAGCCTGTCGTCCTTACTGTAGATGCGTCTCCGTGCGGTGTTGGAGCCATCCTGGCACACCCGGACAAAGATGGCAAGGAACGCCCTGTGTAGTTTCCTTCTCGACGGCTTCATGCTGCAGAGCAACGTTACAGCCAGCTGGGCAAGGAAGGTTCGGCCCTCATGTTCGGTGTCGAACACTTCCACCAGCATCTGTGGAGCCGGAAGTTCGAGGCGGTCCCGGACCACAAGCCGCTGTTGGGGCTGGTGGGGCCTGACAAGGTAGCTCCTGTTCAGGCATCACCTCGAGTGGTACACTGGGCCTTGAGGTTGGCAGCTAACAGTTACTAGCTGGTTTACCGCCCGGGAAAGGATCTGGAACCTGCTGATGCCCTGAGCCACCTGCCCCTGCCAGAGGTGCCTGATGCTGTGCCTCAATCTGCTGAAGTGTTCATGCTGGAACACTCGTACACGGAAGTGCTTTCCAGATCTGCGGTATCTCAAGCGACCGGGACCCAGTCCTGTCTCAGGTGGTCAAGGCGGTGTCCCGTGAAGAAGAATTGGTGCAGCAGGTCTATAGCCGCGAGGCCACTGAGCTGAGCTTGCAGCAGGGCTGGCTACTGTGGCGTTCTATGGTGGTGATCCCACAAAGTCTCCTGTCCAGGGTCCTGCAGTTGCTGCACGCGGGTGATCCTGGCGTAGAAAAGACCAAGATGGTGGCCCGGTCCCATGTTTGGTAGCCTGGCCTGGACTAGGCGATCGCTCACTTGATGCAGAGTTGCCATATCGGCCAGGAGCATCAGCGGGCCTCACGTCACGTGGAAATCACCCCCTGCCCGTCAACACAGAGGCCCTGGTCCCGCCTACATGTGGATATTGGGGGACCCTTCAAGGGCCGTTACTTCCTGGTGGTTGTAGACGCCTTTCCGAAGTGGGTGGAGGTACTACCTGTCACCACTCCATCAGCAGGCGCGACTATTGCAGCGCTACGACAGGTCTTCGCCGCCCAGGGGTTGCCAGATGTCATCGTGTCCGACAATGGTCCTGCTTTCGCCAGCACAGAGTACCTGGCCTGGCTGACGAAGAACGGAATCCGTCGGATGATGGTTCCGCCGTACCACCCAGCTTCACATGGTGCAGCCGAGTGGGTGGTGCAAACCATCAAAAAAAAGTTCAACAAGAGCCAGCCTGGGGATTGTCGGGCGCAGATTGCCCGGATACTATTTCAGTACCGGACCACGCCCCACGATGTCACTGGCCATGCCCCCTGTGAGCTCCTGCTGGGTCGGATGGTCAAGACACCCTTGGACGTCTTGCATCCGGACCTCCGATCCACAGTGCTTTTGAAGCAGATGGACCAGAAGCTGGCTGCTGACCAAGTGTGCCATCCCGGGCCTTTGCCATAATCGGGAGCTCGAGTATTCGCCAGGAACTTCCGTCCTAGCCCACCCTGGTCTGCCGGACAGGTGGTGTCTTTTGCCAGCGCTTCATCGCTTCTCGTCTGCATGCCAGACTGGGCCATGTGGCACAGACACGCTGACCATGCCAGGCTTCGCCTCGGGACCTGGACAGCACCCTCGACTGCGACTTCAGAGTTGTATCCCGCCGAAGGACTAGCGGCAGCACCAGTCGCTTCCAGCGGAGCACAGCCAACCTCCGAGGCGGCAACCGTTGCCAGTGGTGCGGCACCCGTTGGACCGGTGTTGAGCCTGGCACCACTCGCAAGGCCGACCACTATGGACCCTCTGGATGGAGCGAGGCTGGCTCAAGCAGCACCCGGCGTTGCCACACCCGACCCATCAACACCGGTGCCCAGGCGGAACACTCGACAGCGGAGGCCACCGGACCGTTACTTGTCTGGATAGCAGGCACCGTCGACCAAGCTAAGGTGGAGGCAGAGCCTCGTATTTCGAACATGGACGTTTGTTTCTTTTATTTAACGAACAAACTGGGGGTAAGGGGGTGTAGCAAGCATGTGACGTCCCCTCAGACATAATATTCATTCGCTGCCAGGCTCGGTGGCCTGCCAAGCTCGGCAGGCAACATTGGTCACTGCACTGCAATAAACACTGACGAGCACAGCTGCTCGCGGTCAGTCATCGTTCAGCACCACCACTCTGCGGAGCGTCCGTCTAACGGACGATGCCTCGAGCCCTCCTTTGTTCACGAACCCGTGTGGATCTTGACAATAATAATTTAACATTTCTTCGCTGGTGTACAAATGCCATCGTCCTTTTAACATACACTAGATGACATAGCCATTGGTACTACCCAAAATGAGCGCGTTTCGGGGAGCAAACGAATGCGAAATTCAATTGCGAACACGGTGACCGCGCATGTGGTGTTCCCCAAAACTAGACACGGCGGCAGCTCGGCCAGCGATAA
Source organism: Dermacentor variabilis (assembly GCF_050947875.1). NCBI lineage: Eukaryota > Metazoa > Arthropoda > Arachnida > Ixodida > Ixodidae > Dermacentor > Dermacentor variabilis. The sequence continues at coordinate 120,754,538 of NC_134570.1, forward strand.
GACAGGCGCCGACTCGCGACGACGCTACCTTTGAGCATCGAGCGCGCTGTGGGAACCTTAAAATGCAAGCGTGCACACGCTACAAACATACTCGTGAGAGGTATTCGAATGTCCTGTGACGCACCCTCTGCCCGGAAAGCGAACACAGTTCTTTTACCCAAGGGCCGTGGTACTAGAGATAAAACAATGAACGCGCTTTGAGATTGCAGCGCGCAGCCGCTATAACCATTGACTTCAAAGAGTTTCCGATGCAGAAACAGCCACAACAGTATTACAGCCCAGGCAGCACAACAGCATTGGACCAAGCATGGCCCAATGCTGGCAAAAATTGGTGCCAATGTTGGCCCAATTTTAGCATTTTTGGCAAAGTGCAACCAGATTTAAGGTCCAGCCAATGTTCAAGCCAACATTGGCCCTACATTCTGCCATTGTAGTATCCGATGTATTTCCAGCATAGAGCCAGTGCCCAGCCACTTTGTATCCAATGTTTTTCCAGCATAGCCAGTGCTCAGCCATCTTGTATTCAATGTTTTTCCAGCATAGCCAGAGCTCAACTATTTTGTACCCAATGTTTTTCCAGCAGAGTCGGTGCTCAGCCACTTTGTATCCAATGTTTTTCCAGCATAGCCGTAGCTCAGCCATTTTGTATCTAATGTTTTCCCAGCATAGCCGGTGCTCAGCCATTTTGTACCCAATGTCTTTTCAGCATACAGCATACCCGGTGCTCAGCCATTTTGTATCCAATGTTGTTCCAGAATAGCCGCTGCTCACCCATTTTGTATCCAATGTTTTTCCAGAATAGCCGCTGCTCACCCATTTTGTATCCAATGTTTTTCCAGCATAGCCAGTGCTCAGCCATTTGGTTACTTGTCTGCGGGCTTACTGCCTATACTATTAGATAAAACGTGATGAAAATAAGTGAAGGAAGGAAGTCCTGCAGATGCAAGCAAATCGTAAATGAAAATAACTTATTTATTTATAAATTAGATGGCTGCAGGCATTCTGCAGAACTGCACGTCTGCAGGGGAGGCAGCTGGACAGCTGGAGTCGGTCGACGGGCCAGGGCTCCGAGGGCAAGGGTGGGGTAGGGAGAGGGCAGCAGTGGTCAAGCAATGATTCCTGTCCCGAGGGCAGGGATCATTGGGCTCCTCTGCTGCGAACGTTTCGGCGAAACGCCTCTTCCTGCCGCCACCCCTGTTCACAGACCCGGGCAACCACTTCTTTAAGAAGCTCTGGGCCTCCATCACGTCCACGTGGCCCTTCTCACAGACATCTGCACACAAACATAAACCACAAATAGTACACACAACATACACTGTGCTTGAGACGTTCAAAATCGTTCATCCTAAGTAACTTCATTGTAAATATCATGCACCATAAATATCACCCTGAATAGAGCAGGGCAGACGTATTAACAAACGAAAACCTTCATTATGAGCTCAAGAGACTTAGTGATAAGTTGTTAAGTCTTTAGCGCACACTTCATGTGAGAGAAAGAGCAACTGCAGCGAACCTTATTGAATCGAGGTTCACAGCATGTTCTGCGGCAAAATGCAGGAGCTATGCAAAGTAAAGCTGCAGACCATGCAATGCTGCTAGCACCTTCCTCGCCGTCAAAAGTCTTGATCCATTTACAGGATATTCATCAACCGTCTCGCCCGCTGATGTATTACAACAGAGCGTACTAGTTTAGCAATCGATCGGCATGCTTGTCAAGCAATTCACCTATGCTGCTATTGGCACTAGCACCAGAGCACATCTTTGTTACATCTGCGATGGCCGTGGTGGGTGCACTATGTGGATTTCATAGTAAATAATGAAACCAGCTGACAGGGACGCCTAAATTTGTTCACTGTGGAGGTTCACAATTCATATGAAACATAGGATTTTGGCCAGGATATAATCTTTTGCTATGCAAGTCATTCAATGGAAAGTTCGGCTGTATAACAAGACTTAAACAATGCAAGAAGATGGCCAAGAAAACCTTACCTGTGACTATACGGCAAAGCTTCAAATTAATGAAGGCTCGTTTGCCTTTTCTGCCATGAAGGCTGTAAAGCACTTGCACCGGATGTGCCATTACAGCCTTCATGACATTCGATGCCACCTCACGCAGAGACGTCCCTCCTATCTGAAGGAGGTGCTTGCGCTGGAAAAAAATGTCAGAAATGTGGAAATGAGCACTTATGTAGCAGTGTCTTCATGTTGAAAAAAGCCCAATACTGCTAGAATATAATTTTAGCCGAGTGCAAAGCAAGACATTTTTGCTACAAGAGGGTTGTGAGGCAGTGCTCTTTAATTGTAAATGTTCTCCACGACACCTGTGTTACTGGAAGACAAACACGAAGTGTATCAGATCTGTCTGTTCAGTACATTTCATGTTTGCGTTTGATCATCCTTAGTACTGTAACCTTGTTTCATAGTAACTACCTTGCCAAGCTTTCACCATCATTAAAATTACTGTAAGCGCACCAATTCTATTCACATGCAAATTTGCAGTGCATAATTAGGAGATGCAATATCAGTGTGCAGGAAAGACAAATACACACACATTTGTGGCTCAAAACAGCTACTGACATACCAACATGATATTTCCAGATTTTCATATTTTTGTTAAATGGACTGACAGTCTATTTTTAGGGACTTAATTTCTTTAAACTGTAACGAAACGCTCACTCTCAGCAATGTTACTGTGGATGTTTTGTAAAGAATATTTGTATTTGAGCAGCCTCTAAAAAAGAAGAGTCCCTCCTCTAGCAACACAGCACCGAGAAGTGAGAGCAATGCAGATAGCCCACTTTGCAAATTATGAAAGCAGCCCATCATTCTACTTTCACAGGAGTGAGCGCAACTGTGATCAACTATCTACATTTTGACCTTGTCAACCACTTTGGAAAATAAAAAGCTGGTACAGTAAGTTAACGTTGCCAGACCTTACACCTGCGTCATGGCTGGCTGGCCCCCGTTGTCGTTTTGTTGATAGACTTGCCAAGCCAACTACCGCATTTACTCGCATAAGAACTGCACTTTCTTGTCAAAAAAAGTGTAGCAAATTCAGGGGTGCTATCAATGCGCGGGTTAAATTTCTCGCGAAAATAATTTTCTTTTCATCCTGCGTTTGCTGCGGGATGACAACAGGTCAACAAGCAGGCGGCTGCCGCTGTAACAGTGCGGGACACCAAAACAAATATGGCGGCCGGCGGAGCAAGCCGAACGCACCGAATGAGATTTTTGTTCTTCATGCGAGTCTATTACGTGCATTGAAACAGTTTCTTCTCTATCAGTAATGAATAACATCGTTAATATCTGCAAGTTTGCGACAATAACATAGCCGTGCCCACTTTGAGGGCACAGAAACAGATGGGTGCGCGTAGCCGTCAGTGATATAGAAACACATGGTAGGCATGCTGCGGAAACTTCTGCATTTGTCTTCACTACCCTAATACGGCATGTTTCCGTTAAGGGTAGGCGATTATCTTAGCTATATTACAAGCGTCGGCGTGTGAATAGGGTACACTTCTAACGTATTAGTGTAAACATGGCCACTATAATTGCCGCTCGAGACTAGTTGCGGTTGCCTGCCCACGAGTGTAAACGAGAAGAATCGAAAGGCCCTTTTTTGTTGTTGGTAAACCATAATGGAGCCTAAAAATAATAAAGCCAAGGCAAGTTTGGTTGTAGCTTTTCTTTTTCATGGAAGTGCGGAAAGTGGTGAAAGGAATGATTTGGGGCATCTGCTTAAGGATGTTTGGTGCGTGCAGACCGCTTGGTATGTCTTCAAGAGTCGTTTGCATAGCATTTGACAGCATTCGACAGATGGTAAGCACGATCATCATTAGCTAGGCAAAACAATCTAATTTTGACGACAAAATTCAGATGTGCGATCATTACGCGAGCGCAATCATTATGCGAGTAAATTCAGTAACTCATCGAAAGTAAAGGCAGCGCCACTTTTATACTCACGACTAACAAAGACTTGTCTGCACATTCTAAATGAAAGAAATAACAGAAAAAGTGGACTGCACTTCAGTACTAATAAACATATTATGAACCATGTACACTAATGGAAAGTCACGCGATAGTTTTCCGATTCATGGTAAATAAGGAACAGCGCACTGAAAACGAAGGGACACATAAACGCATCACAAACTGAAAAATTCAATTGGAAAATTAATTGAACAAATAGGTTAATACACACTTGAATTGGACATGTGCCTGCAAGGCAGTGAACAATTCGTGACGTGCATTCGTCGTTAGCTTGCATGATACCAAAGAATAATGAATTAACAAAAATCAAAACCAGCGTGCTGCTATGCTATCAACGATTTGCTTGGTCTAAAAAGAAACTTTTTTTTCTTTTCACCAAAGGAAAAGGAAGAAGGTAGCCATTATGTCACACTTCCACCAGCTTTTGCAAAGGTTGAAAAAGGTGGGATCTTGGCATGGCCTAGATGTGGTCTTTTTTAGCAAAAAAAGTGGGTAGTGTCTGCGCAGTGGTAAGAAAACATGTGGAAATAGGTTCAAATGCAAAAGATGTCTGCCCTGTTAGGCGAACTGATATGTTTATGTCTTGCACCATTGCAATCACGTACAGCATCCCCCTCAGGTGTGGCCAAGTGTACGTGGGACAATTAGTGCAGTGTGTAAACGTGCACATGAGGGAGCACCAAAATGGACTGAAAGGCACTGTTTGCTCCTCGCACTTGGCAATGCATTGCCGTGACTATGGGTGCACTGCAGAATTCACCATGACCTAGATTCTTTTTCGCCACCCAGACCAATTGACATGTCAAATTTGTGAGGCTTATAGAATACAGAAAGCAGGACCAGAATGCATTAGCCAGCCTTCAATAGCACACCAACAAAAAGCAATTTGCGCTGTAGACCACGCAAATTGTTGATAGCCAAGCAGCAAACTGGCTTTTTGTTAATTCATTATTGTTTAGTGCCACCTAATCTAACCACAAATGCATTTCATGAATTGTTCAGTGTCTTGCAGGTGCATATGCAGTTCAAGTGTATATTAACTCGTTCATTCAATAAATATTCCAGTTGAAAGTGAAGCTGTGGTGTGTCTACGTTTCCTTTCATCTTCCATTTTCAGTGCGCTGTTCCTCATTTATCATAAATGAATGCTAACTCGACCGAGTTTTCCATCCGCTTCAGGGCTGTTATGAATATGTTCTTGCTGCATGAGGAGTCAAAGGTCATTTTCCACGACTTTTCGCAAAGGATGAAGAACATAAATACATGTTTAATGAGAAAAAGATGGCTCGTTTTACCTAGTATGTTAGGAAATATTTTCATAAGTGTGGTTTTTTCAATTCATGTTCTGAGCAGTTGTCTATCCCTTTAAGTAAAAGTGCGGGACTCTAAAACCCCACAAATATACTGGCAAACCCCAGAGCGCGCTAAATAATTTATTACAATAGATGTTCTACAGCCAGGCCTGGCTCAGCTTTCTCCCCCATCACATCATGGCACAGAAGGTAGCCACTTACGACATTGGAAGGTTTGACACTTGCTTTGACTTGCTTGTCGAAAGGATTAGACATTTCGGCTTCTACACAGAAGCCAGAACATCTAACCCCTTCAACAACATTATTTTGGTCAACGTTACATTTATTGCAGGTCTAACATGATCAGGAAGAATCATGGTGAAAAACAACAGATGGCAACCAAGGTAAAAAATATTTAGAACAATGTTGTGACCCCTTTGTGGGAGCCTTGTTCACTATGGTTGGCGTTTGTTTTCACCATGAATGTTCATATGCAATGGTTCGAGCTGTTTGTTAGTTGACTGACTTTCCCACCTAACCTTTGGCTTTCAGGCATGGAAAATAAGCCCAGAATAAATACTCATACAAAATGTAGCATAGAAGCAGATAAAACAAGGTGCTGAAAAATACAAGTAGCGGAATAAAGAGTAACAGTGCCTGCAGTGTATGTGTGTTTACATCCCTAAAGTAATTGCTAGTGTTCTGGAAAATGCTTTGAATCACTGCATGAAACTACATAGTTGAGGAGTTTGTTTCATGGACTTGTAGCAGAAGAAGAAATGGGATAGTGCTGGTTAGTATGCAAGCAATGGGGCGATTCAACAACCTGTACAGTAGACTCTGCAAATGCTGTTTTGATCACATATCCAATTGTAATGCAATTTTTAAACAATTTTTTTCAGAAAACTGCACATTAAAATGACTTAAATACAGTTACCGCCCCTCTTTTTCTGTACCGTGTCCCATTTGTTTGTACTGATATTTATCATTTACAATGGATCAACTAGTCCAACAAAAATAATTTATTCACAAGTGTTCTGCATTGCGTCCTTTTACAGAAAGCTGGCACAGTTTGCCCTTTGTGTCAGCAATGCTTTTTATCATCTCGACAACCTATTCTTGAGTCATAAATGTATCTCTACAGAGAAAGCAAGCCACTAAGGTAGCTTAGTGGCTATGGCGGTGCTGAGCTTAAGCTCACACATTTGATCCTGGCAGCCACTGGCACACTGCTATACTAGTGTACACTTACATTTAGATGGATGCTAAAATGTAGGCGCAGTCAAGGTATGCCATTAGAAACTATACAGCAGGGAAAAAGAATTATTACTATAAAATCTTCAGTGTGTGCGACGCTTAATAGGTAGTTAACATAGACCCACAGCATGGTTCATGAAACAGCACATAACATCTACATGTTACATAGCCTAACAATTAAAAATAAATGGGCAGTACAAACCAAGGTGGCAGCCACAGCCTCGTCTTCTACCGCTGCCTCTGCTGCCTCTAGTTCCTCCAAGCTGTTGACAGGCAGCCGAGGGAGACTTACAGGCACCGTACGCTGGGCAGGTTGAGGCACGGTACGGGTCCTTTCGAGAGACTCAATTTCATGTAGCCTCTCCGACATGACCCGTACCTCGTGCCTCAGCTGCTGCAGCTCATGATGCAGCTCTCTGTTTTGCTGCCTCACCTCTAGCTGCACCCGCAGCACCCGCAGCGTCACCGCTGAAACACAAGCAGATTTATTTCATAGCAGAAGGAATGCATTTGTGGCGCATTTGAATGGTTGTTCCAGAGCACTCTGGTAAATGAAAAAGTACCAGGATTAGTACAGGTCTCAGCGACAAAAGTTCACGGGTATTCGAAAACTTTCAAGGCCAAGCCAAAGCCTTTTCAAGTTGCAGAACAGCATCACTTGTGCTACTTTTTACTATAACACTTCCAAAACACTTTAGGTAGCATTATTGCACCATAAATACAAAAAGTTATATTCAAAATGTCCAGCCTTGATCACGCGCAAGTTCCTTACTTCTAGCTTCTAACGAGGCGTGATAAAAGCACCATAAACATGGGATTGGAGCCAACACCAAGTGCCGGTGTCTTGCTCTTGCGCGGTGTGGTGTTTTCCAGTTCTATGCAAGTCATACGAAACCAAATGCCCGAGCACTCGCGGCGGTGTCAGCTTTTTATGCTATTGTTTTTAACGTGGGAAGTTTGCCGGGTCCACATTGATTAACCATAGAAATCGAGTTGCATAATCAATTTTAGATTGTATCACTCATGAAATTCAAAGACTTTTCAAGGGCCTTGAAAACATATTTCAATTTCAAAGGTTTCAAGGACCTGTGCAAATGCTAAACTGTAGGTTTGAATCTGTTTAAAGATGTCATGAAAACAAGTAGGACCAGTAAGGATAAGGCTTTGTTCTTGCTTTTCATGGGAACGGTGAAGTAGTTGCTATTTTCCACAAGTTACATTATCAAAGTGCTTTGAAAGAACGAGTTCTGTGTGCTTGACCTACATTCAAAAATTCCATTGTTATAAACTGAAGGTATGAAGTAGGAAAGCAACAGAGCAAATTACTGAGACAGCTGGTGAACTAAAGCACAAGTAAACATACTGACAAGATGCATACACAAGACTAAGCGTGCAGCTGTATGCATCATAGTATGCCGAGTTAAACTGCTACGTGTTTAGATATGCCAGGTTGTTTTCTTTAATGCTAAAATTTCTTGCCTGTTTCATAAAGTAACGACATCTCAAAGGCCCTGAACCACATTTTATTGTATTCAAAAATGCGTTTGAAGTTAAAATAAACTATTTCAGAAATTCCTTGCAGTAAGAAGTACAATGCATTCAGCAGAAGCAATCAAAGATCGCCCTGATCCCCTCCGCGGGGCTCCTGATCCTTCAATGCCTTTGCACTGCGAAAGCTACGGCAGAGCGGGGCATATCTACAACCCTCCACCTATTGAATGTCACCATGGTGGGCAGCTTAAATTTGAATTTATGTGCTCACGAAGATACCACTACTTCCAATTTTGGCACCTACAATGCACCAAAACTCTGAGGCTGTTCCTAAACTTACAGTGGAGTACAGTGTCGCATACCTTTGCTCTCCTAGTCTACCAGATAGCTACATGCAGCTTTGACACACAAGGCAACAAGCCACATTTTTTTCACACTTATTATGGCAATGGTACAATTTCTGACAAGTGAACGAAACACTGTATTTATGTTCACTCATAAAGAGCTTCGGCCATGATCATGGCACACCTCAAAGATATGCAACTTCAGAAGCAGACGACCTGTTCCAATAGGATATTTGCGTTTAGGCAGGCATTTGTGAAATGTGCGGGCATTTGCGCCTTGAATATCTCGCTGCCTAGGCACTAAGGAGAAGTTTCTTTGCTTGTGTTGTATGCATCTGTCCTTGGGCGTGCCTGCATTGTCGAGTGGGGTCAAGTTTACGCCCGGATGCTGGCGCGGTGAAGCAGGTGACGCAGTGGGTACCGATGCCCAATTTGAAGATCGCTGTGCCGGACAAACTCTCTTGTGCTTGCAGCGGTCATGCTGAGTCAGTCGTGCTGGATGATATCTTCCTCGCGCTAGCCTTCAATGTAACATCACCGATTTTCTCGGGGGAGAAGTAGGGACCATGTAGTAGAGGCCGGGCCGCATATAATGCGGCCCAGCCTCACAAAATTTACAAGGCACAGTGCCTAATCCTCACGACATGAGATCAAAGCGTCGCCTGTGGTGTTTCAGGCAATAGCGTTCATCCGCAGTTGCTAAGGTGCCGTGTGCTTATTTCACTCAAAAAGGATCAGTCAAAAATGCTGCTGAAATGTCACGGAGAGCAGCATATGAAAAGGAGAGCATGCCTAGCCTCTACTACAACCTTTACTGCTCCCCAAGAAAAATCAGTGGTTTTTTGTTTTTTTTTAGCATAGAGCACCGCAAGGCGCCAAGAAGGTATAATCCAGCATGACTGACTTGGAACCAACACTGCATCCGCGAGAAAAGTCTGTCTGATGTACCTTTAGACAGTGATTACCAAATAGGGCGTCCGTTCCCACTGCATACCTGCTTTACAATGCTGGCAGCCAGTGTCGGAGCTTAACCTCAACCCCACTCCACAATGCCGGCACACCTAGGGACAAATGCATACCAGGCGAGCATAGAAACTTCTCTGCAGTGCCTAAGCAAAGTCACATATTCAAGGAGCAAAAGTCCCGAGATTTTCTCTCTTGCTCCTGCTCTTACTCGCAACTGCACAGAAACGTCGGGTGCCTCAGGAAATGCCACACTCTGCTGTGGTTACCAGCGATTGCACAGACGCTGCCCGGAAACCACTCCGAGCACCTCAGCGAGCCACAATGAACTCAGCGAGCAGCCTTATCGCAGTGACTGCGGTATCCATGTACCATAGCAGATACAGCTATATGCAACTGTATTGCTCTTGCTCTGGCGCACGACAGGGCTGGAGTGTGTGCGCTTATGCTCAATTCTGACCGTGCTAAGTGGTCTGTATCGGCTTTGAATTGCACCAACTTCTCCTACGGATATAGTAGCCACATCCAAATGCTGCATTTAGAGGCAATGTCTACAGTTTAATAAGTCTATCAATTCATCTATACAGGAGCAGCCAGGAGTGCGAGTGAGCTAGCAAGTGAACATGTGGTCTCACCTTAAGTCGAGTGTGGTTCAAGAGTAGTCAAATGTTCTCGAAATGAATCGAAATTAGCGAGACCTGACGGATACAATACCAATAAGCAGTGTGGCTAGACAATACTTCGGCTTCTTTTAGAAGTAATCACATTTTATAAAAATTCTAAATGCAGATTTTCCTTAACCACACCACAGGCTTAGTGAAAAACGCCTTCTGCAGATAGCACACGCTGCTGTACCTCAGCCAAATTTTGCACTTGTGTGCAGTACGTACAGCTCAGAAGTGGAGTGCGGAGTCATCTTTTTCTCAACAGAGGCCTTCTCGTCAACCTCTTGTGGCGGCTCGCAACTGCCCCGTGACGTGAGTGTTCACATTCCCAGACGGCGCTGCCATTGGCCCATAGCCAACACCAATTCAAAAAATTGTGCGCTTCTTCCTGGCTGTTACTGGGTATCTTTATAGACACAGTTTACTAAACAGGCTCAAATAAGTGAAAATCTTCACTTCCAGGAGAAGCCGACTATCGTCTGCTGATGCTCAGCCGCACCCACCCACATAGAAATGAAATTTTGGCCACACTGCTTATCAGTGTTATAGCAGTAGGGCCTAGCTAATTTCGATCAGTTTTGAACACTAAACTAGCCTCGAACCACACATAATTCGAACACAGCCTCGAACTACACATACACAGGCCACACTTCGCATGGAATGGCAGTTAGCATCTACAGTGGACAAACACCACTGCACACCTAGGCTGGGCTAACATTGCTTCCAGCCAGTCCTGGCTAGACACCTTGACAGATATCACTTCGTAATGAACTTTTGCTAAAGCTTTGAAATGCACAGTTTTGGATTTGTGTACTATAACTGCAGCACAGCAAGTCCACGGCACGTAGCATCGTCAGACTGGAGCTCAAGAGTGAATGTGCAATCCAATCCTGCCATGCATATAGCAAGTGAACTACATTTGCATGTGGTTGTGTCTGTTGTCTAGTGTACAAACTGTGAGAAAACTCTCCCTGCTAGCTACTTGTAGCACCATGCAACTTTTTCTGTTCCCCATATGCAAACTGGTGCTCAGGGGTTTCGGGGACGGGACTACAATTCAAAAGGAAAGGACATTGCTGCTGGAGGGCTTAAATGAAGGACTTCCAAGAGGGCTTTCAGCAATAGGAAGAGAGGTGGAACCAAGCTATTGTGTCTAATTGGGAGTACTTTGAAGGTTAGCGAAATTATTTCTTTAAAACATACGTCATCATTTTTGCTTAAGCATCTAAGGTTTGGAAAACATCTGCCTGTAGAAACTTTCCATCATACATATGGCACTTATTTAAGATAGCCATTGAACACATTGTGCTCTTCTTAAAGTATGATACCGGAGAGACATTTCTAATAACATCGCGATTTCAAAGCCTAAAGTTTTCTGCTGCAGAAAGATACAGATAACATTTGGTCAATAATATCTGAATTGACCCTCTCCTTCGCCCCTCCCCCTCCCCCGATGGATCCACTTCCGGGGGGCAGCAACTTTTTATAGTTATTTTAATAAATGATTTAACAACAACATTTGTGTCATACCTTTACGTGCGACGAATGTATTGTCGGATAACAGCAACCTCGAAATTAATCAACTTTTATAGGCCATGTAAAGATGTAAGGAGACTCACGCATCATCTCCTCAGGGCCTCCGTTTCCAACAGGCTCCAGGCATGTGCCTGTGATGCTCTCGTGAGCGGGTGCAGCTAGGGAAGAGGAGCAACAATCCACAATTGTGCCAGAACAACAGAGCAACAAACTGCCATTTTTCATAGACCATTATATAAACCAGAAGACCCCAGCCCATGATTCGCTGCAAGAAACCTTGTGGGCACACATTTCCTTCATTTCTATATTGCCTAAATATTGCACAATTACAGACATTCTGCTTAGTTCTGGCATAATGTGTGCATAGCGCAGCAGCCCTTGCATCCCTAGTGTAGTAATCATTGTAACCAGCTTGAAATATACCAATAGAAGTGCTATTTCCATCCTTGAAAGTCTTGCATAAGCATCGCAGTGACCGAGTGTAGACAGGAAACGCCATGCACACATAGGAAAGAGGGCATACACAGTGGTGCTTTCATGAAGTTCTTGATTTGATGTGTCCAAATTTTCCACGAAATGGAACATTGAGAACGCCAACTGCCCTAGAAATAGCACTGCACACAATATGGTGCGATACCAAAATAAAGTTGCTTGATAACTTCCGAGTTTCGTATAGCGATCTGGTGGAGTTACAAAAACGGGACTCAAGGTAGGCCATCATCAGCACAATGTACAATAAAGCCGAAAAGGCATACAAAGAAGTTTGTTTTTTGGGGACGCTGTTTTTAAATGCACTATTAAAATCACTTTTCAAATTTGCCTGTGACAAAGGAGGAGGGCTTAGCATACAATGGGCCATTTTATAGATTGTAGGAACTTCTTAAGATCTCTCTAGACTTCTTGCGAACATTTAAAGGTTGCCTTCCTGGAGGAGCTCTAGGCATTTGTAAGCACATAGCCCGTTTAATAGCTATATTAAAGGGGCCCTGGAGAACCTTTTTCGAGATCTGAGAAACAAATTCTGCCGATGAGTGCAGCATCTTTCAAGGAATACAACTCAAGAATTATTTTTAAAAAGGCCTCGTATAAGCAAAGGAATTAGGAGCATAATATATACGTTCCTTATTACCCCTCAATTCAATGGTTCTCTCCAGCAGGGGCAGTGCCAGTAACAATGACAGGTCTATCACACACCTTTACTTTTCGAAAGGAAATTTATGGTAAATTTTTAAAATGGGCCTCAGACAAAATATTTGAGTGATAAAGGAGTGGAGATGCATTAAAAATTGTCGGTTTTGACTTCCTAATAATCTGTAATGAATCTGGCAGGGTGTGAACACAAGTTATTCATCAAAAAAATTGCCCAATGACCATTCGCTATGGGCTGGTACCATATAATGTCAACTGGAAGCTGGCCACCACTTAAAAAATATGGAGAGCAGAAGCCTTCTGGAAAGTTGATGGTGCGGACTTCTTGTTAGCTCCATCTGCTACATGCAGAATGTTTGCTTGGTAAGATCAACAGGTAGTTCAGTGCTGCTTTAGAGCATTAAGACAGCAAGAAATTTTCAGTGTCATCTGCTTTTATATTTGTCGCTCAGATAAGCCAAAACAAATGCCGACATGTGCATATTGGTCTGCACAGCAACACAGTGACAAGCCTTGCAGCCACAGGCAAAATGAAGGTGCTACTACAGCAGACTTCCATTAAGTCAACTCCAGTGTATTAGATCCCAACCAAAGGTTGTGGCTGAAGCCCATACATTTCCATGGGACGAAGTTTTTTTGTTATTCAGATCCTAAAATTCAACTTTGTCGGAGAAATCATACTTGGCTGGTCATCACACACGTGTTAGACCCTAATGGTGACTGCAGTTTTAAGAACCCTAATAAAAGACCAGAGTTGTCCAATAAAACACATTGCATAGTTAGCTTATAAAAAGCTTACAGGGCGGTGCAGGCAGGTCCAGTCGAGGCAAAGCTGCATCGTCGTCTTCATCACCATGGCAAGCATCATTGCCTGAAGATTTATGCATGTACATTTATTTTTGAGGCACTGTACAGGGTGTTTCACATAACTTCAGCCAAACTTTGAAAATATGTGGAACGAACCAAGGTAATGTTGCTTGCCATCGCTAGGAGCTGCTCAGATTATTTTTGCATTCTGCTTAAACACATAATTAGTCTTAATTACTTTCCAATATTATAACTAAATGAAAAGTTTCAAGGAGGAAATTGTAGAGCAACATGAGAAACTCCCGATACAGCTTTCTGTTGCTCAATACATGCTACATAAAAGTGTTTTTCCGAGAGTGAAACAAGCCCGCTATCACACGCAAAATTGCCACACGACTGGCTGCTCAAAGCGCTTTGAGTGTATTCACAGGCTTCATTCATACTTGGAAAAACAATTTTATGTAGCACGTATTGAGCAACAAGAAGCAGTATTGGGAATTTTTCATGTTCTACAATGTTGTCATTGGCACCTTTCATCTACTCTGAGAAGATGATTAATTACGACTAATTATGTATTTAGAGAGAATGTAAAAAAATCTCAGTATCACCAAGTGACAGCAAAAAACATTAGCTTGGATTAGTCCAGCTACATGGCATTTGCATATGTTTAATGTTTGTCTCAAGTTACGTGGAACACTGTATACTAAATTAACAATTCAGAACTTTTCAAGGCAAAGGTAGTCATGAAAGAAAAAGTGGGCTGCTTAAATAGGATGAAGCTAAGAAAAGGGGGGGGGAGAGAAAATCCATACAGCTTCCTTGAAGAAAAAGAAAGTACTGCAGTAAAAGAAAGACCATTTTGGTTCATGTACCCAACAATACACCACCATTTTTTGGGACAATTATAGAGCTACCCAGGAGGCAAGCAGATGGCAACACAAGGTTAAATTAATGTGGAAGTTACTGTACTGTATCCTGCTAACATTTATTGCATGCACTTCGACTTACCAGTTCTGGCTGATGCCCCTCACATCTGCTAGCTTCCTAGTCAGCCCAGTCAGCAAAGCGACTACTCTGTAACTGTAACCCTGATCTAAATTTGCTTTCCCCTCTCCCATAAGCACAAGCATTAAAAAAACAAGAAGAAAATAGAAGCAATTACCTGAGTGCTCTGTGGTGTCCACACCAGACAGAGATTCTGCCTTCTTCCACCTCCTTGAGGCCTTGTCATAAGTGCCTTTGAACGAAGAACAAATATTTCAATACAGATTATAACAGACACTAGAACAAGCAAGCTGCTAAGCTGTGCAGACAACATTCTGCAACAGACAAATGTCATGAACAAGAAATTTGTGACCGCTGAAAATGCCCACAGCAAACTGCATAGATATTGTGCACAAGTTTGCACAGCTATGGTGACATCAAAGTATCAGTGGTACAAATTAACATAACTCAAGAACTGAAGAAAGACACTAAAGGATTATTAGTTTGCCCTATTTTTTATTCGTTGCAGGTTTTCAGTTACACAGTGCCCTATTTTTTATTCGTTGCAGGTTTTCAGTTACACAGTGCCCACAGCCAATGTTATGACACATCAGACTGTCATGCCCCTGAGAATATCTTAATAAAGAAAGAGCCTGTTATTACAAGTCCCTTTCACAATGCAAAAATGCAGATTGCATTGGCTATAACTTAGAATGGAAACATTCAAATGGCAAAGAGGTGCAAGCCTCTAGGTGCACTGTTTATATAATTAAGATGTTAAACAAGTTATTGAAATTTCTAAGGTAGTTTGACACCTGAAAGCTATTGGTCAAAAATGACAAGAGTGAGTGGACTGCACAAAAAGTGCGCTGTTAATATTCAAGCCATTGCTAATTATAAGGGTACAGGCACTGCAAGCTAGCCAGGAGAAAATTGTTCATAAGAAGACACCTCAAAGGCTTGTTTAATTTTCTGGACATGCAACAACGGCGCTTGCTAACAATAATTACGACTATTTTATTTAATATATTTATTATTTATATGACATCATCATGCATAACCCTTAAAAACAAATTTTAAGGGGGGCACGACAGAACTGTGTTCGTCCCAACCACCGTGGTCTTAAAGGGACACTAAAGCGAAAAATTATTTCTTCTGCATCAGTAAATTACTCATCAGCATACACAAAGTGCATGTTCTTCAGAGTCCAGTTGAACTAAACTAGTATTCATAACGGCCAGCATGCAAGTAGCAAAGCCAAGCAACGAGACAATGTTTTATTTGTTGTAATTGTCAAGATGTCAATTAGGTAAATGCCATCAGAACAGGCTGTTTCCAGCAAGGAACGCATTATGTGCTTATTCTTTCTAGCAATGAACGCCCCCCCCCCTCCCCCATAATATATGAAAAAGATAATTTTCATGCATTTGCAGGGCCATGAAACTCTTGAGTAAGCAAGCTGTCAATTTTCTCCCTTCTGTTTCTTCCAAGCTCAGATATTTATTTATAACACAAATATTCTTTCCACAATGCACGAACAGCTCCCCGATATTATTAAATACCAATACAAAAGAAATCCACAACTCTGAGTGGTGAGCCTGCGACGAAAAGTTTACTGTTCTGCTGAAACTGTTGGATGGCACTGCAACCTTTTGAACATGGGTGCGCAGACGCATGGTATGAACTGGGGAGGAAAAGTAAACTTGTGACACAGGTGTGGATGGTAATGTAAATGATAAAAAAGCACTGTGCGATATATTTTACAACGACCAGCAAGAGACGGTAGAGTACAAACAGTATCGTTCTATATCATTTTAATTGCATGCGATGAACTTTCCTGAAATAAATCCCATATTGATGCAGCACATTCAAGCTTTGATCTAATTAATTAGTTTATATAAGAGATGCTTCAATGAAGAACGATATGGAAAAACTGCGACGAACATATCCAAGCAAATGGTTTGTCATTTACAATGTATGCTATGTGCACATCCCAAGTTAGGTTAGCGGTGATATGTGCGCCAAGATGTTTATACGAAGATGTATGTTCCTGTAATATGTTATTTAGAAGATAACCAGGCATTGTGTTAGTAGATCTAGACACACACAAATTTACACTTAGTAATGTCTAATTCCAGTATGTCAAAATTTTAGAGCTGTGTCACCTATTACAAGATCATTTAACTCTTATATTTATTCTGACGTGTCCAAAGCAATACCAGAAATACTAAAGCAAGCAAAAGGCAGATTATGTTATCAATGTAGTCACTTACTGCACCTCGCCATCACAACAACGGGATATGTTCCCCAATCTTGTTGTGGCGCAACTTGGTTCTGTATCATGCTCTTTACTTCTGACCCCCTGACACATTGGGGCCAGAAGCAAAGATCTTCATTTTGCGCCAGCCACGATGTTGGCACGACTGCCAAGCTGTCGTTTTCTTCAGGAAACTTCACCACCCTATATGGTTTCGGCATCCTGCATAGACAAAGCAGTTGAATAGGTGGCCAGAAGGTTGTACCGATTTCATTCACTCATAAAGCACTGTGCGAGTCAATATACAGGCCAAGAATGCTGCTGCAATAACACTCGGGCTAGAACTTTTCAGTAAGAATTCAATATCTAATGAGATGAAGAACCGAGGGGACCAATCTTTTGTTACAACTATCTGAAGCCAACAGACAATAAAGCAAAGAAATGGAAAGAAAGGAAGAAAGCATAAAAGTAATAGTGAATTTTAATTTAAATGTAGAAAGTATAAGGAAAAAGGAAATGAGCATGGACAAGAAGGCAACTGGACAATGTTGGAAACAAACCCACCAGCTCCCACATACACTGCTGTAACATTTGTGCTGTGGCAATTATCCTCTGATCCCCTTATTTTGGTATTTGCTCTTGTGTACAAAATATGGCAATGGAGTTTTAGCCAGCACCATTTCAGGTCATGGCAGCAGACAAAGCATATGCTGTTTTGACCACCGGAACCATTTAGTAAATGAAACTTAGGAGCAGGCACCTGATAATGCAGATGTGGTTTCGGCTGGTATCAGCAGCAAGTTGCCTTTTCATCAACATTAATTTCTCATTATACTTATTCATCTAAATTAAAACAAGAGCCATTTGTCTGTTGGCTACATTATGTTCTGCGAGGAAACAGACCATGTAGGTATCAGTCATGGGAGCAATATTTGTAAAAGAGGTGCTTCCTAATCCCTCGCTGGAGAAATAGTGAATTGGCATCTCTATATATCAACCCATGAGTCCCTAGAGAAATCCCCTGTACTGCGGACCCCTTACCCGGAGCGAGTCCTCAAAGCAGTCATAACACACTCCCAACTTCATATACATTGAAGTTGATAATAAGTACCATCACAGCAGCAGAAAATTACTGGGCAACAATGGAATGCAAGACAGGCTTGCCTCGGGCTAGAAGATGGTCCAACATCTTATCCTGAACACAATAGGCAATTTGAATCGGAAGGCAGCTACACTAAAATGCTGTTCTCAGAACAAAATAAACCTGTTAACTGACCCATCTCTGTATTTCTTTTATGAAAGAAAGACAGAATGCACCTTTGCCTGCATAAGCAGATCCCTCTATTGAATTGTGACTTAGTCAAGATCTGAAATGCTTTGTTATGCATGTTAACAAGCCATAGTATGACAGGTAATCCTTGTCACTCTGACAGACAAGTGCAGCCAAGCTAGGTCTGCAACAAAACCAATTTCTGAATTAGACTTTGGGAAAAAGTAAATTAAATTCAGACGTCAGGCTCTAATTGCAGAACAATGGCCAGCACCTCATTTGAACACCCCAGACACTTGGTGCAGAAATCTATTGTGCTAATGAGCTTTTGGAGGTGAAAGTTTTTGTTGTGCAGGAAAGCGAAGTTGCCAGTTTTGCAAAGTGTTCATTGTGCATTATCCACATTCCGCGAACGGGTCTTTCAAATGGATTTCCACTGTATGTCCCATACTTGTAATGAAATGTAACAGTGAATGCAATGAAAAGACATGCCGGGTTTGCAAAGGACGAAAATCGCCTGTGTGGAAGCGCGACTGTCCCGAAGAAGAAATTGGTGTGCAAGTTGGGTACAGAACCACCTCTACTGATGTAAGCCACCTTATAAACTTGCTGCAAAGCGGGTTGACACTACTGCAAATTATCTCGCAATTTCTGCCTAAGGTTGCTGGCAAGACATCAACTCCTCGTCTAGCGTGCCAGTGTTCGCATACAATTTCCACAAGTATAAGGAGCCATTCTACGCATAGTCTCCGTGTCCAGTACGGGGTACGCTCCAATTATGATAAGTTCTTTTTCTATGCAGTGAATCTGTTTTAGAGGTTTTGCTAAAGGGTCCATTCGATTCCACAAACCGTCCGCTATTTTCAAGCACCGTTTGATTAATATAATTGATTCACGGCATAAGGCTGGAGGTTTCTGTGCAAGCATGCGAAATCGGCCGTTTTATTAGGCACGTATCCTTTTCTCGTCTCCCATGAAGAATAAAGCTAGCGGAAGCTGGTGAACATGTTTGCTCTAAGTTGTGAACAACATGTGGCTGAAACATGTCTGGGGAATCCTAAAAAGATCTAAGCAAAAGTAGTGGACTCAGTGTCGCCACAGGTGAACAATTGTGGAAAGCTATTGAGGCTGAGTGGAAACGCCTGCGAGGTGTGCTGAACTTTGTCGACCCACTCTACGACTCGTTACCGGGCAGAATAGCCAGTGTTAAAGCAGCCCAGGGGGTACGATACCATACTGAGTGGAGCGATCCCGGAAAGTGATCACTTAGCCACATTCGCCTACTCCTGAAATTTTTGCAACAATGCCACCGCCTGAGCCCTTCATGGATGTTATATCCGAGTCGACATTCGTCCTTCTCCTGTACTGCATTGATTTTGAGGCGTTGATTGGTTTATCCTCAATATCTGTTTTTCTGTTTCACTTCTTCATAAATATCTTCTTCTCCCATTATATTGCTTTCCAGCAACGTTGTTTTTCATTCGCTTTTTCATGAATTACTTCAGATTGTGTGTGTTTACTTTATTGGTGTGTCCCACACCACTTTGTACCATTTAAATAAATGTGCCATTCTTTCTTCATGCCACCTTCCGGTGCTTTTTTTTTTGTAGTTCTAGAGAAACCGAACTTGCGTTTAGAGTGTTACAGACACCAATCAAACTATCGTAGAGGAGTCATTTACTCCGCTACACTTGCAGCGGCATAAAAACCCCAGAGGCAGCCAAGTTGGCCGCAGTGTGAAAATACGCGAAATGCGCTGTTGCCCTTAGCTAAATCCGCAGTGTTTATGCACGCCGAAAGACGGCCGCGGCGAGTGGTGCCTGTGCAGAAATGCGCGGTGATCTGCTATCACCCGCGCTTGCTTGCCTGGCCGTCTCGTTACACTCGTGAAACACGGCGGCATGGCGACGCCCTCGCCGCCGTCACAGCGTCACAATTGCAGGCAGCGCGTCCCTGGTGGCGGGAAACGAACTCGAAGGCGGTGGCTGGACGAGGAAGCGATGAGCAGGCATGCCTCTGTTTCTGCCACGCATGCGCGCGGGACGCATAACTCAAACCCAGAGCGCAACGTTAGGTGGCGCTGACTTGCTCCGCAGAGCACCATTGGCGCGCTCTAGACAAGGCTGCTCACCCATTGCTCACCACTGTACATTTGGTTACTGCTAATTTCGTAGTGGCATATTTTGGTCGTAGTATTTATTGTTCAGGCTACAAATTAGGTTGTTCTTCAATATTTATAAAGGTTAGTCGATTAAAAATTATTACTAATTATTTAGCGATCTTTAGTGCAGTTATTTTGTGTTTGAAAGGTTTTTATAACTCAATACGATAGTGAAGCTGTGAATGGCTTCCGGACTCAGTCAGTTACATAGTTGCAGTTGTGCAGTGGTTCACGCCTCGCGCTTTTTGATGGAAGTATTTTTCTTTTCGGACATCATGACGCACATTTTAGTGAAACGACAATAAGTGGGACGTTTATCCGGTAAAGTCGTTTGCTAACCCAGCTACTAGTCTTCGACTAAAGTGCGAGCATGGCTGTTTTGATGAGTGTCGCGGCTTAGGTCATGATGCCTGTTGGAGAAAAGGCACCCCGAAACAGTCGCAGCCGAACTTCTGCACATAGGTAAGTAAGCTCGTTTTCTTGAGCACGGAGCATTTTTTTCTATTTAGACATTGACAAGCGTGAGATGTTAAGCACACCGTTCACATTCTTTAGGCAAACCGCATGGCTCGGAGCAAAAGCGCGCGATACTAACGCTCGCTGCCGCCGTTACTTAGTTTGAAACAATGGTAGGCGAAGAGGCAGCGGCGCCCCACGTGCGTAAGGTTGCTTTGCTTCATTTGTTCGTCTAATAACTTTTCCTTAACTTCTATGAGAGAACAAAATTGTAGCATAAGGATCAGCTTCTCTGCACAGTGAAAATTTTGTACAATGGGCACGCTATCTTTCATAGGGGCTCATGTGGGCCGTCTAAGCGCTTGTTATCGCGTTCCGATACATGAGAGGCGCGCTGCCTTTCAAGGTATTCAGCTAGGCATTAAGAGCTTAGAACTGCGACAAATAATTGTGCAGCAGGTGTGCAGTTGTGATACGCTTGTAGCACACTCGCACCGGAAGGCAGTCTTGCACTTCACGCTTACGCATTTCGTAACTGGCGGCCGCCGCGGCAATTTGGGGCTCGAGGTCGTGAATACGATCCCTGCAGCGGCTGCCGCATTCCAAAGGAGCGGAATGCAAAAACACTCGTGCATTGTGCATTGTATGCACGTGCAAAATATACAGGGAGTCAAATTTATTAAGGAGTCCCCAACTACGACCTGCCTCATAATCAAATTGTTGGTTCGGCACGTAGGACATCAGAATTATTGTTTTAATTCGTAGTGGCTCATCGTATACCATACGGTCAAGGCGCCAATACACTTC
The DNA here is from genome assembly GCF_050947875.1 of Dermacentor variabilis. Classification (NCBI taxonomy): domain Eukaryota; kingdom Metazoa; phylum Arthropoda; class Arachnida; order Ixodida; family Ixodidae; genus Dermacentor; species Dermacentor variabilis. The sequence continues at coordinate 120,775,964 of NC_134570.1, forward strand.
GACGTGACCCGGCGCGCGCGTGCGCGCGGTGGTTGCGCTACGTCACGTCAGGACGGCTACGCCGCGTCAGGCGTAAATCCGTCCTCCTACACTACAACGCCGCGCACCTGCCGCAGCTGGAGTAGCGCACGCGCAGAACACCACGCCGCTCCGTGCCGCCTGTCGTGGAACATCGAAACAAATCTTTTCGCGCGCTTTCTCTGTCGGTAGCGATTGCCTCCGCGGACCGGACTGTTGCTGGGCGATGGCACGGACGCAGGCACATTCCGCAAGACGAAACAGTAAGCAGGAAACACACGGCACGATTCGGCGTCCGGTCCGACGTGCGGCATACGACGATTCGGGGCACACGGTGCGTGCATCCGAAAGATTGAGCGGCGCGTAAGCTCCACCCAGATCCAGCCCCCCCAGCTCGACTTCATAGCCACGTCGAGAAACGCAATATAAACAACTCTGCACAACACTGCTTCGCTTTACACGAACACTGTCAATAAAATCATGCCCCTGCAAGTGACAGAACACTTCACGACGGCGCGTTGTCCACTGACGACTCCGCTAACAGCCCGCGATAGGGCCGGTAGGCCTAGCTAGGCAGACGGCGCTTACGATCCAACCCGAGCTCGTCGAAGAGCGCTTATGTTTGCCAAAACAATTAACACTGTACACTTAGGTAGCGCGTAATTAAATACAATTGGTTTACTCGACGCAGTCGTTGCGAAGGGCAAACGTGCAAGCGAACAGCGTTGCTCAGACGGTCGGTGTGGGATGTCTGCCCGCGAAATGCTCTCGCGTCGCGGCTCCCGATCTCGCCAGTAGCTTAGTGCTAGTGTACTAGGCGCTGCTTTGCATAACAGGCACACGTTCGAGATAATTTCACTGAACTGGTAACTATTTCTTGTCGGAAACAAACTGCAGCAGGCAAGGAAAAAAAAAACACTGCGGAAAACCGGCCAGCCAGCGCCGCCTCCGTGGAGGGAATGTCGGAGAACGTCACATGCCAGCCGCGCTGTCATTGGCTGTGGCCAGATGACGGTGCGGTCGCCGGTCGCGTCGGACGATGAAAATCTGCCCGGTTTGCCGGTCGTCCGATCCGGCGTTTCGGCACGGCAAAACACCTCGATTTCGGCTGCCATTCCGGCTCGTCGGACGCCGGATCGGACACCGAATCGGACCGTGTTTCTCCCGCTTTAACAGGTCTCTCTTTCTACATAACACAGACACGTAGCCGCTGCCAGTCCTTTTCGTCGCTTCAATAGCTTTCAATTCAAGAGTATAGCGGTCCCTCAGCCGCTTCCATAGTTTCAGGCACTCTTCGACTGAAACAGGGAAAACAAGACAAACAAACAGGCACTGAGTGCATAGCATGTCCGGAGACGTGTACACACACGTGCGTAGTAGCATTGACGCTCGTGTTGAGAGGCCGGAGTACATGCGTATCTGCTCCCACGCGTTGTTTTCCCGCTCCGCATACCAGTAGTCCATTCTTTTGGTGTCGTAGACACAAGGATGTTGCTGGACGGCCTCCAGAAACCTTTCGATTTAGGAGCCGCATGGGTCGGGAACGCTTTCTTGGGAAGAGGCCATCTCGTTCTGGCTCAGCCTGCCGAGTAGCGAGTCTCTACCTCGACGAGAGAGGGCGCTAGGCGCTAACTTGCTCGGCGCGGTCGGCGCGAAATGCATGGACGACGTCCGAGCGTGCCGAATGCCGCCGGCCGCGTCGGCGCCAGATGCCGCCGGACTGTATACGGGGTCGTGTTTTCGCCAACGTAACGTCGCCATGACGAGCGCGCGCGCGCGCGCGCGTTACGTCGCCTTTAGTGTGATCACCTGTTGTGCCGTAGGGGTTAAGCGCGCCTCGATGTAGGTTGCGGCTAATGATGCGGCGCGGCAAAATATATTTCGCCTCTTTGGGATTTACGGAGAACGGCCAACCTATAAGTCGCAGCTTCCGCGAGGTGACTGCAGGCGGATACACAGCGCAAATGAACAGAGGTGTGGTGACGACGTCGGCAAAGAACAGAGCCGCCGAAGGGCTCGCCTTATCGCCTATCACCGCCAAAACTACCGCAGTAAGCATCTTTATCTAGCGCAGCGTGTTGCCGTTAAAGGCGTACTGTATACTTTCAATAGGCGATAACCGAAACATGCCACTGTTCTCTGCTGCCTCTTTGAGCTGGAGCGATACGACTGGGCGTTGCTTGCAGAAGCGGAAGGAGCGCCAATCGGCGCGTTGTCGCCTCAAGCCAAGCGTCGCACTCCAGCACCGTTTGCATGAAGCCAGCCCACTGCGGTGACGCTACCGCGCAAAACGCGCAAGGGCGTATACGCGACGTTCTGCACAGAAATCGCGCGGGGTGATCGGAGCCGCGCCGGAGCGGCTTCGAAGCTTCAAAGAGGCGGTACAGGTTCTCATTCGTACAGGCACGCTCACTCTCGCATCGCTCTCGGCATATCTTTAGGTCATTCCTGCTGCGGCACTTCTACCCAAAGATTCGATATCTGATTGGTATCGGCTATACACTGTCGCGTGGTCTTTGGTTCTGCGAGAAAGCCGGGAATATTTTTCCCCGCTGTGAAACAACGCCGTGCGTGTCTTAGGTAACATTTACCTTATCAAGCCATTCCTTTTCTGGACGGCACTCCTAAAGAGTTGCAAATTTTTACTTGCCAGTATAGTGTGTACTTCTATTTCGTGCGTATTATGTGCATTGTGTGGCAGATTCTTAATGCGCGTAATGTCATTTTCTGTCCGCATTCCCTTCTCACAGGTTACGCATGCAGCAAATGCTCTGGTGCTAAAGTGTTCTACGTCAAAAGCGGCTTGGCGTTGTGCAAGAGACAGCCGTTGATATGCGGCTGATACACTAAGAAGCTCGCATCTCTGTTGCCACTCCCAATCAAGTAGGATTTTTAACTATTTTTTGTGCTGCTCTGTGGTGTAACAGCTGCCGCATGGACGCTGTGAAGGCGCAGTTTCAATTTGGTCTGGTTTTAGTTGTAAAGGATGGGCTACCTTTTGAGGGGAGGTATTTCCTTTTTCTTGTGAGGATGTTTACTAGTCTAACCAAGTGATACGTGCGTACTTGAAACAACACCGCGAACAGAGGACGACGGACGACGAAATAGGTAGGAGCACACACGAGCGCAGGCTCAACTAAACGTTTATTTTTGAAGACGCAAGTATTAAAAACACTGGTCATCTTGACAGAGATAAAATGCTATGCATGCGTGCCAGAAACAGCCACGTGCGACAAGAAAAAAATATATGAAAAAGCCATGTCATGTAGAATAAACGTGCGGGAAAAACGAGAACTTTCGGACAAATCTTTCGAAAAAGCGAAAGATTGTCCGATAAGGGATACAAACCAAGGAGAAATACTCTTTTGAGAACTCCAACAATTTACCTCTAAGGGCAACATAACTTGGTAGTGCATTTCTTTCGTTTGTTATCAATAAGTATTGCTTCTGGAACATCTCTGGTATTGCGGTATAGGGCAGAAAGAACGATTGTTTCATCACAAAGACCACAACACAAGAGGAATTATACGACACGCCGTGGTTGCTCAGAGGCTATGCTGTTGGGCTGCTGACCACGAGTTCGCGTGATCGAATCCCGACCACGGCGGCCGCATTTCGATGGGGGCGAAATGCGAAAACACCCATGTACTTAGATTTAGGTACACGTTAAAGAACCCCGGGTGGTCGAGATTTCCAGAGTACTCCACTAGGGCGTGCCTCATAATCAGGAAGTGGTTTTGGCACGTAAAACCCCATAATTAAAAGAAGAGGACTTGTAGAAGCATTCTTTATTGATCACGAAGAAAGATGCATAAGCAAGATTTCAGTGATCTATATTGGGAAAGAGTTGCTGCAGTATGTCTCGTTAATATCGCGTAATGGGCGAACCTTTCAGTTTTCATGTGTTTTTTGTTAGGTTTTGACGCACATGCTTTTCTACAGGACATGTCTTTCGGTCGTCTTTTTTTTGTTTTGCCGGTCTGTTTCTGCTCCGCATTCGTGGCTTTTTCTTTGTGAAGTTGTCCAGTGTGTTTAAAATCTTTGTGTTCACGAATAAACTTCTAGTTGAGTCAGCGTTCATGTGTGTTCCTTAATTAATTCATCATTCTGTTTGAATAGTTGTCAAGTATACTGTACACCGAATTGGTGAAGTGTCCATAGAACTTATACATGAAGTTATTTGCGTTGTTTATTTCTGGAAGAACGCTATAGGGGTCTTTTTTTTTAACACTGGTGTACATTTTTCTTAGTTCAACTTCAAGGAGCATCCTAAGGAAGCCAAGAAGAGTGGTGGTAACTTGATTTGTGTGTAAGATTTATGAATTTCATCCAATCAAGGCATGGCATGTTACATGCCTGTTTGTAGGTATGCAAGCATTCATAGTTTTTAAACATACTAAGCCCTACTTTTCGGATTTCATGACGCTGCTTTGTACTGTGCTGCATTCTCCAGGCGCAGGAACCTTTTTAAGCCATAAGTGCGCGTGTTCTTTTTGTATGTGTTGGAGAAAAAATTGTCGTAAGCTTAAATATGCATGTATATTGTAATTTTTTCAACACGGGTGCTGTATCTCACTCCGTCTTTGTTACTGCTTTGTCCCAATCTTTATGCAACTTTTATGTATCTTGTATATATAATAAAATTCTGGTAGCATTTTAATAACATTTTACCTGCGCAATTGAGGTAATTGGTGTTTCGTATATGCATTTATTTTCATTTTCACTCTCACCAATCTGGCTGTCCAGTCATTGGAACCTTTTCTCATTCTTTGACTATTTCTGGGGTACTTGATTCTGCAAGTGCAGGTGACAATTTATTTGGCTGTTTGGAATTGTGTTACCTGTGTGTACCAATTTCCTGTGCTAAATTATTTTACTAGTACAGTTCCTCTTCATGGCCGCTTTCGATTTTACTTTTTGCACCATGCTTCTCATCAGGTCGATACTTCAAAGCGGGACAAAAGCGCGTCTAGTGAATGCGATATTTCCTTAGAAACGTGCCGTAGAAAGTTATACTGCGGTGTATATCAGTAATTATGAGCATGTAAATTACAGAAGTCGCAGTTAAACGCGTAGCGAAGTACGTTTCCACTACATTTCTTCGGCGCTTGACGCGCACGCAGGGCCATCATGCGGCAAACACGGAAGACCCCATCCACGCAATGTACGGCGCTACCCCGACAGGGGGCGCGCCCCTAGTCTGCGCGACGCGGCTCCTCTTTCTGCTCAAAGCGCGATTCCTAGGTCACTCCTAGGTGCAGTGTCCGATGCGGGACGACTCTGACGTGATCGCTGCGCCGTAGCGCGTATGGTGGGAAAGCGACTCCTGCGAGATGTGCCGTGCTGTTGGCGTCTGGAGTCATGCGTCTGCGTGGTGCTCCAAAGCCAGATAAAGGACGATGCCATCGAGGCGTCAGCCCCATGATCACGTCCGCCTTCATGGCGCGTCGCGGCCCGGCTGTCCGTGCCGATGACGACGCTTGGCTCGCGTAGATCGTTTCTCCTTCCGAGACACCACCGAGTTCTTTGGTTCGTTCCGCTTGCTCAGGCGCACGTTTCGTCTTTGTGTGACTCAAGAGCATGCCGAGCGAATGAGTGGGCGGTGCGAACGGGCTGCGATAATGTTATCGCGTTCCACTCTTGAAGGCGAAGCTTAAGCGTCCTCCAATTTTTCCGGTGACAGCTTTTGACTTTCTGGCCATTGTTAAAGCTATCTCTCGCGGCGCATGACAGGGCTGCATATGTCGGAAGATTCTCGACTGTTGTCACTGAAATGTCTGTAATCAGATTACATATGCGCGACGCGAATAGTGGCGCATATTTTAGAATGCACGTGAGCACCGTTAGACTGGAATCATCGATGAGTCATGCATATATAGCTGGCGCACTGGACCTGTGTTTTGCATAACCAGTGCAAAAGCACACACAAAAATTGCCAGTTGGATGTCAGCACCTTTTTTGTCGCTTCTTCTTGTGTTCTGTGTCTGCGTTCACGCTGGTTATATGAATATCGAATACCAACTACTCCGGCCTCACACTTTACTTGACCCACTTATCAGATTTCGACTATCAGTTCATGTCCTGTCACTCTAGTTCCGACGGAGTGTAGCTTGCTTTTGTGGGCACAGGATCGTTTAATGAAGAGTTGGTTTTGTGACACGCCGGGAAATGCCACAATCTGTTTCTTCCCTGCCATTACAAGCTGACTGTATCCTCATCCTGTTTCATTTGCTACAGTCTGTGCTGGCGATAAACCCACATGAAAGATTTTTTTGCAGTTCAAAGCTTCCTAAACAGTAATATATACATCTTCCATCTCATGAGAAACTTGCGGCGTTAATTATCTTCAGAGCGACACCAAAGATATAAATTATAAGGAAACCCTTTGAGATACAACACCCCCACATTGTTCTGCTAGAACACTCGAAAAACGATCTCTTAATCAAGAAATTCACAACGCCATTGCTTGGTGAAGCATTTCACAACTCCGTTATTTGGAAAATGGCTACGCTAACGTGCTTTGCGTACTCAAAAATACTATGGTAAAAGCACAATTTAGTTGAATTATCGTGTTGCGAGCTATATGGATAATTTCTTCAGGTGGCATAGCTGGTATAAAGGCTACCTGCATGTTGCACTACGACGGGTTCTGCGTGTGGAGGATCCACGCCAGCTCTTTACTGTTGAGTCATCCTTGAAGTCCGAGACCAGCAACACCTGTGGAGAGGCGTGTCCGGGTAGGTCTCTAGTGACCTCCTCTCCTATTGTTCAATAGCTGCACCCATTAGCAAGAGCGTCCGTGCAAGGTGGAACCAGCTGGTCGCTGGCAGCACTTCCAGCGCCTAAAGCGAGCGAAGCATCGGACTTCGTAGCGGGTGATTTGTCCATCGTGCCTAGAGGACTCTTAGGCCCCGCAAAAAATTGTATCGTAATGTGGCTGACCTTACATGAACCTTTTCTATATATGTAATTCAGAATGGCTGATTTCAGACTCCCAAGTTAGCTTACCAATTATTACAGTCCAGAAAACCGTCTGGTTATCCTAATTTATTTAGGATCTTTTATATCTTAATAATCCTTAATTGGTAATACTTAATTAAACTTTGTTATTTATTGATTTCCCCATTATTCAAGTATTTAACATTTATTTTAAGTTTACTTATTTATGTGGTCCAACAATTGAAAATGACCTTGCAGGCCTTCGCGCAGGCTTCCTATGAAATGATTCGTATTAAATACAAAGGGTCCTGTGTATGCCTTTCTTGTTCTTACGCTCGTCCGGCGTTAGAGCCTTGCTCTTGTTGACACCTACGTCTTTCTTTAATGGCATGGTTTGTCATGGGGGGGGGGGGCGTCATAAACACCTGATCATAGCCTAAGACTGCCTAATTACGAAAGCTGAAATTGTGAGGCGAGTCAAGTGTTCAATTTCATATGCCATCAGCAGTTGCGTCGAAAGGGAGAAAGCTGAGCCTGGGAAGAGCGCAGACAATTGGCAAAAATATTTATATCCACCTCTCTCTGCATCCTTCTACCTGCGTGATAAAAGTAGCTATCGAGATAACAACTGTGATGGCGGAACCAGAAACATCATCTATACTTACAGAATGCCATCAGCTAGAATGAATCTTCTATATTCGCAACCGCAAAATAGAGGTGATGTACCTGTTTTGGCGAAGAATTTAAGCGACTGTCAAAGCAGGAAATTATGTCTAATTACACGAGTTGTTTAAACGTGTGATTTTCCTTCACCTCTGTAGAAAAAGATGGTGTGCTGGATACGGCCGAATTGCAGCACTGTTTCCAGTGAGTGTCGACGAGGTCCGCACGTTCTGAACCGCGAAAAAAATGAAATAATGCAGATCCCACGCACTGTGGAAATCGATGTAAGCGAAGCTTTCTGTGTTGTTTGCTTTGATTGACGATATTTAGTGGTGATGATGAAAGCCGAATGTTCAATTTTTCCACCTGTTAACACGATAGTGGTGAGTTGATGTTATTATTTACCTTCCCAGCACCACTGCTGTTTGTCTGCGTACTACACAAAACACAAAGGGAGAGGTGTTAGCTTTAGGTGTTGTGTGCCATATTTCATGACCTCTGAAAGCGTTGAACATTGTTATTGTCTCACATGGCACATCGCATCGTGGCAGAAGCCTTAAACGTGAATTTGGTTATCGGAGTGCGCCTGCCAAAACCGCAGTTTGATTATGAAGCAGGCCGTAGTGACGCACTCCAGAGTAATTGTGGCAACTTGGTGCACTTAACTGTGTCTGTAAATCAAAGTGCGGGAGCGTTTTTTATTCCCCCCTCCATAAAAACCGCGACCTCGAACAATGCCACAAACGTAAAGCTATCGCGGCAGGCACAAAAGTGTTGATTTGACGTGCGACCGCTTGCGTTGTGTGGCCTAGACCATGCGCTGCACTTTAATTAATGCGGCTCTGCTTCTGCACTCCCTGCGTAAGTTGTCCGCTAGACATACTTGTGTGCCTTTTTTTTCATAAGTAGCAGAAACGCACCGTACCGTACCTCTAACTACAGGGGAACTAGCGTTTCTTTGCCGTCTCGTATCACCTTTTTCCTATCTCCCCCCGCCCCTTGTATTTGTATGGGAACTGCGAGCGAAAAGGTGCAACGCTGTTATTCGCTCGATTCACGACTGCATCGCTTCAACCCATCATCAACCCATCTCTACCCTCTCCTCTCTTCCATTCTACTTAGCCACCCTCTGGAGTTACACGTTGCCAGAAATGTAAATGCTTGCGGGAGGGGACGGAAAATTACAGCTTTCAAGAGCCTAATGTGATGACGACCCGCAAGTACCAGAGGGAGCTGTGCACATTCGTCGCCGTGCACTCCAAACAAGTTCCTCGCGTCTCTTCCCTGCCACGATCTTTCTATGTATATATACACGCACTAAACCAATCCCCGACAGCAGCAGCCACAGCAGTAGCAGTGAGAAATTCGAAATAGAAGACAGCGAAAGTTTCCCTTTAAAACTCACATAAACACAAATTTGTATTTTCTACAACACGATGTGTGTTTCTCTGGTAAAGGCAGCAATTGGTACACCACCTAAAGACCAGTAAGCCCTGCATACTGTAAACTGCTAAAATGGAGAAACAAATACCATATCACACAGAGTGAGCTGAATAAAAGCATTAATTTATTGGTCCCTATACAGCACGCTCTCCAACAAATGCCACAATGCATGAAGTAATAAAGCAAAAGGTCACGTGACAATTTTCACTCTCGCACTCTGGCGACATGTGCAACATTCGATACCTTTCGAGTCCTGTCATTCGCAGTCGATAGATTATTTCTTGTCACACAAGTCGTCGGCCATTGGCATAATCTCCTCCATGAACCCGTCATCCGCTGTAGAATGGTGACGCGTTCCGGGGCTGTTGGCACAGGACACGAGATCGCGGTTAACATCCAGCTTGTCCTCACGTGGCAATGTCTTGGGACCACCTTTGATGTATTCTCCAACAGCAGCGTCACTGATACTGCGGCATCGCTTGAAGCGCTTAAGAGAAACACCTGCGTATAGCACAATAAATGGAAGGCTCTTGGTTAGCCTTCTCAAAGATACGTATTTTAGAAATCGAGGCAGTAACATACATCTCGCAAGATCACAGGAATTGGACATGAAGAAACAAGAAACAATAAAGAAGGAAAGAAACCTCTCAACTAAAGTAAGTTTCTATCGCGGTCAAAATGCGTGCTCGGCATATTAGGGAGCAAGTCACAAAATATTTTATATTCTCCTTAACTGCATAATTAGAAATGCTAATTACCACAGTTCGCAAGGATGGAGAACAGGAAGAAACCTACATTGCGAAAGTTCTTGGGAGTTCTAAAGACTTTTTATTTTCAAGCGCTTCTGTCGTTGTACTTGTTACGTAAAGAATGTTTACTCCGTCTAGGCTAAGTGCGCTGTTCGTCCACATGCCTTACACTTGACAGAGAGAGAGAGAGAGATGATAGAGAGTGAGAGAGAGATGATAGAGAGTGAAGTGAAGCTCTTAATTGAAACACATGCAATTCTGCCGGTATACAAACACGCGCCTGCATTCCATTCTGCCTATGGAACCGGAAAAAATGGAAAAGTATGATCTTAGTATTTACACGTGAAGCAAAGGTGACGGGTGTTCATCTAAACATGCTATAGCTTGCAAATCACGTCGTTGTCTTCAAGGAAAGTAAAAAGAAATTTTAAAGCTTCTTTTTGCTTTGCAGTGAAAGGCATATAACCTATTCATCTTCCTAAATCTAGTGATTCACGTGAAACATAGTTCATTCCAACAAAATAGCACGTTCTCTCGTCTCTGCGATCTCGAAATTCCTATAAAATGTGTTACACAGTTTAGGATGCACCACAGTTATCACAATACCGGATTGTGGGTAGTCCAAGCTGGTGCAGCAGTTAGTTGTTGGTGAACGCGGCGTTCAGATGAAGTCGATGATTTAAAACCTCGAGATGACGGGGAAGCTGATGTGGAAGTCTAGATTTTCGGACGAGATCTATTCAGGGGAGAAAGGAATATGGAAGCGACAGGCTCCACAGATTATTCCTCTCCGCGTGGGAATATTTCTTCGCCATTACTCATGAACCATATTCTAAAAAAAATATTTTCGTCCACAATTTCTTAAATGAAACTAGGTAAGCCTTTTCGTTTTCGTATATGCCGCAGTGGCCATGAAGCCGCTGGAATACTATAGTGTGCCCAATGACACCGGCCTTACGATAAAAGTAACAAATATCTCGGGATCACTTGATGTTGTTACGGTTCTTTTTCATATCGCACATGATCTTTAGCACTGTGTTTGAGTCTGTAAAGATGACTCATGGTGCTGGTATATTGATTGAGATGAGAGAGAAACTTGCATTGATGAAGTTCTCGAGCGTTCTAATCAACATTTCTTTCCAGGGCGTCAGTCTTCGTACGTGAAGGAAGGAAAAAGTGGAGAAGGAAAGGCAGGGAGGTTAACCAGTTTAGCTTAAGCGGCCTGCTACCCTACACATGGTAGTAGGATGAAATATGGGGAAGGGAGAGAGAGAACACGTAGCACAGCACACACATCGTCAGTTAGAGTCCATCGCTCTTGCGTAATGCGTCACAGCCGTTTGTCCAATCGCGTCTCTTTCAAAAACCGAAGTAGTCCCTTCGTCGCCTTCAGCTGCGATATCTTCTGTCGGCGGCATGTGAAAATCGTTTCGAGGGCCTAGTGTCAAAGTGCGCTAGAACGGATGCCAGGGACTGTCACTGAACAACATATTCAGGGCAGTCGCACAGAATGTGTTCCAGCGTCTTCGCTCAAAGACAGGCATTGGAGAGAGCGTTGTCAGCCATTCCAATGCGAAATGAATAAGATTTCGGGAAGGCTACCCCTAGCCATAAGCGATAAAGCGGAGTGGCCTCTCTTCGGTGGTGTTGACATACCAAGATGCATCAAAGGAGGGCAGGTGGTATTGACGGTTGCTCCGGCTGGTCATACGTGAACATCTTTTTCGCGTGTTAGGGTAACTGCATTGTTCGTCCATACGCAACACACTTGAGAGCACTAGAATCACGGATCAGAAGGTGGTCTATCCCGACTTTCACTTTAGGCATTTAGCTGTAGCCAGTTCAAGAAAATATAACGGCCCTTTCGCGCTACCAAAGCATCGTAGCCAAGTGAAAGAAACAACGAAATGCAGGTGGTATCAGAATAAGTTACCAAAGCATAGACAAGACAAAAGAAACGAAAATAAGCAGCGAAATCTGTAATGTGAACGGTACGCGTGTAGTAAGCGCCAATAAGGTAAAAAAAAAATCCAAATTGCATTATATCCCTGTAAAGAATGCACCGCCGTAGATGTAGGTGTTCTGAGGCAAAGCCACTGCACGACACGCTTTTGGGAAATACATTCACTTCGAATGTACTAAGCAGGGGCCCTTTAACGTAAAACTATTCCAATCTCTTTTTATTCTAATCTCCTGACGTCAAATTTAAGTAACCACCGACGCAACTATCGAGTGGTAACCCGCATCCTTGCGTGAAAAGCCCAGTCAGATGCACTCCTCCTATATAAGAGCTTTTTCTTTTTATTTCAAAGACAATTGCATTGCCTACACTGGCTGACAAGATCAGACAGAGCACGCTTAGTGTAGAAGGTTTCGATGGGTCCAAGCCAGTAAAGTGAAAATATACAACCGGATAAGAAGGCTGGTGCCGACTTCTGCGATTGATCCGCTTCCTCTAGCTAAGCTTCCGGTAGCTGGTCAAAAATCACGGCGCCATGCAACGGAACCTTAAAAAATGTCGCCAGAACGGACCGTCACAAAGAAGACTTAGGAAAGTGATCTCGAATACGTGCCAAAAGGGATCCATAACGCTAGTCTGCCACGGGAAAATGTTTGTCTTGCGCAACTAAATTCGGGCTCCAAGGCCGCTCTGAGTAGCTAGTGCCAGAGTGGTCAGCGGACAGCCATCTTCTATTACTTTAGGAACGGGGTGGTCTCCGGATATACTAAAGAAAATCAGTTTTCTTCGGCATATTAATGGGTCTTTAACCCATTCACGTCATTGTGACGCGGTGAGTTCTCGCTGTTTTGTGATATCGCGTGATATACAGGTGCAATGGGTGCCACCCGAACACGTTTCATCAACGGCAGAGTATTATGGCGGAAAAGGCGTCTAACAGTACATAAATATCCTTTATTTTGTTCGGTGTAATCATGCATAATCAGTGTGCACACATCATATCAGATTTGGCGTTTTCGTGACGTACCGTGAGAGACAGGCGAAGGGAGGGGGTGGCCTGGAAATTTTTTGACCACTATCAATACATAAAGCTCCACGCCAGTTCTCCCAAAGGACAAGATCGCAGGGGACTTCATTCGCGCTACTAAAATTCCTGCATTCTACGCGGCTTTGCGATAGACACCAGTAACAGCGCCCCTTATTGCTCTATATCACGCGGTTTGCTCGTGCTCGACTCCATTTCCACGTGATCTAAATTATCCGGAGTCCCGCAATGGTGTGCCTGATAATAATATGTTCTTAGCACATAAATCTTCGGAATTTCTTTATTTTTCATTGTGCAGTTGCAATAGGTAGTTGCAGGGCTCTCTTTTGTGACAAATGCATGGATTCTCTGTAAAAAAAATTGACGAGCCATTCCAATCTGCGAAGGTGCCCGCTCCGCCAATGTGTAGCACATAACGCAGGATTAGACAAAGGTACTTATATTTATTTTCGTGATTTGGTGATGGCTTTGTGATTACCGTGATATACAGTGAATTGGTGCGCTCACGACCTTAGACAGAATCTTGGCGACAGTTAAATATATACACGACCGTTGTTGTATAGTGGTGACTTGGATTGGTGCGGTCCTACAAACCAAAACCTTCTAGCACAAACTCAGTTAATCATTTCTTCTCTCGTTACGAAATGTCCACATTGATGTATCCAACGATGATCACATGTGTAGTGTCATCGCGGCACACCCATGCAAAGTGTATGGTCATGAACTTCTCGATATCAAACTTGATTGCGCCTTGAGGTATATACACAGTGGATATCACATTTCCGTCTTTCGTTTGTCCGGCGCAGACATCTCCAAAGCCGGTGGCATTGTCTTCTTGCAAATTAAGGGTGTATGGATGTAAATGCATTTGGTCATTTCCGTATATTTCAGCGGCTCCCGCTCGTGAGTCGATCTGCTGTTCACAAATATTTCTACTATACCCAGCGGCTTGAACCAATTCATCTTGATGTGTATGTTCATGTACTATTTATCATGAATATTTATTGCAGTGGATTGCTTGAAGCCCGTTTCGCCTCCGCCACCGGTCGGCACGGTGTCTCACAAACACCAGTATCGGCCCACGCTCATAATTTTTTATTGTTGACGCACGGACATGTAAAATGCATGAAAGCCACAGCCATGTGCAGTTTCGCTGTGGAAAGCAAGTAACAGAGTGCATATATGCAAGCAATAATTTCGTTTTTCTACCGGCGCGACTCCACAAGTCACTACCTACAAAATCTACGCTGCACACTTTAGTCGGTGGTGTCTAAGGCTAGCCCATCTGCAACACGACAACCACTTATTTCTTCATTGCCGCATATTTCGGCAACGAATAGAGGGTGACTGGTGGTGCGCTTTAGCTATAATTAGTTTTGAATGTGTTCATCTTGACGAAATGATGTTAACCTAAAGTAGAACGAGGTAGTCAAGGTTGCTTCCACGATCCCATGAAGAAACAAACAGGTGGGCTCCACCAACGCACCATGTGCTTCACACTCGCATGATCCCTGAAAAAAGAATTCGACGTTAGCGGCGGTGCGACAACTTAAGGAATTTGCGCATGCGTAGTACCTGAATGCTCGTTCGGACCCGTCAAGGCACCTTTACTGTAGAAGTAGTTTTTTTTTAGAAGTCATCCGCCGACCTCCGGCAGCCTCTGGAATGCAAACATTAGCTTCCTTTTCCAACTCCGCGCCGTCCTTAAGCAAAACAACAGATAAACAATAAAACTTTATGAGCTGAAATGTGCCCATTATGCTTGTTATGGCGGTGTTCTTTTATCTTCTACAACAATAAAATAAACATTTAATGCAGGAGCGAAGCGAAAGCGCTATCGCTTTCCCTCACCTTAGTTTGAAAGATGATTTCCTCTGGAGCGGTGATGGCTGCTCAGCTCAGCCGTTCATGCTTGTGGTGGGTGTTGTTGAGTGTTGTGCACGTTTTACTTGGATTTAGCAACAATTCCCGCTTTCACTGGAAGACTTATCCTGATAAGCACCGGAAACACCCGAATTTGGGGACTGTGAGGACAAGACTGAGGCAGACGAGCTCGGGTCAAACGCCGAGACGGCAATGTCGGGGCATCGAAACATTTGTGCCGCTGTGTGGTTTACAGTATGTTTTCTAGATCGCGCAAGGGCGACCGGTAAACAATATGCTGTTCCACAGGAGTTTGATTTTAGTTATTCAAGTATGTTCCTTTAGATCCAGAATCCATAAACTATTTCCAGTAACTTTCTCTTTGTGCATTGCTTTTCATGAAAACTTACTCTGCCGTGCAGTACGTTTGATGTGTTCGTGCAAACACGAAAGTCAGCTTGGTGTTTAGTTTTCTGTCGCTGTCTCGCTGCACTAATAACACGCAGAAGTCAGCGCCCCACGTAGCAACATTCGCGTAGCGAAGCTGAACAGTCGCGCCAGCCAACCGCCCACAGGCCAGCGGCGCGCAGTGGCCGCCACGAGTACGTGAGCGGCCGCTGAAGCGAAGTCCGCCAAGACGCAAAGGGCCACCTGGGGAAAGGAGGGCGTAGCTGGCAGCGAAAAGGAGGGCTAAAGCAGTAGAGCATGACGTGAACGCCGCTTTTGTTTGGTTTGTGATTTGCCTTTTAAGCCATCAACTGTCAGGTGAGGAGTTTGCGCGTATTTTTAGGCCTGGCACAGTGGCGCCGCTATTTGAAACTGCCAACGACAAGCATGCGGAGTTTCCCCTTTCTTCTTTCATTCCACGTAAGTTACGTGATCGCAAGATACGTCACGTGTGTGAAAAGGGGAAAATCCTTCAAATGCTGGTAAAACAACTCCGTTTTCCGCATCCTATTGACACGTTTGCACTGCTCAACCTTTTTGCGGTGACCGCTTTTCACTTTCTGGCCATTGTTCAAGCTATCTCTCGGCGAAAGACACGGGTAATGTACCGGAAGATTCTCAACTGTTGTCACTGAATCCTCCGTAATCAGACTGCATATGCGCGACGCGAATAGTGTTCTATATTCTACATCACACACGAGCACCATCGATAAGACTGGTATCTTCGACGAGTGATGCATAAATAGCCGGCGCACTTGACCCCTATTTGACATAACCAGTACAAAAGCAGACACAAAAATTGCCAGTTGGATGTCGTTTCGGAAGTGGTTATTTTGGAAATGGCGTCACTAATGTGATTTCCGTACTCAAAAATATTGTGGTCAAAGCACCCTTAAGGAGAGTTCTCGTGGTTCGAGGTATGTCGATTACGTGTTCCCGTGGCATAGCTGGTATAAAGACCACCTGCTTGTTGCACTTCAACGCGTTCTTAGTGAGGAGGATCGACACCAGCTCTTGACTGTCGAGTAATGCTTGAAGTCCGAGAACAGGAGCACGTGTGGAGAGTCACGCCCATTTAGACACAGCTCTATGGTTACCTCCTCCTCTCCTATTGTTCAATAGCTGCTCCCATTTGCGAGCGCATCCATGCCAGTTGGCTCCAGCCGGGCGCTGGCAGCACTTCCAGCGCCTAAAGCGAGCGGAGCATCGAACTTTGTAGGAGGTGATTCGTTGTTTGCGCCTAGAGGACTCTTAGGTCCCTCAAAAAAAATGTATCCCCATATGACTCACCTTAAATGAACCCTTTCTACTAACGAAATACAGATTGGCTATTTCCAGAATCCTAATTACTAGCTTACCAATTAACACTGCCCACAAAACCAAGTCTCGTTCTCCTAAATGACCATTATCTTAAGCTTAATTTATTATGTCGGCAAAAAAATTGAAAATGACCTTTCAGGCCTTGCCGCAAGGTTTCTATAAAATTATTCGTATTAAAAACCAACGGTCCTCTGTATGCCTTTCTTGTTCTTATGCTCGCCTGGCGTCAGACCCTTGCTTTCGTTGACACCTACTTCTTCTTTAATAGCATGGTTTGTCATGGGGGGGTTATAATATTGTTCAAAATTTGCTTGATATTATTTTTTGACATGAAGCTGCATAAATGGCTTGTGGAACTTATCGACCACAAACACCTCATCGTAGCCTAAAACTCCCTAAATACTAAAGCTGAAATCGTGAGGCAAGTCAAGTGTTCGATTTCATATGCCATCAGCAGTAGTGGTGTCGAAAGGGAGAAAGCGGAGCCTGAGTTTAGTGCCGATAACTGGTAAAAATTCTCCTCATCCTCCTCTATCTGCATCCTTTTAGCTACGTGAGAAAAGTAGCTATCGAGATATCAACTGTTATCGCGGAATCAAACATCCTATATACTTACAGAATACCATCAGCTGCAAGGAATCATCTATATACTCAGATGCAAAATAGAATTGATGTACCTGCTTTCGCGAGGCATTTAAGCAGCTGTCAAAGCAGAAAAGCATGTTTAATTTCACGAATTGTGGAAACGTGTGATTTTCCTTCACTTGTGTAGAAAAAGAAGCTGTGTTGCATATGAATATAGTAGCACGGTTTTCAATGAGTGTCGACGAGGTCCGCATGTTGTGAACCGCGAAAAAAAGAATAAGATAATGCAGATCCGACACACTGTGGAAATCGATGTAAGCGAAGCTTTCTGTGCTGCTTGCTTTGATTGATGGTAATTATTGGTGATGTTAAAGGAGAATGTCTAATTTTTCAACTTTTTGTCAGCACAAGAGTGGAGAGTTGATGTTAATATTTACCATCCGAGCACCACTGCTGTTTGTCTGCGTAGTACAGAAAACATAAAGGGAGAGGTGTTTGTTTAGGTGTTTTTGTGTGCCATATTTCATGAACCCTGAGAGCGTTGGGCTTTGTCATTGCCTCACATAGCACATGGCATCGAGGCAGAAGCCTTGAACTTGAATTTGACTATAGGGCTATGCCTGCCAAGACCACAATCTAATTATCTTGGCACCGTGGTTCTCTTTAACGTGTCCCTAAAATAAAGTGTGTGAGCCTTTTTTATTTCTCTCCGTCAAATTGCGGCGGCGTCGGCCAAATCCACGACGTCCAACAATGCCACAGCCGCAAAGATATCGTGGCGGGCACGAACGTATTCATTTGTCGTGCGACTGCTTCCGTTGTGTCGCTTACACCCTGCGGTGCACTTGAGTTAATGCGGCTCTGCTTCTGTACGCGCTGCGTAAGTTGTCCGCTAGACATATTTGCCTCCTTTTATTTTCCTAAGTAGCAGAAACGCACCGTACCGTGCCTTGAACTTAAGTTTATCTAGCGTTTGTTTGCCCTCTCACGTCACCTTTTTCCTATCGCCCCCCCCTCCCCACTGCTTGTATTTGTAGGGAACTGCGCGCGAAAAGTTGCAAGGCTGTTATTCCCTGGTTTCGCGACTCCGTCATTTCATTTCATTTTGTGCCTTTTCTACCACCCTCCTCTCCTCCATTCTATTTACCTAGCCGGTGGACTTAAACCTTGGTAGAATGGTGAATGCATGCGGGGGGTGACGGATAATTACACCTGTCAAGAGGTTAATGTGGTGACGACCCAGGAGCTCCAGAGGGCATTGTGCACGCTCGACGCAGTGCGGTCCAAACGAGTTCCTCGCGGCAATTCACAATCACAATCCTTCCATGTATATACAAGCTCTGAACCACACCCCTAGAGTAGCAGCCGCAGCAGCAGTGGGAAATTCAAAAGAAAATACGAAGAAAGCTTCGCTCTAAACCTCACATAAACACAAGTTTGTATTTTGTTCTACACGATGTATGTTTCTTGGGTAATGGCAGCAATTAGTATACCACCCAAACACGAGTAAGTCTCGCATACCGTAAAATGCTAAAATGAAAACTACACCATATCAGAGAGTGGGAGGTGTTAAAAGCATGAATTTATTGGTCCCTATACACCACGTTCTCCAACAAATGGGACAATGAATGAAGTAATAAAGCAAAATGTCACGTGACCATTTTGACTCTCGCACTCTGGCGACATGTGCAACATTCGATGCCTTTCGAGTCCCGTCATTCGCAGTTGAGAGAATGTTAATTTCTAGTCGCACAAGTAGTCGGCCATCGTCATGATCTGCTCCATGAACCCGTCATTCACGGTACAATGGTGACACGTTTCGGGACTGTTTGCACCGGACACCAGGCCGCAGTTGACATCCAGCTTGTCCTCCCGTGACAATGTCTTCGCCTCCTCTGATTCTTCCTCCAAAAGCAGCGTCGCTGATATTGTGGCATCGCATGAAGCGCTTCAGAGGAACGCCTGTGCATAGCACAATGAATGGAAGGCCGTTGGTTAGGCTTCTCGAAGATATGAATTTTAGAAATCAAGGCACTAACATACACCACGCAAGATCACAGCAATTGCACTAGAATAAAGAAACAATAGAGAAGGTAACAAACTTATCAATCGAATAATGTTTCCACCGCGGTCAAAATGCGTGCTCGGTATGTTATGGAGCAAGTCACGAGATATTTGATATTCTCCTTAAATACCTATTTAGACATGCTAATTACCACACTTCGCACCTATTGAGAATAGAGAAAAACCGACATTGAGAAAGTTCGCGAGAATTCTAAACAACCTTTATTTTAAAGAGCTTCTCTCTGTCGTCGTACTTGTTACAAACAATTTTTTGTCCGTCTAGGCCAACTGCGTTGTTCGTGCACATGCGTTACGCTTGATAGAGAGATAGAAGTGAAGCTCTTTATTGAAATACAGAAAATTCTGCCGGTGTATAAACACGCGCCTGCATGCCATTCTGCCGAGGGAAGGGGTAAAACAGAAAATGTGATCTTGGTATTTACACATGAGGCAAAAGGAATGGGTGCTTATCTAAACATGCTATTGCTTGCAACTACGACTTTGTATTCAAGGAATGTAAAAACAAATTTTAAAGCTTGCCTTTGCTTTGCAGAGAAATGCATATTTATCTTCCAAAATCTAGTGATTCTCGGGAAACAGAGTCCATTCCAACAAAATAGCAGATTTCTTGTCTCTATCATCTCGACATTCCAATAAAATGTGTTACACAGTTTCGGAGGCACCACAGTTATCACAATACAGGATGGTGAGCACTCCAAGCTGATGCAAATAGTTAGTTATTGGTGAATTCGGTGTTTTTTCCAGAACGACCGTCTTGGTTCTTCGTACGTGAACATTTTTTTCTCTGTTTAGGCTAACTGCATTGTTCGTCCATACCAGCACATTTGAGAGCACTAGAATCAGGGTTCAGAAGCTGGCATATATCCCGACATTGTTTTTAGGCATCTAACTGTAGCCAGTTCAAGAAAAAATACTTTCCCTTTCGCGATACCTAAGCATCGTAGCGAGGCGAAGAAGGTATCAAAATACAGGGGGTATCAGAGAGAGTTATAAAAGTATAGACAAGACAAAAAAACGAAAGTGAGTAACAGAATCTGGAAAAGTAAAGATAAGGGTGCAATTAGCGCAAATAAAGTTTAAAAAAATTGTCCAAATTGCACTAAATGACTGTAAAAGATTCACCTCTATAGATAAAGTTATGGTGAGGCAAAGCCACTTCACGGCACGCTTTTGGGAAATACAGCCACATCACATGTGCTAAGCAGGGGCCCTATAAAGTAAAATTATTCGAATCTATTTTGATTCCAAACTTTTGACGTCAAATTTACGTAACCATCGACGCAAGCATTTGTTAGTAGCCCGCACCTTAGCTTTAAAGCCCAGTCAAATACGCTCCTCCTTTATAAGAGCTTCTTTTTTCTTTCAAAGACAATAGCATTGCTTACACTGAACAGATTTTGTTATCGAATTGGGTGAAAAAAGATCAGAGGAGCACGCTCAAGCGGAGAAGATTTCGATGGGTCCAAGCCAGCAAAGTGAAAGTAGACAACCGGGTAAGGATGGTGGTGCCGGCGTCTGCGATTGATCCGCTTCCCGTTGCTTAGCTAGCGATGGCTGGTAAAAATCACAACGGGCGTCCAACGGAACGTTAAAAATGTCGCCAGAACGGACCCTCAGCAAAGAGGACTTCGGAAAGTGATGTCGCACACGTGCCGAAAGGGCTTCATAACATTATACTGCCACGGGAAAATGTTCATTATACGCAAATAAATCCATGCTCCCACGCCGCTCAGAGTACCTAGTGCCAGAGTGGTCGGCGAACAGCCACCTCCTATTCCTTTCGGAGTGGGGCGGTATCCGGATATGCTAAAAAAATCAGTTTGCGTCAGCATATTATTTGGTCTTTAACGCGTACGCAGCACTATGACGCGGTAAGATTTCGGGGTTTTGTGACTTCGCGTGACACGAAGGCGAAGTAAGTGCCCCCGAAAACATTTGATCAGTGGCAAAGTATTGTCGCGAAAAAAGCGTGGAATCAGAAATATTTTTTTTTATTTCGCTTGAGTTAATCATACATGAACAGTGTGCAAACATCATATCAGATTTGGCGTTTTCGCTGTTTTTGTGACGTAGCGTATATAGACAGGCGAAATGGGGGTGGCCTGAAAATTTTTTTAACAATCATGAGGTCTAATTACCGAATTGGAATAGAAATGTTTGGAATAGCTTTACGTTATAGCTATCCAGGGCTCTACCGAGACTATGCTGCCCGGAAAAAGGCTTTTATCGTGCCCACTAGAGGCGAGAATACATGGCGCAAAAAAGTGCGCAAAACTAAGTGCGCAAAACTAAGAGTAGGGGCGTAATTAGCGCCAGTATAGTCGAAACTTATCCTCACGCCAGTATTGGCTGCACTATCTCCAGGATCAGCTCACCTGGCCTCTTGGTTGAAAAAATAAAACGTGAACGAATCGGTGGATCTAATGAAGAGACGGTCAATGTAATTGCGCGTAACAGGCTATACAAATGAGTTACGAGGAAGATGTAAGAAACAGACAGAATAGAGAGACATAATCAACACTTCAACATTTATACCACCTTTTCAATCAACACTTGGTGGACCCTATATTTTTCATGTTTCACAGTCTTTCCTTACGACGCGTAAGAAATTACCGCTTAGCAAGCAAAGGAGAGGGAATACGGGAGATGGAAATTCAAGACGATGAACAAAACGAGAACAAGGTGAGAGCGTGACCCAACGTTTCGACAAGTGGACTTGACCTTTTCAAGGAGACATATGCTTTTTTTCGCCACAGCACACATAGGTAGGGTTCTTCGAAACGCGAGAGGGAGTAATGTCGGTGGGTGCGGCAATTAGCCAAGGTGTGTTAACGACGAGTGTGTAGAATTGAGAATAAAGGCGTTCTGTGCACAAGGCCGGTGACACGGCCGTCTGACAACCACGCGTAAAGGCCGAGCACAGCACACATCTATTACCTGCTTCGCTGGTGGTCGTGGGCTATCGTGCCTGTCAAAGCGATAATAGAAGGAGCGGCGTTAACCGCTCTTCGCGGAAGAATATGTATGTATAAATAAAATACTGAAGTGGTATAAATACATAAAAGGACAGAAAGTCTAAGAAAAAACATAAAAGCACTAAGCAACCTATGCACTAAACAACATATGCTAAATTTCAAGCTATAGACCTTTGCACCGGAAGCCTCGAACACGAAAGTCGGAAACGGATATGAGGCCCCCGGTAGCGAGAGTAGCTAGCGTCTCATAGTCTTGGTGGACTGTCACGCGCGCTGTTCCCGCATTGACTGCACCACGTTTTCGCGATTTTAAGCTTATCCGCACAGGCTATGCGAACGTCCGGGCAGCACTGCGCTGTGTACGGTTGTTCGAACAACCAGAAGAGGCGCAATGCAGCAAGAAAAGTGCAGTGCAGCACGCACAATGTTCTGCAAGGGGACTGCGGCTGCGACATGTACCTGTTGCATCGGTTTCCTGCCGACGCGGTACTGAAGCATCGCTGGATAAGCGCTGTAAACCATAAAGGATTCGTCCCTACGGAGTGGTCACGCGTCTGCTGGGTTCATTTTGTCGACGGGAAGCGGACATCTGCGAATTCAAAGCCAATGATTCACCTCGGATACGCGAGGAAGGTAAGATGGGCTGTGTGCGTCGCCATCGTCAGCCCCCATCGTTTAGATGGGCTATAAATATGCAATATGAGCCAATAACGTTAAGTTTTTGGAAAGTGTGATGACAGTGGTGGTTTTCGAATTCATCGTAGGTCTTGAAGGGGCAGCGGCGCATCACGAAACAAGACAACCAAGTGCCGAAGAAGGTAGGCTCACATGTGTTGGCGATAACATCGGTAATAAGCGCTCCCCTTTCATTTTCAGAGAGCAAAAGAACACCTTTTGCCACGGGCGGCCCCGTGTCCCAGTCCTCCTCTGATGAATGTATGCACGACTGTCAGACTGATTTTTCGAAGCGCGGCGAAGCGCGTTTAATATCTGTTTATGTTCATCATCAAGTACTACACATATCGAAATGCATTTTTCGCAGGTACAACACAGCAATTACAGTTGCAATGCTGGCTTGCAACTGCTTTGCTCGGCTGCTTTTTCTGTGGTATGTGCCCACAGCTCATTAACAATGCTGTAAAATTCAAATGGCTTCTATGCCACTGGACTCGCCGAGGTGGCTAACTGGCCATGTCATTTGACTACTGTGTCCGAGGACGCGGAATCGAATCTCGTCCGTAGCGGCTGCGTGTCGATAGAGGCCAATGCTGCGCTAAGTCATATGGTAGAAATAACCCGCACCCTCCGCTATGGCGTCCCTCGCAACGCACGCGGGGTTTTGGAACGTTAAACCGCTCATAAGATATGCGCTGCTGCCTGCACCGAGAATTTTCCGAAACAAGGCAGGCCAAACTTTGCTCTGAAAAGCGCTTGCACGTACTCAGATTTTATAATGGGATCTAAAATGGATGCCCTATAGCTAATTTATGACTTGCCACATTGTACACAATCACCCGAGCTCATGCGCTGTTTAATTCATTATGGGGCTACATTAATGACATTTACTTTGGTTCCAGTGATCTGTTTCATTGCCACAGATAAAATAGTTGAGGATGTCGTTACTGCATCTGCACTGCAGCTAATAGTTTGCTCAGCTACAATAATATGAGGCTTGAAAAGAAGGGATGACCAATGAAGCCATGCAATTGGTTCTTATCCTGTGGTTCAAAGCTACATTGCTTTTCTACCTCAAAGCAGAAACGACTCCTTAGCGTAAAGTGCTATGTACTTTTTTTCACCATTGTGAAGTGTGCCAATTTATTAGCACATGAAAGCATGAGTATCCACAACAGCCGCACCGGTAGTCACCGTAGTCGTCCACAAACAAAGTCCCAAAATTCCACAAAATAAGCAGGGTATCGGGCAGAGAGGCGTACAAAATATTTACAATAATTTTTATACATGTTTGCAAGACATATTTAAATGCTTGGGTTAGGGATAAAACTAATGGAATGCTTTAGTAATCTGTGATATTGCCGATTACATTGTCTTGCTAAGTAATGCAGAAGATGAATTTCAAAGCACGATCGATGACACAGACAAAGCAGAATGATGGGTATAAATATACAGAAAATTGATGTTCCACAGCCTCAGCAGGAAATGACTGTTTACGGTGGCTTGCGAAAGCAATGGAAGTGGCAAGGGTGATTTAATTAGGGCGGGATTGTCTGCAGGTCCAAATCATGACAGCAAAATTGAAGACTACGAGTGGGCTGGAGTGCATATGGCAGGTGGTATCCGATCATGAATAGCACTAGAGGAAATTATGTAACCGATGTACTTTACCGGTACTCACCGATGGGGCAGGCACATTGAGGCTAACAGAGCCGTGTTGCACCGAAACTAAGGACAATGCACTGAGCTATGGAAAAGAAAGTTATACATGCAGCCTTAAGAGACAGGATGAGAGCAGAGTGATCAAGAACTAATGCGAGTTAATGACATCCTGCTTAATCAAAAATCAAGACTTAAGAAATGGGTGTTGGTAGGGCATTTAATGCGATGGTAAGAAACTGTTCGTCATTAAGAGTACCGCTCTGGATTTCAAGATAAGCAAGGCATGCATTGCAGGGGGCAGCAGAAAGTCAGGTGGGCAGACGACATTCAGAAGCTTATGGGTACGAGTTTGCCATAGCTGGCACAGTACAGTGTTAAGTGGAGAGAAATTGGAAAGATCTGTACCCTGCAGGGAGTGTAGTTTGGCTGGGTAAGATGATGATCGAACAAGTGCGGCAAAAATACATATTGATTACCATTACACTCTACAGGGATATGAAGACAGGTTGAAAGAAAAAAAGAAAGGAGCAGCCACGGTCAGAACTGTCAATGTATAACAGTAACTGCAGTTAAACATGTGAATCTGCATGATTTCATTACACTGTGGTAGTACGCAATAATACAATATTTCGTCTCCTGAGGAAGGACCTGAGGAGGCACAGCTTAACACGCAGCATACTTAATGCCGACTTGACAGTCTAGAATCGGCAGAATTTTTATCCTTACACTGTGCTATGAAAAGCAATTTTTTTTTAATGCAAGGTCCTCATGCCAAGCTGATTACTTTCAGGTTACACAGACAAAGGACAGTGCTGTTGCCTGTATACTGCGGACAAGGCGTGCTTTGAGACAGCCAAAGTGAGTTCAGTAATGGCTGCATGAATCCGCTTGCCCTCCCAACTTTGGGGGCTACATTTCACATGGGCAATATTTCTGTGCTGTGACAGTAATAACAAGTTCTCTGCTCCTACAGAAAAAAAAACTCGCTGTTTTACTTATTTCAGATGGTACAAACACCTAGCACAAGCATTAATGCAGAAGCAGGGTTGCCACCAACACACCGTGACAAGGTGAGGGGGAAAATTGCACCATTTCATTCATATTTGTTTGTCTTATAATGGTGGCTAAGCATTCATGTAGCAAATGTAACTTCGGGCAACACAGACCATGGCTGCTGCTGACTCCAATATCACATCAAGACCTCAAGTACAGTGTACAAGCAGTGTGAGTGAAACATTGCTTTCCACGTTTAACTGACATCATTTATAAAACCGAGTGCCTTCACATTTTTGTTATTGGTCCCATCTGCTAAATGTAAACGTGACCGACAGTTACATTTAACACTTTTCAACAATAATGTGGTGCGCAAAAGCTCGCGCAACTTTTGTCAGACTTCAGTGCAGCCTACATCTTACCCAGAACAAAAACTTTGCACAATTCCTTTGGCACACACACTGGTTCCTAAGAGCCATGCCTGCTGCTTGCAAAAAAAAATTTGCTCTAAAAAATAAAGATTTCAATGTACTATTTTTATTTGCCCTTAACATTGGACTAAAATTTCCTAAGTAGTAGAATGGATTTGGAGTAACATACCAAAACACGCCATGTGCGTATAGCCATTTCAGAAATGATTTACTTCAGGTCGTAGTGCGAGAGACCACACAAACATTAAAACCCACATGGTTTAGTACACAAGAGCATGCGCTTCAACCATGCTCTGATTTACTGTTCACTAAGATGTTAATCCCTTGCATTCAGCTCTTTTGAGGATGGTGGAACGACTCAAAACACAAAGCTTAGTGCCTTGACTCTGACCATCCTACCTTTTATTTTTGTAGGTTCAAAAACACAAGTCATCACAGTGGGAGAATGTGAACTGCGAGAACCACTGTTATGCGCAATTTCCCAAGATTGGGCTACACAAACCTTCATTTGTGGAGAGGCTTTCTGCTGATGACATTTTGTTATATACGGGCATAGCGCAAATAGCTTTCAACAACCTTGTGAAAGCGGTGTCGACATTGGCTAAAAAGGCAAGCATATTGTCACGTGCTGACCAGCTAATGATGTGCCTTATGAGGCTTCGTCTTGGTCTTCTGTGTGGACATTGAGGGAGAATTTTCCAGATGTTAGTTTCTGCTGTGGGGAACAACGTTCGCTACATGTTTCAAAAGCTGTGCAGGGTAATGAAGTAGGTTGTCAACCGGTTGCCAAGAGAAGACATCAAGGACAGCATGCCAGCGTCCTTCACGGAGAGTGGATATGGTTCCACAACGTTCATTCTTGATTGCACTGAAGTTATGTTGCAGCGCCCAAAGAAGCTAATGGCCAGAGCACAGACATTTAGTAGCTACAAAGCACACAACATTATAAAGTTCCTCGTGGCTATTGCCCCTAACGGGCACATCATGTTTGTTTCAAAGGCATATGGCGGACATGCTTCGGACAAGCTCATCACAAGCGAGACTGGCATTGGAGATTACTTCATAACAGATGATGAAGTAATGGCGGACAGGGGTTTCTCCCTTGAAGACGAGCTACTTGTGCAAGGTGTCAGGCTAAACACGCCAGCCTTCACGAAAGGTATTTTTTGATGCAACTGGGATAGTTTTCAGCAAATACAATGCCACATTTTTTTTTGCAGGAAGAAAGCAGTTGACTGAAAAGGAGGACACCACCACAAGGCGCATTGCATCTGTCCGCATTCATGTGGAACGTGCAATCAACCGGAACAATACCTACAGAACCTGCAAACAGAAACTCCCAATCAAATAAAAAAGAACAATTAGCGATATGGTTTTTGTTTGTGCAGGGTTGCGCTACCTTAAACCTGCTCTCATTCAACAGGGTATCTAGTAACCAGAAAACATAAAATACACAAGGAAATCAAGGAATTATCAAGAATACCATTAAAAAGCATTACTTTCTGTACATAACTTCCTGCAGGATCAATTGAGGTATAGCGTCTGTTATTGTTGGTTGCAATGTTTCTTTTTGCCCTTCACTTGTAAAGAAATTTCAACTGGCACAGTGTGCGACATTTAAAGTAGTAGTTTGCGTCACACCCTGCTAAATTCAGAGAGAGTTGAAGGAACAATTCTGTCAGCTTCAGAGCAAAAATAGTGCAGTTGTGGTACTTTGCAATAAAGTGCGTTATTTGGAAGCTTTGCTCTAGTTCCTTTTTATCAAGAAGCACCTCGAGTATTCATATTTTCATCACTCTGTTACACCAGAACCTAATTTTCGAGCTTCAGTTTCAGGGCACCCCTGTGAACAGCAGTCCCAGTCTCAATGTGCCTGGGACCTTCACCAACATTTGAAAGTTGAGCATGAAGCTCGTCTATACAATTTAGCAACAAAGGCACACGAATTACGATACATTTTTAGAGAGGAGGAAATGCACAAAAACACAGTGGGCATTAACTAAGAAGATGCTCAATAATTTGTGAGAATAGCTGTACATAACTTTAGGAGAGGACTTCATTAGCAAGGCAAAAAGGCATAAATGACTGAAAAGGAATTCACTGATTTCTCCTTGGGTGAAGTAATTGGTACACATTCTTGTTTCGTATCAGGTGAACTTTATGCATTACTGTAACGGGCATCATATACGCCATCATACTGGATACTGGTGCGAGAATTTTATCTCATTTGCACATGGTTCAAAAATCTTTAACGCGGCTAATTTCTTCTGAAACCTGAAGTAATCATTTTACAGTTACAGTTGCTTACATCAGTACATCGACAGGCTCAACCATAAACACACTCATTTTGTCATATTTGTGAAGCACCTTATGTGAACGTGCTGGTACCGAGTGAACTGTCATGGTACCTTTCTGTATGGTGTTCAACAAATGAAATGCGAACAGTAAAACGAGATTTCAACTCGGGCAGACTGAATAATTACAGTTCGGTTGTCAGCTTCACGGCATGTGGACCGACAGGTGGAACTGCTAACAAAAGTAGCTTCTATTAATTTCCCAGTAGCTATTATTTTGGCGTCCTTAAGATTATGTCTGTTTTGGTATGCATTTAATTTGTTAAGGACGGCACTTTCAACGCACCTTTCTGCTTGAAACGCATACTAAGAACGGGGACAGATTGCCCTACCTGCCAACCCTCCCAATTCGCCCGAGACACTCCCGATTTTTGACGGAACTTTCCGATTGTACGATCACTACCTGATATCTCCCAAAAAGTGGTCTCTGTTCGCGCAATGGTTTTTGCGAAACCGGCACCGCGGAATCTACAACCGCATCGTAATTGTCAGCATCACCAACAACGGCTGCACTAGCACCATCGGTATCATCGATTAAGCAGCCGACTACGGTACCTAGAAAGCCAACCAAAGCCAGAGCCAATGTCACTCTTGCATTTCATGCATGCCTGTGCATGCCTTCCTCCATTGTGCATCTTGTTGCTACGTGTGTGTCACAGTGTGTGATTAGTGTTGGCTAGGCCGTCTTTGTGTGGTGCAGCGTGTAAGGTTAGCGTGTGCTTCATGCCATGGCGCTACCAAAGCCCTAGAAAAGGTATCTGCAGAAGTTTTTGCGGTCATATACTTCCGAATTTCCGCGCTTTTTGGCGTCAAGAAAAGGAGAACATTTTGCATCTTGCACAACGTGTGGATGCGACGCCAGCGTGTCGCATGGTGGCAAAGGAGACTTGAAACTTCATGTTTCCACGGCGAAGCATCAAAGCAATGTTCGCACCGCTGAGCAGCAAGGCAACATGGTGACCATCCTTCGGAACAACTGCGACGACAGTGCCATACGTGCGGAGTGCCTGTTTATGGAATTTCTCGTCGAACACAACCTGTCCCTTAGTGTCAGCGACCACGTTGGGTCTTTTGTACGAAAAATGTTTCCCAAATGCGACGAGGCGAAGCGTTATTGGTGGGGACGTACGAAGGCAAGTGAAATTGTAGGAGAAATGGCATCAGAGTTGCAGAGCACGATGCTGGAGACCATCAAGCACCGCGCTTTTGCTGTTACGGTCGACGGCAGCAACGACACTACTGAACAGCTGTGCCCGATTGTGGTGACGTACTACGTCGATGAATACTCGCGCATTGAAAGTAGGTTACTCAGCATTCAGGAACTCCACGGGGAGGCGGCGGGAAGAAAAAATCGGGAGCATCGTGTTGAAGGGAACGGAGACCTTTGACGTGCCCATGTCAAATTGCATTGCATTTTGTGCCGACAACGAAAACGTTGTGCTAGGGAAAAAAACGGCGTCGCCGCAGTCTTAAAGGAGGCACAAGAAAACTTGGTTGTGATTGGCTGCCCGTGCCATCTAATTAACCTTGCTGCCGAGAAAGGAGCTGCGTACTTGCCGGCTAAGTTTGGTGAGGTTCTTATGGATATCTCTTATTACTTGGAGAAAAGCTCTAAACGCAAGGACAAGCTGTCTGAATTTTATGAGATGCACAATGTAGATATGCGAAAAATTTTGAAGCATGTAGCGACTCGTCAGTTGTCACTAGGCAAGTGCCTCACAAGAATTCTTGACCAGTGGAAACCTCCGGTTAGCTTTTCCTTAAATGAAATGAAATCAAAGAAGCAGTGCCCGTCCTTTTTAGAAGCTTATCAGATTCCTCGTAGGCCCGAACCATCAGGAGGGGCAAATACGACGAAGCCAGTCGCAGGCTTAAAGAACCAACCGAGAAGAATGCGCCAGCTACAAAAAAAGCCAAAGTGTTAGCAGGGTCTGAAAGATAAGAAGCTGTTCTGACTCGTGAAGAAAGGCTGCTTCATTTTTTGACCTCTGACATTAACTTGACTTTCGGATTTTTTTTTAAGTGTGATCCCGCTTTTTGAGAAAGCCAATTGCCAGCTATAGTCACAGGCGCCTCAAATACATATTCTGCAGTTCGGTTCTGCTCCAACTCCTCATTGAGCTTTTGACTAGGTTTGCTTGCCAACTGCTGTAAAGGGTGCTCCTTCTCCGCTTGCAGTTCTATATCAAGATATCCGCAATCAGAAGGCAGACAGTGATCTGATCACTGGGTACAGTTCGGTATAGCAGCATTGGTAGAGAAACTTAGTTCACACGATCAGACGCAATTTTTTCCTTGTGTCCGTTCTTACTTTACCACTGTCTGCGATTACATGAACAAATTTCCACTTGAAAACGCAACTCTGAAAAATGCGGAGGTGGCCAACCTAAAATTTATTTCAGAGGCATCGCTCTCGAGTCTTCATTACTTTGTTCAGAGTTTCCGTCAGCTGCTGCCCCGAGATCCCAATGAATCTGCTGAAGATGCTTTAGATGCTCTTGAAGCTGAGTTTTGAACACTACAATCGTACAGTTTTCCAGAGGACATTCTGAATGAAGAAAGGTGCGACGTGCAGTGATCTATGATTCGAAAACTGAAAAACACTAACGGAAAACAGATGTTTCACAGAGTTTCCAAGGTGATGCTGGATTTACTCGTGATACCGCACAGCAACGCAGAGTGTGAGAGGGTTTTTAGCACCGTGCGAAAAACTAGGACTGAGTTCAACACAACCCTCCAAAACTTGCTGCTGGAAAAGGGCCATCAGTGTGGACCATGTTTCGAGCAGAGCTACTCCGTCAAATTTTTCAAGCGAGAAAAGTCTGCTACTGCAAGCTCCCTGCAAAAGGACTCATCAAACACTGCTGGAAAGTTTGAACGGCCTTCCCCCCGGTCCCACTGGACGTTGGAGCGGTGAATGCCCCCCCCCCCTCCGTTGCCGCAAATAAAGTCTCCCAAATTTTTGATCTCGCCAGGTTGGCAGGTATGGATTGCAGAACGTGACTGAGAAGCTAGACAGGCTAAGCACTCTGGTTAATCTAAAAATTAATTTGCAGAAGACTAAAGTAATCTTCAAGAACCTCTAAAGGGAACCACAGTTTACTTTCCTGCAAAGCATTCGAAGTAGTAAAGAGAGTATGTCTACTTATAGCAGGTAATGACCGCATATTCGGACCATGTGAGCGAAATAAACAGAATAAGAATGATATGGAGTGAACTTAGGAGAGACTCTCTGATCACGAACAGCAGATTACCAGTATTCCTTGAGAGGAACATTTATAATAGCTGTACTTTACTAATACTTTCTCCTGAGGCAGAAATGTGGATAGTAGCAAAATGGGCAATGCATTGGGCTGTCAAAAAGGAGAATTATAGGGGGCAACATTAAGAGACAGGAAGAGAGCAGAGTGGTTCAGGCAACGAACACAAAATAATGGTACCCTAACTGAACCAAGAAAACAATGGGCATGGCATGTAACTCCAAGGCAACACGATCAATAGTTCCTTAGAGGTATAGCAGTCTAAGAGCAGTGAACGGTAGCAGGGTTAGGCAGATAATCAGGCAGATGCGATTAGGAAGTTTTCACTGGTAAACTGGCTGCAGCTGGCATAGCATAGGATTGATTTGTGGGATATGCCTTTGTCCTGCAGTGGACACACTTAATAATGGCGATTAATATCGAAATGATGCCATAAAAAGGAAGAGCATTTCCTTGCTGCAAAAAGACGAAACTTGGTGAAAAACATCACCAATTAAGCACAGCCTGTAAAAGTGTATGAGAGTGAATAATTTGGGTTGTGCCTGTCACTTTCCTCGAAAGAAACAAATAACTGAGGTGATTGTCTGACACTTAAAGAATATATATGTCCCCACATGCCTGGTTTTATTAATGGCAGTTTACCGGTATCCCTCAAGAACAAATTATATAACAGCTGCTTCTTACCGGTGCTCGCCTATGGGGCCGAACCCTGGAGGCTTACCAAAAGGGGTTCAACTTAAATTGAGGACACAGCGAGCCACGGAACGAAAAATGATAGGTGTAACGTTAAGGGACAAAAAGAGGGCTGGGGGGGTCAAGGAACAAACGCGAGTCAATGACATCCTCGTCAAAATAAAGAAGAAGAAATGGACATGAGCAGGGCACCTAATGAGAAGGCAATATAAACGGTCCTTAAAGGTAACTGAGTGGATTCCAAGAGAAGGCAAGCGTAGCAGGGGGCGGCACAAAATTGGATGGGCAGATGAGAAGTTTGCGGGGATAACATGGTCGCGAATAGCACAGGACCAGATTAATTGGAGTGATATGGGAGAAGCCTTTGCCCTGCAGTGGGCGTGATCAAGCTGAATATGATGATGCCTGGTTTTACACTTGCTACGACAATGTACACATTCAACTATATTGAGCAAATGTGCTTATATCGATGAAGTATATCCATTTTGCCACTGGTGTGTAAATCTAACAAGCGAGGAAGTAGCTCTGAAAAATATAATTTTTTCAGCCATGGTAAAGTCTGCGACACATACTTGGGATCAAAAGGCACTTGAACAATGACATCATTTTCCACACTCCATACATAAAAAAGCATATCTGGGTCTTGGTGCAGAGCATCTGAAACTGGACCTGGCTGTAATAGCCATTTGGCCCACTCTCTTGAAGTACAAGTTCAGCATCTTTGTTTAGCCGTATATCATACTTGCCACTACTAATAAGTGGTACACTGTCATTCATGTTGGCACATTTGATATCAAGAATGGCATCCATTCAATAATTCTATCAGGACTAGCTGAAAGCCACGGCAGCTCAGTGTTCACCACTGTTCCTATTTGGTTTACAGTAAGCCCAGTCTTCTTTGAAAACTGCTTTCGGGCAACAGGCTCCATCTGTTTGCCATACTTGGTGGCAGCATTGCCAGAAAAGCTGGGGGAAAGCATCCTCACGGCTGCTTTCTCGCATCCCGTAGTGTCTCTTTTTGGTACCTTGTTGACATTTGAGGCGGTCAAACGTAGCTTCCGCGAAAAAAAAACCACAGTGGCGTTGCTTGGCTTGCAGTTTCTGACTGAAGCACCTCAGCACCACGGGGTGACAATGCCACATACTTTTCAGAAAACGTAGTGCACACCACACAGCTTTCGTTTCCGTAGTTGCCATGCTCATTCCCATGATTGGCTGGTGGTGGAGGCAATTGCCGCTGCAAGCTTGGATGGAATGTCTCATAGAGAAGAGTGCCTGCATAACATATAAGACATCACAAATCAATTATGTACGACATGTTTCATCCCCTTGCAGGTTAAGCCTTAAAACAAACGAAAGGTGAGCCAGGATAGATTGGTTGGGTTATGGAGTTTAACGTCCCAAAGCGACTCAGGCTATGGCAGGCGCCATAGTGGAGGGCTCCGGATAAGTTCGGCTACCTCGGGTTCTTTAACGTGCACTGACATCGCACAGTACACGGGCCTCAACGGTTCGCCTACATCGAAATGCAGCCGAGATCGAACCCGCATCTTGCGGGTCAGCAGCCGAGTACCATGACCACTGGACCACTGCGGCGGGGCGCGAGCCGGAATTGTAAAAAGGCACCTATGTGCTATGCATTGTTCATGCACATAAAAATATCTGTGTGGCTGAAATTATTCTGCAGCCTTGCACTACAGCCCCCTTTCTGTCTTCCATTCCCTCTCTCTCCATCCTGTCTCTCAAGGCTTGGGACAGTGAACTAGCTTGAGTATGTTCTTTCCCCGAAACTTATTTTTAATGAACCAACGCTTGAGACTTAATTCACACCTTTTACACATTGTTCTACTAGTGTTTTGTTCTTCTTAGCTTATAGTGAAGTGCATGTTTCTCCTGCCGTATTACGTTAAAAGGAAACTAGTGGAAGCATTCATTTACATAAGTCCTGAAAGAAGCTTAACTGTTTTCACACCACAGGCATCGGTCTAGAGCTGAACCAGCAACTCTACCAAAACTTAACGTGCTGTCAGTATTCAGCTTCTACGATGGCCATAGATATAAAAGGAGTTCAAAACATGGATATAAGGTCTAATACTTGCACTTTTCTCTTTTTGAGTATCACTCAGCCGTGCTCTAGCCTTTTATTTGTAAGACTGTCTAGAGACATGCCAAATAATGATGGTAATTTGAGAAAGTGTTAAAGCTATTTAGGAAATAGTGAATTCTAATTACCTGGGGTATCAAATAGGTATGGAAATGGTGACTCAGCATGAAATTTGCGGATTTCTTCTCGGGTCATTGGCACAAATGATGGTCTTTGCCGCTTTGGGGGGGGGGGGGGGGGGGGGGGAAGGGGTATCGTCCACAACCTGCTTCTGCAGCTTGAAAGTTATTTCTTCAAGCGTGGCTGGTTCAAAATTCCGTTTTGTGCCACTGTTCCACAATGCAGCCCTGTCTGTGCAAGAAGTTGTAGTATAGCCTTTTGACACAGCCATTTCTATTTTCCATAACACTGCGCCGACGTGGCTACAGGCTTTTCCTTGCCCTGCCGTGCAAGTACATCCAGCTGTTACACCTTCTCCGTGTTGTTTTACACACGCCCAAGCAGTCCTTGGTGTTGCACTCAGGAACTGAGATGGGCTTACCGTGCCCTTCACGTAACACAGGTCACTGGATATCTTCTGAGTGAGAACTTTCCCCACCCACCCACTTTGCACGTAGTTATAAGACTCGATGGCCGTGAAGTTTTTTATCTGCTGAAAATCACATGCCTTAGAGTTCACAAGGTAGAATATGATGTCTGCAGCATTCACACTTGGCCACTCCCGCATGTCTTCAGACCAAGTAGTGACTCCATTTGGGTGGCTGTATGTGCTATTGTCTGAAACAAACCAAAACAAATGTAAGCAATTTTAGTCGGTTTCAGTCTTTAATACAAGAATACACAAAAGAGTGCTCACAGGGAAGCCAATTTGGATGCAGGGAAGCACGCGCACGCATGCACACATGCACACTAGCACACAAGAACAATCGAGTGATAATTCGGCTGACGTTAACATATAATCTCATCTGCGTGCCCTTAAAGGTAACAGTACATCATGCCTTATAAAGGAAGGCATATACGCCTGGTAACTGCACTCGACGTTTTTCTGCGTTGACAGTTTACCTTGAGTAAGTGCGTATATGCTATCCGGGCAGTGGCGTTAGGGAGAACTTGCATCCACAATCTGAATGCATTTCCGCGCGCTCCCTGCACATGAGCTAGGAATGGACGGCCAACATTAAACGCATTAGTGTTTTTTATAGCTTTGGTGAATTACCTTACCGCACGGAAATGCATCCAGTACGTAATGTACGTAATCGGCTACCTAGAACCCAAGCACTTATCGCGTAGGCACAAGCTAGCGTTTTCGCTAGCGAAAGCACCCCTTCGCTTTTTCCTGTATTTAAACCATCAAGTTATTTGTAACCTACAACAAATTAAAGCAGTATCCTTAGGCGTCGCACAGTGGGCGAAACATGATCCTGATCGCTTCTTGCGAGCATGGATTCCAGCAGCTCATTGCGAATGAGTATCGTGCAATGACAAAGCTTCGAAAGCCAGTCGTTACTGTCTCGCACAAATTTAAAAGATCCTCGGTGCACTATCTGCATTTCGAATAATGGTACCATTGCACGGAACGATGTTGACTGCATTCAACATCACGAGTTCCGCACACAGCCGTGACTAGGTGGCCTAAACAATTACCTCCGATATCGATGGGTGCTTCAGAACCAGGTGGCAAGCCGAGAGTGGCTGATGTCGACGCCATTCCGCATTCGCACGGACTGATTCGCAGCCGCGGGTGCTCAAAACAGGAAAGTATTCGCCTTAATATTGCTAAAGCGACACCTGTCAACACTGGTGATACTTGCACTAAAGGTCAAAAGCGACGCTGAGGAGAATTAAGCCACGGAGAATCATCGGTGAAAGCAGCTGCAGCGCTGAGCTGACGCAGGCCGGCACTATCCGGCAGTCGCGCGCAGTCGTACCGCCGCTGCCATCAGCAAAGTTTCCGTCTCGATGCGTAGCCGATGCCTCTCGACACTGATGAGAACAGCACGAAAGTGGCCAGACGACTCTGTGAAGGCCGAAGATACGGAGAAACACCAGATCTAGATAGCAACCAGCGCTTTTAGCTCTGTTCGTTGATAGCAACAGCAGCTCTAAGCCGGCGGAGGCTGAGCAACGACAGTCCAATATGGCATCGCCGCCGAGTAGACGGTAGGCGGCGCCGGTAGTCCAAATATGGTGGCGCCCATGGAAGCCTCAGTACAAAGGTCTATAGGCAGAAACTTTAATTTTGTTGCTTACTGTTTTCTTTTCCTACGCTTTTCTTTTATTTTACGTATTTCGTTATTCGATTGCAGTATTTTCTTCACTTTTTCTTTCACGAACACCGGTTTCGTCTGCTCCTTCGCTTATCTCTTTCAGAGACACGATAGCACACGACCACCACAAAGCAGGTAATAGTGCAGCGCACGCCGTTGGCACACGGTGGTTGAAATGTGGCAGACAGACGGCTGTGTCACCCACCTTGGGCAAAGAACTCCTTTATTCTCAATTTTACAACCTCATCGTTAACACACCTTCCTCGTTACCGCATCCACCAGCCTTACCCCCTCACCCCTTTAGAAGAACGCTCTATATATATATATATATATATATATATATATATATATATATATATATATATATATATATATATATATATATATATATATATATATATATATATATATACTGTGCCGAGATAAGCATATGTCGAAACATTGGCTCCAGCTTTCACGTTGCGGTCGTTTTGCTCGTAGCTTAGCAAGTAGGAAGTTGAAGCTGCTGAATGAGGCATTTCATATAAAGCAATGCAGTTCTATAATTGGAAGTCTTCCGCTCACATATATTTTGCAACGTTGAACAAATAACCTTGACTAATTATGCAATAGGACACACTACAAAATCATTGTGACGCGCTGCGTACAACAGTCAACAAACTACATCAATCGCGCACTCCTCAAGTGTTTCGGCGAACTTTTATGCATTGTCTAAAGTTGTTTTTTTAGGATGCCTTGTATTATAAAAAAACAAAGAAATGCTGGCGCAGTGTGGCGCCTGCGAGTTGCAGCAGGGCTGCCCTACAAAACGGCTATTCAAAAGTATTGCATTCATAGGACAGATGGTAACTGTTGGTATGTTCGAGAAAATCCTGTTAGCAGCAAGCCTCGCATCTGTGCAAACATGTTGTGAGAACACTAAACGGATTGCTAATGCCGTGTAAACCATACATTCGCACCTAATGCGAGCCCGTACGTAGAGAGCAGTAGAGGATCCACATTGAAAAATAAACTCACATTAAATGTTTTGGATTTAAATATTGCAGTACAGAATAAGTTTAGTTCGAAATTGGAAGGCCAGCGCTTAAGCGAAATACGCAGAAAATACGCCACACTTATTGCTACTTTGAACTGAGTTACACAAAGCGACCAAAGTTTCTGAAATCTCAGTGCGGATATTTATTTAACTTACCGCATGTTTGAGGTCGGCACTGTGGCATCAAGCAAGCCGAAACCTTTATTTTTTGTTATATTTCGGCGGCTATCATTAAAGTGTGGTAAAAAAGGGCCACACGATATGCACGCACCCCAAATATTACACGGCAATATGTTGAACTTTCTTCGATAACATTATGTTGGCGTACCTGCTGTAATTACATTGTTTAATTTTTTCAGAAATAATTGCAAACCTAATTAGGAATTAGACAAAAAGAATGGGCGACTTCTCGAGCCCGCTGTGAACAAAATACTGTTTGTTTCATATGCATCGAAGGCGACATATTTTTCTTAAGACATGATACATGGTAACTGAGACATCCTGTACATGATTTGCACGTCTGGCCACAAATTACACTACACGCAAATAAACCAAGCACTAAATAACCATACAGCATTAAAGAAACCGTCATACACGCTGAAATGCCACAACAACAAAAAAGTACCCACCACCACGATAGACAATGCGCTTCTGCGCTGCGGGTCATGACGAAGAGCAGGGTTGGGAAACAGCGTCACTGCCTGCAGCCCGCTTGGACGCCACTGCAGCGCCTGTAGCCAGGATGACAGCATCTCGTGCATCCAGCTCCACAATCCTTGGGCACACCACGCGGCCACTGGGCACGGTGAAACGCCCTCGCTTTGAATTTCGAGTTGACGATGGTTGGCAAATAGTGGCCACGCAGCCCATGGCGGCTACCGGTTCCGGTTCAACTGGCATGGCTCCTTTGCTCGGTGCAGCGAATGCGATGCGCGTTTGCACGTCTGGCCACAAATTACAGTACACGTAAATAAACTGAGCACTAAATAACCATACAGCATTAAAGAAACCGTCATACACACTGAAATGCCACAACAACAAAAAAGTACCCACCACCACGATAGACAATGCGCTTCTGCGCTGCGGGTCCTGACGAAGAGCAGGGTTGGGAAACAGCGTCACCGCCTGCAGCCCGCTTGGACGCCACTGCAGCGCCTGTAGCCAGGATGACAGCATCTCGTGCATCCAGCTCCACAATCCTTGGGCACACCACGCGGCCACTGGGCACGGTGAAACGCCCTCGCTTTGAATTTCGAGTTGACGATGGTTGGCAAATAGTGGCTACACAGCCCATGGCGGCTACCGGTTCCGGTTCAACTGGCCTGGCTCCTTTGCTCGGTGCAGCGAATGCGATGCACGTCCACACACAACGAAGTCAGGCGCAGAATAAAATTTTGGTCGCTCGCAAGGCAACACGTGTTTTTTCCGTTTCCCTCTCCCACTCCTCCAACCGATCAGGTGGTTGGTTATCAGGCTTCCGTGCAAGGTCAAAGTATCGCAGGCCCCGGCCAAATTGGTGCAGCTCCCGCCCACACGGGCTGGGTCCGAGACATCTAAACATAAAATGGTGGATTAATTGCGCATTTATAATACAAAACATTTGGAATTGTTATAGGTTATTTTGGGCCAGACAGTCCCGCCAGTGCCGACGGTAGCAACACGAAAGCCGAAAATTACAACCACATCAAGCCGCTCTCCCAGTGAACGCACAAATTCAGCCTGGAAAGTAAGGAGGCTTCTTTGGGCTCCCACATGGAATTTACAAGGAAAAGGTCTACCAAGCTGTAGAAAAGAGTTTCTCCACGTCAAGTCTCAAGCCGGGTAGAATGAAATCTCAGGCTGTTGCTCTCTGCAAGGAACTCGAACTAGGAAAGATAAAAAATGCTATAAGTAAGTGCAAAAATGAGACTTCGAGCATGTTTTTTACCGCCAAGACCCACAAAGAAGAGGTTCCGTTCCCGTGTATCGTGAGCGAACGTGAATCTTGGCAACGTCATGTTAGCCAGCTTCTCTTAAAGCATTTGTGTTCACTTAACGTAGAATATCCTTTCGAAACAAAAAACTCCAATGATGTGGTAAGATTTTTGCAGTCCTGCGTTACCGTAGGTAATTTTTTCTTGGTCGATGTTAAGGATCTTTTTTATTCTATCCCACACAAGGAGCTGTTTTTAGCTATTCAGGTATGTATTGAAAAGAAAGGCACTGTTTCGTTGCGGAATTCTGTGGGCATTTCAGCTCAAAATTTCATTAGGCTTTTGAATTTTATCTTAGTTCCACGCTCGTTCAGTTTGAAGACGGGGTTTATATTCAGAAGAAGGGCACCTGTATAGGATCCTGTGTAGCCCCAATCTTAAGCAATATTTTTCTCTTGGCCGTTGACAGGATTTTGAACAGCATGCTTGACAAAAAGAAGGTTTTGACAGTATTCAGATTCGTAGATGATTTCTTAATTGTGTTAAACAGAAAGGATTCATCAGACCATCAAGAAACTGTGAAGGAGATGCTAGAGAATCTTAGAAAATATGGCCATGGTTCGGAATACACCTTTCAACCACCAAAAACATTAAGTTACAGTTTTTAGACCCCGATCTAAACTTGGGTGCAGAAGTGCACTGGAAGTTCCACCACCGAGCGCAAAAAGAGCTCTTGCCTTATTAGTCAGCCCACCCTAAGACCGTAAAAAGAGCGATAGCCACAGCGTCATTGGAATCGGCTGCCAGGAAATAATGTAAGCATGCCATACGAAGCAGCTTCTAACTGCAGATTGAAAGGCTAAGAGAGGAGAGTTCCCACAGACAGTTTTAACTTCAGTAGTAGAGTCCCTGCTCCAGAGGATAAAAGGTAAAGGAAGAAAAAACAAGCAAGAACAAACCAGGAGATTAAGACCCGTAGTCATACCATACTCTCACCGTGTAGCTCATAACCTGAAAAAGGTCGCGAGTAAATTCAATGTCCCGGTCGTTTTCTCAGCCCCTTCAAAACTTGCTACATTGTGCGCTCTCGTTAACAACCAAAAAACAACGCGCGACCTGCGGAACCCAGCGCACCGCTCCACTTGTCAGTTGCAAGGAAGGGGTGGTTTATCATATTCCGCTCTCATGCAAACAGTTTTACATTGGACAAACAGGGCGATGTTTAAATGAAAGACTAAAAGAACATGAACGCTCACATAAAAAAAGGAACTGGTTCCAATATGGCCATCCATTGTAAAGAGTGCGGGTGCAAGCCTCTCCTAAGAGATGCCGTTGTTTTTGACGGAAGTCGAGACGACGTTGCCCGTGAGCTGAAGGAAGCCTTCCACGTTAAAAGGAAATGCCTTCAATGCGTCAGCGAATCGTAAAAGGTACTGTACAAACGTGAAATCTCCTTTTTAGAAGCCCTGAGAACTTAGCACGTTGGTGCGCCGCCTGCGCTTGGTGAAAAATCTTAATCCTTTAGTTTCTAATGGGGTACTCCCTTACAGTGGTGTTTTGTGCATCGCGTAACCATTATCCTTTATGGTCCTTTGGCCCCATACATCACGTTTCATTCTCGCGAACGTCATCTTTTATTCTAGTTTCGTCATCTTATACAATCGTTTTATCGCCTTTTGCCTGGTTACCATGTGATTTTTGACAACGTGTGAGTTGCGCCGCCAGATTTGGGTATATATTATCTGTTTCTGTCAAAAAAGCATCAGTTGTTAGTGAGCACTCCTCCGCGTCTCTTCTTGTGTCGTCTGTTTGGCCCTTTAGTATTTCAGTAACATGCACCAAGTAGCCCAACAAAAAGTTCTGCTTGAAGGCATAAATAGTCAGGTTTGAAAATGAGACTACACCAGACTCGAACCATTGATGTGCTGTCATAACTGAAGTGATGTCTTCCAAAGTAGGGTTAGCATACCAGCTGCAAACTGAGTAGCCGTATATTTATTTGCTCCCTACGTCCAGTGTGTTTCACTCGCGCGGCTTCGGGCTCCATTTCAACGTTGCATTTTTTTAATTATGATGTTGTTACCCCTGAGAATGAAAGTCCGCAAAAAAAAACCTTTTGAAATTGTTTTTGCGTCACTTGTGACATCGCGCGCATGATCGTCCTTAAAGGTGTCTTTTTTCTCTCGTCGCTCCGTTACAGCACCCCACATTATACACTGCTGCAATTTTACGCCAATTGGCGAAAATAGCAAGAAGACGCATGAGCTCTGTGTTAAACAGGGATGGGGTGCAGAGAGAAGCACATTTATCTACACCCTGTAGGTTTGGTTAAAGGTGTCGTAAAACAAATCACCGAGAAAATCTATCTCCCTTAAGCGTGAATCAGCAGGGACTGTAGATAAGTGCTGTGAAATTGCATATATAACATGCCACGGCTCCGCCGATTGCGTTGGAACAAATCACAAGCAGTAAAATAAATGTCTTCATTTTCTAGTAAGCACTCGCCCTTATGGAGTACAAGGACTTCTCATTGAGCCTAAAGTGAATTGTCCCAATTTTCTCGAATAGAAGAAGCATTATGAGTGGCCAAACGACTTGGCCAACTGCATGAGTGGCCGCAGCTATTATGAGAAAGAAACCATAGATCCGTGCTACGCTACCACTGATGACTAAGCGCGTAAGCGAGATTGTGTATACGTCAATACAAGGTATCAATGGCAATGCCGTACTTCGAATTTCCCCCTCAAGTTTTTTTTTATTTTCCTCAGTAGCATACTCTGTTCTGAGCCTCATCACTTCCCTTTGCTTTTGTTCTTGCCAACGATTCTCGAGGTTCGGCGCGGACATCTGAGTGCAACTGAATTTACGCCATCGCCTGACTGTGCGTAGGATTTCATACGAAACCGGTAGCCATTTCTAACTCGTTCGCCCCCTTCAGGTTAAGCGAATAGTGCTGTGATCTTTCGCTGAGCCGTATGTCACCTCGAATGCTAAGTTCCAGTGTTATCTAGGCATTCGTCTTCAGATTCATGTTGAGTATTGACGGATGAACGCCTAGCTTAGGGTCTCATGCAGGCAGCTCGCGATGTCACTACAACATAATGACGGCACCATCTGTAACCGCTACGGCAAACAAACAACATGTCGGATTATTGCACGTGTGAAACATCGTGCGGCAAAAGCACCTTTTCTAGCGGACTTCAGCAAATTCCCTTCTTACGAAAATTCCGTCAGCCCATGTTACGTCACACGCTCGTCGGTATGTCTGAGGCGGACAAATTATTTATACTTTTGCCCATATTAATCATAATATCAAATACATTGGTCCACTAGGGAGGTTCAGACTTCACCCGTTACGTCATTCTTACATGTGCGACACTCTCGATGAAGTTTTTACGCGAGGAGATACATTGACATCTGGGTGCCTCACTTCCACACGTGCGTTATATACTGTCGAAGCCTACGGACATCATAAAATCATATTGTACACCTCCCGTGTTTTCAACTGCAAAATATCCAATTTCATATGAGGCTAAATGCAACTCCTTATGTATGACACGCTGGATAATGTGCAAGCAAACAATGGAATCTACGCTAACTTTGCTAAGACGTTCTAGCGTTAGCGGTCTCATACAAAGTAAGCATTCACGTAAGCTTTTCTTCTGCCAACAAAAGCTAGCTATTTCAGATGGTCACCGCGTGGTAAATATAACGATGCCCATTCTATAACCCATACCCACAATACGGCATTGGCAAAGAGCCGTGTCCAGGTTTATTTTTTATTGAAATGAAAATAAAAGGAAGAGACATAGTCACGTTATAATGGTGACGGCTACTTCTTTTGTCATAGCGGAAACAACAATATAAGAAGATATGTAGGAAAATGAAAAGAGATCACTTCATACGGTCAGAAATACACAGCACAGTCTTATACGCCCATGAACATAACAGTATAAAAGTCAAATGCAAGTTTTACCAAAATGACCGTATTGAAAATTTGCCCGATGCTGGGCATAACGAAATCCATCATCCATCATAATGGTGGATTATGGTAGTGGGTATGCTGGGTGTTGTGCATGCTGGATGCCGGGTGGCATGCTGCGTGCCGGGTGGCATGCTGGGAGTCGGGTGGCGTGCTGGGTGATGCTGGGTGCCGGATGGCGTGCTGGGTGATGCTGGGTGCCGGGTAGCGTGCTGGGCGATGCTGCGTGGCGGGTGGCGTGCTGGGTGCGGGTGGCGCGCTGGGTGATGCTGGTTGCCGGGTAGCATGCTGGATGCCGGGTGGCATGCTGGATGATGCTGGGTGGCGCGCTGGGCGATGCTGGGTGACGGGTGGCGTACTGGGTGATGCTGGGTAGCGGGTGGCGTGCCGGGTGACTGATGAGCACAGCGGGTCAAGAGCAAGGTGTGCAATCGATTGAATGAGGAGCAATTGCGCTTGAAAAGCTTATGATGGGATATATTCGTGCAGTCTTGAGTCTTGCGAAGTGTGCGGCCTGTATCTACATGTGACTAAGTATGCAGCTACGTGTTCATATTCCGTATGGAATCAATATGTATAGTGTTGTAATATGTGATAAATATATTTATTGTGCATCTGGCAGGGCCTCTGGTCTTTTCTGTAGCCGAACTCTTTTTCCTTCTCGGCCAGCTTCTGTGAAAAAAAGCTGCGCAGGTGTTTACGGACAGCTGCGAGACGGTGTTCCGCAGGTGGT
Organism: Dermacentor variabilis; assembly: GCF_050947875.1. Taxonomy (NCBI): domain Eukaryota; kingdom Metazoa; phylum Arthropoda; class Arachnida; order Ixodida; family Ixodidae; genus Dermacentor; species Dermacentor variabilis. The sequence goes on from NC_134570.1 coordinate 120,820,159, forward strand.
GCTGCTGGCCCCGATGGATGTGAAGCAACATACTTCTCCAGACAGTCTAAAAGAAGAGTGCAATAGATATAGAACTAAGTTATTTTTGTTACAATTTGTAGCAATAAGTGAATGAAGGAAATCTGCTACAATCACTTCAAGCAAGATTCAACGAAAAGTTTCAGATATTAAAATGCGGTACGATTTATTTCGCATGAACATGCTACCTGGCGTGCATGCCAAAGTAGCTTTAGTTGCAGTGAGAACACATACACATGCATCACATTGTTTTGTTGAGTAATATGGGATTCTCGTCAAGTTCGCTTGGCTTGAATGCAAAGCTTAGTCGCATGGCAGCTGCACTACAAGCCTCATGGGGCGGAATTTTGGCTTCCAATTTCATTTAGTTTGTCTGCTCTTCGACCACCAGAATTCCTGTAGAATTTGGAGAGCCATGACTCGGCGACACTGTCTCTAATGCATGCAAGAAAGCTGCAAGGGACGAGCTGCATGGTTTGTCGACTCTGTAATTTGTTACCGTTACCTGCTCCACATGCCCTGTATTAAGTGTAGTAGTGAAGGCAGACCATAACATTATCATCAGCCATGAACGCATAAAAAAGTTACATAATAACCACTGTCATATGGCTAGTTTGGAAGCTCTGTTTAGCTACAAAAGACAGCAACCAATACTTTAGTGTTCCACTATTAAACACCATATATTTTGCTTTTTAGGTAAGCTAACCTGCAATACATATTCAATGTAAAGAAGCCTAAGGAAACATAATAAAACAAAAAAGCCATCTGTTATGCTGGTTTGTTCATAACAAACATATTTTTGCAGCAAACGAAATTTGCGGCAGACGGTTTGCTAGTGCCAGTAAAAGAGCTATCGGCAATTAAATTCATAAAACAATCATAGCTGTGCAGAAAGAAAAAGGCCAGTTACAGCCACACCATACAGTCGTCCATTCTAATCCAGGCTGGCAGCAAATGCTGGAACTCTGCATGATGCCCAGCACCTTGCTTTTTTTTTTTTTTTTTGAACCGAAAATAGGTATGAAAATTTATAGGTGGATTTGGCAGGACAATTAAGCTCAAATATCCATGTCATAGTGTACATGCCACTAAGTACGAGTTTCTTTGTGTAGTAATTCTTCCTTCATTTATATTCTCAAATAAGACGAGATCACTGCAAGTAAGCCAAAAGTGATGAGAGGCCACATCTTGCAGAAGTTCCAAGGCTGTGAAAGCAGCACCTTGGAAAGGCAGTGGTTTAAAGGGGTTCTTTGATTCAAGCGTTGCGTACTGCTTCGGGAAGTAGGATACACACCATGGGATTCACATATAGCCGATAAATAATTTAATAATAGCATTACTATACCAAGCGATTTTTCGGTTTCTGGGCTCCGAGTGAGGCTACTACGTCGTAGGAGAATAAACGCAGCACGGCTTGGTCACGTGGGTCACAAAAAATAGTGACGTAAAACAATGCTGTGTCGTCCGCTCGCGCATACGCGTGCTCTGCCAGCAGAGGTAAACAAATGGCGACTCGAAGTGCATGCAGCGATTACTATAATTATTACTAGAGCGACAACAACGGTAAGAAAATATTGCGGCTTGTGAGAGTCGATGATTCATTCTGAAGCACCGTAAGGGTTAGCTTTGAAGTGAACCGGAAAAGGCCTAGCGACGATATATCGGCGCCGCCGAATGATCTGCAGTGGTGAGGCTGCCGTCGGTGCCAGAGGGACCACTCATCGGTCGCTGATTGGCCGCTTCGCCGCATGGCTGCGACATGAATGGGCCCCGGTTCCAGCCTCTCTACGGCAGAGAAATCTCGCCGTTCACGAGCAAAACGGCCCACGAACAGCAAACAGCATGCGGCGAGTTGCCGTGCCGTTAACGTGGACGGGCCTATACACGTTGAGAAACGCCAAACGAACAAGACCACTCGGAGCTGGCGAACTATGCGACTTGCAGATGCTACGTTAACAGCCCTCCGCTACAGCGCTGTGCGTGTCTCGGTTAGCCAGGGGCCAGGGTTAGCTCGGTTAGTGTTCTAGAAGCCTGTAGCATAGAGAAAGGAGTTCTATATGCCTCTAGCACTCAGTCATAGTGGAGGCTATCGGCATTTCATCGCTACTCATCATATGTCATGTTTTTGTACTAGTGTGCTATGACATCGATATTTTCATTCCTCCGCTGTCACAGCATAACAGCCACGCTAGCGATGGGTGTCGACCACGAGGACGAGCTTTTAATGACTTTTTGGAGCTGAATTCAAATTATTTTCAAATATGTGCAACGTCCAATACCTCGTTGTGGGTGCGCTCGCATACAGAAGCAGCCTACAACAGGATTTCTATAGCCTCAAATTTGGTGTCTCAACCCCTTTAAGCTTCTTTTCAGACCAAACAATTTGCCTAGTTATGTCAGGACCCAATTAATATGCTTCAGATACTTCTTCAAAAACACTGTAATGAATGCTCCATCATCGAAAACTATGATCACACAAGTCTACATTACAATTTTTCAAAGACCATGAGGTGGCTGAAATCTAATTTTCTGTAATATAATAAACAGTAGGTACACTGACATCATTCCTTTTTTGGCATTTCTCTTTGCTGCGTGTACACCAACACTACTCGTACATACCGTATTTACTCGCCTAATGATCGCACTCACGTAATGGTCGCGCCCCTGAATTTTGTTGTCTAAATTTGATTTTTTTTCCTTTTCCGTGTAATTATTGCACCTTGAACTTGTCGCAGCATTGTCGTGTGCCAAGTCTAGATAATTATGATCGCGCTTACCATCCGTCAAATGCTACGTGAACGACTCTTGAAGACATACCAAGCGGTCTGCACGCACCCAACATACTTAAGCAGATGCCCCATTTCATTTCTTTCATTACTTTCCGCACTTCCATGAAAAAAAAACTACAATCAAACTTGCCTCAGCTTTATTATTTCTAGGCTTCATAATGGTGGTGGTCAACAACATAAGGGCGCCTTTAGATTCTTCTTGTCTGCACTCGTGGGCATGCAACAAATCGTGAGCGACATAGTGGCCACGTTTACACTGATGTCTTAGAAGTGTACCCTATTTATATGCCGATGCTTGTAACGCAGCTATGATATTCGCATACCCTTAGTGGAAACATGCCATATTAGGATAGCAGTGAAGACAAATGTCGCAGTTTCCGCAACATGCCCGCCACGTGTTTCTACGTCACTGGCAGCTAAGCGCGCCCATCTGTTTCTGCCCCCTCAATGTGGACACGGCTACATTACAATTATTGTCGCAAACTTGCCAAGATTCGCGACATTATTCATTACTGATACGGAAGAAATTGTTTCAATGGGCATAATGTACTCATGAGAAGAACAATAATCATATTCGGCGCGTCCGGCTTGCTCCGCCGGCCACCATTTTTGTTTTCGTGCCCTGTACTGACAGCGGCAGCCGCCTGCTTGTTGACCCATTGTCATCCCGCAGTAAATGCGGGACGGAAAAAGAAAATGTTTAACCACGGGTTAAACATTTAACCCGCTTAATGATTGCAGACCTGAATTTGTGTCAATTTTTTTCACAAAATAGTGTGATCATTATGTGAGTAAATACAGTACAACTTTCAGATATACATCAGTGTTTCTTAAATCAGCTGACTGTTCACTTACTCTTCACAGCATCTAATTTCGCTGGTGTCGCCGCCAGCTTTCCGGATGATTCGGACATCGTCCGGCAAGCTTGACCAGTCAAACTCCTTTCGCCAGCTTCTGCTGGGGTCCACAGATGTCTGGCGACATCCAGCACGCATTTTGCATCGGATCGGCACTTCATGATGTAGTGCCACTTATTTTGTGGCATATGAAGGTTCTCACCAACCAGTACCTGCAAGACACGAAGTATTTTTTTCACCAGTACTCGTAACACTAAAGCACACTTGTATAAAACAGCATGGCATAGCTGAGAACCATCCATTTCTGATAAAACACAACAATTTCTGTTCTGCACATCGAAAATGTTTTATAAAATTTGTGTTAAACCAAATCTCACCTTGAAATTGACCTTTCTGTAATGGGTACTAATACATGCAAGTTACGAACTTAACAGAATTTGCTCACCATGCGTGAGCAAGCAGTCATATCTTATAGTTCAACCCTGCAATAAAGAAATCGACGAAGAAAGCAAAAAATTTGGTTCCAATAGGTGCAGTGCCGAGCAAAGAACAGTGAAAGAATGAGCTCGATCAATGTGGCCTCAAAAATTACAAGCCTTGGAGTTTTTCATACATACGCCCGCGTACGACGCCGGTTCTGGCCGGGTCTCTACACTGTAAAAAAAAATGTCTCAGTTTACGGCGAAAGCTGAAGGTAAAACGTTGCCGGACACTTTTCCGTCAATGAAAAACGGTGTGTTCCGTTAAACTGACAGGCCATAACTTTTTTCTCCGTCGTTGTGAAAACAGCAAATTTCCGTTGTTTGAGGAAAAAAGAACGGAGGGTTCCGTTTAACGGAAGGCCCGTGCAATTCTCTACGTATACTTGAAAACAGCGTATTTCCGTTTTTATGACAGAAACAAAGGAGGTTCCGTGAAACGAATGCCCCCGTGAAAATCTTCTCCGTTGTATTAAAATATGGTTAAACGGAGGAATTCGTTTATTGAATTTTCAGAGTTTGTGACCGCTGTGTGCATGCCTGTTTGTTTTTATACGAAACGGAGGGTTATGTCTAACAATTACACCATAATATGCTAATTTGAGTAGATTAAAGCTTATTAAGTCTATGCCACTTCAGATGGTGCGATAAGGATAATTGTGTACATAACTGCATAGAAGTAGTACATTGTAACTCTACTTGTGTAATCAGTCTCATATGCTATTTAAACTTACACTGATACTATGCTAATGTATTATGCATGCATAAACTTGTTCTGGTGTCTCATGCCCAGTAAAGAAGTAATCACTACTACTTGCAATTCTCAACACAAGTTGAATGATTTTATTTACAAATTTTATTTACAATGCCAAAGATGTCTGGCAGGCCTGAAAAGAAAATGAAAGACAGAAACTGATCAAAACACTTAGACCGCAACAAGGTACACTTTTAGTACAAAAATATAATGCGCACTGAGCATGTGAATGCGGCCCATGTTTACCATCACGGCTACACAACTCAAGAAACCAGGGGTAGCTCCATGTTTCACTGCTTTGTTGCACAAAGGACAACAGATTCCTACAGAAATTCCATAACTGGCTCTGATCATAGCCAAAAGTAAGCAATACCATTTTCAAAGATTTGTTACTGAAGTATGTGACAAGAATCCAGTGGTCCACACTTTCTACCCCACTTCTACGTGAAAGAGATCTTCCGAAGTTGCACCAGCCAATTATAGCTCATTTCCATGATGTCATCGAAAACTGCTTTCAATATTGGCATTCCTAAGAAATTATACTTTACACCACAATGGAACAGAGGGCAGATGCACAGTGGTTTGTCAATTTAGCTTGTACTGAATTCTTAGGTTGTCATTGAGTAGACCTAGTATACTTGGATGTTTTAGGCTTGCACATCTTTTCAAGCAAATCTTTATATTCATAAGGTGAAAACGATATAAAAGTAGGAAGAAAGGCACGCTGCCAGTAGGCTCTGAATTCACATTGCGCTGTGACAGCTACAAGTTCCTTCATAACTTAATGTATATCTTTACAAATGCAGCCTTGACTACAGGTCTCCTGCTCATACCAACGGTAGCGGGTACGAAGCGGTTCCTATGCTGCAGCCTTGTATGCAGGCAGTTCGCTACATGATCCTTTTATGCCACCTGATCCATCAAGACTGCAGATTTCGAGGCCCCACTACAAAATGTAGAAAAAAAATTGAGAACATTGGAAGGACTCAGTTTGGTTAGGTAGACACTAATGTGAATGTACATTAAAATTAATGTGTACAGTGAAAATGAGGCAAACTAAACAGAAGCATGGAATTAGTGTAGATTAAAAAGATGATCTTAAACCTTATTTTTCCTAATCTCATAATGACAGGTTGAAAAAATGAAGGTCAAACTTTCCTTTTATTTTATTTTGCACCAAAACCCCAGCACTTGTATGTTAGTGTGACGCTTGCACTTCAAACAATCTCCCCCGCAGGGGCGTCTGCGTAAGCAGGCGTTTGGTGTGTTGCGACACCACGTACCCGAGCACACGAGGGTTGGACCCTCCCGCGTGTAGCCGTGCGCGGCTTAGCCGTGTCCGGGGAAAGGGGGATCCTGGAGGTTGAGCCGATGCCGGGTGTTCGGACCTTTAAGGCCCCCCGGCGGAGGCAACACGCCTCTTTGGCCTCCGCTTCACGTAGACGGCACCCCCGGACTGACCCACCCGGGGGAAATCGGTAGTTGCCTTTTCCTGTCTCTCACTCTCCCTCCAACCTTCGTCTTTCCCTCACTTTCCATCTTTCCTGTCTTCTCCTAGCTTCCGCTCACTTCCAATTTTCCAGGCAGCAAGGGTTAACCTTGTGTGAATAGCCAACCTAGGTTATCTCATATTTGGTTATAGTGATAACGTACAGCTGGCGCATACAGGACCTGCTTTTTACAGTCCCTGTAGCGTCCCCTTGTAGGGCTCCACGGTGGGTGGTTGGCGTTATTGCCGAAAATTCAATCCCTTTATGGCAACCTCTTTCCCTCCGCTTCCTGATCGCCCTCAGAAAAGAGGGCGCACCGAAGATGTATTTCAGTTTTTTGGACGACAAAGACCCAACTTCCCACGATTTCACGTTGTTCATTCAGAAAAGCCAGATAAACAAGTACGCACAATCTCCCCATTTCTAGTTTCTAAGTCTTTAACTGAGGCTCTTGGTCCAGGTTACAAGGCATCAAGGATGGCAAGTGGAGATCTCCTTTTGGAGCTGCGTGACCTGAAACAATACGAAAAGCTACCTAATCTAGTGTCTTTTGGTGACTTTCAAGTGACAGTGACTCCACACCGCACTATGAACACTACACGCGGCGTTGTCTCAGATGATGACCTGCTTCAGCTGACAGAGGCAGAGCTCCTAGAGGGCTTCAATGAGCAAAATGTTGTTAATGTGAAAAGAATAAAGATGAGGCGCGATGGTAAAGAAATTCCAACCAAACACCTAATTCTCACCTTCAATTCAAGTGTCCTGCCCGAATCAATCGAGGCCGGGTACATAAAGCTCCGTGTCAGGCCTTACGTGCCTAATCCACTCCGATGTTTCAAATGCCAGCGCTTCGGCCACAGCTCGCAGAGCTGCCGAGGCCGCCAAACTTGTGCTAAATGCAGTGCCAAAGAACACACCACTGAAACCTGTGAGAACCCTCTCCGCTGTGTAAAATGCGATGGGGAGCACGCCGCGTACTCGCGGTCGTGCCCATCCTGGAAGAAAGAAAAGGAAATCGTTACAATTAAAGTCAAGGAAAATATCACTTTCAAAGAGGCACGCAGGCGGGTTTCATACCTCCCCAAGAAAAGCTTTGCCGAAGTGGCGCGTCAGGGGGCAGCGTCACAACGGCCTCCGGCGGCTGTCCGACCCACAAGCCATGAGTCGGCAGTTACGCCGTCTGCCCCTGCGGCGGTTGCAGCTAGCGCTGCTCCGTCAACCGTGGAGAAGGGACCATCGATCCCGAAGGTGGGCGCAGCCGAGGCTGCCTCAACCTCCCAGGTCCCTTCCAGCGCTGGCAACGGCCGGCGCAGCCAAATCCCCCAGGGAGCCCCAACGACCTCCGGGCTGGTGGGCGCAGCGGTCTTGCCCTCCAAGGCGGGACTCTCCCTGATAACTTCTCGCTCGCCAGAGCACGTGTCCGGCGCCTCAAAAGAGGCAATGGACACAACACCTATCCCCACGGCGCGCCAAGCGCCTAAGGAGCGGCGAGGCTCCCTCGAACGCTCCAGAAAGAGCAAAACTCCCGTTACAGGGCCTCGAAAGGGCTCTGTAATTTAATCACGGTAATTTCCATAATCACTACTTCTGTTTCTGTACACACAGCACATATTAACTCCCAATATGGATACACAAATAATTCAATGGAACGTCAGAGGTCTTCTCAGAAACCTTGATGATGTGCAGGAACTTATACAAAAACACAATCCAAAAGTGCTGTGTTTACAGGAAACACATTTAAAAACAAACACAAACTTTCTTCGACAGTATTTAACTTTTCGCAAAGATCGCGATGATGCCGTCGCATCATCGGGCGGTGTTGCCATAGCCACTCATACAAATATAGCGTGCCAACCTTTACAGCTACAGACGCCCCTTGAAGCAGGGGCGGTTCGAGCTGTCCTACTAAACAAACTCATCACCATTTGCTCGCTTTACATACCCCCGCATTACCAACTAAACAAACATGAATTTCAGTCCTTGATAGATCAATTGCCAGAACCCTATGTTGTTCTTGGCGATCTCAATGCGCACAGCAGCCTGTGGCGAGACTCTCGTATCGATGCGCGAGGTCGCCCCGTTGAACAGTTCCTTTTTTCGTCCGGTGCGTGTCTGCTGAATAAGAAGACACCCACATATTATTCTCTCGCAAACAGAACATTTTCTTCAATTGACCTCAGCCTAGTTTCCCCTTGTATACTGTCTGAACTCGAATGGGAAGTCACCAAGAATCCTTACGGAAGCGACCACTTCCCCATACTGCTAAAAACACATAAAGAAAAAGAATGTCTACCACAGGCTCCTAGGTGGAAGATCGATACAGCCGACTGGGAGAAGTTCCGAAACTTAACTAATATCTCATGGAATGACATGTCTTGTTTAGGAATTGATGCTGCTGTGCAGTATCTCACAGCCTTCATTATAGACATGGCATCTAAATGCATATCAGAAGCACATGGCTTGGCATGTAAACGGCGGGTCCCGTGGTGGAACGAAAACTGCAGGATCGCTCGTAAGAAACAAAACAAAGCGTGGGGGTTGCTGCGCGCTTCTCCCACTGCAGAGAATCTAGTCAACTTTAAGCAAGTAAAATCCCAAGGCAGGCGAACCCGCCGACAGGCCAGAAAAGAAAGCTGGCACAAGTTTTTATCGAGTATTAACTCGTTTAGGGATGAGGCCAAAGCCTGGAACAGAGTTAATAGGATTAGAGGGCGGGAAACACATTCGCTCCCCCTGGTAAACACACAGGGCGATACACTGCAAGACCAGGCAGACTCACTTGGGGAATATTTTGAGAGCGTGTCAAGTCAAACAAATTATACACAATCCTTTCTCAAATACAAACAAACAGAAGAACGTAAGCCATTAACAAGAAAAGGTCGAGAGAATGAGCCGTACAACCGTCCTTTTTGTATTGCCGAATTGAGAGCTGCCTTGAGCGCATGCAACAGCTCCGCACCAGGATCTGATAGAATCATGTATGAAATGCTCAAAAACTTACACAATGACACGCAGGATACACTACTCACACTTTTCAACACCATTTGGGATGCAGGGTACCTTCCAACTGCATGGAAGGAAGCCATTGTGGTCCCTGTTTTGAAACAAGGCAAGGACCCTTCCTCAGTGGCAAGTTACCGCCCGATAGCCCTCACAAGTTGCATCTGTAAGGTGTTTGAAAAAATGATTAATCGGCGACTCATTCATTTCCTTGAACTGAGCAAAATCCTTGATCCCTATCAGTGCGGCTTCCGAGAAAAGCGCTCCACAACTGACCATCTTGTACGTGTAGAAGCAAATATCCGGGACGCATTTGTACACAAACAATTCTTCTTATCCATATTCCTCGATATGGAGAAGGCGTACGATACGACGTGGCGTTACGGAATCTTAAGAGACTTGTCAGAAATGGGCATCCACGGTAATATGCATAATATAATAGAAAGCTATCTGTCAAATCGTACCTTCCGGGTAAAAGTCGGCAATGCATTCTCACGCCCTTTTACGCAAGAAACGGGTGTACCCCAAGGAGGCGTGCTGAGCTGCACGCTCTTTATTGTGAAGATGAACACGCTTCGTGTTTCATTACCACCCGCCATCTCTTACTCTGTCTACGTGGACGACATTCAAATAGCTTTCAAATCGTGTAACCTCGCAGTCTGCGAGAGACAGGTACAGCATGGCCTGAACAAAGTCTCAGTGTGGGCAGACAAGAATGGATTTAAGATCAATCCTAACAAATGCTCTTGCGTTCTTTTTACAAGAAAGAGAGGCCTGGTTCCGGATCCTTCCTTAGAACTGTGTGGACAACGAATACCTATCAGCAAAGAGCACAAATTCCTAGGTGTCATACTTGACTACAGACTCACTTTCGTCCCCCACATTAAATATCTTAAAGAAAAATGTCTGAAAACAATGAACATAATCAAACTTCTATCCCAGACTACATGGGGTAGTGACAGAAAGTGTTTAATGAATATCTATAACAGCCTCATTCGATCACGACTAGACTATGCTGCCGTGATCTATCATTCTGCAGCCCCGAGCGCGCTAAAGATGCTAGATCAGGTCCACCATCAAGGAATCCGACTGGCCACTGGCGCTTTCAGAACGAGTCCCATACAAAGTTTATATGTAGAATCAAATGAGTGGTCACTTCATCTGCAGAGAACATACATCAGCCAAACATATTTTCTGAATGCCCACTCAAATCCACAACATCCCTGTTTTAATACCATTAATGACATGACATATGCTACACTCTTTCGCAATCGTCCCTCCGTAAGACAGCCTTTCTCGCTGCGTGTGAGGGAGCTTAGTGAAGAAATGCACGTTCCACTCCTCGAGCTTCCCCTAATGCATCCAGCCAAGCTGCTGCCTCCGTGGGAGTGGCAGCTCATACAATGTGATATATCTTTCGTGGAGGTCACAAAGCATGCTCCAGAGATTGAAATCCAAATGCGTTTCCGGGAACTCCAGTACAAATACTCCTGCACTGAGTTCTACACAGATGCATCGAAGTCACGCGACGGGGTGTCCTATGCAGCCGTCGGTCCATCCTTCTCGGAATCCGATTTACTGCATCCGGAAACTAGTATCTTCACGGCTGAGGCCTACGCAATACTGTCGACCGTGAACCATATAAGGAAATCAAAACTCAAAAAAATCAATTATATATACGGACTCCCTAAGTGTTGTGAAGTCTTTGATATCGTTCTGTAAGCACAAAAACCCTATAATCATTGAACTCTATTCCTCCTAAGTAAAGCATATGTATCTAACCAGCATGTGATAATATGCTGGGTGCCTGGACATAGGGGCATCCAGGGTAACGTGTTAGTGGACCAAATGGCCACATCAATTGCATCACACACTGTTAATTCTGCTGCTACAGTCCCTGTCGCAGACCTGAAGCCTTTCTTAAGAAGGAAACTGCGAAACTACTGGCAGCGCTTGTGGGACCTGGAAACAAATAATAAGCTGCATGTAATAAAGCCACAACTAGGTTTCTGGCCTCCTGTAACAAAATCACGCCGGACAGATGTCCTATTCTGTCGTCTAAGAATAGGACACACTTTTGGCACGCATAACTTTTTACTTACTGGAAATGAGCCCCCAACCTGTGGGAGATGCGGGAGAGGCTGACCGTCCTCCATGTCCTCCTGGAGTGTCGGAAAGCCGAATCTGAGAGAAACAAACATTTTCCATTAGCATACCGGCAGCGCATTCCCCTTCATCCTGTAATGTTTCTAGGCCCAGAACCACTCTTTGACACTAACGCAGTCCTAGACTTCTTGAAAGATGTTGTCCTTCATGTTATTAGCCCCACATGTTCATAGCGGGTCCTCTCTTCAGAGGATACCGCTGTGATAGCTCTTTCGTGTAGCACATGCCTCTAGGCCCTTGTGTTTCAAGGGCTCCGGCGAGGCAACAGTGCTCCAGCCAATTTTACCATCTCATATATTTTCAATGATATATCATTCTTTTACGATGGATTTTCATGTTCACAGTATTCGTCATTAGTCATCGCCATAATTTTATATCACGTAGATTTTATGCACTTTACAGCAACTATTTTTAGGCCACTTTACAGCCAAGTCACATCTCCATAATACATCGTCAACATCACCACTTGTCATGGCGCTCTTTGGCCACACCTGGCCCTTGCGCCATTAAAGACCACATATCATCATCATCATCAAATGATCTCCTTTGTAATTGAGCCATTGTGGCACATTATAAATTCTCAAATCCTGCAGAGTTCAGTCTTTGGAACAGGCAGAATACAAGAATACTACCTTGACCAACTAAAAATTAATAATTAGGCCAAAAAAATGGTGTCAAGCCTGCATAATATTTGCCTTACCAAGCCACTCTGGTAAGAGCTGCTTTTTTTTCGGTAACATAAAAATACAGCACAGCTTATTCTGCTTAGTGCCCCCTTTAGTTTTACATAACCAGCCTCAGTCCCTCTACCCACTACGGTGTTCATATATATAACCACATATGTGAAAACGATAAAAAAATCCATGAAGGATGATGCAAGATTGCTTTAGATTAAGGATATTTAACACAGGATTCAGCATGCATTGATGGACAGGGTTAACTAGAGGTAGCTAGGCCAGACTTTTGTCTAGCAGTGGACATAAACAGATGATGATCACAAGACGGGTAATAAATTTTGTGACACTACTGTGCAGCTATATTAACTGAAGCAAAGTAATTTCGTCTTCATACATGCCCATCATGAAAATTTAATCGCAATGCTTTTATGCACCCACATTCTCCAACTGTAACAGAAGTATGTTTTGTTTATCGTGCCATATGTACTTAACATTCTTGATCATGTAAAGGTTGCTTAGGTACCATATGCTTAGGACAAATACTGAATAAAATGCATATTATCACAAGCTGGCATTGAACAAATGTCTGACCACTTTTGCTCCATCCCAGCCTTGGTTACCAACCTCTGGCATGTTCACACTAAGGTACTATATTGTTGAGATATCATTCGGTTTAACACCCCAGAACAGCACAGTGGGCCATGAGAAATGCTGTAATGGAGAGCTCTAAATTAATGTTCACCATCTTGTGTTTTTTCAAGTGCCCATAAATCTAAGTACACAAGCATTTATTGATTCTTTACCCATAAACATGCGGCTGCCACAGCTGGGAACTGAATTCATGACTTAGTCTGCAGCAAAATGCCATAGCCACTGTGGCGAATCGGGATGGTTAATTGTGTAACAATCCACCTAGTCGACTGTTTATTTCGTACATTGCCGTTTGGCTGGAGCTGAACAAGCAAAAATGAGTAAGGTGCCTCCAGCCTGCCTCCTCTTTGCTCATACTGCTTCAGCCAATTAGCAGCGACTGAAATGGACGTTCAACTAGGCAAACCCTTACAGAACAACCCCCTGGTGTAATGGTAAAAAGACTACACAAATTAACAATAAAAATGGACAGTATGGAGCAACAACCAAAATAATATTCAGCCAGAATGGCAAGGCATCAGTAAAATCTACAGGGTACATACTCACTGGTTCACTGATTCACTCGAAGCTTCTGGGCGAGTCTCATTATTTTCATGCTCACATTGGTGCGCGACTTTTTTGCACCTTGGCATCTGCTGCCCTTTGTTGGATTTATGTCAAATATCTGTCTGCAAAACAAGTAAACACATCAGACACAAATTCTCAGTGTGAACAGCCTTCTTGGCATTGTCAGGTGACTTTTCTTTCTAGCTACCTAACCAAAAAAAAATATGGGTCAATTCCAAAGATAGTGCAGCCAAAAACTGAAGGAAGGTTAAAACTGCACAAAAAATAAAGAAAGAGGACAATGAAAGGAACACACAAGACACCACAAGTGCTTATGGTGTGTTGTGTGTTCCTTTCCTTGTTCTAGCTTTCTTGCACAGTTTCAACCTTCTTTCAAGTATGAACCAACTAGCCCTCAAGAGCATCCTACTAAAGTCTAAAATTGTAGACTGATCCTGCAGGTAGCACAAGTCTGACATTGTGGGCTTAACCACATTCTCGTTGCTCTTCAATGAAAAGAAATCCTCTTAAATTTATGCGACGCTACATAGAATACAACTTCTGTCACACAAGCCGGGTTATCAAAACTGCACTTGCTCTGGTAACCGATTCCGCGAATCAGGCTCCACCTTCAATGTGGTATGTGACGTCACATGTATTATAAAACAGAGGCACCTTCCGTGCCACCTCACTCTACCCTGGTTCCTACATCGAGTTCATGTTGCTCTACAGCACCATCTCGCACCAGAAATTCCAGCTCAGTATACAATATATTCATTTTCATCTCAAAAGAATTTTATGCACATACTTAGATAGTCATCATGTATGTGGTTTGCCCATTCATTCTTCTTGAAGTAGATGCATCAGTTTAGAAAGTGCCCACATTTCAACTGCATTGTTTATGTATCATTTGTGATGTTACACGCCACGAGTGTGCCATCCAGTCAGAGTAAAAGCATGTAACCTCTACAATTTGAAATAGTAACTAGTCCACTTTAGTCTTCGTTCAGGAATATAGGTACGCAAAATTAAAATGAAGCACTAAAGGAGATGCATTAGGAGCAGTTACAAAGAAAGCAAGCAAGCAAGGAAACAGAGGGCACCAGACACTAGACAGAATTCTATGGTAATTCAAGTGCTGATGTGCAGGTGGTACACCTAGCAGTTCCTTTTTAGCTGTCCTCCTTGAATCTGAACAAGCAGACTATGTGTTCCTGTATACATTACTACGAAGTCCACAGCGTGTTATTCGTGTGGCTATTTTTCATGACACCCATTAGAAAGGGCTATCCATAAGATAAACATTAGAATTACGAGGAAAGCATGTGTTTGTTCCCAGTCCCAAGCCTTATCAGACTAGAAATACCATTCTGCACTATAATAACACTAGTCAATGGCCAGCTATAATATTTAACTGAATATCAGACCCAATAACCCCTTGTAATACAAAACTCTATAGATGGTGCAATGTGCAATGCTGGAACAGAAATAAGCTAAAGAGGGCAGGAGCCCAATGCACTTGCATGTGGTTGCAACAGTTCAAGAAAGTACATATGCCTCTGGTACTGTAAAAATGTAGAATGGCACTTGTTGAAAATATCATGTTGTGTATGATCAATATGTATGATAACTCACAGAAGCGGTGTTAATACACCGAAAAGCTTTGAAAAAGAAGCAAGTGAGAGAATTTATTAGTACGTTACACTTCGCAACTTAAAACTAAGAGAATACCAATACACATTACACAGGTAAATGAAAAAAAAACATCACACGTAGCTTCTACAACTTCCAATTGACATGCTCAATGAATGCTGCATACTGATGTCTTGTACCTTTGCAAAAACTCCAATGTGGTGGCTGCTCCTTCAGCATAGGACATATTTAATACATAGTATGTCAAAAACAGCAGGCACGTCGCCTCCACAAAATCTAATCCTTCTGAAAAAAGGAGCTGCTGTTCTGCTGCTATATAGCAGTCTTTTTTGAAGATGCTCCCTGCAATAATAGAATGACCAAACACAATTACATTCTATTTGAAAACATTTATTGACATTTTATAACCTGCATTATTGCCCTCTGGAAAAAGATATAATGAATACATTGTTGCGCCAAAAAAGGAAAATAAAGACTTGGGAAGGAAGAGTACGAAACAACAGATTGTGCACTGATTGAGCGTCGTTGCGTACTCTTCCTTCCCAAGTTTTATTTTCCTTTTTTGGTGCAACAATGTATTCATTATATCCCAACCAACTCGCCCAGCAACAAGTTCTACTCATAAAAAAGATCGCAGACCATCAATTCCTCCTGTTCTATAGTCGTTTACTGTGACAGCAGCACCTTCCCACATTGGAGACCATGATGTAGGTTTTGCTTGCCTGCTTTCTCTCGAAGTAATTTTGCTCACCCACTACAGGGGCATAACAATAACAAGCTAGTGATTGTAGGGCTGTTGATTGGGCTAGGTGTTCTAAACTATTGTATTAGATTAAGAATTTGAAAAATATTTCGAATTTTATATAGCCTTCTATAAAGAATAATTTATATAGCCTTTCAATGAAAATAACATATTTTGTTATATCAAAGAAGGAAGAGAGTTGTTTAAATAAGTAAGTTGCAGCTTTATTGTGTTTGCCATATGCACCTTCTTTTCTGTATGACAAAGTAATGCATTTTGTTGAATGCGAAACATGTAAAGTGTGGAGCATTTAGGACTCACTAATGCGCAGCTCTCATACTGCTGGCGCTATAGCTGCAAGTTTTTGTTTAAGCTGTGCCAATGCACTGCACAGGTACGTAGAAAAGTGCTGGTGTGCCCCTAACCACAAGTCATCTGCTGCAAAGTTGGAACATTGTAAACTTGCAAGAGGGGGGAAAAATCAGCACAAGCACTACACTGAGGTGTTCCCTTTAGCAGTGGGCTACACTGCAGCTGGCATGTACAGAGGGGTCACAAAATCTCTGCCTTATGTCTGATGAGGCAGAAAATCCAGCATGATCAAGCGGTGGTTAGAAAAGTAGGGCCGACAACACAAGGAGTAAAAACATGTTTAAACACAGTAAATTAATAACTCTGAAAACAAAATTTGGTACATTTGGGTCTAGGTGGGAGTCAAACCCAGGCCTCTGGGGTGCGAGACAAGCAAGCTTCACCAACGCCACGGCAGCTGGATGGTTCTGGCTGACTAAAAATGTGCCTAGTGCGTGTGTCATTGCACACATCACGTCACAGCCATCTGGCTGTGACATTAGAGTAGAATAAGCTGGTTGAATTAATTAAGGGAAAATAAGACATCCACCCATTTGTAACAATTGCTACAAAGGAAACCCATACGGGTTGCTCGAAAGAAAAGCCTCGCAGTTGAAGAAAAGTTCGTCCTCGTCCGGAATGGGTGGATGTCTTATTTTCCCTTAATTACTTCTCTCCGCCTTGCGAGTTTTTGCAGAACCATTACGTCAAACTGTGGCCTTTGCTTCGAGTTGTTGACAAATTCGACTTCGCCCTGCCATTTGCCAGCCGCCTGGTTAGCTCAAACGATAGAGCGGCTGCCCTGGAAAGGTGGTGGTCCCGAGTTCGAGTCCCGGACCAGGACGAACTTTTCTTCAACTGTGAGGCTTTTCTTTTGAGGAAACCGTATGGGTTTCCTTTGTAGAAATTGCTACAAATGGGTGGATGTCTTATTTTCTCTTAATTACTTCTCTCAACCTTGAGGGTTTCCGCAGAACCATTACGTCAAGGTTGTTTAATGTTGGTGCAAATTAGAGCAAGGTGGATTAAGGTAGAGTTGTAAAGGACACGTGTGACAATGTATGACATGTATCATGGATGTAACTGATTAATTAGAGAAGTCATAATGATTTTGCATTCAAATCATAAAAGGACTCAATTTTTTCTTTGTGTTATAGTGATGGTGAAGCTAGCGTTGATAAGGTGGCCTGATGATAAAAAAGATTAACAGTGAAGGCGACAGTCCTCGTCAGCGTAAGAGAGTGGACTAGCGGTCGCATAAGGTTTCAAACCCTTTACTGCTGTGTCAGTAATATATTCCTTCAGTAAATGAAGTAAATCTCCTTTATGCACTCTGGCACAAGCAGGTGCAATGAGGTTGTGATCACACAGTCGACAAATAATATTAATGCTGCAACAAAACTAGGCATATAGCTCCAACAATGCCTGTTTCACATAAACATATTTTTGCAGCTTTTTTTTTCCACAGCTTCATATTTTCAACTCACATGCATTAATTGCTTTTGCTGTGGTTTTTACATTTTGGAGCACTTTGAGGAAGCCTTAGTTACTGTTGGCGTGGCTATGGTGTTGGGCTGCTGAGCACGAGGTCGCGGGATCGAATCCCGGCCACGGCGGCCGCATTTCGATGGGGGCGAAATGCGAAAACACCCGTGTGCTTAGATTTAGGTGCACGTTACAGAACCCCAGGTGGTCAAAATTTCCGGAGTCCTCCACTACGGCGTGCCTCATAATCAGAAAGTGGTTTTGGCACGTAAAACCCCAAATATTATTATTATTATTAGTTACTGTTCGCAAACTTATTTATATTGCCACAGGAAAAGCTAACAGCTGCAGTAAATATATCAACAAAAAATGGAAAAGAATGTTAATGCAATATCCCTTCTCAGCCACATTATTAGTTGCATCTCCACTTCATAAGCAATGTCACAGATCAGTCAAATGCATGAAAGGCCCAGGGTCACATTTTCTGCACTTGTGAACATGTGTGAAATCATAATTAAAATTACACCAAGTGAAACAAGCTTAGTAAGTGGGGCAGGTTCCTTCCAAAAATGTGCAGAAAGGGCAACGTGACAAATATGACTTCTGTAACCAAAGAGCTATGTTCACATCTTATAACAGACACGCTTGCTGCCTAGATATTGTTGCGCTATAACAGACACTGAAATTCAAGACACATAATTTACCGTGCGTAGCAGTGCTGGTACTGTGGCCAATTGAATAAGAAATACAAAATACAGAAGTATGAATTCCTAATAACAATTGTTAAACACTTTCATTCTTTATGTGTATTTCAAGACTAGACTAACAGCTATCCTTCAACTCCTGTTTCTGCATCCCATAAATGACACATAAATTGTAAGACTGCGACATGAATATAACTTTTATGACTCCAAAGTGCTTCCACTGTTAGCTTCCAGAAGCACAACTAAATTCTAGAAACACACGTGGCCCTGGTCTCATTCTTGCCACAAACATGAAAATGCTCATGATGACAATAATAGAAAAATACTTCTAATTCAACAAAAGGTCGTGAAGTAATAGGAAGGTGCTTAGGACAATCAAAGAATTGCAGATCCAGTCACTAGAGAGCTTTAGGTTCCGGAACGCAAGCCCCACCCAAGCACTGGGGGTCTCAATACCATTGTTGACACTTCGCGCTCTTTTGTGCTTGCTTTGGGTTCTTTTGGGTTCAGTGTAATCGGGACTTGTTGGCTACTTAACTTCTTTATACAAGGATCAGTGGACATTAATATCTGCATTGGAACCTACCTAGTACGACGATGGTAGGAGTTGAAGGTAGCTGACCAAGCTCCCCCACAAGACTGGTGCCCTCCTGGATGAACAAAAGGATCCTGTGTACACAAACTATACACACTCAAGTAATCCCACATGCAACTGCTGTCCTTACAAAATCTCAACCATTAGAGGTGCCATTCTACACAGTTCACTTTTAAAGATGAGGTCTCCCTTGACAAGTTCAGATAAATTTGAGATATGTGGAGTCTGGGTGTCTAATCACTTCCGTCTGATAAATTTGACAAATCTATGTGTTCTAGTTCACATAAAAAGGAGTCAGTATGAAGCTTGGAACAGAAAAGAGCACACCTGGTTAGTGCAGAGTTGTGTACAGAACAGTAGCATTGCATAAATAGGGAAAAAAAGAATAAGCTGAAATGAAACCCAGATGCACTTGATAGAGCTATGCTCGCTTAAAACTAAAACTGGAAGTGTGGCAATGCTTGACTACTCAACAAAAATGTAAGCAGATTCCAAAGTAGTGCAGTAAAAAAAATGAAAAGGGCTACTTGACAGATTGAGGTCCCGGAACAGAAACATTCATTTTCACACTTCTCAACAGCAAAAACTATTCTCAATTAATCAAAATGATATCGAATTTTTTTAGAAAAGCAATGCACAAAGATACAACCTACCTCAAAGACTTGAAAAAGGCACTTCTCGTCGTCTTTGAAGTGGGCACACAGAAGGGGAAGCACAGCCATCTGAACTGCTTCCTCATTTTCATTTTTATGGTCTTGCACATGCACGACTATGTGCATGGTGTCCTTTCTTGGAGTTAGCTCCATGAGATGCATCAGTTGTGGTGCACATTCCAGCATGCGCTCCCGAAACGTGGCCTGTCAATGTTGAAATTAAACAAAAAATTACAGAAGAATGAATATGCTACAACCAGATAGGTCTACTTATTGAAAACATTATACAGCTGTGAGAGAGTATCACAGAATGATTTCACGAATTCGACAACTATCATAAGCAGAGTAACTAGCTGGGCTGGTTGGTTGAACATTGTGGAAGGCTACAGCGCGAGTACCACCGGAGAAAAAAAGGCACACAAAGTGCACAGACACAGCGCTGACTTTCAACAAAAAATGGTTATTTTGCCGCTGCAAAGCTAGTTTTAAAGCGAACACTTGGGAAAAAAAAAACAAGATCACACATGCGCACAGAACCTGCTTGTATTTCTATCGCACCCCGACATTTGAATCTAGGTGCGTCAGCTATTTTTCACACAAGGCTATCGAGGGACAACTGACACAGTTATTTCCCACACGTGAAATTGCGACAGCCTCGATAATTTCTCTAGTGAGGCTTGATTTCCTCCTAGATGTAATCTTGCATTTGTCGAAGATAGGTTTGCACCCACAGTCGCTAAAGTGCACGCCTAGATGACCTTGAGTAGTGTTGCTAACATTGTTGTGGTGTTCCGTAAGGCAATCGTTAATGCATCAGCCAGTTTGCCCGATGTAGACATTACCACATGAGATAGGTGTCTCATATACGACACACTGGGCACATTGTGTGATGCGCTGTCTGTGATTAGTTTTACACTGGGCCTTTTCTTGGAAGACAGCGTAAATCTGCTTGCTCAGTCACACCAGTTTTCCATGCGCGGAAAAAACTTCAGCATTTGCACTTCGGCCAACCTTAAAATATGGAATAACTGCCTTCTTTACGTTGTCACTACGTCATCCTTATGTTAACTGTGTCCTTGCATGACCAACTTTTCTAACTTTCTTAAGTAAGCCTTCCACGACACTAACCTGCAAGCACAAGGTATATCCAGCTGCGCCGAGGCGGGATACTTGCGACCGAAAGCTTTCTGCCGCCTTGCCTATCTCATATAGATACCTATATAGATACCTATCTCATGTGGTAATGTCTACATCAGGCAAACTGGCTGATGCGTTAACGATTGGCTTACGGAACACCACAACAATGTTAGCAACACTACTCAGGGTCATCTAGGCGTGCACTGTAGTGACTGTCGGTGCAAACCTATCTTCGACAAATGCAAGATTACATCTAGGAGAAAATCAAGCCTCACGAGAGAAATTATCGAGGCTGTCGCAATTTCACGTGTGGGAAATAACTGTGTCAGTTGTCCCTCGATAGCCTTGTGTGAAAAATAGCTGACGCACCTCGATTCAAATGTCGGGGTGCGATAGCAATACAAGCAGGTTCTGTGCGCATGTGTGATCTTGTTTCTTTTCCCCAAGTGTTCGCTTTAAATCTAGCTTTGCAGCGGCAAAATAAACATTTTTGTTGAAAGTCAGCGCTGTGTCTGTGTACTTTATGTGCCTCCTTTGTCTCCGTCAGTTCTTGTGCTGTAGCCTTCCACTACCATAAGCAAATTGAGAAAAACCATTGTTGAACTGTTCCAGTTATTCACTGGAAAATTCAGTAATGTTCACCTTGGCATTACTCTCAAGGTTGCCTTGAGCTTAGTACAGTAAGAAAGGGGCGATGACTACTGGCATCACGGCATTGGCAGGGCTACTGTGCATGTGATGAATCTGGAAAGATTTGTCTACTCATTTACACTTGATCAGCTTTCAAACTAGGAACCAGCTTACGAAAGTTGACATTTGGCAGCTTATTTCTGAACTACTCCATCGAAATTCAAATGACTTCTGAGATATCATTCATTTTTGTTTCCATAAATTGCATTTAAGCATTGAAGAGGAACATTCTGTAGTTGAAGAAACATGCATGATCCTGCTTTACAATATTTTCTTTTAATCTAAACACTTGCTCCCTTGCAACAACTGGGGTAACTCCATTCCTTCACATTCTTCCCGAGAAGTTTGTCCGCGTGCTTGTAGAAGCAAGGGGTGATGAATAGAAGTGGCCACTCCTCCTTCACTTTCGATGTGTGTGGACATGGATCAGTATTAATGAATGTTCTTTGTTCTATGTATGTGTCCTGCATGTATTGTGTTGCAAGGGTCATATTAATTTCTTTGTAGTTTTTCCTTCCTTCATGTTTCATGAATTGTATTTTTTCTTGAGTGTCATCTGGGGCCTCAAACCTACGGACTGGCTGCCAGTTAGCACAGCCATATGCCCACCTTCTCACTTTGGAGCCCGAAACTCCTGCTGTAGGCGAGGCAGATCTCTTGCCGCGATTTAAATTTTCAATTCGGTTCTCCAGCTGCTGGAAAAGAGTCATAACCTCTTCCCAGCAGCCCCCCATCTAACTTCCTATCTTGAAGACAGAGGGGATACGCAGCTACAATTTGTGCAGCTGTGCTGCGTATCTCCTCTCTCTTCGGTCTTGAATACAGGTTTAACAAATTATCTGCCACCCGCCTCACCAAGTCCCTTCTCTCCCTTGGAAGGAGGGGCACTTGACTCCCAAGGGCCTCTCTAAGGCTATTTGGGAAGTTGCTAGTGTCTAACGGAGGTGGGCTCATGTTTGTAATGTCAAATGTATTTGTGGCGGCATTCGATGGGGCTTCATGCTCGGGTATGCCTAATAGGTAAACGGAAACCAGACAAAAACATGCTCCACATGAAAAGTTGAATCATGGCAGATGTACTGAACATGTAGTTTACTACATGAAAGCAAACATTTAGTCAGAGGAAAGGTCTACATAGTATTATCCTCTCAACAATATATTTATACACAAAGTCAGGGTGACTTATACACAGATAGACAGTACTGAGCCTAAGTGGTTCTGTAAAAGCTATAAAGGATGACAGGTAAAAAGAGTAAGGCACCTGACAGGAAAGGATCAGGAGAGGCTGCAGGTATGACTTCTGCCACTATAAATACTCTGTCATTGAGTGGCAGCTCATGTAAAAGTTCCGCAAACGTCTCTTCTTCTAGCTCAGTCCAGTCCCTGAGGAATACTTGAGCCAAAAACGATGTAAAGGAAAAATGATGTTTGATAAATGCATTTATACTTCTACAGTCAAATAAGGTTTTGGCAAGGCCTTGGCCATGCTGGAATGCTAGCATTGTTAAAGCCTGTTCTATCACCGTGTTTACTCTCCTCGATCATAGCAGTCGCAGGGGCGCTGAACACTGAAGTCTGGAGCCGGAGTCTATTGTTCGCAGCCGCAATCGCACCACTATAGCCTTAGAAGGGGGTTTATTTGTTTGTTCAATTATTAATCAAGATAATACTTTGCATGAGATGTTAGAATACGATGAAGCCCATAAATTTGTATAGTAACTACAAAATACAAATTTTATCCAGCCTACTTAGTGAAGCAAGAAGTATACGACAATTGAACATCTTTGATGAATTGATTAGTTTTGCTGAAAATGAATGTTACAATCTCAAGTGGTTTCTGTGAAGCACTACATGTTAAAATACCGTTTTTATGAAATTGATTAGCACAACTCAAGCTCTCCCTGAATTATATTTGCAGTGTGTTCTTGGCTACTTCAGACAAACGCTCGGCCATTAAAAGGAAGCTTTAGCTCAGGAGCTCCCATGTAAATTTACAAGGTAACGAGGAATACTTTTCGCCAGCATCCACTGCGACAAATTTGATTGTTTCTTGCATTTAAAAAATAGTGAAATATACTGCTGTGGGAAGCATATTCTTCATTTGGGCTGTCGCTTTATCCACAAAAAATGTTTAAAATTCTAAAAGTGGAAAAAGAAAATTCAGTACCATGTTTTCAACTCTAATGCTCTGTCATAACGATATCACAATACCGTCAACTGCACCTAATAAAGTACCTACCAATGACAAAATTAAAGGGACGCTACAGAGAAATTCTCCACAAGGAAAGCAAAAAAATTACTGTTAAGAAAAGGGCCTGGCAAGGAGACACAATCTCTCCAAGGCAATAGATGTATTCAAGTATACAATTCATGATCAGCAGTCAGCCTTTAGAATTTTCGCAGGAGTATGCTTGTCTAGTTCACTTACTCACAGGGGATTATGATAATAAGAAAATTTATGGAATAAAAATGGGCTGCAGGACATATGGCAAGCATTATCAAATCATAACCGGGCACTCACCGGTATTGCTGAAAACAAAGGTGTACAATCATTGCATTTTCCCAGTAACTACATGTGGAGCAGAAACTTGAGGTTTACAAGATGCTTGAAAACAAGTGAAGGACTGCTTAAAGAGTGATGGAATGAAATGTTAGGTGTAACCTAAGCGACACGAAGAGAGCAGTGTGGATCAGAGACCAGATGGAGATCGCAAATATTCTAATTAACATTAAGAGGGAAAAAATGGAGCTCGGTCAGGCCATGTAATATGTAGGGCAGATGACCAGTGGACCATTGGAGTTACAGAATATGTGCCAAGGTGTAGTCAAGGACAGCAGAAAATTAGGAAATTTTGCGGCGCAACTTAGAATGGGCTAGCTCAAGACAAAGGTAATTGGAGATCACCAGGAGAGGCTTTTGTCCTGCAGTAAACATAAATATAGGCTGATGATGATGTTGAAAAAAATGTAGTTTGTATTAAAAAATCATCCTTCTAAATACCAAAAATGGTCTTGCTTTTCTAACAAGAGGCCCGATATGCCGTAAAGGCATAAGGCAGGTGGCGATGCCACCTTGAAGTTCATGCACCAGCTTATCGCAATGTCATGTATTTCAAGAATGACTGCTTTGGGGCCTAGGTGAAAATTGATTACACTGTGTCCTAATTGAGATAGATTGAACATCGCAAGTTTCGATAACTTTTACTAAGCCAAAAGCAAACAAGATACGAAAAAGTAAGGCTGCACATGTGCAAAACGTCTAGACCAAGCAGCTGTGCACATCGAAGAATTGAAGCACACGACCAGGATGTTTACGTCTGTAAGTTTACAAATGTTGAAAGGTTAATGTTTGAGGACCTGTGGTGTTCGCATTAAGCAGACAATGGAACAAAAAAAATAAGAATGTAGAGCGAGTTGCCAACCAATTTTTCAGGAGCTAGTTCCCTGAAGCACTGCCACTAACCTCACAGAACGTAGAACGGTGACCGAAATCAGAACTAATACAATTCTATTGACATGTGAAGCCTATCTTCCTCCAAGACGGCTAGCAAAAGCCTTCTTGCAACCATTCATGTAGTTCCATCTTGGTGAAATAATGAAGGGGAACAAGCGGGCAAAATACTGATTAAAGGAACGCGGTAACAGGATGTACGCCAACTACCAGTTGAAATTTATTTATGGAAAGCAACTGCTTTTTTCCCCGAATAAACTTTGGTTGGCAAGTCCTGTTACTCTGTGTTCCTGTCTTCATCGTTTTGCATTGCTCGTTCTCCTTTGACATGAATGAAACTACATTAAAGAAAGTTTCTGCTTGGTGAAATAATAATTGTACTTTACCTTTGCATTTGTTGCTTTGCAGATGCCCTTTTCTTTTGCCTGGGCCAGCACCTCTTCTAAAGAACTAACCTGAGCCACCTTTTTGATTGTGTGGTCACCATTCCACAGTTTTACTAGAGGCATCGCTGTTCTTTTCCTGCAGTATGTGGTGAAAAACTTGAGCTTAAAGGGTTCACGGACCCTGGCGTGTAGTGTGTTTAGTGTATAATTCCTCACAGTACACTTGGCCGAAAGCTAAGAAACAAAAAAAATTTATTTACAGCATTTCGACGAACACATTCCACACAACAATTCGCCATACCTAGCCCTTGTGCCATTTAACAAGCAACTGCGCACATTTATCATTAAAAAAGTAAAGTTGCATCGAAGCTATGAATTGCAATAATACACCAGCTAGCAACAGTAATACATTAGAAAGCATGTGAATCTCAATCGACATTGTGCACAAAAAAAACACAGGGAGGAAAACCAAACATAGTTCATATCAAGCAATTCAGCTCTGAAAAATGTGCTAAACCAAGGCAAATGCTGTTCTTGCACAAGACTCCATCAGGGGTGGGACAGCCCAGAAATTTTTGCTAGCAATTTTTCATGCCGACATATCTGTTAGAAGTTAGGCTTGGCAAATTTTCATTTTGGTATAGCCTGGCACCGACAAATCTTAAATTTGGATGAGTAAATATTTGAGAGCCAATGTGGCAGCAAAAAATTATCCTACATCAGCATATTAGAGCGCTAGCATTTCTGAACCATATACAAGAATTTTATATTGCTTGAATCAGACATCTGAATGTACATCTGTGGTCCAAGTATACTGCAATAATTTTATACCCTTTAACCCTTCCTCTGTGCATAGCCAGTGTGCAAACTAGCTAACCAAAACTACCTCCCATTAAGCTCCCTGCTCCTCTCTGCATCCCTTTTCTATCTCGTGTATACCTTCTGCGCTGTCATGGTTCCCACTCTGGTGCACCATCATCATTCACTATCAGCCACATGGCACAATGGCTGACAATAGAATCAGCGAAAACTAATCCTAGGCAACACAGCTTCTAAGAGTGCCCAAATGTGTGGTCAACAGTACATTCTGCATATACTGAGGGTCACCAGTAAGACTTGCATGCGATGGCTAATGGTGGCCTAGGCTTTGCAGAAAAGCACTGTATCACCAGTTTACATATTTTGCAGCATCAGCAATGTTCAATAACCACTGTGGCGAAACTGTTGTAGCAACTTCTTGCATGCAGTGATGCTACGCGCCCATTGTACTTGATCACACTTTAATGCCGGTAGCCACAAGTACATAGCACAGAAAGTACAGCCGCCCCTTTGCGGGTGTGTCACTCTTGACTTAGGAACGGTATGCAGAACGCTGCTTTTCAGTAAGACTAGCGCACTGTGAAGTCAGTGGGGAATAACAACAGATGTTTTAGACTCACACTGCTCATGCTCTTATGCCTCAGATTTGTTGACGTAGCCTGATTCTGCCACACCAGCAAAATTGCCCACTTACCGTATTTTCTGAACTATAGCCTGCGGACTATATGATTTATATGCAAGGTTACAACTGAAACAAGAAATCGACAACAAGACAGCAATGTAATTCTGGGGCTGTATTTACAAAGTGCATTTGACAAAGTCAAGCACTCAGCCATATTAGCACAAGTATCAAGACTCAACACGGGGGCAACGAGCTACAATTATATTCAAGGCTTCTTGACCAACAGCACAGTGGAACTGCACGCAGCAAGCTCCCCGAACACAAGCGCAGGCCAACAGTACGGGTACTCTGCAGGGTTCGGTCATCTCGCCGTTGCTCTTTAACCTTGTCATGATCGGGGTAGCGAGGGCAGTAGCAGGGACCGGCATCCGGCATACGATCTATGCCGACGACATTACCCTGTGGGCGGCCGGCGGCACCGACGCCAGCATTGAGCAACAGCTGCAAGCGACGCTTACCGCCATCAAGCAGCACCGTGACGGCACAGGCCTAATGTGCTCGCCCGCAAAATCCGAGCTATTCGTCCTCACACCGCTTCGACCGGGACGGAAGCGCACTCCCCTTCGGGAGTGTGACCACATCAAGATGTGACTGCATCGGGGCAACGCATCCCTGAAGTTCCCTAGATCGGCCACGACGAGACCATCAACAAGCTGACCGCCAAGGCAATGGACGCCATCCGGCTCATACACAGTCTCTCTACACGACAGGCGGGCATGCGTGAAGACAGTCTCGTGCGCCTTGTCCAGGCGTTTGGGATCAGTCACATCGCCTACGTTGCGGCCTACCTCAACTGGCAGGTCACTGACAGGACCAAGATCAACACGCTGATCAGACGGGCTTACAAGACGGCGCTGGGCTTAATGGAGACCACGAGTACGGCTCGGCTCCGGCAGCTCGGCATCCATAACACCCTAGAAGAAATAGCCGAGGCACAGCTCACCGCGCAAATGGAGCGCCTCTCTACCACCAAGACGGGCCGCAGTATACTGAAGTCCCCGGGTTACAACCACGAAGCTCCCAGCCGGCAATCGTGCGAGATCACAGAGGAGGTGCAGGCCCACATTTACATGGATCCTATCCGGAAGAACATGCACCCAGAGTACAACCAAGAACAGCGGCAGGCGCAGGCCAAGGCCCTCATCGAACAACACGCCCAAGACCTGCACGCCCGGTACGTGGACGCAACGTAATACAAGTGGGAAGGCTTCGCGGCAGTGGTCGTTGCGGCGGCTACCGGCACCAAGACAACGGCAGCGAGCGTGCGGCGCACGAACGCCACAGATGCTGAGGAGGTTGCCATTGCTCTGGCGATCACCGTGGCCGAGTGTCGCATCGTGCTCAGCGACTTGAGGAACGCCGTGCACAACTTTGCCAAGGGGCAAATATGCGCGCCGGCGGCCGCCATCATCGGCAAGCTCCAACTTCCAAGACCGTGGCAGCACCATCCGTGTCAAGTGGTTCCCGGTGCACGCTGGCGAGTGTGCATCCTCACCGAACCACGAGACAACCCATTCGGCGGCGCGAGCGCTTGCCTTCCGCGCCCCTGAGAGTGACCGTTCCGTGTAATGTTTCGAAGTTTCGAAACCAAAGACAGATTGACCAGTTATGCCGAAGTAACCAAGTGTTACTGCTTAGCTCGACGGACAATGCCGCCTCCCCGCCCGGCACTCAGTCGGGAGGAGGCCGTAATCCTAAGGCAAATACAGACCGCGTCACTCCTCGCCCCCGCAATGCTGCACGTGCTTCACCCAGAGCTCTATCCGAGTGGGCTGTGCGGTGTTTGTGCGGCGGGTCCGGCGGACCAATGGCACATCATGTGGGACTGCCAGGTTCCCTACGGCAGCTAGCTCCAGGACTTACCCACCCGAACTTCAAGGTGCACTGCAGTCTGCAGACAAGGACACAACTATGGGCCATCCAGCAGGTCCGGGGTCCGCTTGAAAAGCACAAGCCTCATTACCCACTATAAACGGGCCCAACTAGGGTAGTGCAGAGTAAGGTATAACCCCGGGTCGACGCTTGGCCAGCGTCACGACGCATTAAACCGTCGGTTGCCAGCACTTTATTAAAGTTATTCCCACTCTTTCCTATATGCGAGGTTGGAAGCATGCTGGAACAAAACAAGTACACACTGCACCTATGAATTTTGCCTGTGCTACAACAGAATGGCAGAAGGCATGGGAGTACAAGACACCAGCCAAAGTATTTTGTGATAATGAACTCCATGCATGTGCAACTTGTAGACATTGAACAGAAAGATTAGACAGATACTGCAACTTCTATCATCCCAGAAGGCACGACCAAACCCCTTCAGCCTCTGGATATCTCACCGAACATTTAAGAGCAGTGTTCAAAAGCAATGAGGCCCGGATGGAAGAAGGGGGCTGCATATGTTTACAAAAAGTAGATGAATGCATATGGAATCTCTTGTGCAGAAGTGTGCAAGTGGGCGGGCTACCGACCCGTAGCATGCCGTCCCATTTTAAGTTATTCTCAAAGGTTTCATGAACGTCGGACGGAAAACTGAAGGTGATGAAGACATTGATTCTGAAAGCAATGAAAACACTGACGAGGCATACATCGAATCCGACATGCTTGACATGTTTTGTTCCGACAGCCCTGATGAGAGTGATTTTGATGGGTTTCTGGACTCATTTCCATGATTAATACTGACTGACCACTAACCAGACTTATAATGGTTAAGTATAAAAACTTTGCTTCTCTACTCTACACAGGTTTGTTTCTACGGACTACACGGCAGGTGCAAACTATCTAAAAACATTAATTTGGACCCTCATTGGCCCCTGTGGATTCTACACTGGGTGCAGACTTAGCCCGGAAAATATGGTACATTAATATATTACTTTATGGCACACACTGCAGGCTAGTCAAATCTCGTTACTATGAAACCCAAATTAGTGAATTTCTCAAATTTACGAATATTTTAAAAATCCCTGCCAGGTTGCTGGTATTTTTAATGTAAAAATATTTTAGAACTACGAATTTCAACACAGCACATATTTCAGAACGCACATAGGTTATTTTTCCCGTTTTAACAGAGGAACATCAGTATTACGAATTCAGCTAAAAGTAGCAGCGCCGCAACTCATGCGCGAAGCAGAAACCCCGAGTGCAGCAACTATCATCATCACCATGTTGAGTGCCAACTGCTTCACCACAAACTTCATCAAGAACTTCACGAGAAAGGTTTGGCGATGTTCGCGTGAGATCCAAAGATGAATGCAGCTAGCGATGGCGCCAAGAAGAGAAAGCAGTTTTCGCTGCAGCACAAACTGGATGTATAGCAGGAAATTGACGCAGGGAAAAAACAAATATATAATAATAATATATGGGGTTTTACGTGCCAAAACCACTTTCTGATTATGAGGCACGCCGTAGTGGGGGACTCCGGAAATTTTGACCACCTGGGGTTCTTTAACGTGCACCTAAATCTAAGTACACGGGTGTTTTCGCATTTCGCTCCCATCGAAATGCGGCCGCCGTGGGAAAAAGCAAATCGACATGTGCAGAGAGCGTGGCATTGCCCCATCGACCATCACAGCCATTTTGAAAGGCCGAGACAAGTTTGTCAAAGCTTCACTGGGAATTGAAACTTGCTCCTTCGAGGAAACGGCTGCTACTGGGAAACTTTCAAAATGTGTACCAAGCTGTTCTCACATAGTTCAAAGATGCCAGACTGCAAAACATTCCCACGTATGGCCCAACACTAAAAAAAAGCCAGCGAATTTGCCGATGCACTTGAAATAACTGGGTTCGACGCCAGTGCGGGTTGGCATTTTCATTTCCACTAAAGGAACGGCATACCTTGGCAGGTAGTCTTAGGCGAGGAAAAGGCTGCTGACACAGAAGGCGCAGATTCCTGGTGCAATATCGTTTTCTAAAGGTGACTGAATCGTGCTCTGAAGATGATATTTTCAATGCGGATGAGGCTGCATATTTTTATCGCCTCCAGCCAGGCCAGATACACTTTAAAGGGAAGCAGTGCAAAGGAAGGAAGAAGTCTCATCTATGCATGACAGTCCTGCTTTGCTGCAATGCAGCAGGCATGAAGAAAATTAAACCGCTCGTCAACGGCAAGTACGCGCACCCTCGCTGCATGAAAAATGCCATGTCGTTAGCGTAGGACTACCACGCCAACAAACGAGCGTGGATGACCAACTTTTTTTGAGTGGCTCATCGAATTCGATGACCAAATGAGAAGGAATGATTGAAGAATTCTACTGGTTGTCGAGAATTGCTCTGGTCACACTGTGAATGTTTGCTTGACTCACATTCGCTTGGAGTTTCTGCCGCCAAACAACATGCCCTTGCTGCAACCCCTAGACCAGGGCATTATAAAGCGTGTGAAAGCAGAATTTCGTAAGCGTCTTGTGCAGCAGTTGATTATAAACTTCTGCTGAAAGCAGCTGGCCGCAATCAATGTTCGTCAGGCAGTGGAAATGTTCACAGGAGCTTGGTGGAACTTGAAGGCGTCCACCATTAGCAACTGCTGGTGAGAAGCAGGACTTGTCAAAGCGCCTGTGCACCTTGAAGACGACCTGGAGGTGGCGACAACAACCCAGGGGATTTGTGGACCGAGGTTGCAGAACTGCTGCCCGCTGTCTCTTCCTTCAACGACTACAAGGAGAGCGACGTTGCAGCACTAACACTGGCAGACCTGACAACCGTAGAGATTGTTAACTGCGTTCATAATGTCTCCAGGGACGACGACCCGAATGGAGAAGACTAAGTCATTGAACACAGAAGATGAGATGGTGTCAAACATTGATGTTTCAGCGCACATGAACAAAGTCCACACTTTCATCTCGGTGCGATGAAATATCCGATGAGGTACTGCACAAAGTGCAAGATGTACACACATTCCTAATCGGTCATGTGTGCTGCACGCGCCAGAAGGAAATAACTGATTTCTTCACATCAAACAGCTTCGAAGTGAGTGAAACATTTTTAATTGAGAGTACACCTGTCTGTGCACGCGCCTACTGCCAAGGTACGTTCATTTTCATTCCTAGGTTTGTTCACTGGCTTATAACTGCAAGTTTTTCATTACAACAATATTTCAAAATAACGAACGATTTTCCGCAGTCCCACGTGACTTGTTATATCGAAATTTGACTTTATTGGTCAGCATCTGGCTCAGCACTTACAGGGCAGAGCTCAAGTGCTCCAAACAAATTGCCAAATGAAGCTGTTTAACTGTGGCTTGCTACCTCTGCTAGGCAATTCCTTTTGTGCAATGCATAGGATTGCAACACGATCAATGAAAAATGCACATGATGATGCACAAGAACATGCAAGTCCTCAATGATATTTCTGGCACAGTAAAGAGTGAAATTAACTTTGTCTCACAGTGTTTTGCTGTGAGAGGCTCACAACAAAGATATCAGATCACCACTATGAAGTTGCTGTGCCCTTCAGCAGAGCATTTGCCATCTCGTTTTTTCCTAGCACGTGTGCAAGAGAAACAGCCCTCCTTCCTCTGTCTCTTGCATTGAACACATGACCTTTAAGGCAGCTGTTACCAAATATATCTTAATTGTAGGATGGCCTAATTTAGGCCAACTTTCTCCTTTTGGAAGAAGGTGCCGAATTTCACACTTGTATCAATATGATGCAACTAGCACAGCTGTCACACCCCTGTTACAACAAAGTAGTCAGCTCTACATTCCAGCTAATATTACACTAGAATACAAACAAAATACAGAACATACAGATGACTAAAGCGTTCGACCAATTTTCAGCAAGAACATGTCAAATGCTTCCGAGTTGAATGAATGCTAGGTAGTTAAAGAGAACAAGATTAATGGCACACAAGACATCCAAAGGGAATTATTTTCAGGCTTTATACAATGGTAACCTTTTGGGGCAAAGCATCTATTGGTTGAGGAACTTCAGGCCCACTAGCCTAATTTTATTAATCTATGAACTAAGGCTGCGCTCCAATCAAGCATAAACACTTCTTCATTCTCCTAGATACGAATGCATTGTTCCTGCTCTATAAGAGACCTTGCACTTTAAGAATCCTATGAATTCCTTGTGACAGTTGCCACACTAGTTGCCCAATGTAAGCCACACGTATCAAATAATTGGACTATGAACTCGTCATGCCTGATCAAACATATAAAACATGTGAACAAATGAACTTTAAATGTCTAGGCCTTCGTGTCTACATGTTGGTGAATAACAATTGTTGAGGCTTTCAGAGCTGATGCACTGTTCGCATTATGAAACAGATTCATGGCTATGAAAAGCAGAAAAGCAAAACGTCAATTTAGCCTCAGCACATTAACATGTGCATGCTCTAAACTTACCTAACAGTAGACAATTTAAACCACAACTATGTTACAACATGGGAGCAGTAGTCGTTCACAAACTGCAATCACATCATAATAATTTGCACTGAAGCACTGGTCATGGAGTAACTAGTTTATCACCCTGATGCATGTAAATGCTGCACAAAGGCAGCAAAATCTAAAAATGTCAATATTGCAATGAAGTACAATGAAAAAAAGAACATACAAAACAATATTGTATTAGCATTTGGTATAAGTGCACCACGTGTGTACCTTTAAACAATAAATGACATTTGTGTTGAAATAGCCTCAGCATGCAACTCACAGTTGTTCAGGAAAAGAAAAATTCAGCCTTATCACAGAAGCTTGACCAAGTAAATAGGGCTGGTATGGCGTTCTGTCCAGTAACTGCAAGGGGCGCAAAAGCACTGTTTCACAAAATGCATTTTCTGATTCATACAAAGAAAAGGCTGGAGCGAGAGTGGCCCGAACACACTGCACCAAGAAAGAAACTTCATAGCCAGCTCTAACAATGGCAATGATTGAGCCAAACATTGGATCAAACCGTGTACCTGACACAAGAATGTAGTCATTCACTGCATACAAACAGCCATCCACAGTAGCTTTCTTTAGCAGAGCACTGTTGTCGGGTATTTTAACATGCCTCAGCTTGTTTAAAACAGTTGACTCCTCATTTTGGCTCATATCTGTGTACACCGCAGGAATGTGAAATAAACCTCGTGCTGCCAGGAATGACTGATACAGCTGATGCTGTTCACTAAGTGTCTTTGTAACGTTTTTGAAGTTTCTCACACTTCGCATGCACTGTTTAAAATACTGGTGCTTTCCTTCGAATCTCATGGTCCAGACATGGCAAAGTGGTCCAAACTCCTGAATTAGCTGACTGTAATGTAACATATAATGATGCTTTGGCTGTAGCTTGTTAGTAGAAAAAATAAGACTTCGGGATGCTATGTAGTCTTCCGTCAAAACTTTCAAGTATGCTACTTGAGCAGGAGTTATAGTAGGTGCCATAAGGAGGTCAGTGATCTCCATGAGCTTGACAAAAAGTTCCCAGACTGGGTCACTTGCGTTGGCTACTTTCATATCTACAAACACGGGAAACAGTCTCACTAGTGTCCAGTTCTGCAATGCATGACCTCCAAGTTTGTCACTTTTGCTAGACACTTTGGCTGGTTTATTTCGCAAATCATGGGCACTGTACTTCATAGTACAAATCCTGTTGTTAAGATATTCATATGTAAACCAGGCTTTTTCAGTCACAAAGTAACGAATATATAACGGCATATCATACCGAACCACACCTTCAAAAAGATCATGCCCAATACATGGTGGCAAACCAGACCGGTAGACATGGAAATGTTGCAGTACATGAAAAGGAGAGTTCATCACTACACCACAATCATCATGTCCTCCAGTGTTCACAACATGTTCAAGTGACTGTCTGTAGTTGTCTGGGGTTCGCCTTTCTCCTACAATATATGGGTTCTCATGGAATTCGGAACGTGTTAGCAGGCAGAAGCGGCAAAAGTATGTTGACGTACTGAAATTCTGAGTGAAACCGCCAACCATGTGGCTTCCAAGATTATCACCAGCAATGAAATCTAGCCTTACCACGTGATTCATCCCATTAATAACTAAACCTTTAGTTTCAAGTAGAAGTAAATCTTCAATCAAAGGCTGAAGAACTCTGTCAAGACCAAACTCTTTCACGTCCTTCTGGCGGCAAAGCATGACCAATTGCATGCTTTCAAGCCGCGATCTGCAATGCAGCGGCAAATTTCCAAGTGTCATGTACACTGCAAGTAGCTTGAAATTGCCCTTTGACGAGCCTAATGGATTTACTATTTCAAATTCATCCTGATACAAAATTAGGTGTATCACATTCTCTGTGGATTGTCTGAAAGGCGGGCAGAAAATGTAATCTTGGTAGTAGTCTCCTAATGTTTGCTGACTATTAGGAGAGCAAGAGACAAGGAAATGTATCAGATGCTCAACTGGCACATAGTGGTAAGTAGATGTGACATTTTGCTTGTTCATGCCTAAAGTTATTTCCACTGGTGCAACGAAAAAAAACTTTTTTATAATATTTATGACGGGAGTACGAAGATCTCAGTACACAAGATGCACCTTCAAAGGCATCTCTACAAAATGCAGAACGTATTGAAGAAAGTGTGTTAGTGGAAACTGTCTTGGCAACCTCATGCAATGACATGTTTTTGTTTAGATTGTGAAGATTCTGCAGCTCCTTAACAATGTACTGCACTGTGCTTGCTGGCACATGATGCTGAGACTCAAGCTTTAAAAGAAAAAGTGCAAAATTGTCAGTAAAAGGATTGTGCTCCAATTGGCTACTACCATTAGAGCCTGTTTCACAGGTGCCCCCAACATCAAGAATCGGCGCACGAGTATGTTCCCCATCTGGAGTAGCTGGTTCGACTTCGAAGTCAACATCTGGCAGAGGTAACAGCTGTGTTGCCGTAGTGTCACGATGGTACCTTGACACATGTGTCCTGAATGACCCAGCTGACCTCAAAACACTAGAACATCACACAAAAGGGTACATGACAGCATCTATTCCTCTATCCAAATGTGCAGTAACATGGCAAATGAACTCGGTGCGGGTAGACTCACTTGCCCCACATGAAGGCACAGAGCAGACAAATGCAGGATGATCCTGTTTGTTGCGTTGTTTCCTGTGATGCCTGAAGACGTGGCTTCGCAGGCTTTCATAGTTTTTAAACAAAGCACAGCATGGGTCACGAGGGCAAAGGGCACCACCGAGCACACTGCTGTGATAACAGTAGTGCTCGAAGTAGTCCACCAGCGTTGCAAAAGTCTGTGCACAAATGCGGCAAGCAGCCATTCTTCATTGGTGCTACAGCTGCAATAAAGACCAAGCAATTACTTCTTATCTAAAGTACATGCTTTTCCTTGGCACTTTTTTTTCAGAACTATTCAATAATATAACATTACTTCCATTGTACTATAATGGAATCCACACCAGCATATTCGTTCTGATGGTTTGTGTGCATGTCAGCTAATGTTAATTTTCTTTCATTTCATTCTAATAGTGCTTTGGTTTTTCAAAGCAGAAACATATTCCTGCAAATACCATCAAATGCGATCATTACATGATCTGGCCATATTCATTCACAAAAATGGAGCATTACGATTAAACCGACGCAGTCTATATGTTGTCTGCCATTAATTAAGATACAAGTTCACATTTCGAGGATATGTGAAGGCCGCATCTGCTGCACACAAAATGAACATCAGCAAAGGAATGAGTCTGAACATAAATCGCTAATAGATCTGTACGCACATACTGAAGTACATTGTCAGCTTTGACACCGGTGTCACACGGTCACTTTCGATCGCGATAGGAACCAATCCTTATAGAGCTCGATATGGATGCAGGCAATTCGCGATCCGTACATCGCGATCGCAGGTTAACGACCATGTAGTTCTGAGAGACGCAGACGATCAGCTAACCTCCTTACCCACTACGACAAACGAAATGATGTTTTCTTGAGAAAAAAGAAAACGAGTTTTATATTGCTATTTTATACAAATTTCATAAGTTCTTTGGACCCGCTTAGGGCAACTGGTGCGCTTGAGCTCGCCCAGACTGGATCCGGATCGTTGGGCCGCGTAGCAGTGATCGTTGTCGATCGCAATCGAGAAATTCGATCCGGATGGGGCCCGATCGCGATCAAGTGACAGTGTGACACCGATATTTAACATGTAAACCCACGGACTCGCGTGACGTGACAGAAGAGCGTAATGCCTTCACACTGCTCCTTCGCGTGCTTTGCAGATGCCGCACCATATATAAGTAAAAATAAGTTAATTTGAAGCGCTGTGACTGTGCAGCTTACACGACGCTACATATAAAGGTTCTGGAGCAAGGGTCTTACATGCATTCTATAATGGCTTCACTGCACGACAGCTGCGTAATGCTGTGAAGGGACGCAAGAACAAGTGCAAACCACGTGTCATTTTCTTCTGACGCGCGCTACCGCTGACAGTAAATTTTCTCGCAGTTCGCAACTTAAGAAAATAGTCAACACGGCATACGTACGAAACGCAAGCATAAAGTATCATGCCTTTGAATGGGCGAAAGAAATGAGGTTGTAGTCCTAGCTTCACAGCAACAAAGTCCAATCCAGAGTGTTGTCAGATGCGCACGCAGCTAAACGACAGTTGTTGCCACATTCGTTTTCCGGAGCTGCTTTAGTGTCAGTCCATATATGTCCCATAAGTGCTGAAAACATCGAACGCGTGAGCTCTTTACCCTCGCCAACGGAATTCCTTATAGGGCTCGCACGTACGACTCTGCCCGACTCGCAACAGTTATGGGCATTTAGGGCTTTCCCGTGTGGCTTACAACTGCTGTGCGTAAGATCACTGACGGAAGTAGTAAAATAAAGCTTACCTGGTTTTAAATCAGAAGTCCAGCGACGAGGCACTTGACACGGCGCTGAAAAAACTTGGAGAACTTGATGACCACAGCAGCAGCGAACCGAGTGAAGTGTCGCCAGTGTCGCCACCTTCCGCTTGCGCAGTCCAAACTTGTTACAGCTAGACAGCTAATGAGTACTAGCTAGTGAGTACGCGTGATAATGAGCGTCTCACCTCGACCGCACAATATTTTCTGATTTCTATTTATGATAACAGTCATCGCTTCAAAGAGACCTGCGGATACCTGCATGCAGTTTTCCCTCTCAGTGCACGCTGCCCGCCACAATTTACGGAAATTCTCCGTTTTTGGAAATACGGACGATAAACACGTTTTTTTTCTTTTTAACGTATGTTTCCTCCGTTTTCGACAAAACAGAAATGTCGTCCGTTGTTTTTACGTAGAATCCCTCCTTTTTTCATAAAACATGAAACTGCCTGTATGTTTACGTATGTTTTCTACGTTATTTTACGGAAATTTTTTGCAGTGTACCGCTCTGTGCGTCATTATGTCACAACTTGCTAATTGTGTCAGCGCCGGAAGAAACCTCCCCTGCCACCTGTTGGACGACTCCATCCAATTGAAGTTCCCTCTGAACCTTTTTTTTTTACGCAGGTCTTCACCTGCTCGGCCCTTTTCTGATGACAACTAGAGGGGGAACAAGTGGATGGCCGTCGCTACTGATTATGCGACATGCTATGCGATAACAAAGCTGTTGCCGACTAGTTGCGCAACTGACATCGCTGATTTTCTCTTCCACGATGTTATTCTCCACCACGGTGCACCTTGACAGATACAGACCGCGGTCGCTCGTTCTTGTCTCGAGTTGTCAGCGACCTCC
This sequence comes from Dermacentor variabilis, assembly GCF_050947875.1. Lineage (NCBI taxonomy): Eukaryota > Metazoa > Arthropoda > Arachnida > Ixodida > Ixodidae > Dermacentor > Dermacentor variabilis. The sequence continues at coordinate 120,858,575 of NC_134570.1, forward strand.
TCCGCTCTGTGCACAAGCTGTCCGCCACCTAACACCGACAAACAAATGGTCTTACAGAATGTCTCAACCCAACACTCGTAGAGATGCTGTCGACACACCTTTCCAACGATCACTGCAACTGGGACACGACACTGGCCTACGTGACATTTGAATATAAGTCGTCCTGACACCACACAACAGAATATACACCCTTGTATTTTTTGTATGCTTGTGACATTTAAACTATATGTCAGTGGTTGTTTAGGAAGGCTGACTTTTCTTGAGGCTCATGCGTGTTTACATTAGCACTCAACTATGTATGTGCACTAAAGTCACTTTCCCGACACGTGGCATAATTGTTGATACAAAGATGTCTTTTTTACCTGAAATTTATTTAGAAAGCACATCTATGCAAACAAAGTGAAAGAATCCGGCCTCACCTGTCCATCGACAACACAAAACAGCTCATCTGCATGAGGTGGCCCTGGGTGTGCTGCACTAGGCAAAACAGCACTGCTTGATGCAGTCACCTCCACTGCAACCAATGGCAAAATTTATTGAAACATATAGCGGCCATGGTTACTTATTCAGTGCAGAAATCACAGGAATAAAAACAGACACATTGGCAGGCCAACATATATGCATGATTATGCACTGAAAGCCTGCCATGAAGTTACAATTTTAACTAGCTTAAAACTATGGGGTTTTATGTGCCAAGAGTACGATTTGATTATGTGGCATGTCATAGAGGGGGTACTCTGGAATAATTTGGACCACCGAGGGTTCTTTCTTTAACATGCACCTAAATCTAAATACACGGGTGTTTTCGCGTTTCACCCCCATCGATATGTGGGCGCCATGGCCGAGATTCAATCCCGTGACCTTGTGCTTGGCCTTGACTTATATTGGCCTTGCCCTTATATTGACTTTCGGCTCAAGTAATCTGCCCGAGTCTGTAGAGGCCGGGTACATCAAGCTTCGTGTTAGGCCATATGTGCCAAACCCCCTGAGATGCTTCAAATGCCAACGTTTCGGCCACAGCTCGCAGAGCTGCCGAGGCCGCCAAACCTGTGCGAAATGCAGTGCCCACGAACACACCTCTGAAGCTTGTGAGAACTCTCTCCACTGCGTGAACTGTAATGGGGAACATGCCGCGTACTCGCGGTCCTGTCCATCATGGAAAAAAGAAAAAGAAATAGTTACAATCAAGGTTAAAGAAAACATATCTTTCAAAGAGGCACGCAGGCGGGTTTCATACCTGCCCAAGAAAAGCTTTGCCGATGTGACGCGTCAGGGGGCAGCGACACAAAGGCTTCCGGCGGCTGTCCGACCCACAGTCAGTGAGTCGCCAGTTACGCCGTCTGCCCCCGCGGCGGTTGCAGCTAGCGCTGCTCCGCCAACCGAGGAGAAGGGACCATCGACCCCGAAGGTGGGCGCAGCCGAGGCTGCCTCAACCTCTCAGGTCCCATCCAGCGCTGGCAACAGCCGGCGCAGCCAAATCCCCCAGGGAGCCCCATCGACCTCCGGGCTGGTGGGCGCAGGGGTCTTGCCCTCCAAGGCGGAACTCTCCCTGGTGACTTCTCGCTCGCAAGAGCACGTGTCCGGCGCCTCACAAGAGGCAATGGACACTACACCTATCCTTAAGGCGCATCAAGCGCCTAAGGAGCGGCGAGGCTCCCTCGAACGCTCCAGAAAGGGCAGAACTCCCGTTACAGGGCCTCGAAAGGGCTCTGTAATTTAATCTCTGTAGTTTCCATAATCACTACTTCTGTTTCTGTACACACAGCACTTATTGACCTCCAATATGGATACACAAATAATTCAATGCAACGTCAGAGGCCTTCTTAGAAACCTTGATGACGTGCAGGAACTCATCCACAAACACAATCCAAAAGTGCTGTGTCTACAGGAAACACACTTAAAAACTAAACACACAATTTCCTGCTACAGTATGTTACGTTTCGCAGAGATCGCGATGATGCTCTCGCATCATCGGGCGGTGTTGCCATTGTTATTCAGAAAGGCATAGCGTGTCAACGTTTGCAGCTACAAACGCCCCTTGAGGCAGTGGCGGTTCGTGCTGTTCTCCTCAACAAACTTATCACTGTCTGCTCGCTCTACATACCCCCCCATTACAAATTAACTAAACATGAATTTCAGTCCTTCATAGACGAATTGCCAGAACCTTACGTTGTGCTTGGGGATTTCAATGCGCACAGCAGCCTGTGGGGAGACTCTCGTATCGATGCGCGAGGTCGCCTCGTTGAACAGTTCCTTTTTTCGTCCGGTGCGTGTCTGCTGAATAAGAAGACACCCACATATTATTCTCTCGCAAACAGAACATTTTCTTCAATTGACCTCAGCCTAGTTTCCCCTTGTATGCCGTCTGAACTCGAATGGGAGGTCACCAAGAATCCTTACGGAAGCGACCACTTCCCCATACTGCTAAAAACACATAAAGAAAAAGAATGTCTACCACAGGCTCCTAGGTGGAAGATCGATACAGCCGACTGGGAGAAGTTCCGAAACTTAACTAATATCTCATGGAATGACATGTCTTGTTTAGGAATTGATGCTGCTGTGCAGTATCTCACAGGCTTCATTATAGACATGGCATCTAAATGCATATCAGAAGCACATGGCTTGGCATGTAAACGGCGGGTCCCGTGGTGGAACGAAGACTGCAGGATCGCTCGTAAGAAACAAAAGAAAGCGTGGGGGTTGCTGCGCGCTTCTCCCACTGCAGAGAATCTAGTCAACTTTAAGCAAGTAAAATCCCAAGGCAGGAGAACCCGCCGACTGGCCAGAAGAGAAAGCTGGCAGAAGTATTTATCGAGCATTAACTCGTTTACAGACGAGGCCAAAGTCTGGAACAGGGTAAATAGAATTAGAGGGCGACAAACATATTCACTCCCTCTGGTAAATACACAAGGCGATACACTGCAAGATCAGGCAGACTCACTTGCGGAGCACTTTCAGAGCGTGTGAAGTTCAAACAATTATTCGCAATCTTTTCTCATATATAAAGAAATAGAAGAACGTAAGCCTTTAACAAGAAAAAGCCGAGAGAATGAGCCTTACAACCGTCCTTTCAGTATTGCCGAATTGAGAGCTGCCTTGAGTGCATGCAAGAGCTCCGCACCAGGATCTGATAGAATCATGTACGAAATGCTGAAAAACTTACACAATGACACGCAAGTGACACTACTTACACTTTTCAACACTATCTGGGACGCAGGGTACCTTCCGACCGCATGGAAAGAAGCCATTGTGATCCCTGTTCTAAAACAAGGCAAAGATCCTTCATCTGTGGCAAGCTACCGCCCGATAGCCCTCACAAGTTGCATGTGTAAGGTATTTGAAAAAATGATAAATCGGCGACTGATCCATTTCCTTGAACAGAACAAAATGCTTGATCCCTATCAGTGTGGCTTCCGAGAAGGGCGCTCCACAACCGACCATCTTGTACGTATTGAAACAAATATCCGGGACGCATTTATACATAAACAGTTCTTCCTCTCGATATTTCTCGATATGGAAAAGGCGTATGACACAACGTGGCGATACGGCATCTTGCGAGACTTATCGGAAATGGACATTCATGATAATATGCTCAACGTAATAAAAAGCTACTTGTCCAATCGTACCTTCCGGGTGAAAGTTGGCAATGTGCTGTCACGTCCTTTTACACAAGAAACTGGTGTACCCCAGGGAGGCGTGCTCAGTTGCACACTTTTTATTGTTAAGATGACAACGCTTCGTGCTTCCTTACCCCCGGCCATTTCGTATTCCGTCTATGTGGATGACATTCAAATAGGCTTCAAATCCTGTAACCTCGCAGTATGCGAGAGACAGGTACAGCATGGTTTGAACAAGGTGTCAGGGTGGGCAGAGAAAAATGGTTTTAAAATCAATCCTCAAAAGAGTTCTTGTGTGCTGTTCACAAGGAAGACAGGCCTGGTCCCGGATCCTTGCTTGGAAATGTGTGGACATCAGATACCTGTAAACATAGAGCACAAATTTCTAGGTGTTATACTCGACAATAAACTTACTTTCGTCCCACACATTAAACATCTTAAAGAAAAGCGTCTGAAAACAATGAACTTATTGAAACTTCTGTCCCAGACTACATGGGGTAGTGATAGGAAGTGTTTAATGAACCTATACAAGAGCCTAATTCGGTCTCGATTGGATTATGGTGCCGTTGTGTATAACTCTGCCGCCCCGAGCGCGCTAAAGATGCTAGACACAGTCCACCATCTGGGAATCCGACTGGCCACTGGCGCTTTCAGAACGAGTCCCATACAAAGTCTATATGTGGAATCAAATGAATGGTCTCTCCACCTACAGAGATCATACATTAGCTTTACATATTTCCTTAAAGTACGCTCCAATCCTGAACATCCATGTTTTCATAACGTTACCGATATGACGTGCGCTACACTTTTCAGCAATCGTCCCTCCATAAGACAGCCTTTCTCGCTGCGTGTGAAGCAGCTTAGCGATGAAATGCATGTCCCGCTGCTCGAGCATCGCTTAATGTACCTAACCAAGCTCTTACCTCCTTGGGAATGGCAGGTGATACAATGAGACATATCCTTTATAAATGTTACAAAGCACGCTCCTGAGGCCGAAATCCGAATGCATTTCCTAGAACTCCAGCACAAGCACTCCTGCGCAGAGTTCTACACAGACGCTTCGAAGTCAAATGCCGGGGTATCCTATGCAGCCGTCGGCCCATCGTTTTCGGAATCCGATGTACTGCATCCGGAAACAAGTATCTTTACGGCCGAGGCCTACGCACTACTCTCTGCTGTAAAGCACATAAGAAAATCGAAACTTCCAAAAGCAGCGATCTATACAGACTCTCTCAGCGTCGTGAAGGCCTTAATGTCATTCAGCAAACATAAAAATCCCGTATTTAATGAACTATATTCGGTCTTGTGCAAAGCGTACTCATCTAACCAGAATATCATAATATGCTGGGTCCCTGGCCATAGGGGAATCGAAGGTAACGTTCTGGCGGACGAGATGGCCACGTCAATCACATTGCAAGCTGTTAACCCTACGTCTGTGGTGCCTGTCACAGATCTGAGGTGTTTCTTGCGAAGGAGGCTGCGCGATCACTGGCAACACATGTGGGATGCGGAAACGGATAATAAGCTCCACCTGATAAAACCACAGTTAGGATTTTGGCCGTCTACTACAAAATCGCGCCGAACAGATGTCCTATTCTGTCGTCTCAGAATAGGACATACGTTCGGCACCCATAATTTTCTACTCACCGGAAGTGAGCCTCCAACCAGTGGTAGATGCGGGGAGAGTCTGACCGTACTCCACGTCCTCCTGGAGTGTCGGGAAGCCGAATCTGAGAGAAAAAGACATTTTTCATTAGCATACCGACAGCACATTCCTCTTCATCCTGAAATGCTTCTTGGTCCAGAACCGCTTTTTAATACAGACACAGTGCTAGGTTATCTTAAAGATGTGGTCTTACATGTTATTAGTCCCATGAATTCGTAGCGCCTCCTCTCTTGAGAGGATGCCACTGCGATAATTGTTTTGCACAGCACATGCCTCCAGGCCCTTGTGTTTCAAGGGCTCTAAGGAGGCAGTAGTGCTCATGGATTTTTCACAATCACATATATTTTACCTATCGTATCATTCTTTTTAAATGCATCTAAATGTTCATAGTACAAGTCACACGTCATCGCCATAATTCTATCATACAGATTTTACGCACTTTAGAGCGTATATTTTAAGGCCTCTTTACAGCCACCTCACACGAACTTCATAGTAATCATAATTACACCGCAAAATCATTAGCACAGACATGGCGCTCTTTGGCCATACCTGGCCCTTGCGCCACAAAACCCCATACATCATCACCTTGACCCGCCGTGGTTGCTCAGTGGCTATGGTGTTAGGCTGCTGAGCACGAGGTCGCGGGATCGAATCCCGGCCACGGCGGCCGCATTTCGATGGGGGCGAAATGCGAAAACACCCGTGTGCTTAGATTTAGGTGCACGTTAAAGAACCCCAGGTGGTCAAAATTTCCGGAGTCCTCCACTACGGCGTGCCTCATAATCAGAAAGTGGTTTTGGCACGTAAAACCCCAAATATTATTATTATTATTACATCATCACCTTGTGCTTGGCAGCCAAACACCATATAGCTTTAACATGCTTAAACCAGTGCTTTCTTAAAGGGAAGCTGCAGAGTTATCCAGAAAAAAATGAGTGAAGAGCTGTACGCAATGGGTTTCAACCCTCCGAATTCGAATATCACATTGAAATTGAGCGAAAGAAAGCGCAAACAGATTTTATTTCGACGAAAAGTGCAGGAGCAGATTCGGGGCAGCTCGCGCGCCTCGTTTCCGTCTATGATTGATCGGGCGCCTCGTGACGTCGCTATTGATGTTCGTCCGGACGGACCCCTGCCGCCACACATGAAGCACGGTGCAAGGTGGTTTGGCGCTGTGGTCTAGTGAGACGCTAATGGTAAATTTCGAGAGCTTGCGTTTCTCTGAGGAGTTCGGCGTTACTCCCTACATGTACGTAGCCGGCCTCTCCAAGAAGCAAAAGTTGCTGGCAGCAAGCAGTGCTTTCGACGCAAACGAAAGCGAAGTGTTAGCATCTCATGTTAGAAATGTTATTTGGTGAGTATGCTTTTTGCAAAGCTGTATTCAGCGATCCAGTGAGTTTTTTCCCCGCAGGGGCGTCTGCGTCAGCAGGCGTTTGGTGCGTTGCGACACCACGGACCCGAGCACACGAGGGTTGGACCCTCCCGCGTGTAGCCGTGCGCGGCTTAGCCGTGTCTGGGGAAAGGGGGATCCTGGGGGTTGAGCTGATGCTGGGTGTTTGGACCTTTAAGGCCCCCCGGCGGAGGCAACACACCCCTTTGGCCTCTGCTTCACATAGACGGCACCCCCGGACTGACCCACCCGGGGGAAATCGGTAGTTGCCTTTTCCTGTCTCTCTCTACCCTTATCTTCGTCTTTCTCTTCCACTTTTTATCTTTCCTGTCTTCTCATCTTTTCCATTCATTTCGACTTTTCCTGGCGGCAAGGGTTAACCTGGTGTGGCTGTCCTACCTTGGGTATACCATATTGGGTTATAGTAACGGCATACTGCTGGCGCTGTGCAGACTTGTTTTCATGTTCTACCACGTCCCCTTGTTGGGCTCCGTGGTGGGTGGCAGACGCCGTTGCCGAAAAACTCACTTTTTCCATGGGATCCTCCAACCCGTTTTCACCCGATCGTGCCTCGAAAAGGGTACGCACCGACGCAACCTCGCTGTTCTTACCCAGAAACAAAGAAACATTCCCGAAATTCCACGTCCTTCACTGTGAACAAACATCCACAAAAGCTAGAGCAATTTCCCCATTCCTTGTGGCCAAGTGCCTAAAAGAGACCATTGGAGCTGGTTATAAAGTAACAAAGATGGCAAGTGGGGATTTGCTCCTCGAACTAAAAGACAAAGAACAGTACAACAGACTCTCACATCTCGTAGCTTTTCGTAACATCCCTGTCTCTGTCAGCGCACATCGAACTATGAACACAGTCAAAGGCGTAGTATCAGATGAAGACCTAATGGCATTGAATGAAGAAGAACTCCTGGATGGATGGAAGGACCAAGGCGTAATCCATGTGCAGCGCATCAAAATCAGACGGAATGACAATGAAATCGCAACAAAGCATTTAATACTCACTTTCAGTTCAACTACTTTACCCGAGACACTTGAAACCGGCTATGTAAAGCTTCATGTTCGACCCTACATCCCGAACCCGCGACGTTGCTTCAAATGTCAGAGATTTGGTCACGCATCCCAGAGCTGCCGAGGACAGCTTATGTGCGCAAAGTGCGGCACAACCGGTCACTCTGCTGATGACTGCAAAAATGATGAGGTACATTGTCCGAACTGCGACGGCAGTCACCCTGCATACTCCAGAGCTTGTTCAGCCTGGAAGAAAGAAAAGGAAATAATTACTATAAAATTTAAGGAGAACATTACATTCCGTGAAGCACGACAAAGGGTATCCTCGTTATTTACATTGAAAACATCTTTCGCTGAAGTGGTGCAACGGGGGGCGGCACCACAACGGCTTCTGGCGGCAGCCCGGTCCACGCCTAGCGTGCCGAGGCTTGCGCCACCCGCCCCTACGGTGGGAGCAGCCAACGCTGCCCTGCCCTCTCTCGAAGTGTCCACACCAGTGGCCTCTTCAAGCTCTGGCAGCAGCCAGGGCACCGCAGAGGCCACAGGGGTCTTGTCGACCTCCGGCCTGGTGGGGACGAAGACTTCGTCGCTTGAGATGAAGTCTACGCGATGCACACGTCGCTCTTTGGAGCGGGTGTCCAGCGCCTTGCAAGAGGCTATGGACACCAATTCAAGCCAAACGGCGCAGTTAGCGTCGAAGGAGCGGCGAGGTTCTCTTGACCGCTCCAGAAAAGACAAAACACCAATTACAGGGCCTAACAAAGGCCTCTCCTCTCTCTCCGTCACTCTCCTCTCTCTCGAGACACACAGCACATTTTTTTTTCTCAACATGCATAACATCATACAGTGGAATGTTAGAGGACTATTAAGAAACCTAGATGATGTCCAAGAAATTCTCTCTCAGTTTAATCCTAAAGTGCTGTGTGTGCAGGAAACCCATCTAACGTCCAAGCACACCAACTTCCTCCGACAATATATGACTTTCCGAAGAGACCGCGAGGATGCTCTCGCATCATCTGGCGGTGTAGCCATCATTACTGACAGAAGTATAGCATGTCAGCATTTCAAGCTCCAAACGCCCCTTGAGGCAGTGGCCATTCGAGCCGTACTTTTAAATAGACTCATAACCATCTGCTCCTTGTATATACCACCACATTATCACCTTCACAGACGCGATATAGAATCATTAATAGATGAGCTCCCGGAGCCCTATTTGATTCTTGGTGATTTTAATGCACACAGTAGTCTGTGGGGCGATTCACGTTGTGATGCGCGTGGTCGCGTCATTGAACAGCTGCTTTTTACTTCTGGAGCATGTCTCTTGAATACAAAGGAGCCCACGTATTTTAACCTGGCTAACAAGTCGTATTCTGCCATAGATCTTAGCATTTTATCGCCGACGCTTTTATCTTTTTTTAAATGGAGTGTGCTTACTAACCCGTATGGCAGTGACCACTTCCCAATAATCTTAAGTACTACGGAACAAGATCAACTTCTCCCTCAGGTCCCCCGGTGGAAGGTTGACTCAGCCGATTGGGAACGGTACCGAGCTCTTACTCACATGACGTGGACTGAGATGCCCGGTTTAACCATAGCTGATGCTGTCAGATATTTTACAGCTTTTATACTTGATGCCGCCTCTAAGTGTATTGCTCAAGCGAGCGGCACTGGTTCTAAGCTGCGTGTTCCCTGGTGGAACGATGCATGTAGGCAAGCGCGGAGGAACCAGAACAAAGCGTGGGCACTGCTTCGCGACTCGCCAACAGCAGAAAACCTGGAAAACTTTAAACATGTCAAATCCCAGGCAAGGAGAACACGCCGACAAGCTAGACGAGAGAGTTGGGCACAGTTTATATCAAGCATTAACTCTTACACAGATGAGAGGAAAGTCTGGAATAGAGTTAAGAAAGTTAACGGGCAACAAACGTATTCCTTACCTTTAGTAAACAGCCACGGAGAAAGCCTGGAAGATCAAGCCAACTCTCTTGGTGCACATTTTGAACACATATCGAGCTCCTCGCACTACTCCGAAACCTTCCTAAAGAACAAAACGCGAATAGAACAGCAAAAGTTACAAAGAAAATGTGCTAAAAGTGTGGCGTACAACGAACCCTTCTCCATAGCATAACTGCAGGCAGCACTGAACTGTTGTAATACATCCTCCCCAGGTTCAGACCGCATAATATATGAGATGTTGAAACAACTACCTACCGAAACACAAAAAACCCTCCTTTACCTCTACAACGTTATATGGTTTTCCGGCGAGATCCCCTCTGTTTGGAAAGAGGCTATTATAATCCCAATTGTAAAGCACGGAAAGGATCCTTCCTCCGTATCAAGTTACAGACCCATAGCATTAACAAGTTGCCTCTGGAAAGTTTTCGAAAAAATGGTAAACTGTCGCTTACTACACTTCCTCGAAACAAACAAATTGCTCGACCCATACCAGTGCGGGTTTCGGGAGGGTCGATCCACCAATGACCATCTCATACGTATCGAGGCACGTATCCGTGGAGCTTTTGTTCATAAGCAGTTTTTCGTATCAATATTCCTAGATATGGAGAAAGCATATGACACTACGTGGCGGTTTGGGATATTGAGAGACCTCTCACAGTTAGGTATACACGGTAATATGTTCAATGTTATCGAAAGTTATCTGTCCAAACGCACATTCCGTGTTCGAGTGGGCGACGTTCTGTCACGGAAATTTGTACAGGAAACTGGAGTGCCGCAGGGCGGGGTGCTCAGCTGCACGCTATTTATAGTAAAAATGAATTCTCTTCGTCTACACATACCACGTAACATCTTCTATTCAACATATGTTGACGATGTGCAGATAGGATTTCAATCAAGTTCTCTCGCAATCTGCGAGCGACAGGTCCATCTTGCTCTTAACAATGTCTCCAAATGGGCGGATGAGAACGGGTTCAGACTGAACCCACAAAAAAGCTCCTGTGTCGTTTTCTCTAGAAAAAGAGGCCTGCATCCTGATCCTGAAATTGTGTTGCATGATGAGCGTCTGCCTGTAAACAAGGAACATAAATTTTTAGGCATAATTTTAGACGCGAAATTAACCTTTATACAGCACATAAAGTATCTTAAAAATAAATGTATGAAAACAATGAATATCTTAAAGCTGCTGTCACGCACAACTTGGGGCAGTGATAGAAAATGTCTTATGAACTTATATAAAAGCCTCATACGCACACGGCTAGACTATGGAGCCATAGTTTACCAGTCGGCTACACCAACTGCTCTGAAGATGCTAGACCCTGTCCACCACTTAGGAATTCGCCTGTCCACAGGCGCCTTCAGAACAAGCCCAGTGGAAAGCCTGTACGTTGAATCGGATGAATGGTCACTTCAACTGCAGAGAACATATTCGTCTTTTATGTATTTTCTGAGAGTGAACGCAAACAGTGAGCACCCCGCGTATTCCACTATAAATGATTTGTTCAGTTCTCAACTTTTCCGCAACCGGCCCACAGTGGCAAAGCCTTTCTCACTACGTATTAGAGACATAGCTGAAGAAACAAGGGTTGCACTGCTTGAATACCACCTTATGCCCCCGGTTATACGGCCCCCGCCCTGGCAGTGGCAACCTATACACTGTGATACATCTTTCGTAGCTGTCACAAAGCGCGCGCCTGTCGCGCATATCCGAATGCACTTCCTCGAATTGCAGCACAAATACTCCTGTCCTGAATTCTTTACAGACGCATCGAAGTGTTATTCTGGCGTGTCTTACGCAGCGGTCGGTCCATCCTTTTCGGATTCCGGTGTATTGAATCCTAGCACATGTATTTTCACAGCAGAGGCCTACGCGATATTGGCCGCCGTTAAACACATTAAAGAATTTAATATCCAAAAGTCAGTTATATACACAGATTCTTTGAGCGTCGTAAACGCTTTGAAATGTGTCAAAAAATATCAAAACCCTGTCATTGTATCTCTTTACTCAGCATTACTAACCACCTATGCGTCCAAGCAGCATATCGTCGTATGCTGGGTGCCGGGGCACCGAGAGATAGAGGGAAACGTGTTGGCTGACCAGCTAGCCACATCCGTCCACACGAACGCTTCCAACACTTCCACGACTGTCCCTGTAATGGACCTCAAGCCATCAATAAGAAAAAAACTAAGGGCTTTCTGGCAGCGCTTGTGGGACAAGGAAACAGAAAATAAACTACACGTTATCAAGCCGTATCTTGGCAACTGGCCCCCGGTATCAAAGAACCGCCACACAGAAGTAACACTTTGCAGACTCAGGATAGGACACACATACAGCACACACGCATACCTCTTGTCCAGTGGCGATCCACCCACGTGTGATAAATGTGGTGAGCCACTTACCGTGCTTCACATCCTGATACAATGCAGGGAACTAGACACAAATAGGAAAAAGCATTTTCCATTCCCAGATCGGCAGCGAATTCCATTTCATCCTCAAATGTTCATAGGTATAGAACCTTTTTTTAAATATCAGTCGTTGTTCGAATTTTTAAAAGATGTACGTAGTTTTCATGTTATATCACCAGGAAATCCGTAGCACAGCCTCTTAACTGAGGTTTCTGCTGCGGTAACTGCATTAATAGAAAGCGCCTGCCTCCCAGCCTTTGGGCTCAAAGGCCTTCCGGAGGCATAGGAGCTATTTCCATGTTCTTGCATTTTAGCGTCATGATCACTTATCAAGCGTACTATACCCATAGACAACTACATATGTCACTATCATAATTTTATACTATATATCATTTTACGCTTCTATGATACGCATTGATTTTAGGCCACTTTACAGCCATGTTACATCCCACCATCGAAACTCACAAATCAGCGCTTAACAACACATAATTAGTCATGGCGCTCTTTGGCCATCCCTGGCCCTTGCGCCACTAAACAATACACATTCATTCATTTCATTCCAGTGAGTTTGTTTCCGGGCAAACAACTGTACTGTTATGTTCCTGCATGCCTCCTCGTGGAACGTAAGCAGGGATGCGATCGTCGGCATTTGTGCGCTGCCCCAAAGGTGTCGGCAATGTGCACAGACGGTTTACATGGGGGAGAAGTTTTCCGCCTCTTGTAGCACGTGCAGTGAGCTTCATCAGCGCGCCATTGGCATGCTACTCGTAACCGGAGCCGTAAAGGCGGTGAATTCAGTCGGCTACGTGAGGCAGCTAGTTTCTCCTTGTGCGCGAGGGGAGTGCAGCGTCCTGGTCTGCACCGGCTTTCAAACAGATGCAAACTTTACACTTGCACTGCGTTATGGTAGCTGCATGTAGGCTGTTTCACAACATACATGCGAATGGAAAATTCATGGCGGTTTGCGACGAAACCTTCGTCAAGGGTGGGAGATAAATATGTACATACCTTCTGTTCAGCGTACTGACACGAAGGAGCTAGCAGTAAATCCAAATACAGGTTTGGACAAGTTCGTGTATTCATAAGGTCTTCCAAGACCAGTTACCAGCACCCGTCCCGCCTTTGTGCATTCGTTTCCCCGACCTTTTCACGGTGCATTTAGAAAGCCTGCTAGCAGCAAGTCGTACTCTCACTTATTCACGCATTATTGATAAACTCTGGTAGTAAACGTCGTCACGGGAGTGGTTAGAGCACAGTACTGTTGTTTTTGAGCGCTTGAAATTCTTTCGAGTCACAGCAGCCTCCCACTTAGCTGCAAGCTTCTTGTCCCGCGGCAAGCACCGGAACATCGTCGCGGCTGCTGGTGTTCGTGCAACCGTAGGCTGCACAGAATGCCGGCATGATCAGCGTTCAAATACCGTCAAATAGCACTCTACATACACATAAACAAAGGAATGCAGGGTCGAGCGAAGAAAATAATGACGGCACGCACGCAGAAACAAGCACGGTCATGCACGGTGTCGGAGACTGCGAAGGAACGGAACACCAGTGCCGACGTCACTACGCCGCGGTTTCCGGTCTCCGCTCGCATCGTCAGCAGCAGCGCGCGGCACTCGACGGGGCCGGGGGCGGAGGGGGGGGGGGGCAAAGCGACAGCGCAGTTTTAACCGGCAATTTCGTCACTCCTAAGTGAAAAATCCCATCCAACATTTGCCTGCATGGTTTATAGGATTCCCGCATCCGCATATGTGCGTCTTATTCGACAGACTCATCGGCTTCCCTTTAAGCCACAGAATCACCACAAAAGTAGTTCCTTTAATGCAGTTTTGCTTGGTGAAATAGTAGACACTTGTGCGTTTAAGCAGAAGGTATACCTTCTAATGTTGCAATTACTATACTAAGCAAATGAGGACGAACTTGCATAGCGTACATACTCGCTATAAAGGTGCACACTTAACAGTGTTCTGCAAAGCATTCATTGCACTAGTATATGTAACAGAAAGTTATACTCTGCCTCAATGTAACCATACTTGACAAGTAATATGTTCTCTAAATTAATTGCAACAAGAATGCTCCCTCACCACCAGCTTCACTCTTCTGTCTCTAGAGGTTGGCCACTCAAAACTATCGGCAGACACGTGCACAGAAAAAATCTCTTGTAAATGGTCTTTTGCTTTTGTATCTTGACCAGTTAAAGTACCTGATGTGTTTTCTCCACTAAATCAAGAATAAAGCTCACTCACCTGCAAGTCCCATCCTTGCTGTGGTTGATGAGCCACTGTCGCCTTCGAAGTCCATATTGGTGGACTCGAGCACCCCTGCACAATCATAAGAAACGTTGAAAAACATTTTGCTTTGACAAGAGCTTTATGTACAGTGAAATCTCAACATAACAAGCTATTTTCATTTACTGATTTTAGTTCCACTGAAAACCATGTATTTCTTAGGCAATGTACAAAAAGCATTTTTGCGACACAGTTCTAATCAAGTTTTTAGCCATCTGATGTATATGCTTGGAACTGAAAGTTAAATCCTGAAATGTCGACAGATGCAGAAGTTAGTTGCATGCATGCTTTTATATTGCTATGTGCTACTAGAAAATGATGTCGACCCTTGGATTTAGACATATCCACAAGCCGCAGTCGGAGGGTGACCAGATGGTGATTCGCCTTGTTTGATGTTGGCTGGATTCTATGGTGGCCAGTGTTTATTACCCTTGTAAAAAATTTTACATATATGTGCAGCCATGGGACAAGGAATGAATGACGAATGCCGACTAACAACCGAGTTTATTGATCGACAAATCATTATAAATGTTTGGTCATGTGGTGCGTACCAATAAATCAGGACGTTCAATATTTCTTTTTCTTTGCGATGCAATATAACAGACGTTTGGCTCACACTTTAGATCCATAACAAGAAAGAAAGATGACCTTTTCGTTAAGGTTTCACCAATATGTACTAAGCTGCGCTGACTGCATGTCACATTTTCGGCTTGCACCATTTTGCTAATGTATCCACTGCATCTGCTGCAACAAAAGTGCTTTACATATTGCTTGCCAGCAGTACAGAAGTGCCGAAAGAAGCTGTACTTTGATGTTGGGTAAGATACTCCTGCCGGCAAATGAGCACTCAGAAGCTGGATTAAGCTTTCTGTGGCTTCCTTTGAAGAACCATGGCGCAGGCTCTATTACCATCAACCAGCTTTCAGCTCTTGTCATCTTGGATCCTTGAAACAGGTCTTCATCTTAGCACAGAAAAAAAATAAAAATGATGGTTTAGCAACAGGACAGCTAGAGCAAGATGTTTAGACATGTACATGAAGCTGCTGTTGAAGGCATGGAAAATGAGTTAAAAAGAAGCATTTTGAGAGTAGACCCTCATGAAATACTGCAAATTTTTTTCCGATGGCCAACAAATACCCACAATTTAAATGATATTATGCGTAAACCTATATGGATAGGAAAAACTAGATTCTTGCAAGAAATTGTGGGGTACCTCTTCTGCACCGACTTTTGGTTCCAGACATTGTGCCGCCGTATAATGCTGCTTAGCCATTACTTTCTGTCCTCCGTCAGCACTTGCAGATTATGAATGTAATCGCTGAGGGACAGTTACAGAAGGTGAGAGCCGTCATTCTTTCATTCAAGTGCAATGCCTCTGGAGCACTGCACATTGTTTCACCACAGAAAGTTTGCTTCTCATGTGTGTTTCGTGCCACATTAAGAGTTGATCAATATCACATTGCCATTCAAAAATAATGACATCCCATTTATCTCGATTTCACGAATAGTTTTGATGTTTAACTAACTGCAGTTTGTACATGAACTCATGAAATAATTTATTTGCTTTGTTATTGTGTACTGTTATAGGTTAAAGAAAGCTGAAGTAGTAATAAATGGTGTGAGTATAATTTTGCTGACTATGGATCCAAACGGTCTGTAGTACTTTACATGAACATTCCCTCTCTTGCGGCGCTCAAAATTTTGCCACAGCAAAGCAATGTACATGCAACACATTTACCTTGCATGCTTACTGCAAAGGTATGAGTGCTCGCGCTTAAATGTCTCAGATACAGCAGAAATGACTACTATGCCACTCATGCAGAAGTGAGAAATGCCATTCCATGTTCTAGTAGTGACCTCAGCAACTGTAATTGAGTGCGAGATTTGCAGTGCACTTTGCTGGCTCAACATTCTTAATATTTTGGACAGTAAGTAGGCAACACCGTACACATGTGTAACACACCGAATCGGCGCGTTTGCACAAGCATGCAGAGGACCTGTAATTTTGTCAGAAGCCCTATAATTATTTGTGAACATTTACTTGTTCATCGCTGGCACCATGTATCCATTAATGTAAGCAATCATCAGGCAAACACGTTTACTCTCGAAAATATGAAGACAAACTTATTCGTCAAAACATTTGCATTGTAGCAAAACAATCTGCATATGCAGACTGCAATGCTAGGGTCCCAAACATTGCTGTTCTCTGTTGCTCATCGATGGTGAATTCTCATTTTCGCTCACACGCTTTGTACACTGGTATGCAAAACATTTCCTTTCCACTTGCAAATGAACTCAGAAATGCAATTGCTGGATCACAACTGCATCGCAGAAGAGTACCTATTCCCTCCTCGATTGTACCAAACACTGTTAATTTTCGAACAGCAACGAACGTCTAGCAGATGATATGCCATTTTTCTATTAACCTATTTATTGGCCCCATACTCTAGAAGTCTCTGAAGTCAGTGTTCTCTTTACGAAAGGACAATACTGCAGTACCATCTTTTAAGCAGCCGAACAATAAGTTGGGTATGATGTATGGAATAGCCAAACACTTTTCATGTGAGAACAATGGTATTTGAGGACAGCTGCGAAGAACAGATCTACCAGTTCATGCTTTTTGTCAGTTTTACTAAACTATCGCAGCTTATAGGGACAGACAACCAACAGATAGCTTGCCCGCGACGTCCTGGACACAGCTTCTTACAGGGCTGGTTTGCCAACATGGCGGCTAGGATGACATTAGTGCTTGCAATCTATAAGATGAAGCAATGAAAATGAAACAGCGCATAATCGTGAAAAAAGAAAAGCTACAAATCGCTTTATAGCAAACAATTTCAAATGCGTACACATGCTGCATGAGCTCAAAACATAAATGCATAAACCTAAGTAATCATGTGCCCTCTGCTTTTCAAAGAAATTGTTTTTGTCATAATTAAGTCTTATTACGCCATCAGTAGAGACAAAACAAACAACCAAACCAACAGAATGCATGCTTACCAGCTCGTCCTTGCAGTCCTCCATGCACTGCCGCTCGCTGTGGTCTGGCTCAAAGTCAGCATCAGGTTCTGATCCGCTGCCATCGGAGGATGAAGTTTCAACTGGATTTTGCGGTGGATCGCATGACTGCGAAGGGCAGTGTTCCGCACAATGTGGTTCGGTATATTGATCTGAGCCTGCAAGGGCCGACCAGCGTGCTTCGTCTGCCTCAGCATCGCTTTCGTCTGAGCTGTCTTCCTCACTCATCGCGACTGGAGCAAAAGCCGTGCCAAATGACCGCTTCTGGAATCTGTGTTTAGAACGAGGGGAAACTTCGACGGATGAGTCCCACAGGTACTTGCCAAATTGCCTTTTCGGCGGCATGGCGGCAGTCAGCGCAGGTAAATCAACGAGAGACACGAGTTTTCGCTCACGAGCACATCCGATTAGACTACGTTTTGAGTGTACACGTGCGGGCGAACGAACGCACGCATAGGACTTCGTTTGTACAGTGCGGAAACAGAGCCTTACTATCTCACAACGACAGCGCCATGCGCAATAATAGTAATAACAATAATAATAGGGCAACATATCTGAAAATGTCTGCTTTTATTACAGAGTAAAGATTATTAGACGATGATTGGATTTCCAAGTTTACAAATGCATATTCGCAAGTAGAATGGTGTAGAATGTTGAATGTTTATGTCGCACTGCTTCCATTCTTGCACCATGAGTAGGTCTACTTTATTTTCATTGACCGTGAACCAGACCCAGTAGCCAAGGGCATGCATACGCTGGGCTCCTTGCCTTGGCCGTAGCCGTAGTCAAGCTTGGGTCAACCTAACCTGACCCCGCGCAAACACGGCCTTCGAGATTGGCTGTTGCTACTGATAAGCAGCCCTCCCTGGAGCGTTAAATTGCCCACAACGTATAAGTTAGAACACAAATCATTATAATAGGTAAATATTGTTTCATATAAATTCTGTAAACTCTTTGTAATAGTTCAGCCAACAGAATTTACTTTTTTATCACCACATTTGGCGACATCATATAGATAGAGCAAGCAACTATGACAGCCTGCTTTTGTCTGTGAATGTTTATAAAAGGAGCGCGCATCAATCAAAATGCACGTGAGTGGTTATTTTTATGATATTATGGTCGCACATACTAATAAAATGGGTGGCGGAGGAGAAATGGGATCTGTATTCCGTCCGCGCACTCGCTGACGCCGATGTCGGCTTTAGTCTAGTGGCCAAGGAGGGCGCCATAAAGAAGTTACGAGGCAGCACGCAGCCCGTGTTCTGAAAAGAAGGGGAACCAACGGCCCCAGCAATCCTTCTGAACTGCGGTAAGCACTTATTTCACGTCATATATTTGCATGCATATATACCGTCATACTTTAAAGCAACGACTGGCGATCGCAAGTGATGCTGGCACTCTCGAAGAAGCCTAAAATGGAGACGGAAGTATCTCCACATTTAAGCGCTATGACGACACTCCATGTGTCGTCTCTGTTAGCGCGACGGAAACAGCTTTACTGTAAACGTTAAAAAGTATACAGATTATTTGGTCCTGCTCGGTGCTTTACTATGCTCGGCTCAGAACATTTTGGGCCCTAACAGGGGGCATTGCTTCTGCTCACCCCTTGTGCATGTATTTGTCGAAGCGTTGTTTGACCACTTGCATTTGCGCATTATTTCTCGCAGGGAGGCCGTAAGCGCTCTAAAAGAAGCTCTCGCGGCTTGTCGCCAACGCAGGGGCCCTAACTTCAACTACAGAAGGGGTTCGTATAAAGCCCACGTGGGTGCAGTGTTGAATTACACTTCATGAGTGAAACAAACCACGTTTTAAGCTTGTTCCATGCATTCTGTCGCTTCTAATAACACTTCAAAATTTAGCAAAGAAAGGGTTCCGCCGTTTTTAATTATACAATCGTGCGTCCAGGTGGTGCTTGCGGCGCACGTGCGTGGTCATTTTGCGGTCACCCTGCGCCTCTTCACAAGTGTAATTTCTAGAAGGGCTGAAGGAGGTATTCCCGCATCTGAGATTGGAATACCAGTTAATGAAAATACTACAAGCTCTCACTAGTCCCACCTTGTACTGATGTATTTAGTGCCATTGACAAAAAAATGCACCAAATGAAGTTTTCACTGTTGCATACTAATAACTTCTATGCCTAATTACTTCGGGCCGTTTACTGCATCCATTTTTCTGTCTTCTGAAAAGCGGTGGCCGCATTTCAGTGGGGGCGAAGTGCAAAAACGCATTTGTGCCCTGCGCTGGGGGCACGTTAATGACCCGCAGGGGATCAAAATTAATCTGGAGTCCTCCCACTATGGCGTACCTAAAATTCAGATTGTCGTTTTGGCATGTAAAACCATAAAATTTCTCATGTCTTTTTTTTTGTGAAAATAAAACAAGCCTTTGTATAGCCTAGTACGCCTGAGCAAACATAAAATTTGACGAGAATTGCATTGTGATTTTATAAGCCAAGCTTGACAAATAGGGGAGAGTCTGGAGGAATGGGACACTTTTCACTAATGTATATTTAGTTTTGTTTATTTTGAACGCAACCAGATATTTGGTGAATTATAGTAGAAGTCAAACATGCTGCATAAATTCTGAGGAACACTGGTTTCAACCACTTCTGACACACCTTTGAAAAAATAAGCTTCTAAAAGCTGAAATCTATTCCATTCCACCCTTCTTTTTGGGTGGAGTGGGACATCTGTAACGCGTTCGTTCCAACGTCTTCAGTGAACATGCCCCTGTCACACGGGCACCCGCAAACTCCATCATTTTTATCTCGAGGGAAGTGCACTCGGGGTCACAAAGTCGCCCTTCCGCTAAGGGAGATTAAAGGAGCTTTTGGTCAAGGGAGATCGGCGATCTCCCTCAGCGGCCTGCTGTAAAAGGGATAATTTAATTATTGGTCGCAATAAATATAATCTAGCGTGCGTTTAAAATGTTTCCATTGAATTAAATAAATGTCCAAGCACAATTCAGCAACAGCTATGCTTGCTGCTGCACAATGCTCTCGACCTAGGCCGCTTGGCACCATGTTTTTCTCGTCTTTCAGGGCGTTTACACGAACCCAACAGAATCAAGTTGAGGCGCCTTGTCGGCCTAGAATAAGCCTGTCGAGGTCGTGTAAATGCTAGCCGGTCGGACTGAACAAGCGTCGAGTCCAGCTGAGTCATCCCAACTAGTAGGTTCAACCAGCCCGATCCATTTGCAGCGTGCATGTGTACACGCACGGGTCCGGCTCGCCACACAGAGACTTGCTCGGGAACGCTGGGACATCGCTATTTATGCGTCAGCAGCTGGAATAGTCTCAGGTTAAGGACCAAGACAAGGCACTGTGCAATGCAACCTCATCGTAGCGAGAAGACCCACGAAATAGAGCTGTTCCAGACGGTAGCAGGGAACCGCAGGCAGAGTTCGAACACATTAAAGTCTCAGCTCGACACTGTGTGGTGTTCGGGCTGCTAAACCCAGCCACGGCGACCGCATTTTTGTGGGGGCAAAATGCAAAAACACCCATGTACTTAGATTTAGGTGCACATTAAAGAACCCCAGGTAGTCGAAATTTCCAGAGTCCCCTACTATGGCGTGCCTCATAAACAGAAAGTGGTTTTGGCCCAAAAAAGTCCACTTCCTTTATTTGATGCTGTGTGCCATTCTTGTCCACACTCATCAGAAGCGAGTTCGTGTAAATGCCGTCATGTCGGGCTCGGTCAGCTCGCGTCGGGTTCATGTAAACATGGCCTTTGTCGTGCTAGTCTGGCAGTGGACGGTGTGGTCACTCATGAATGACACCATGTCACAATAGACAAAATAAAAGAAAAGCCCACGAGGTCACCGTGCACGAAATGTTGTGTTTTGAGTATAGTTTGCAGCAGCTCAGGTAACAGAACACTGAGCCTACTCGCCACGCTATGGAGGCTAACCTCGCCACAAGGGAAAGCGCACATAGGCACCGGGTGGCTAATGGCGCTGTCAGCAACGCTATGTTTAGCGAGCACACTTTGACTCTTAATGAGGTGTATGTGTTTAGCATCAAATGCATTGAATAATATTCTTATAGAAGGAGTATTAATTATGATAGCTACAGTGTAATTGGAAGTTACATTCTTGTATTCAAAAACAAACACCGCTTAATGCACTCCTGGCGGCTACATTTAAGACCTCGTTATTGGCCGTGTGACACGACCGCAACTTCCTTGAGGTCGAACTCCCTTAGAAAGTCTCGTGCTCCCTTATCCTAAAGGAGTTCGTGGGTGCCCATGTTACACGGGTATAAGGGAGTTCGACCTCAAGGAAGTTGTGGTGTCACACGACCAACAAGGGGCATTTTAAATGTAGCCGCCAGAGGTGTAGTCAGCGATGTTTGGGTTTTGTACATGAACGTAACTTCTAATTACGTTCGTAGCTATTATAATTGGCACTCTTTCATAAAAATATTATTCAATATGTCTTATGCAAAAAACATACACCTCTATAAATATCAAAGCGCGCTGGCTAAATGTAGCAGTGCTGACAGCGACGCTAGTGCTTATCTGTTTTTTTTTCCTTTGCGGCGTGGCGAGTTGGCTCTGGGTTCCGCTACCTGAGCTGCTGCAAACTATACTAAAATACATTTCGTGCACGGTGACCTCCTGAGCTTTTCTTTAATTTTGTCTACTGTGCCGGTGCCAGTCATGAGTGACCACCCCGACCACTGCACGACAAAGGCCACGTTTACATGAACCTGATGAAATTGGGTCAAGTCGGAATTCGGCCTGACGGAGCCAGAGCTTACTGCATTTACATTAGCTTGCTTCTGACGAGTCGGGACGACGGCACACAGCGTTGATCCGAGACATGAACGTGTTGGAACTGGGCTTCCTGTTCCCACTGCTATCTGCAACACCTCTATTTCTTCGGTCTTATTGCTATGATGAGGTTGCACTGCACAGTGCATTGTCTTGACCTTGTCCTGATGCTATATCTGCTGCAGCCGCATAAATCACGACATCCCAGTGTTCCCGCACAAGTCTCGGTTCTGGTGGGCCGGACCCATCTGCATCTACATGTACGGTTCAAACGGGTCGGGCAAACTCAGCCAGACTCGATGCTTGTTGAGTCTGCCTGGCTAGCGTTTACATGAACTTGACAGGCATGTAAACGCCCTCGAAGACGAGAAAAACATGGCGCCAAGCGGCCTAGGTCAAAAGTATTGTGCAGAAGCAAGCATAACTGTTGCTGAGTTCTGCTTGGACTTTTATTTAATTCAATGAAAACATTCCAAATACACGCTACTTTACTTTTAATGCGAGCAATAATTAAATTGTCACTTTTACAACAAAAAGTATGGGCACAAGAGTACTTCCTTCAGCCGCTGAGGGAAATCTCCAATCTCCCTTGACCAAACGCTCCTTTAAACTCCCTTAGCGGAAGGGCGACCGTGTGACACCCAGTGCATCTTCGAGATAAAGACAATGGAGTTAAAAAGAGTTTGCGGGTGCCCGTGTGACTGGGGTATTACATAAACATGCATATGAGCAAAACGTGAACAAGGTGAATGCAGGAGCCAACGTTTCGACAAGTGGTCTTGCATATGTCATATATGATACACCATGCATTTAAGGGTATATTTTATAACTATGCAGAAAGACATTTGAGTTGTGGAGAACATGCAAAATATGTCACAACCATGTCCTTTATACATAAGTTGTGCCATTGCTGTATCATGACATAGTTTTGGTGGTGCGAAATTTGGGGAGCTGGCACACAATAGACATCACAATGCATGGTGGCACTACATTCATTTGCTGCATTTATTCATTGCATCACTGTCAGTAAGATTGCCATTGTGACAGTGGACAGAATGCAATTGAAACCTATTTCTATGCACCAACTGTGAGGCTACTATGGATTAGGTGGCCATGTTGCCTCTGTGACTGCATGATGAATGCAGTAGTTCTACACATCGACGGCTGATGTGTGGTGGTGCTCTGTAGACTTAAACATTGTCCTCTGCTTCTTCCTGTTGGTTGCTTTCTACTATATTCACTGCATCATATAGCTTAGTTTACAAGAGAAAAGTTACATTTAGCAAAACTCTTGCTTGGGCTAGTTGGTTCATGCTTGAAGTAGTAACGGCAAGGCGCAGAAGACCAGGACTCAAGAAGAAGAGCACAAGCAACAGGCCCGGCGCCGGTCCTCTTGTTTGTGTTCTTCTTCTTGAGTCCTGGTCTTCTGCGCCTTGCCTATACTACTTATATTTAGCATCGGGCTTTATAAACGCATGCATGTTAAGCAGCTACGAGTCTGGTTCATGCTTTTTATCGACAATGTCTTTAGTGGTAGTGTAAGAGTCTAAAATGTGCATCAAAAGAGACGATAGCTACGCAGACACTGCATTGACTACATTGTCTAATAAAGAATTTCGTTCTGTTAGCAAACGGGCTAGGTGCACGTGGTGAGTAATGCTGGGCATGAGGTCTGATTGTATCCTTTCCAGTCTTTGTGTGATCTTACATTTCGTTTCCAAGTGAAATCGGTTAAAGGCAAGTGTTCCTTCTGTTCTGTTCCCATCCTCTGCTTTCTTAAAAGCACTGACAATATTCAGTCACAGGCCAGCGTGCAGAACCAACCTCCAGAAGTAATATTCCCCAGTTATGTTTCTGACTGAACATCTGCACCCATTTTTCTCTGCCTTTGATGCCTAAGAATGCATGCACTGTCATGATTTCAGAATGCAGCTTGCGGCACTTGTGGCGATAGAGTGCGCCAGCTCGAGATAGAAAATGAGGCCCTAAGAGCAGAAGTACAAAGCCTCAAGAGGCTTCAGGAAGGACACGGCTATGTGACTGGTAAGCACCTTATGGCAGTAGCCATATACTTACTCATCCTTCAGTTTATTTATGATGCCCTTAATGCACATAAAGTACACGCAGTCAACACTACGTGTTGTTCCCCAAAGGACTTTTAGTACACGAAACATTAGTCTTTCTGAGCACTGCAACCCTTCCTTGCAGCATCCGTAACATTGGTGAAGGCTAACTTCAACGAAGCCTTTAACTGTGTAAAATGCCTTTCATGAAATGTTGGCCTAAATCAGCCTCTGTGCAAAATTTTACCTTTGAAATATCAGCAGAACTAGCAGAAATATTTGGAAGAGGAAACGGTGCATAAGACAAGGATAATCGCTGTGCTGTTCACCTTTCATTGTCCTTGCTTTGTGCAGTGTCGCCTTCGAAATCCAATGCCAACTAGCCCAACGTCAATCCCTCATATAGAAAAATACCTGTTTTTGATACTGGAGCTGAAAAAAATACCAGCGTTATTGCTCGGTAGCAGTTCCACATCACATAATGCACGGCTCCTCAATGCAACCTTCGAGATCGCAATGCTGCACCTTTGTAACCGCTCATTGGTGCACCTGTGCAACAATGAGCGCTCTCGCTGTAGTAGGCATGAGCCCTATCACTGTAGTAGACGCTTGGAACACTCACATGTCCTGATTAGTATGTGGTTCTCCAGGCATGGCAACGTGAGGCCAGCTTGAGCCACAATAGCTTAAAACTGCAGACCGAGGCAAGACTATCAGATACATGTATCGTCTACTAGGCGCTCTTTAATGGCTGCTAAAAAAAATTATACAATTACCAGCTCTGCTGCTTTGCCAAGATTGGTTCAGTGGTATATACAACTCATCTATAGAAAATTTAGCAATTGTGAAATTTTATTTAAACCCGCCGTGGTTGCTTAGCGGCTATGGTGTTGGGCTGCTGAGCACGAGGTCACGGGATTGAATCCCGGCCATGGCGGCCGCATTTCGATGGGAACGAAATGCGAGAACATCTGTGTACTTAGATTTAGGAGCACGTTAAAGATCCCCAGGTGGTGGAAATTTCCGGAGTCCTCCACTATGGCGTGCCTCATAATATGAAAGTGGTTTTGGTACCTAAAATTCCATGAATAAATTTTTAACATTGCAACATTTTGACACTCGCTGCAGCTCATTCGGTTGTTCGCTATGCTGCTGTATTGGCCCTCACAACGAATAGTGGCCAGGTGATCGAGCAAGCTGGAGTAAGTGTCAGAATATCGCAGTATCCTGCTCCCACCTGACCACATATTAGGTCATGACGTCCCAATACAGTATCCTCCTTGGAAATGTAACTTAAACTGAATATCGCAATGTCCTGTTCCCACCTGACCACATACTACGTCATGACGTCCCAAAAGAGTATACTCCTTAGAAATGTAACCCAAACTGACTATAGAAAAGCTATCATAATAAATTACTCCGAGGCATATCGGTATTTTTTCCTGGGTTTAGAGATCTAGAATTTTAAGTTACCGGAAAAATTGCTATGTCAAAGCCATTCAAGCACGTATGTAGGCGAGGTACATGCTATATGTAAGACTGATTTTCTCTTCTGATTGAGAGTTTCTTGTCTGGCTTATTGCAGTGATGCAACAAGGTTTTGTATTAGACCAGATTTTAAATAATTGTAATATATAATGAGCTCTTGCTGTTTTGTTAATTCCTTGCTTTGAAATGTGCACACTGGGCTAGAATTTATGCATGAACTGCCATAGGAAGGGGAACTTTAGTTCTAATACTTCAATTTAAGACTAATGGCAGCACGTAAGCTAGGCTTGTGAAGCACCAGGACCTAAAAATATTCTGTATGGCGACTCGGAAGTGATATAGAGGGATTGCCTTGGCATTTACCACTAGTGCATTCCGAAAATCATGCCACCACGCAGTATTGGAAAGCTGAGAACTCCAGATAGACAGGCCGGTCAATAGGATATACTTGAACAGCATGCTTGCGCAATTATCTGTGAACATAATGCTGGCGATCAGGACAGCAGGAGATTTAACAAAAAAATTTGATAGAAATCTGGAAACCTGTAATTTTACCGTACAAGCATAGCCTGTTACGTAAAAGAAAAGGAACGTGCAAAACAGTTAATAAGATCGAAAAGGTGGAAAGCCAAGATGCGTGGGAAACAACACATGTGCAAGTTTCCAGAATGTGTCAGCAGCGCTGTTTGTGGGATTTCCCTGTCATGCAGCAAGGTATGCGCAGGAGAGGTCGGGATTTTCTGTGTTGGTATGAAAAAAAGGAACTGTGAGCATGAAAAGACTGCTCTGAGCAACTAATGCGAAACCATCAAATTTAGAGCGCACATTCACGTAAGACACGGGTCAATGTTATGACTTGATGTAGTACTTGTCCCTCTTAGTGACCATCTAGTATAATGTACCTTTTCCAACATGGGGGAACGTGCACTCTGTTTCATACTTAGCAGGCAACCCTGTGGAAGCTATGCAAGTTGTGCAGCCATCAAGTCTCACTCTGCATTTTTCATGGTGCAGTTGTTTTGTACTTGCAATACTTTTTGCAGAATGACTTTTACATATTACGTGTATAACTTGTGGACACAAAATTGCACCAAATCATGCATCAATGACTGATGCACAAAAAGAACAGAAGTGTCACAAAGTTCATTATTATGCATGACATATAGGGCTGCATAAGGAATTAGTATTTCATGCTCTTTCACTGAAATGGTTGAAATACACATACACTTTTGTTCACTGGTTGTATTGCTTGCTCATTATGTAGAAGCTGGCAAGATGGTCAAGCGACTGAAAAAGATGTTGCAGAAAGCCGAAAGCAAGCCGGAGGAACCGGTGATTGCTTGCACAAAGTTAACTTTATTTGCTCCCAGTTGTTCCTTTTTTTTCTTTTTTGGCAGTATAATGCATTTGAAGTGATTCCTTGAGCAATGCAAGGTTAAATCAGTGTTTCCCAAATTGCTGGCCCCTGGAATCACTTGAGGTGGTTAAAGGGGTCTGTCTGGATCACTTAACGATGGGCAGTTGATCATTTACAATTTGTGACTATGACTAAAGCTGATGTCTGGCCGGCATGATGGCCCCCCGAAGGGGCGTCTGCGTCAGCAGGCGTTTGGTGTGTTGCGACACCACGTACCCGAGCACACGAGGGTTGGACCCTCCCGCGTGTAGCCGTGCGCGGCTTAGCCGTGTCCGGGGAAAAGGGGATCCTGGGGGTTGAGCCAATGCCGGGTGTTTGGACCTTTACGGCCCCTCGGCGGCGGCAACACACCCCTTTGGCCTCGGCTTCACGTAGACGGCACCCCCGGACTGACCCACCCGGGGGAAATCGGTAGTTGCCTTTTCCTGTCTCTCTCTCCCTCTAATCTTCGTCTTTCTCTTACTTTTCATCTTTCCTGTCTTCTCCTAGCTTCCGCTTACTTCCAATTTTTCCAGGCAGCAAGGGTTAACCTTGTGTGAATAACCAACCTAGGTTATCTCATATTTGGTTATAGTGACAACGTAAAGCTGGCGTTTGCAGGACCTGTTTTTACAGTCCCTGTAACGTCCCCTTGTAGGGCTCCATGGTGGGTGGCTGGCGTTGTTGCCGAAAATTCAATTCCTTTTGGCTAGCTCCTTCCCTCCGCTTCCTGATCGCCCTCAAAAAAGAGGGCGCACCGATGAAGTTTTCCAGTTCCTTGGACGACAAAGACAAAACTTCCCACGTTACCATGTGATCCACTCAGAAAAATCAGAAAAACAAGTACGAAACATTTCCCCTTTTCTAGTTTCAAAGTCCTTAACTGATGTCCTTGGTCCAGGCTACAAGGTATCAAGGCTGGCAAGTGGTGATCTCCTGTTAGAGCTCCATGATCAGAAACAGTACGATAAGTTGCCCAGTCTAGTATCATTTGGAGATGTTCCATTAACAGTGACTCCACACCGCACTCTCAACACCACCCGCGGCGTTGTCTCGGATGACGATTTGCTCCAGCTGACAGAGGCTGAGCTCCTGGAGGGCTTCAGTGATCAGAATGTTGTCAATGTGAGAAGAATTAAGATAAGAAGGGATGGAAAAGAAATTCAAACAAAGCACCTGATACTCACATTCGGTTCAAGTAGTCTGCCCGAGTCTGTAGAGGCCGGGTACATCAAGCTCCGTGTCAGACCATATGTGCCAAATCCTCTAAGATGCTTCAAATGCCAGCGTTTTGGCCACAGCTCGCAGAGCTGCCGAGGCCGCCAAACATGCGCCAAATGCAGTGCCCTTGAACACGCCACTGAAGCTTGTGCGAACACTCTCCACTGTGTAAACTGTGATGGGGAGCACGCCGCGTACTCGCGGTCGTGCCCATCGTGGAAAAAAGAAAAGGAAATTGTAACAATAAAAGTAAAGGAAAATATAAGTTTCAAGGAGGCACGTAGGCGGGTATCGTACCTGCCCAGGAAAACCTTTGCCGATGTGGCGCGTCAGGGGGCAGCGTCACAACGGCCTCCGGCGGCTGTCCGACCCACAGTCAGTGAGTCGGCAGTCACGCCATCTGCCCCCACGGTGGTTGCAGCTAGCGCTGCTCCGCCAACCGAGCAGACGGAGCCATCGACCCCGAAGGTGGGCGCAGCCGAGGCTGCCCCAACCGTCGAGGCCCCCTCCAGCGCTGGCAACGGCCAGCGCAGCCAAATCCCTCAGGGTGCCCCATCGACCTCCGGCCTGGTGGGCGCAGGGGTCTTGCCCTCCAAGGCGGGACTCCCTCTGAAAACCTCTCGCTCACAAGAGCGCTTGTCCGGCGTCTCACAGGAGGCAATGGACACTACACCTGTCCCCAAGGCGCACCAAACGCCTAAGGAGCGTCGAGACTCGCTCGAACGCTTCAGAAAGAACAAAACCCCTATTACAGGGCCTCGAAAGGGCTCTGTAATATAAGGCATCCACTCCATTTCCGTAAACACAGCACCAATTTACCTTAAACATGGATACACAAATCATTCAATGGAACATCAGAGGTCTCCTTACAAACCTTGATGATTTGCAAGAACTCATCCACAAACATAATCCAAAAGTGCTGTGTTTACAGGAAACACACTTAAAATCTAAACACACAAACTTTCTCCGTACTTATGTTACGTTTCGCAAAGATCGCGATGATGCCGTCGCATCATCGGGTGGTGTTGCGATTCTTACTCATAGAAGTATTGCGTGTCAACCTTTACAGCTACAAACGCCCCTTGAAGCAGTGGCGGTTCGAGTTGTCCTACTAAACAAACTCATCACCATTTGCTCCCTTTACATACCCCCGCATTACCAACTGAACAAACATGAATTTCACTCCTTGACCGATCAATTGCCAGAACCTTATGCTGTTCTTGGCGATTTCAATGCGCACAGCTCCTTGTGGGGCGACTCTCGTATAGATGCGCGAGGTCGCCTTGTTGAACAGTTCCTTTTTCCTTCTGGAGCGTGCCTTCTCAATAAGAAAGAACCCACATATTACTCTCTTGCAAACCGATCCTTTTCGTCAATAGATCTTAGTATAGCCTCCCCGTCTTTACTGCTCGAACTTGAATGGGAAGTTGCCAACAACCCTTACGGCAGCGACCACTTCCCTATACTGCTAAGATCACATAAAGAAAACGAATATCCACCACACGCTCCTAGGTGGAAGATTGAGACAGCTGATTGGGAGAAATTTCGATCTCTTACTAGTATCTCATGGGCTGACATGTCTTCGTTAGAAATTGATGCTGCAGTGGAGTTTTTCACAGCCTTCATAATAGAAGCCGCATATAAATGCATATCACAAGTAAATGGCTTGGCATGTAAACGGCGTGTCCCGTGGTGGAACGACGATTGTAGGATCGCTCGAAAGAAACAAAACAAAGCGTGGGGGTTGCTACGCGCCTCCCCCACTGCGGAGAATCTCATCAATTTTAAGAAAGTAAAATCACAAGGCAGGCGAACCCGCCGACAGGCCAGAAGAGACAGTTGGCAGAAGTTTTTATCGGGTATAAACACGTATACAGATGAGGCCAAAGTCTGGAACAGGGTAAATAGCATAAGAGGGCGACAAACATACTCCCTCCCTTTGGTAAACACACATGGCGATACCCTGCAAGACCAGGCTGATGCTCTGGGTGAACACTTCGAGCGCGTGTCTAGCTCCACTCACTATTCAGAGAACTTCCTTAAATATAAAGAAATAGAAGAACTCAAGCCTCTGAATCGGAAGTGCACGCCAAACGATCCTTATAATCGCCCTTTTACCATTGCTGAACTTAAAGCCTCCTTGTCATTATGTCGGAGCTCTGCACCGGGCCCCGATAGAATCTTGTATGATATGCTTAAACACCTGCACTCCGACACAAAAATCACGCTACTTACACTTCTCAATGCTATCTGGGCTGCTGGTTATCTCCCATCGAAGTGGAAGGAGGCTATTGTGATCCCTATTTTGAAGCATGGTAAAGACACTTCATTGCTCACTAGCTACCGTCCCATAGCGCTTACAAGCTGCCTCTGTAAGCTTTTCGAAAAAATGATCAATCGCCGTCTGATACATCTCCTAGAGTCTAGTAAAATGCTTGACCCATTTCAATGCGGTTTTAGGGAAGGGCGATCTACAACCGACCATCTCGTGCGCATCGAAGCGAGCATTCGCGATGCCTTCTCTTATCTGTATTTCTGGATATGGAAAAAGCATACGACACAACCTGGCGGTACGGAATCCTGCGCGACCTTTCGGTGCTGGGCATCCGCGGCAATATGTTAACTATCATAGAGAGCTACCTAGAGAACCGTACATTTCGGGTGAGAATAGGTCCTGCACTGTCGCGTACATTCATACAGGAAACTGGGGTACCCCAGGGTGGCGTACTCAGCTGCACGCTCTTTGTCGTAAAGATGAACACGCTTCGGGCATCATTACCTCCAGCTATTTTTTATTCCGTCTATGTAGACGATATACAAATAGGCTTCAAATCCTGCAACCTCACAGTCTGCGAGAGACAGGTACAGCAGGCCCTAAACAAGGTGTCCATGTGGGCAGACCAAAATGGATTTAAAATCAACCCCCAGAAACGTTCCTGCGTTCTCTTCACAAGAAAGAGAGGCCTTGTCCCAGATCCTTTTCTAGCGCTGGGCGGACAACAAATTCCTTTTAACAAAGAGCACAAATTTCTAGGTGTTATACTTGACTCCAAGCTTACCTTCATTCCACACCTAAAATGTCTAAAAACAAAATGTCTAAAAACAATGAACCTACTTAAAATCCTATCCCACACAACATGGGGTAGCGACAGGAAATGCCTGTTGAACCTTTACAGGAGCCTAGTTCGATCACGAATAGACTATGGTGCCGTAGTATATCACTCTGCCGCCCCGAGTGCACTAAAAATGTTAGACCCCGTTCACCATCTGGGAATCCGCCTGGCCACTGGCTCATTTAGAACAAGCCCTGTTGAAAGTCTGTATGTCGAGTCCGATGAGTGGTCACTCCATTTTCGGAGAACATACATCAGCTTTAACTACTTCCTGAAAGTGCGCTCTAATAAGGAACATCCGTGTTTCACAACCGTTAACGAATTGTCGTGTGAAACACTTTTTCGTAATAGACCCTCTTTGAGATTACCTTTCTCAATACGTGTAAGAGAACTTGGCGAAGAAATGGACGTCCCATTTCTCGAACATCGCCTAATGCCTGTTGTTAAGCTATTACCGCCCTGGCAGTGGCAGGTGATAGAATGTGACGTATCGTTTCTAAAGGTCACAAAGCACGCTCCTGAGCTTGAAATTATCATGCATTTCCGGGAGCTTCAATTGAAGTACTCCTGCTCCGAGTTTTACACAGACGCATCAAAATCACATGCTGGCGTATCCTACGCTGCTGTTGGGCCCTCTTTTACTGATTCTGACGTGTTGAACCCCATAACAAGTATCTTCACTGCAGAAGTCTACGCAGTACTGTGTGCAGTAAAACATATAAAGAAACTGAAACTGGACAAAGCCATCATATTCACAGACTCGTTAAGCCTTGTAAAAGCACTCACTTCTTCTCAAAAGCATACTAATCCTGTCTTCAATGAACTCTACTCACTCTTATGTAACATCTACTTATCACATAGGCATGTAGTAATATGCTGGGTTCCTGGCCATAGAGGAATCGAGGGAAATGTGCTTGCCGACGAGATCGCCAAATCAGTAGCATCGCAAGGTATTCGTTCTGCTGCTGTCCCTGCCACAGACATGAAGCCTTTTCTAAGACACAAACTCCGAAGCCACTGGCAACGCTTGTGGGATACAGAAACAAGTAATAAGCTTCACCTAATTAAGCCGAAGCTAGGTCCCTGGCACCCAACTACGAAAATACGAAAAACAGATGTCCTATTCACAAGACTGAGAATAGGACACACATTTGGCACTCACAACTTTCTCTTGTCCTGTAACGAGCCTCCAACCTGTGGCAGATGTGGCGACCGGCTGACCGTCCTCCATGTCTTGCTGGAGTGCCGGGAAGCCGAAAGAGACAGGAGGAAACATTTCTCGTTTGCATACCGCCATTGTATTCCCCTGCATCCGGCTATGTTTCTTGGTGAAGAACCGCTTTTTAAGACCACAGCAGTCCTCGCTTTCTTAAAAGACGTTGTACTACATGTTATAAGCCCATTCATTTCGTAGCGCGTCCTCTTTCCGTAGGATATCGCTAGGATAGATTCTCTGTATAGCACATGCCTCTCGGCCCTTGCGTTTCAAGGGCTCTGGCGAGGCAGTAGTGCTTTTAGGCAATTTTAGCATCTCGCACATTTTATATAATGCATCATTATTTCTTAATGCATTTTAGTGATCATAGTACACGTCATTAATCATTGCCATAATTTTATTACGTGTAATTTTTATGCAATTTGCACCAACTCTTTTAGGCCCCTTTACAGCCACGTCACATTAAATTCACAAAACCCATCAGACCACGACATATTAAATACAACTAGCATGGCGCTCTTTGGCCACACCTGGCCCTTGCGCCATTAAACCACAAACATCATCATCCGGCATGATGGCCGGTGGCAGGCCGTTGCAGGAAGGTTGCTGGAACTATACGCCATTTAGTAGTCGTTAGCAATGATCATGTTGATGTCACACCTACTGACAGCCGCCTGTGTATCTGTGGGCAGCGAGCCGTCAATTACGAAGTCCACTTGTGAGCAATTTATGTTTGTCTTTCCGTCTTTCTTTTTTTTTCTTACTCGCACCTGCACTGCAGTGTCAGTCTCTGCAAGTAACTGTCAAAGACATGCCTCTACAATGCAAACCATGGGACGATGCTGCCAGACACTTGTTTTTCTTCTGCTGTCATTTATGGCTAGTATATTTGGTGATACATTGTTCACCTTTATGCCCTGTGGGATCAAAGGTGAGCTTCTAAAGTGTCTTTTAATTTTCTGTGTCCAGGTGGACATTGGCGGTGGCACGCTGGTTGATGAGACAATCATCAACCAGTTGTGCCGAGCCTGTGACAGTGGCAGTGACCCTGGCAAATTTGCCAGTGCACTTTCGCGCCACGTGTTCCCAGAAAAAGAGCTGCGAGGCAAAGTCCCTCTTTGGAGGGAAAAGCTGCCTTCGGGGGGAGACTAGACAAAAGGAGGCCCTCGATCCCGCACGTGTGGAGGCTGTGATAGGTGCGTACACTATTGGATTACAGTGATTTTGTTTAAAGTAACTAAAAACATGCATGTAAGTTGCCATAGCAAGAACGCCTATTGTGGTTATACCCACTGTGCCATTAGCAACTAGGTGAAGTATAGTAAGCGTTCCTAGTAACTTGTGTGGAATGACAAATACTTCACTTGTATTATTAACCTTGTGGCTTCAATGTTATGCACAATTTTTAGAGGCCTGATAAAACAAATGATTGGTTGAGCTATGGATTGATCTTAGCTGGCCAGATAGCACACGTACAGTCCTAGGTCTGCTTCTGGTTCTCGTGGCACAGTTTAAACCATGTTCATCTGTATTTGCTATGTGCTACCTATTCCATAGCGTTTCTTTTCTTTTTTCTTTATTAAGAAAAGCCTGCAAAATTTTCCATTACTTTTTGGCCTCACGTAGTGCTTATTGCTATCACAAAGTGGCAAATATACTTGACTCATGTTGCATGCAAGGCTTACTCTAGCAGTACCTTAGTGACTGCACGCTGGGGTGATGAAGAGTGGCCGCAGTGGTTAGCGAATTACCTGTCGCGTTGTCTCTGACCTTAGCGCAAGTTGAGCGTGCGAGAACACAGCATTCTGGAAGCAATCAATCATACCTGGTTGCTTAGCGTTGACAACCGCCGCAATTAAGTGGAATTTGGTACACCATACCGACTGCGCACGTCACATATTGGCTTGTATGATTTTTACCACAAAGGGTCGGCTTCTGTGGGTCTGAGATGCGTGGGGAGAGGCCAGTAAGCTTCCGTGGAGCCAAGAAAATAATAGGTAATTGTACCTGCTGGCCACTTTCTTTAAGTCGTTGCCCACATTATGCGTGTATGGAACAACTTGCAGCCTTTTCTTCACTAGTGCCTTGGCAAGGGACACCCAAGCGTTCTTTTTGGCGGTGACGCCCGCCTCCTTAAATCATCGGTTTACGGCACTGCAATATTTATATCTCTGCTATTAATGAGCCAATTTGAAAATTTTTGCAATAGAATGCTCCCAAGAGGGCACCTAACAACTTTCAGCGTATGATTAAATTAGCTATACGGCCTGGTGAGGGGCTCCTTAAAGTACTGTTCAAATACCGGTATTATAGCTTTCGAGCATACAACAGGTTTTAATGCTATACGGAGCTAATGCCTGAGTACAGATTGAATAAGATCGGGTGCATACGGCTTTTTTGGTGCCTCTGATGCTTCGGAGTGGCTTGGGGAGACAACCAAGTTAATCAATGCTCCACCACACACTGTCGTGCTTTCACTCATGTCGACATAGCACTGGAACCAGTCGTTGGAAGATCTGAAAGCACACCCAGATGGTTTATCAAGTTTTGCACATTAGGAGTGAAGCAGTGGACACGGAATAGGCATTGATTAATTAAACGGCCGTTTTTTTATGGTTGCTGTACTGTCCCAAACAGGTTTATTATTTGGAGCCATCACAGCACAGCACGGCACTAACCCTGCTGCCCATATGTGAGCTAAGTACAGGACGCAATAAGGTAACAAGGCTAAGCTTATTTAGGCAATGTCAGCAACCATCAGTGTATAAGAACAGATGATTTCACAAAGATAGAACCATCTTGCTGATTGCACAAGGTTTGCATAGTCCTATTGCTGAAAATGCCCGCAATTTGTTTTCCTTCCGTTGGTTCAATTTAACTTCATTGCTGTGTGATAATTGCAGCGCACAAATGACGCCAAAGTTTGAACAGGCAAACAACAAGTCCGTTTTCCTCGTCTTGCCTGTTTTATTAGTTAAACGCTGCAGAAATTTGCAGAATATGGCATAGTGCAACCAGTTATGCTAACTAAAGTACATTACATTGACTGAAGCTGTTACGACTCCTTCTCCTACCAAATAGAGTGGCGATTGCACACATGACCTCAATATCTGTAGTAAACCAACTGCACAAGTTTTCAGAAGATGGAAGTCCTGAAAAGGATGGCTTCTTTGCGGCTTCTCGACACGGCATTAATTATAGTTGAGTGACGTTGTGTTCGTTGCATGCGCTGCACTTCTCAATTTAAGGTCAAGTGTATTGGCTGCGATGAAACAAAAAGTATTAGTAGTTGGCAGCAATGTGAAGTGACACAGAGCAATTTCGTAACACTCGATCTGTCAGTTCAACACGCGGCAACCGAACAGTTATTAATCGGGCTCGGCATTTCCCCTACGCATACTGTTGCTACTTTGCCCATATGAACCAAACAATGACCAAATCCTTTTTGCGCTCCATAACTCGTAGTACATTTAAGCTCACCCTTATTAGAAGATCGTTGCCTGCCAGCAGGTACGCGAACCCTCCCGTCCGCAGGGTTTCGTAAAGGTCGGCGAGCTTCCGGGCGCCTGTGAGCTTCACGATTTTCTTTGATGGCCCCTGCGAAACGAGGCAAGCCGCTTCTTTCGCATCAGCCGGCGAGCGTTCAGTTGAAGCCGGATCGGACAACATGCTGCCACCGCTGTCAGGTTTCACAGGCGCAGCGCAAGCAAGGGGCAAACCGCTCTTTCCGCGTCAGTTGGCGAGCATTCAGTTGAAGGCGGATCGGACGACATGCTGCCACCACTGTCAGGTTTCACAGGCGCAACGCAAGCAAGAGAAGAATGCCACTCGCGTTTAGATACTCGTTTACCGCCGTAGGTTGCAAGGTGCCGTCAGAGTCGTTGCCGCGCTTCTCATAGTTGCGAATCCAAAGTCGAAGTAAATGCGAAAGCCATAAGTCGTGTACTGGGTACTGAATATTTCGCTGCATGCGTTCGCAAAGCATTTTTCGCTCACCGCTGCATTTTCCTTGCTCAAATTTGGCTGAACGACATATTTTGGCGTCTACTTCGTTTAGTATAACACTTAGCACGGTTAATTGCCTGATTTTTTTTAAATGCAAACTTACCGGCGCTTAGAAGAATCCGAGCTGCTGCCGCGACTGTGCAAGCATAAACTTGTATCGCCGCCTGCCGTCAGCTGCAGAAAGCAGTATTTCAGGGAGGGCTGCCGCGTGTTGCCTGCTCACGGAACAGGCGACTGTCCTACGCAAGACGCTATTTTTAAAGCTGACGGCAGGCGGCGACACAAGTTTATGCTTGCGCCGTCGCGGCAGCTGTTCGGATCCTCATGGGCGCAGGCAAATTTGCTTTTTTCTTACAAACAAGGCACTTTACTGTGCCAAGTGTAAAGTCGACGCCAAAATGCGATCGCGCTACAAAATTTGAGCAAGAACGGAGCAGCGGTTTGCACGTTTTTCGCACAAGGGTTTGTAGAACAGTGCACGAAGTTTGCACATACCATTGTGGCCGCAACGATTCTACGAACAGACCACAACGTTTTTAGGTTCTAAATCTAAAACGTCGACAGACCACCACAGTCCACAGAAACCTTCGTACGAGGTAGTACCCCTCTAAAAGGCACTGCTTCAAGGAAGCGGTGCCTTTTCGGACTTTTGCCTAAGATTTTCGCTTCTAAAGTTCTAGAGGGAAACGAAGGCTTGGAGGCTTACCTCCTATTCAGAGACATTGTAGGCATGCTTTTGTCTGATGAGCTTCCCTCAGAGTCTCTTGTTTATATGGAGGTGAACATTCAAGAATTTCTCCGTTAATTCGTTACCCGCTACCGAGAAGCCCGCATAATCCCTACATTACATTACCTTGTGCACTACCCACGCATGATCTCTCTTTTCGGACCACTCAAACAAATCTGGCGTATGAGGTTCGAGGCTAATCATCAGTACTTTAAGAATGCGGCATCAAAGATGGAAAACTTCAAAAACATATGTAAAACCCCCCACTTGCAGAACTTCACCAACTTTCGCAAACCTCTGAATTCCGTGAGATTGACTTCAACCAACGCCACATCTTGTCAGGCCGGAAACCTGAGCGAAGATCTCTTTTACGTACGTGCATTGAGGAGCGTCTGCCTGCAGGTAACGTATGGCAGGCAAAGTCAGTCACTATGCCGCAAATGGCATACCATATGGGAGATGTGCTTTTAATGGCCAAGGGAGACTAAATTGACTTATGGGCTTTTACGTGCCAAAACGACTTTCCAATTATGAGGCACGTTGTAGTGGAGGACTCCGGAAATTTCGACCACCTGGGGTTCTTTAATGTGCACCTAAATCTAAGTACATGGGTGTTTTCGCTTCTCGCCGCCATCTAAATGCGGCCGCCGTGGCCGGGATTCGATCCCCCGACCTCGTGCTCAGCAGCCCAACACCATAGCCACTGAGCAACAACGGCGGGTAAGGGAGACGACCCACAAATTGCACAGATTGTAGGTATTTTTGCGGCTCAGGGTGAGGTTCTGTTGTTCTTAGGCAAGATGGGACTTGTTGAATTCAGGAGACATGGATAAGCATTTAAGGTATCTAAACGCAATGTAGTCTGTACAGCGCAGCCAGGAGATGAGGTATTACCAGAGTTCCTAGACCTTTATCTGGCAGGGAAGTGGTACCTAGATGTGAATTAGTCTTGTTTCATTAAATATAGAAATATTTGCTTAGCTTTATGTCATGAACTCTACGTGGTGTACTTCAAAGTTTGTGTTCGGTTGACATTGTGTGTATATTCGTGTTATATCTTTTCTTGTTTTTTTCATTCTGTGCATGGTCAATCAATATTCATGCACTCCACTCCCCCTTAAGGTATCTTTATATACAATATATATATATATATATATATATATATATATATATATATATATTAATGTACAGTGTTTTGCATATAGATACCAACCAGTGTTATCACTTTTGGAGTTTGGCGTTGTACCATCCTGCTTCTATTATTTCTTACAGAATAATTAAAAAAAACAATTTGCATTTCTTGCTATGCTTATTATGCAGTAATGCAGCACTGCATGAAATGCATTTTAGTTTTTGCGGCTGTGGAGTTGAACTCGGGCAGTTACATATTATGATGTTTTCTTTGGTATAGTCAATTAGTTATTTGATTGAGTGAACCAACGAATCCACATTCGTTGCAACCCATAACATCATATGTGCCTTTCACTGACTCCCTTCAAGCAGCATGGGAGTCCTTCGTTTCATCCGTCATTCCTGACTTAGTTTTGTGACTACAGTTGGAAAAAAAGGTAGTCGGCGACTGAAAAAAGAGAGCCGAGGTAGCCGTGACCCTCTTTTTACTCTTTTCTTTAAGAGTGTTTCGTGTTGTTGCCATCGGCACAAGTGGGAATGTCTGGGCCAGGATACGGTAAAATATTCCAATTTTTTGTATTACAAATGCGCAATTACTCCCCCGCCTTATGTTAAAATGTGTCGCAATTAGCCTATGTGGGCGTGCGTGGCACGGCTATGGGCGGGGCCAGAGATACTATGACCTTGCACGGACGCTTCCTAACCAACCACCTGATTGGTTGGTGGAGTGGGAGAGGGAATCACACGCGTTGGCTTGCGAGTGACCAAAATTGTATTCTGCGCCTGAATTGGCTCCGTGCGGACGTGTAGCGGTGTCACTGCACAGAGAAAAGGAACCATGCCAGCCGAACTGCAACCGGTACCCGCCATGGGCTGTGTGGCCACTACTTGCTAACCGACGTAAACTCGAAAATCTGAGCGGGTGCGTTTCACCCTGCCCAGTGGCCGCGTGGTGTGCTCAAGGAGAGTGGAGCTGGCTGCACGAGATACTGTCATTTTGGCTACAGGCGCTGCAGTGGCCTCCAAGCGGGCTGCAGGCTGTGACGCTGTTCCGGAGCTCGGCCCTTCGTCAGGACCCGCAGCCCAGAAGCGCATTGTCTATCGT
The DNA here is from genome assembly GCF_050947875.1 of Dermacentor variabilis. Lineage (NCBI taxonomy): Eukaryota > Metazoa > Arthropoda > Arachnida > Ixodida > Ixodidae > Dermacentor > Dermacentor variabilis. The sequence continues at coordinate 120,898,173 of NC_134570.1, forward strand.
GTGGGTGAGTACTTTTCTTTTTTGCATTGCAGGGTTGATGGTGGGTTTTTTTTCTACTGCTGCAGGCTTCTTTTGTGCTTGGTTTATTCGCGTATACTGTAATTTGTTGCCAGACGTGCAAGGCATGTACAGGATGTCTCAGTTACCACGTATCATGTTTTAAGAAAGTGACGTCGTCTTCGATGCAAATAAACTAACAGTATTTTCTTCGCCGGAGCCTCGAGAAGGCTCCCATTCTTTTGGGGTAATTCCTAATTATTAGGTGTGTAATCATTATTGAAAAGTTTAAATCATATACTTACAGTAGGTATCCAAACATAACATTTAAAAGGAATTTTAACATATTACTATGTAATACTTGCGGCGCGTACATCTCGTGTGGTCCTTTTTGCCACATTATAAACAAAGGCGACGAAATATATGGGAAAATAAATAAAGCTTTCGGCTTGCTTGTCGCCGAAGTGCCAATCTCAAACATGCGGTGAATTAACTAAATTTTAGTAGGGTTTCAGAAACCTTGGTGGGCTTCTGTAAACCGGTTCAATGATGCAACAAGTGTGTCGTTATTTCCTGCGTATTTCACCTAAGCGCTGGGCTTCCAATTTCGAACTAAATTTACTATGCAGGGCAACATTTATATCCAAAATATTTCATGCGATTTTTTTTTCATTGTGTATGCTCTACAGCTCTCCATGTCCGGGTTCACATAAGGTGCGAATGTTCGCTTTAGGCCGAATTTTCTTTTTTTTATGTCTTAGCATTTGCAGTCCGCTAAGCGATCTCAGAAAAGGTTAGCGCAGAGGCGAGGATCACCGCTAGGAAGACTTCCTTTAGCATGCCAGCATTTACAACCTGTCCTATCGATGCAACACTTTTGAAGCACAGTTTTGAAGCGCCACGCCGCGTCAGCATTTCTTGGTTGTTTTTTTGATACAAGGCATCCTAACAAACTCTAGACAAGGCATAAAAGTTCGCCGAAACACTTGAGGAGGGCGCGAGTAATGTAGTTTGTTCACTGTTGTACGCACCACGTCACACTGATATTGTAGTGTGTCCGATTTATAAGGACACACGATTCGGTTATTTATTCAACTTTGCAAAATGTACTTGAGCGGAAGTCTTCCAATGATAGAACTGCATTGTTTTCGATGAAATGTCTTATTAAGCAGCTTCAAGTTCCTACTTCGTAAGCGATGTGGAAAACGAGAACAAGGTGAAAGCGAGAGTCAGCGTTTCGACATATGCTTACCTCAGCATTGTATATATAGGTAGCGTTCTTGTAAAGGGTCGGAGACGGGTAAGGCTGGTGGATGTGGTAACGAGGAGGGCGTAGAATTGAGAATGAAGGTGTTCTGTGCACAAGGCCGGTGACACACCGTCTGTCTGCCACATGTCAACGGCGTGCACAGTGCCCCTCTGTTTGCTGCTTTGCTGGTGGTCGTGTGCTATCGCGTCTCTGAAATAGATAATAGAAGGAGCCGAAGAAACCGGTGTTCGTGAGAAAATAAGCATTCGAAAAAAATTCTGCAATGGACTAACGATATACATAAAATGAAAGAACAGCGGAGCAAAAGAAAACACTAAGCATCAAAATTATTTGTTTTTTCCTATAGCTTGAAATTTAGCATAGCTTGTTTAGTCCATAGGTTGCTTAGTGTTCTTTTGTTTTTTTTCTTCGACTTTCTTTCCATTTATTTAGGTATGCCACTTCAGTATTTTATTTATATACATATTGTTCTACGAACAGCGGTTTCCGCCACTCCTTCAATTATCTCTTTGAGAGGAACGATAGCCCACGACCCCCAGCGAAACAGGCAATAGATGGGTGCTGTCTGCGCCGTTGACGCGTGGTTCTCAGACGGCCGTGTCACCGGCCTCGTGCGCAGAACTCCTTCATTCTCAATTCTACTCACTCTTCGTTAACTCACCTTCGCTAATCGCCGCACCCACCAACCTTACCCCGTCTCTCTTTTTTGGAAGAACCCCACTTAGTCCACTTGTCGAAGCATTGGCTCACGCTTTCACCTTGTTCTCGATTTGCTCATCGTCTTTAATTTCCATCTACCGCATTCCCCTTGTTTTACTTGATAAGCGGTAATTTTTTACGCGCCCTATTGAAGGACAGTGAAATATGAAAAAGATAGGGTAAGCAAAGTGTTTACGCTAAAGAGAACGTTTATTTACCAAGGGGCCTAAATGATGAAGCTATGATAGTATCTCTCTATTCTGTCCCTCTTTCATGGTCATTACTTATTTAGTCGTACCTCATTTGCATCGTCTGTTACGCGCAATTACAACGACCGTGTTTCCATTAGATCCGGCGCTTCGTTCTGGGTTTATTTTTTTCACCGAGAGGTCAGGTGAGCTGATCCCGGAGATAGTTTAGCCAGTGGTGCCGTGAGGATAAGCTTCGACTATATTGGCGGTAACTACGCCCCTACTCCTAGTTTTGCACACTTTGGCATGTATTCTCGCTTCTGGTGGGCACCAGGAAAGCCACCTTTCGGGCAGCATAGTCTCGGGAGAGCACTGGGACGCTAAAACGTAAAGCAATTCATCGATCAGTAAAGCAATCAGTCTTGCTTGATAGGTCAAACAATTTTCAGGCCACCCCCCACTTCGCCTAAGTATCGCGATACGTCACGAAAACAGCAAAAACGCCAAATCTGATGTATGCACACTGATTAGGCATGATTAAACAGAACGAAATAAAAAAAATATTTACTTATGATTCGACCCCTCTTTCGCCATAATACTCTGCCATTGATCAAACGTTTTCAAGCGGCACCCACTTCGCCTGTGTATCACGCGATGTCACAAAACTGCGAAAACTCACCACGTCAAAGTGACGTGTACGGGTTAAAGACTCATTAATATGCCTCGGAGCGGCCTGGGAGCATGGATTTATTTGCCTATAATAAACATTTTCCCGTGGCAGATTAATAATATTGAGACCATTCGGCACGCATGCGAGATCACTTTCCGAAGTCTTCTTTGAGAGGGTCCGTTCTGCCGACATTTTTAACGTTCCGTTGCACGCAGCCGCAATTGTTGACCAGGCACCGCAAGCTAAGCAAGGGGAAGCGGATCAATCGCAGACGCCGACACCAGCCTGCTTATCCGGTTACCTACTTTCACTTTACTTGCTAGGCCCCATCGAAACCGTCTCCACTTGAACGTGCTGCTCGGATCTTGTGAGCCAATTTGATGAGAAAATCTGCTCAGTGTAGGCATTCTATTGGCTTTGGAAAAAAAAGAAAAGCTCCAACAAATGAGGAGCGAATTTGACTGGGGTTTTCAAGCAAGGCTCCGGGTTACCACCCGATGCTTGCGTCGGGAGTTACCTAAATTTGACGTCAGGAGATTGGAATAAAAAGAGATTCGAATAGTTTTACGTTATTCGGCCGCTGCTTAATACTGTAAAGTGTCTGCATTTCCCAAAAGCGTGCCGTGTAGTGGCTTTGCCTCAGCATACCTATATATACGGCGGTGCATTCTTTACAGGGATATAGTGCAATATGGAATTTTTTTTTAACTTTGTTGCCACTAATTACACCCGCACCTATAATTTTCCAGATCCTGATATTCATTCTCGTTTTCTTTTCTCTTGTCTATACTCTGATAATTCTGACGTACTATGTAGTAAGCCTAAAGGGAGAAAAAAAGTTTCTTGAGCGAAGTACGAAGACCGTCGTTCTGGAAAAAACGTTCTCTATAACGCTTGAGAACTTCCTCAATGGAAGTTTCTTGCTAATCTCAGTAATACACAAAGACGATGAGTCATCTTTACGGACTCAAAAACAGCGCTAAAGATCATGTGCGATGTGAACAGAAAGCGTAACCAACATCCATTGACCCGTGATATTAGTTAATTTCATCGTAACGACGCTGTCGCTGGCGACACTATAGTATTCCAGCGGCTTCGTGCGCACTATGGCATATGAGGAAATGAAAAGGCTTGCCTAGCTCCATTTAATAATTCCGGGCGAAAATATTTTTTTAGAACACGGTGCATCAGCAATGGCAAAGAAATATTCCCACGCGGAGAGGAATAATCTGTCCAACCTGTCGCTTTCACATTCACTTCTCACCTGAATAGATCTCATCCGAAAATCTAGACTTCCACATCATCTTCCCCGTCGTCTCGAGATTTTAAATCATCGACTTCATCTCGACACCGCGTTCACCAATAACTAACTACCTGCACGAGCTTGGTGTGCCCACCATCCTGTATTGTGATAACTGTAAGGCATCCAAAACTGCGGAACACATTTTAATCGAATGTCGAGATCACACTGAAGAGAGAATGTGCTATTTTGTTGGAATGTCCTCTGTTTTCACAGAATCATATCTTTCCTTTTTCATAGCTACTTTTTTCAAATAAAAATCATATTTTTCCATTTTTTCCCGTTCCCTAGGCAGAATGGCATGAAGCCGCGTGCTTATACCTCGGCAGAATCGCCTGTGTTTCAATAAAGAGCTTCACTTCACACACACACACTCTCTCTCTCTCTGTCTCTCTCTCTCTCTCTCTCTCTCTGTCTATAAAGCATAATGCATGTGGACGAACAGTGTACTTGGCCTAGACGGACCCGCCGTGGTTGCTCAGTGGCTATGGTGTTGGGCTGCTGAGCACGAGGTCGCGGGATCGAATCCCGGCCACGGCGGCCGCATTTCGATGGGGGCGAAATGCGAAAACACCCGTGTGCTTAGAGTTAGGTGCACGTTAAAGAACCGCAGGTGGTCAAAATTTCCGGAGTCCTCCACTACGGCGTGCCTCATAATCAGAAAGTGGTTTTGGCACGTAAAACCCCAAATATTATTATTATTATTGGCCTAGACGGTGAAAAGATTGTTTACGTAACAAATACGAAGACAGAAGCTATTGAAAAAAAAAGTTCTTTAGAACTCACAAGAACTTTCTAAACGTAGATTTCTTCCTATTCTAAATCCTTGCGAAGTGTGGCAATTAGCATGTCTAATTAGACAGCTAAGGAGAATGTAAAATATTTCGTGACTTGCTCCGTAATATACAGAACACGCATTTTGACTGGGACAGAAACTTACTTCGGTTGAAAAGTTTATTTCCTTCCCTTTATTGTTTCTTGTTTCTTTTTGTACAATAATTCCTGTGACCTTGCGAGATGTATGCTCCAGCCTTGATTTCTAAAATTCGTATCATCGAGAAGTCTAACCAACGGCCTTCCATTTATTGTGCTATGCGCAGGTATTTCTCTCAAGCGCTTCAAGCGATGCCGCTGTATCAGCGGCACTGATTTTGGAGAAAGCATCACAGGTGGTCCCAACAAGTTGTCACGTGAGGACAAGCTGGACGTCAACCACGGCCTAGTGTCCTGTGCCAACAGTCCGAGAACGTGTCACCATTCTACCGTGAATGACGGGTTCATGGAGCAGATCATGGCAATGGCCGACGACTTGCGCAACTAGAAATGAACAATCTATCGAATGCGAATGACAGGACTCGAAAGGCATCGAATGTTGCACGTGTCGCCAGAGCGCGGAAGTGAAAATGGTCACTTGACCTTTTACTTTATTACTTCATTCAGTGTTGCATTTGTTATCGAAGGTGTCGTTTAGGGACGAATAAATGCGTGCTTTTATTCACCTCACATTGTGTGATATGTCATCTGTTTCTTCATTTTAGCAGTTTACGGTGTGCGGATCTTACTCGTGTTTGGGTGGTATACTAATAGCTGCCATTATCCAAGAAACACACTTCGTATAGTAGAAAATACAAACTTGTGTTTATGTGAGGTTGAAAGTATTTGCTTTCGAATTTCCCACTGCTGCTGCGGCTGCTACTTTCGGGGAGTGGCTCAAAGTGGGTGTATTTACATGGAAGAATCGTGGCAGGGAAGTGACCCGAGGAACTCGTCCAGACCGCACCGCGCCGAATGTGCACAATGCCCTTTGGAACTCTCGGGTCGTCACCACATTAGCCTCTTGACAGCTGCAATTATCCGTCACCCCCCGCAAGCATTTACCTTTCTACCAACGTGTCAGTCCAGAGGGTAGCTAAATAGAATGGAAGAGAGGAGGGGTTAAAGAAAGCAGGGAATGGGTTAAACTGACGCAGTCGCGAAGCGAGTGAATAATAGCCTTGCTACTTTTCGGTCGCAGTCTGCTTTTCGGTTTACTTTTCGGGAGGGGGGGGGGGTGGCTATAGGAAAAAGGTGACTTCAGGCGGCAAAGAAACGCTAGATAAACTTTAGCTTGGGGCACGGTACCACGCTTTTCTGCGAATAATGAAAAATAAACCATGCAAATATGTCCAGCTGACAACTTACACAGGGCGTGCAGAAGCAGAGGCGCATCAATTAAAGTGCACCGCCGGGTCTAGGCGACGCAATGGAAGCGGTCGCAAGTGATACCAACACTTTTATGCGCGCTGTGATAGCGTTGCGGTTGTGGCATTGTTCGAGGTCGCGGATTTGACCGAGGCAGCCGCATTGGAGGAAATAAAAAATTGCGCACGCACTTTGATTTAGGGAAACGTTAAAGTGCATTAGGGTACCAAAATTAATCCAGAGTGCGCTACTACGGCGTGCTTGATAATCAGATTGCGGATTTGGCAGGCACACTCCGATAATCAAATTCACGTTTAAGGCTTCTGCCACGATGTGATGTGCCATGTGAGACAATAACAATGTTCAACGCTTTCAGAGGTCTTGAATTATGGCGCTCAACAACACCTCAAGCAAACACCTCTCCCTTTGTGTTTAGTGTACTACGTAGACAAACAGCAGTGGTGCTTGGAAGGTAAATATTACGTCAACTCACCCCTCTCGTGTTAACAACAGGTTGAAAAATTGATCATTCGCCTTCAACATCGCCACCAAGTATCGTCAATCAAAGCAGAAAGCACAGAACGCTTAACTTACATCGAATCCCACAGTGCGGGGAATCTGCATAATTTTTCATTTTGTCACGGTTCACAACGTGCGGACCTTGTCGACACTCACTGGAAACAGTGCTGGAATTCGGCTATATGCAATACACCTTTTTCAACAGGGCTTAAGGAAAATCACACGCTTAAAGAATTCGTGTAATTAGACATGATTTCCTGCTTTCACAGTCGCTTAAATGCTTCGCGAAAGCAGGTATGTTACCTCCATTTTGCGCCTGAGAATATAGACGATTCCTTCCAGCTGACGGTATTCTGTAAATATGGAGAATGTGTCTGATTCCGCGATCATAGTTCTTATCTCGATAGCTACTTTTCTCAAGTATGGGTTAAAGGACGCAGAGAGAGGAGGATGAAAAGTATTTTTACCAATTATCTGCACTCTACTCCGGCTCAGATTTCTCCCTTTCGACGCCACTGGTGATGGCACTTGAAATCGAAAACTTGACTTGCATCACGATTTCAGCTTTCGTATTTAGGTAATCTTAGGCTACGAGCAGGTGTTTATTGACGATAAGTTCCACAAGCCATTTATGCAGCTTCATCTAAAAAATATTCTCAGGCATGTTTTCAACAATATTATGACGCATGACAAACAATGCTAGTCAAAAAAGAAGCACGTGCCAACAAAAGCAAGGCACTGACGCCGGACGAGCATAAGAACAAGAAAGGCATGCACATGACCGTAGGTTTTTAATACGAATCATTTCATATGAAGCTTGCGGCAAGGCCTGCAAGGTCATTGTGAGTTTTTTTGCCTACCTAAGAAATAATCTTAAAATCAATGTCAATTGGGAGAACCAGACTTGGTTTTGTGGATTGTGCTAATTGGTAAACGTACTTAGGATTCTGAAAATAACCAAGCTGTATTACATATGTAGAAAGGGTTCATTTAAGGTGAGTCACATGGTAACACAATTTTTTGCGGGACCTAAGAGTTCTCTAGGCGCGAATGACAAATGACCCGCTACATAGTCCGATGCTTCGCTCGCTTGATGCGCTGGTAGTACTGCCAGTGCCCGGCTGGTGCCCCGTGGCACGGAGGCACTCGCTAATGGGTGCAACTATTGAAAAATAGGAGAGGAGGAGGCAACCAGTGAGCTTTGTCTACCTGGGCGCGACTCTCCATAGGTGCTCCTACTCTCGGACTTCAAGCATGGTTCCACAGCCAAGAGCTGGCGTCGATCTTCCTCACGAAGAGTGTGTTGGAGTACAACAAGCAGGCGGCCTTTATACCAGCTATGCCGCGGGAAGAAGTTATCCACATACCTCGAAGAACAATGACTCTCCTTAAGGGTGCTTCGACCGCAATATTTTTGAGTAGGGAAAGCACCTTAGCGACGCCATTTCCAAAATAACCCAGTTCCAAAATACTTCACCAACGAACGGTTTTCTGAATGTCTATGCCAAAAGCCTATTTTTGATGTGTTCTAGAGAATAACGGTGGTGTTGCATCTCAAAGGGTCACTTTATAATTTATATGCATTTCGTCGCTCTTAAAATTCATTAGCGCCCAAAGTTTCTCACGACATGGGGGACGTACAAACTACAGTTTAGAAGGATTTCAACATATAAAAAAACGATGAGGATACGGTCAGCTTGTAGCAAAAGGGAAGAGACGGACCGTGGCATTTGACGGCGTGTCACAGAACCAACTTTTCATCGGATGAACATGTGCCCACAAAACAAGCTGCACTCCGGCAGAACTATAGGGACCAGGACAGACGTCGATTGCCAAATCTGATCTGTGGGTCAAGCAAGGTGTGAGCCTGGGCTAGTTTGTATTTCGTATTGATATAACCAGCGCGAACGCAGACACAGAACACAAGAGGAAGCGACAAGGATGTTGTGCTGACATCCAACTGGCAATTTTTATCTGTGGTTCTGCACTGCTTATGTCTAACACGGGTCAAGTGCGCCGGCTATTCATGCATCACTCGTCGAAGATTCCAGTGTAATCAAAGGTGCTCGTGTGTGATGTAGAATATGGAACAATATTCGCGTCGCGCATATGCAGTCTGATTACGGGCAGTTCAGTGACAACAGTCGAGACTCTTCCGATACATTTAGCCGGGTTTTGCGACGAGATATAGTTTCAACAATAGCAAGAAAGTGAAAAGCGGTTACTGGAAAAAGGTTGAGCAGTGCCAACGTCTCTATAGGATGCGCAAAACGGAGTTTTTTTACCAGCCTTTCAACGATTCTCTCATTTTCACACCTACACGTGACGTAACTTGCGATGACGTAACTGACGTGAAATGAAAGAAGGAGGGGGATACTCGGCATTTTTGCCATTGGCCCTTTCAAATAGCGGGGCAATTGTGCCAGGCATAAAAATACGCGCCAACTCCTCCCCTGGCAGTTGACGGCTTAAAAGGTAAATCACAAACAAAACAAAGCGGCGCTGACGTCATGCTCCTCTCTGTCGCCCTCCTTTTCGCTGCCAGCTACGCCCTCCTTTCCTCAGGCGGCCTTTTGCGTCTTGGCAGACTTCGTTTCAGCTGCCGCTCACGTACTCGCAACCGCCACTGCGCGCGCTGGCATGGTGGCGGTTGGCTGGCGCGACTGCTCAGCTTCGCTACGCGAATGCTGCTACGTGGGGCGCTGACTTCTGCTTGCTATTAGTGCAGCGAGACAGTGTCAGGAAACGAAAGAGTAAACTAAGCTTCGTTTTTTACACGAACAAATCCAATATACTGTAGGGTAAAGTTTTCATGAAAACCAATGCACAAAAGGAAACAGTGAAAATAGTATATGGTTTTCGGGACTACGGGAAGACACTTGGATACCTCAAATAAAACTCCGGCGGAACAGAATATTGCTAACCTGTCGCCTTTGCGCGATCTAGAAAAAATACCGTCAACCGCAGAGCAGACCAAATGTTTCGATGCCCCGACATTGCCATCTCGCAGTTTGATCCGAGATCGTCTGGCTCAGTCTTATCTTGACAGTCTACAAATTCATATGATTATAATGTTTTCCACGTTCTGTCTTTCAGTTAAAGCGGAAATTGTAGCTAATTATAAGTAAAACGTGCACAACACTCAACATCATCGGCCACAAGCCTGAGCAGCTGAGCTGAGCAGTCGTCGCCGCTTCAGAGGAAGTCGACTATCAAACTAAAGTGAGGGAAAGCGAAAGCGCTTTCGTTTCGCTCACGCAATAAATGTTTCATTTATTGTTGCAGAAGTTAAAAGAACACCACCATAGCAAGCACAATAGGCACACTTCAGCTCATAAGATTTGATTGTTTGTGTTTTGTTTTGCTTAAGGACGGCGAGGAGTTGGAAAACGAAGCTAATGTTTGCCTTCCGCAGGCTGCCGGAAGTCTGCGGAATATGTCTAGAAAAACTGCTTCTGCGCTGAAGGTGAGTTGACGCGTTCGAACGAGCATTCAGATACTACGCATGCGCAAATTCCTTGAGTTGTCGCACCGCAGCTAGCACCGAATTCTTTTTTTCAGAGTTCATGCGAGAGTGAAGCAGATGGCGCGTTTGTGGAACCCAGCTGTTTGTTTCTTCATGCGATCATGGAAGCAACTTTGACTACCTCGTTCTACTCTAGGCTAACACCATTTCGTCACGATGAACTCATTCAAAACTGACTATATCTGAAGCGCACCACCAGTCAACCGCTATTCGCTGCCGAAATATGCGACACAGAAGAAAGACGTGGTTGTCATGTTGCGGATGGGTTGGCCTTTGACACCACCGTCGAAAGTGTGCAGTGTATATTTTTGTCGGCAGTGACTTCTGGAGCTGCGTTGATAAAAAAACGGAAATAAGCGTTTATACATGCATTCTTTTATTCGCTTTCCATAGCGAAGCTGCATATGGCTATGGCTTTCATGTATTTTTTCATGTCCGTGCGTCAACAATAAACATGGTGAGCGTGGGCCGATGCTGGTGCTTGTGAAATACCGTGCCGACCGGTGTCGGAGGTGAAGCAGGCTTCAAGGACTCCACCGCCATAAATATTCATAATAAATTATACATGAAATGCACAAATCAACATGAATTGTTCCAAGTCGATGGGTATATTAGAAATATTTCTGAACAGCACATCGACTCAGGAGCGGCAGCCGCTGCCATATACGCAAAGGACAAAATGTATTTACATCCATACGCCCTAAACTTACAAGAGTACAAGGCCACCGGCTTTGGGGTGTCTGTACCGTACATATGAAACATTGAATTGTGATATCCTTTCTGTATATATCTCAAGGCACACCCAAGTGTGATATTGAGAAGTTCATGACCACACACTTTGCATAGGTAAGCCATGATTGCACTACATGCGTGATCATCGTTGGAGACATCTATGCGGACATTTTGCAACCTAATAAAAAACGGTTCACTCACTTTGTACCAGAAGAGTATTGTTTGAAGTCAGGACTATTCAACAGCGGTCGTGTATAGATTCAACATTCGCCAAGACTCTGTCTAAGGCGGTAAACGAACCAATTGACTGTATATCACGGTAATCACGAAGCTATCGTCACTGCCATTACCAAATGATGAAAACAATATATCTACCTTTGTCTAACCCTGTGTGTCCCCGCAGGGGCGTCTGCGCAAGCAGGCGTTTGGTGCGTTGCGACACCACGTACCCGAGCACACGAGGGTTGGACCCTCCCGCGTGTAGCCGTGCGCGGCTTAGCCGTGTCCGGGGAAAGGGGGATCCTGGAGGTTGAGCCGATGCCAGGTGTTCGGACCTTTAAGGCCCCCCGGCGGAGGCAACACACCTCTTTGGCCTCTGCTTCACGTAGACGGCACCCCCGGACTGACCCACCCGGGGGAAATCGGCAGTCGCCTTTTCCTGTCTCTCTCTCCTGAAACCTTCGTCTTTCCCTTCCACTTTTAGTACTTTCCTGTCTCCTTCTCTCTTCTATTTACTTCCTTCTTCTTGGCGGCAAGGGTTAACCTTGTGTGGCTATCCAACCTTGGGTACACCATATTTGGTTATAGTGGCGGCGTACGACTGGCGTCGTGCAGACTTGTATGCAAGCTCTGCCGCGTCCCCGCGTTGGGCTCCGTGGTGGGCGGTCGGCGCTGTTGCCGAATTTTTATATATCTTCATGGAAACTGGTTTCCCCAAACTTCCTGATCGCCCTCAGAAACGAGGGCGCACCGAAGATGTCTAAGTTTTTTGGCAATCGTACACAGAACTTTCCCCGCTTTCATGTCATCCACTCCGATAAGCCTGAGAAGACTGTAAGAATGATCTCACCTTTCGTTGTCTCGAAATCCCTGACAGAAGTTTTTGGTCCCGGATACAAAGCATCGAAAATGGCTAGCGGTGATCTTCTCCTAGAGCTCCGCGATCAGAAACAATTTGAAAAACTGTCCAAACTTGTATCTTTTGGGGGTGTTCCAGTCACAGTGACCCCACACCGTACCATGAATACTACCCGTGGCGTTGTATCGGATGCTGATCTCCTTGAATTGTCTGAAGCTGCACTTCTAGAGGGTTGGAATGATCAGAACGTGATCAATGTTAAGAGAATTAAAATAAGACGTGACGGAAAAGAAATCAATACCATGCACCTAATACTTACATTTGGCTCAAGCAACCTACCAGACACTATCGAGACAGGCTATGTGAAAATCCGAGTGAGACCGTACATTCCGAATCCCCTACGATGCTTTAAGTGCCAGCGATTCGGCCACAGCTCACAGAACTGCCGAGGCCGCCAGACATGTGCAAAATGTAGTTCCCGTGACCATGCCTCTGAAACGTGCGAAAACGCTCCACACTGCGTGAACTGTGATGGCGAGCATGCCGCATACTCGCGGTCATGCCCGTCTTGGAAAAAAGAAAAAGAAATAGTCACTATCAAAGTAAAAGAAAACATATCATTCAAAGAGGCACGCAGGCGGGTTGCATACCTTCCTAAGGCCAGCTTTGCCGAAGTGGCGCGTCAGGGGGCAGCGTCACAACGGCCTCCGGCGGCTGTCCGACCCACAAGCAGTGAGTCGGCAGTCACGCCATCTGCCCCCGCGGCGGTTGCAGCTTGCGCTGCTCCGTCAACCGAGGAGAAGGGACCATCCACCCCGAAGGTGGGTGCAGCCGAGGCTGCCCCAACCTCCGAGGCCCCTTCCAGCGCTGGCAACGGCCAGCGCAGCCAAATCCCTCAGGGAGTCCCATCGACCTCCGGGCTGGTGGGCGCAGGGGTCTTGCCCTCCAAGGCGGGACTCCCTCTGAAAACCTCTCGCTCGCAAGAGCTCTTGTCCGGCGTCTCACACGAGGCAATGGACACTACACCTGTCCCCAAGGCGCACCAAACGCCTAAGGAGCGTCGAGAATCGCTTGAACGCTTCAAAAAGAACAAAACACCTATTACAGGGCCTCGAAAGGGCTCTGTAATCTAAGGCATCTTTCCGTTTCCGTACACACAGCACTAATTTACATTAAATATGGATACACAAATCATACAATGGAACGTCAGAGGTCTCGTTAGAAACCTTGATGATTTGCAAGAACTCATCCACACACATAATCCAAAAGTGCTGTGTTTACAGGAAACACACTTAAAATCAAAATACACAAACTTTCTTCGACAATATGTTACTTTTCGGAAAGATCGCGATGATGCTGTCGCATCATCAGGCGGTCTCGCAATTATAATTCAAAAAAGCGTAGCGTGCCAACGTTTACAGCTACGAACGGCCCTTGAGGCAGTGGCGGTTCGAGCTGTTTTCCTTAATAAACTCGTCACCATTTGCTCGCTTTACGTACCCCCACACTACAAATTAAACAAACATGAATTTCAGTCATTTATAGACGAATTGCCAGAACCTTATGTTGTTCTTGGCGATTTCAATGCGCACAGCTGCCTGTGGGGCGACTCTCGTACAGATGCGCGAGGTCGTCTTGTTGAACAGTTCCTTTTTTCTTCCGGAGCGTGCCTTCTCAATAAGAAAGAACCCACATATTACTCTCTTGCAAACCGATCCTTTTCGTCAATAGATCTTACTATAGTCTCCCCGTCTGTACTGCCTGAACTTGAATGGGAAGTTACCGACAACCCTTACGGTAGCGACCACTTCCCTATACTGCTAAGATCACATAAAGAAAACGAATATCCACCACACGCTCCTAGGTGGAAGATTGAGACAGCTGATTGGGAGAAATTTCGATCTCTAACTAGTATCCCATGGGCTGACCTGTCTTCGTTAGGAATTGACGCTGCAGTCGAGGTTTTTACAGCATTCATAATCGATGTCGCATTTAAATGCATATCAGAAGTAAAAGGCTTGGCCTGCAAACGGCGTGTCCCATGGTGGAACGACGATTGTAGGATCGCTCGTAAAAAACAGAACAGGGCGTGGGGGTTGCTACGCGCTTCTCCCACTGCAGAGAATCTAGTCAACTTTAAAAAAGTAAAATCCGAAGGTAGGCGAACCCGCCGACAGGCCAGACGAGAAAGTTGGCAGAAGTTTCTATCGAGTATTAACTCGTACAGAGATGAGGCGAAAGCCTGGAACAGGGTCAATAGGATAAGAGGGCGACAAGCACATGCACTCCCTTTGGTAAACACAGAAGGCGATACCCTACAAGATCAGGCGGACTCACTTGGGGAGTACTTTGAGAGCGTGTCAAGTGCCAACCATTACTCGCAATCCTTTCGGAAATATAAACAAACAGAAGAAAGTAAGCCATTCATGAGAAAATGTCAACAGAATGAACCATACAACTGTCCTTTTAGCATTGCCGAGTTGAGAGCTGCCTTGAGCGCATGCAAGAGCTCTGCACCGGGATCTGACAGAATCATTTATGAAATGATCAAAAACTTACACAATGACACGCAATTTACACTACTCACACTTTTCAACACCATTTGGGAGGCAGGGTACCTTCCAACCGCGTGGAAGGAAGCCATTGTGATCCCGGTTTTGAAACAAGGCAAAGATCCTTCCTCAGTGGCAAGTTACCGCCCGATAGCCCTGACAAGTTGCCTTTGTAAGGTATTCGAAAAAATGATTAATCGGCGACTCGTTCATTTCCTTGAACAGAGCAAAATGCTTGATCCTTATCAGTGTGGCTTCCGAGAAGGGCGCTCCACAACTGACCATCTCGTACGTGTAGAAGCAAATATCCGAGACGCATTTGTTCGCAAACAGTTTTTCTTATCCATATTCCTCGATATGGAGAAGGCGTACGATACGACGTGGCGTTACGGAATCTTAAGAGACTTGTCAGAAATGGGCATCCACGGTAATATGCATAATATAATAGAAAGCTATCTGTCAAATCGTACCTTCCGGGTAAAAGTCGGCAATGCATTCTCACGCCCTTTTACGCAAGAAACGGGTGTACCCCAAGGAGGCGTGCTGAGCTGCACGCTCTTTATCGTGAAGATGAACACGCTTCGTGTTTCATTACCACCTGCCATCTTTTACTCTGTCTACGTGGACGACATTCAAATAGCTTTCAAATCGTGTAACCTCGCAGTCTGCGAGAGACAGGTACAGCATGGCCTGAACAAAGTCTCAGTGTGGGCAGACAAGAATGGATTTAAGATCAATCCTAACAAAAGCTCTTGCGTTCTTTTTACAAGAAAGAGAGGCCTGGTTCCGGATCCTTCCTTAGAACTGTGTGGACAACGAATACCTATCAGCAAGGAGCACAAATTCCTAGGTGTCATACTTGACTACAGACTCACTTTCGTCCCCCACATTAAATATCTTAAAGAAAAATGTCTGAAAACAATGAACATAATCAAACTTCTATCCCAGACTACATGGGGTAGTGACAGAAAGTGTTTAATGAATATCTATAACAGCCTCATTCGATCACGACTAGACTATGGTGCCGTGATCTATCATTCTGCAGCCCCGAGCGCGCTAAAGATCCTAGATCCGGTCCACCATCAAGGAATCCGACTGGCCACTGGAGCTTTCAGAACGAGTCCCATACAAAGTTTATATGTAGAATCAAATGAGTGGTCACTTCATCTGCAGAGAACATACATCAGCCAAACATATTTTCTGAATGTCCACTCAAATCCACAACATCCCTGTTTTAATACCATTAATGACATGACATATGCTACACTCTTTCGCAATCGTCCCTCCGTAAGACAGCCTTTCTCGCTGCGTGTGAGGGAGCTTAGTGAAGAAATGCACGTTCCACTCCTCGAGCTTCCCCTAATGCATCCAGCCAAGCTGCTGCCTCCGTGGGAGTGGCAGCTCATACAATGTGATATATCTTTCGTGGAAGTCACAAAGCATGCTCCAGAGATTGAAATCCAAATGCATTTCCAGGAACTCCAGTACAAATACTCCTGCACTGAGTTCTACACAGATGCATCGAAGTCACGCGACGGGGTGTCCTATGCAGCCGTTGGTCCATCCTTCTCGGAATCCGATTTACTGCATCCGGAAACTAGTATCTTCACGGCTGAGGCCTACGCAATACTGTCGACCGTGAAGCATATAAGGAAATCAAAACTCAAAAAGTCAATTATATATACGGACTCCCTAAGTGTTGTGAAGTCTTTGATATCGTTCTGTAAGCACAAAAATCCTATAATCATTGACCTCTATTCCGCCCTAAGTAAAGCATATGTGTCTAACCAGCATGTGATAATATGCTGGGTGCCTGGACATAGGGGCATCCAGGGTAACGAGTTAGTGGACCAAATGGCCACATCAATTGCATCACACACTGTAAATTCTGCCGCTACAGTTCCTGTCGCAGACCTGAAGCCTTTCTTAAGAAGGAAACTGCGAAACTACTGGCAGCGCTTGTGGGACCTGGAAACAAATAATAAGCTGCATTTAATAAAGCCACAACTAGGTTTCTGGCCTCCTGTAACCAAATCACGCCGGACAGATGTCCTATTCTGTCGTCTAAGAATAGGACACACTTTTGGCACGCATAACTTTTTACTTACTGGAAATGAGCCCCCAACCTGTGGGAGATGTGGGGAGAGGCTGACCGTCCTCCATGTCCTCCTGGAGTGTCGGAAAGCCGAATCTGAGAGAAAGAAACATTTTCCATTAGCATACCGGCAGCGCATTCCCCTTCATCCTGTAATGTTACTCGGCCCAGAACCACTCTTTGACACTAACGCAGTCCTAGACTTCCTGAAAGATGTTGTGTTACATGTAATTAGCCCTATACGTTCATAGCGTCTCCTCTCTCCAGAGGATGCCGCTGTGATAGCTATTTTGTATAGCACATGCCTCTCGGCCCTTGCGTTTGAAGGGCTCTGGCGAGGCAGTAGTGCTCTTAGACAATTCTAGTCTCTCGCATATTTTATATAATGCATCGTTCTTTTTAATGTATTTTAGTGATCATAGTACATGTCTTTAATCATTGCCATAATTTTATTACAGGTAATTTTTATGCAATTTACACAAACTCTTTTAGGCCCCTCTACAGCCAAGTCACATTAAATTCACAGAGCCCATCAGACCACGACATAGTCATTACCACTAGCATGGCGCTCTTTGGCCATACCTGGCCCTTGCGCCATTAAACCTCAAACATCATCATCATCATCTAACCCTGTGTGATGTGCTACACATTGGCTCATCGTGCACCTTCACAGATTGAAGTGGCTCGTCCATTTTTTTTTCCGGAGAACCAATGCGTTTGTCACAAACGTGAGCCCTTCGGCAACCTATTGCAACTACACAAACAAAATAAAGAAATTCTAAGGATTTATGTGCTAAGAACATGCTATAATTATCACGTCCGCCTTGTGCGGTACTCCGGATAATTTCGATCACGTGGTGTCTTATATATCGCTTTATAGGTGCGTGTTCTAAGGCAACCCGATCGCGCTTCGAAAAGTAATGGGCTTCCCTTTGAGTTAAATTGTTTCTTTCCTGATTCCGTTTTTTTCCTCTTAAATAGTTACTCAAGGCAGGTTTCTTTTCCATTGCCGCCACCCATGAGATAATTTCAGCCTCTCTGACTTTTCACTTTACCTTCTTTGATGTTGTGTTGCCCACCCTACAGGCCGCATACTTGCTGGTAAGCTTCCTAGTTCTTACCCTCCACTGTGAATCAATTTTTTTCTTGTACAGATGCCTGACCATTCTCCCAGTCCACTTACTTTCTTCCCTATTCCTCAGCCGTTCTTCATACTCAATTTTACTGCGAGGTTCTCTCACTTCAAAACTATTCCAGCCGATATCACCCTGCACAGCTTCATTTGTAGTCTTCCCGTGAGCGCCCAATGCCAGGCGACCCACTGACCTTTGGTTCCCATCGAGTCCTGATTGTACCCCTGATTTAAAGCAAACAACTGCATTTCCAAAAGTAAGTCCTGGAACCATTACACCTTTCCACATATCCCAGAGCGCCCCGTACCTATCGTATTCCCATAGCGTTCTGTGTTTAATTATGGCGGCATTTCTCTTCCCCTTCATTGTTATTGTTTTTTCCTGTGTTTTCATATATCTATTGCCTTCGTTTATCCACATACCACGGTATTTATTTTCTGTTACCCGAAGTATTTCCTGGCCATCTGTCTCCACTGTCTGTTCACTGTTTTCATTGAATAACATAACATCTGATTTTCTAACACTTGCAAACCACTTTGCTTCTTAGCTAGCCACACAATGTCCTCCGCTAAAATAAACCAGGCAGCCGCTGCTCTATTACTGCACCCGCCTGTTTGTATGAGAGATTAAACCCGATGTTACTTCCTTCTAGCGCCCTCTCCATCCTCACCATGTACATCATAAACAGCAGCGGGAAGGAAGGGCACCCCTGCCTGAGTACCTTGTTGATATGAATTTTCTCCTCGCTCCTCATGCTTTCCCATTCCACGCAAACGGTATTTTCTAGGTACATCTCTCTCAAAAGCTGTAGACAATCTTCACCTAAACGTTCCCGTTCCAGAATATCCCAAAAATTGTTGCGGTCTACGTTGTCATAGGCTCCTGTAATATCTAAAAAGGCCACATATCTACACATGTCTGCTTTCTACTTTTGATATTTCAATACACTAAGTAAGAACCAACAAGTTATAATCTAAACGCCTACCTATCCTGAAGCTATTCTGAAGTTCTTCCAAAACGCCATTATCCTCTGCCCATGCTTGAAGCTTTAATTTGATTGCCTGCATTGCCAGCCTGTATATTACCGATGTAAAGGTCGACGGTCTATACGAGTGAAATCTATCTTTCTCCCCCTTACCTTTATAAATTAAATTCATTCTACTTTGTCGCCAACTGCCTGGTATTCGTCTATCTTTTAAAGTTTTTTCCACTGCTTTCACCAGAGCGTCCTCACTTTTTTGTCCTAGTTCAATAATGAGCCTAACGGGAACCTCGTCTAGCCCCGTGGCTGTGCGCTTAGTAATTTTCTCTTCCGCTTTCTTCGAGTTGAAATTTGTCAGCACCAGCTCCTTTCCCACTCGCGTCTCTTTCATGCTCTTTTTTTCTTAAAATACAACCTCGTCATTGCCTTGGAAAGATTGGGCTGGTATTTTTTGGATGTAATTTATTGCCACTTCTCCTTCCAGTCTGTTTTCATCTTCGTCTAGAATATGTTGTTGTATTGTTGTTGACTTCCTGCCTAATAAGTTTATGTGGTTCCAAAATAGTCTAGGTGCGGCCTTCTTTCTCTCACGTATTTCTGACAACGAACGTTCACTTTCACCTTTTAATTTTGCTTGCACCAGTATTTGAACCATAGACTTTTTCTACCGGTACATTTCCCATTTACCGGTTACTTCATCCTTCTGCAACTGCGCCTTCTTCGCCTGCCTGTGCTGTCGAGATGCTTTCTGTCGTTCGGCGATCGCTTCTCGTATCTCCCTGTTCCACCAGCTTTTCGGGTTCTTTCTTCCTTCCCAACGAACATGTTGTTTCTCTTTCCGTACTTCTGTCGTTATTACACTTAGAAGCTTACCATATTCGCACTTTTTACTTGGCCATTTGCCAAGTTATTCCTCGACTCTAGTGACCATATTTGATATTTGTTCAGCGTTGAAATTTGGATTGGCCATTTTGCGCTCCTTGCTCTCTTTCCCAACTACATATTCCATTTTCAATATGATGCGTTTATGATCACTCCCTATGCGGCGATGCCCTTCCTCCATCAATGACTGTTTCTCTCAACTTATCATGAATTCCTTCTGTCATCAGACAGTAATCGATGGTCGATTGCCGGTTTCCCACTTCCCACATGATCTGCCCTTCCCAATTAGGCTCTGCGTTCAGGATAAGGAGGTTTTGTTCCTCACAAAGGTCTAGCATTAACTACCCGTTGTTGTTGGTATAGCTATCTAAATCCTGTATGTAGGCATTCCTGTCACCTAATAGGACAATTTCAGCACCATTCCCGAAAACCTTAATATCAGCGCTTATGCATTCCATTAACTCTTTATTCTTCTCTGTGCAATTATTTCCGGTCCACAAATACGTAACACCCAGCCAAGTTTTTTTCCCACTCCTTGCACCAGATAACCAAAGATGCTCTTGACATTTTGAATTTACTCTTTCCCATTTGGCTCCCTGATGGATGACCATTCCGACTCCCCATCCCTTTCTTTCCGATTTAGTTCTGTTGTACCATTCCCAAACATAATTCTCGATGACTGGCGGTTCTTCTGAGTCTCTAAGGTGCGTTTCTGTAACAGCATACAACCCTATTTATTCTCTATGTAACTGATCCTCAATCTCTGCCCACTTTTCCTTTCTTCTGCACCCCTGCAGGATTACGTTGCCTATTGCATGGCGAGCTCTCTTTCTTGCTTTCCACCTTTTTCTGTTATCGTCGGCGATGCTCTTCTGAAGTTCCCCTAGGGGACCTTCTTCATTACTATCTACTCCGGCCTCCTGAGCGCCCGCAGGCCCCCTAACCAAGCAACAGCACGACCACAAAGTCACCAGCCCACTTCTCGTGCCAGCCTGTAATTGAAGTGGATCCCGTATCGTCTAAAACCACAACACCTTCTCACTTTCCCTTTTTACTTCGGCAACCCCGAAGCCTTTCTAGCGGCTCATTTTCCATATTTCCTCATTACCAGCCACTCCGTCTCTTCGTACGTGACTGTCACGTACAGGCGCCTCCGGCGCCGTGAACGCCGCTATCTGCACCTGAGGGGATAGCTCGCGCAAGTCGTGCACCCCCTTCGCCAAGCGCTGGGCTAGTCCAGTCCCTTTCCTATTTAGGACGTGATTTAGCCCACCTGCTACTATGACAATGTTGACCGCGAGCTTTACTTTTGCTCGCTCCAAGACACAACGCAGTGTCCGCCCTGGAAATGTCCCTTCCGCCACTCTTTTATCGCCTTTCACCCTCTCCACAATTGCTTTTGAGCACCCAGCCAGGTTTGAGTCGCCGGCCATAATCACCCTTTCACTATCTACTACCTCTCCCTGCTTCCCTTTGTTCTTTTCCGCGTGATTCGGACTCAAGGGGCATTATCCCCTGGGCTCCTGCTTTTTCCGCATGGCGGCCTCAAGGTAGGTGCCGCTCTTTCCAGCTAACCCTTCTTCACGCTGCATGCATTCCACGTACTTTGCTGACACTCCCTCGCCTGTCGCGTCGGGGGTCTGCATTCCATTGTCACGCACATTCTCGTTCACAATGGCGGCCCTGTTCAGCTTTTCCTCGGCTGCTTCAAGTTTCTTTTCAACTACGTTCCATGCATCACGCTCCCTGTTCAGCTCATTTTTGAGACTTTTCACCTGTTTGAGAAGCTCTTCATGCAGAGCCTCCATTTTCTGCAGCCTAGTATCAACATCACATTGTGTGCCGGTTGATTCTATGCCCTCTCAATTCTCATCCGTCTTCTCATCTACTTTGAGGGACCCCCCGCGCACTGCCTGCTTTCCAGGCTCTTTCTCCATGTATTGCACGGCTTTTTGCAAATACTATAATACTGTAATAATGATACCACTGATGCAAATAGTATGATACTATATCAATGCAGAGCACATGCCTTTTCGCAAAGACCGATATGCACAGGACCCAATTCCTCAAAATGGCGCGAAGCAACTCTCACCACTGTTTAAAAGCAATCAATGCCGCGGAAACCGAAGGTATGACACGCTCTCGCACGCGCTCAACCACGCGGCCACGCTCTCTTTCCTACAAAAACACGCACATCAAAAATAACAGTAGCTATTAGTCTTCCCACTTCCAAGCTGCTACTTAAGGACTACAAACACTCAACGTCCCACCAGAGTGCACGTGTTGAAGCACATGGTGCGAAAGGACGCTCTAGCCATCCTACAAAACCGAATGTACACGAAGCACACCCGCGCACCCGAAATACGAGAGACAAGGGAAAAAGAAATCCACCCAATTACTATTTAAAGGCAAAAAATCAGCAAATAAAAAACAGAAGCAAACTCAAAGCATGCACAAAAACTTATGATTTCACCGACGCCACGGAGCCCCGAAAAGCACGTCCATTCGCCACTAAATCCAAACAACCAAAGAAAAAAGTTTATCGACGCGCTGCGCCATCTAGTGGCGCTGCCGATAAGTCTGAGTGTGGCCTCAGAAACTAGAAACGTGGCACGTCGATGGGTGCGAACGCTGAGAATTGTTTCCTCGCATTCCTCGCTGTTTCCTCGGTGCTACTAGACTGTGCCTAGTGTTTCGTAATAAATCATCATATTACACCGGAAATAATTTATTGTTGCCATACTCCCGCATTATACCTTATCGAAATGCAAAGAATGTAGCAAATATAAATATTACCTTCCCAGTCTCTCATTACACGTATGGTCAACGACTGGATGAGTTTCATGGTGTCAAAATTTGGAATTCAGTGCCTCATGAAGTAAAAATGGCAAACAACTTGGTATTTGCTGTTAAAAGCAGTGCCTACCAAATATTACTTCGTTACAGTTTTTGCGGTATACTTCGCAATTTTTTGTAGCATCTGCTTCAACACTTAAAAAACGACTATCACATAAACCTTTCTATATTTTTTCTTGCGTTATACATGTAGGTATACTCTTCAGTATTTTTATGCATATGTGTGTCATCGCTTAATTGTTTTAAATTTTATCACTAGGGAGTACATATGTACTGAATTTTGTAGCTGCTAATATACGTATATTGCCTATGGGCCCACAGAAGCCTTTGGCTTCGTGCCCGACAGATTTTTGTACGACTCCATGTAAGAATGAGCTATAAATGAAATGATACATAGGACAGGCCGCCCTTGTGCAAGGGCGCCATCGCCTAGTTTATTCTGTAAAGAACTCAAATAGCTGAACAGTTTGACCGTCTGATTGAGGGGCATGACTGTACGCTTGAGTTGCTCAATGCGTTGACAACTTGGCGTCTCATTTAACGGTTTTTAACTAATTCCGCATCGTTTTTTATTTTATATACTTCTGGGACTAAAAAGAGCTAATGGTCAACAATTTCGCCAATGTTTTCTTAGTTCCTTGTTCCATGGTTTAGCGCCCTTCCAAATTAGTTTCGAAGGGTACTCGCAAGCTCCCTTTGCAACCCTCCTTCCATGCTACATAAGTTTCCTGTAGAACGTATTCTCCAGAATTATTTATTCGAATTCTAAAGGTGCATGCTTAGTAAAGGAGAACTCGTGAACGAGGCACGTACTGAAGGAGGGGGTCCGCCTCCCCCCCCCCCCACCACGAGATTAAGTGGCATAAGCCACCCCCCCTCCCGTCGCCGCCGCCCCCACGCCACCACTCCTAACACATTCCTAAAGCGCCGCCAAATCAATATTGAGACTCGACAGCACTCGGCAGTTAACATTTAGCTGCCTTTTTCTCTCCTTTGCGATGGCGGTACACTCTAAAAACTAGGAAGGGTATCGCAGGAGTGAAGCTGCCGGTTCACTCTTCAAAGCGTCGTTTTACTCTCGCAAAATGTCGAGGAGAGTGAAATGCATTGTTCACTCTGTCACCAAGGAGAGAGTGAAATGTGCTTTTCACTCTCCCCTTCAGAGAGAGAGAGTGAAAAGACTCTTGCGACATTAGAAAAGAGAGACTCTTGCGGCAATAGAAAACAAAACGTAGCGTAATCTTCTGCTTCAACTGTAGGTGGCTGGCCCCGAACATGGCAATGTATCATTCATGCACGCTGAGCAAAGAACACATCGTTTTGCTTCTAAGAGAACAGGCCGCCGCAGTTCAACGAAACGCGTAGCGAGCGCTCTACTTTTTCCCTCGGAGTTGCTCCACCGCGCGCGCGTGCGCTCAAGATCGCGGAACAACACAGCACCGGAGAAAGGTGACCGTCCGCCGAGCAGCACAGCAGCAGCCAATGCATTTCAGCAGCAAAGGCCAGCCAAGGGAGATTGCATGTCAGCCATCTCGCGTCGCCACGAAAACACGACTGTCGTTCGTCATGCCTTGGATATAACAGCAAATCCTCCACGGTAAGTGAATTCTAACTTAGGTGCACATTGTCCGTATATGTCATGCTATCGCCAGGAAGTCGTCGCTGCGCTTAGCCGACGCGATTGACAAAGGACTAGGCATACGCGCTGTGTCTCTCGATGTCAATCGAAAAAGCCAGTCGTCGCGATAACTGCATGTGATTTTATCACTTTTCCTTTGTCCGTAAGAGCTTTAAAAATCGCAAAAGCTGCCAGAACTGTGGTATGTTCAATAAGACGCCAGGCGAGAGGACGCGTAAAATGGTTAGTTCTCCAGCCCGTGATTCCGAGCCTATGCGGAGCGTGATTAGCGTGCGTTTTGTGTGTTTGAATTTATTCAGTTTGGCAGTCTACTGTGTACGGAACGCTGTTGAACTAAGGAATCACATAACAGAAAACGTCATTTTGCTGGCAGCATGCTTTTTTTTTATAAATAAACCGCGCGCTTGACGGTGTCTCGCGCAGGGGGAATCTGCGACCGCTGAAGTTACGTGCAGCACCAGTGCTAGTTAGAAACTTTGCCGCAGGCATTCAGCTGCATGCTGCAAGAGGTCAGTTGGGCGCGTTATCTTGAACTTACTGAAAACGCATGAGGAATCCATGTTTTATGCTGAAAAAAGTATAAACCCCATATAAGCGATCTTGCGCGCGGCAGCTACAAGCGACGCGACGGAGATGGCTGTCGCGTTCGCTCGTCGCCTATAAGTCGTACTCCGTGCGAGCGACGATTTTGAGCGACGCCTCCCCGGTGTTGCCGGCATGAGGGCTGCAGTCACGCGTGACGCGTGCTTTAGTAATTTACGTTGATGTATTTTACTATAAGAAGTAGCATAAAATATTTCCACCGGTCTTGCAGTACGGTCTTATCCTTGCACGTATAAAAATTGAATCATTTGCTCGTTCCGCGCGACAATCGGTAGTATTTGAGCGATGTATGTAAGTACATCCAGTTCCGGCTTCGCGCTATTGGCTAGTCGCTCATAGCACTTCTGGGCGACGAGCGACGATTTCTAGATTTCCAGAACCGAGCCATCTGTTCAAGCGACGGCCCGTTTTGTCGCTCGAAGCCGTCGCTCGTCGCCGTCGCGCACTAAATCGCTCTCACAGTGTTTATCCCTAAGACTGAACTGTTTTTGCTCATGTTGAAATGATGTGATTATAGGTCTGGTTTTGTCTCCTGTTGCGGTTTTCGTGCACGGTGCGAAACTGAAAGGATGCTTATGTCTACGAACTCGGTGAATTGTCGAGCAGCTAGTTACGCATCGGCATCGAATATAACGGCTGCTGTGTGGAAAAACAATTGCAGGGGCGCTTTGCATACGCTTATTGTTTTGGACATGCCTGTGCATTTGCTAATATGAGTTGGCGTGTCAGAGTTATGTCATATGAACAGCTAAATCAGGCTTCCTCTGGGGGTTACAAGCGTAATGTGTCCATTTTGTTATAGCATGGCAGATCAAGATGTGTTTATCGCTTGAATATTTTTAGTAGAGAAATAAAATATCAAACTAAAATGTTGCTTTAATTCCGTGTTACCAGTCTGTCGTACACAGAACAATAGGTTGGTGTAATAAACTAATAACTGCGTTTAACTGCAACTTTTACATGCCTACAAGAATCTAAAATGCTAGATTTCAAACTGCAGTAGTAGTCGGGTCTGTCAAAAATGAACTCCACTGCGCACCTCATGCATGAAAATAAGTTCATGCCTTTTAGTAAGCTTAGATGCAGGCCGCAGTGAACTTGTTAGTATTGAAATGTGGGTAAGCTTGCCATAACAAGCCTTGTTGCCCTTTTTTATAGGCACATCCATATATCCATTGAGCTGAAGGACAATATTTTCATCCCTACTGAGCATCATGTTTGCAGCTATAATCCTCAAATTATGGCTTCAGCAGTGGCACAACCAGGGATGGTGCGGGGGGGGGGGGGGGGGGCACACTGGGCACGTGCTTAGGATGTGTCACAAGTGGTGTTTGCGATACACAAGACTCATGACAGACCTATGACGTCTGAAAATGACCAATATTCTATTCATTAGCAGGAGTATTCTAACATTCATGAAAAACAAGGATGAACTGTGGTTTATTTGTTTTTTTGCTTAAATCTAAAAATTGAAGTTAGTTTAGCAGTTGACTGTTGCAGTCATTTGGATGTTTTGCATGCATTTCACTAGGAAGACTAAGAGCTAAGACTTTTTTATTGCCATGGCCTTGACTGTCTTGATGTTGTTTTGCACCATGCCCTTGTGTTGACTTTTGCATACAATATTTTTCAGGCACCCGCTTTATATAACGCAAGAAGGCAGCTGCAAGGGCACGAGGATGTGAAAGAGCCAGTGCAGCGCGACTTCACGTAGTGCAGAGGAGCCAATGCCAAAAAATCAAAATACATTGGCATGTTATTTGGACAAGAAAACTAGTATGTGGGTATATTGGGTGTGCCATTTGACCAAATGTCAACAAAATCACGATACAGTATGTTACACGAAGATGAAAATTCTCACGTGCTCCAGGCAGTCATCTTAACATGGTATATTTATGTAATGTCTCTGATTGGAAAGTCAAATCAAGTATGCTCTCTGGAGACAAACACATAGCAGCAACTGTCATTGAAAAGTTATAAATGTGTTTTAAGAAAGCTGATTAGTTCTGAGAAGTGACTGCTTTTTGTCTTGCCTCTCAACAGATATATCCATGTGATGAAAAAATAGTGGTACAATGAAATTGCATATTTGCTTAGCGACATGATACATACTTGCAATGAGCACGGTGCCTGTGTTTACTATAAAAAGCAACAGCCCATGCTTGGTTAGGTTAGGCCCACTACAACATGCAGGCATGGGTGATTGGCGCTTTTTTTATTTCTGTGTCGTTAGGTTTATTGACGTGCGTATAGGTGCAGTTGCACGCAGTATGGCTAGCACAAAAAAGGGGGGCGGGGCAGATATATGTAGCTCACTGTACACGACACGGGGCAAAGGAAATCCGTGTTCAGCAACTATGTTAAATGCCATGTACGTAAATTTTACAACACTACTCGTTCGAAGCGCGCACAGGTGCATATTGAAGAAAAGTTTCCAGGGTAGATAATTTAGTTCGTAATTTACACTAATTTTGCTCTAACCACGAGACATAATAATTTGAATATACTGCACGGAAAAACCTAGAGCGAATTAAATTGTGTGTCAGTTTCGTGTGTATACATATAGTCTTTCCTATGCATCAGGTTTCTTGCGTAATGCATTAACAGTTGACAGCCTATCTTATGATGTGTACTCTGTTTACATTACAGTTGTTTATTAGTTTACTCGTTTGTTTTGTGACTGATGAAATGCCGGCATATATATATTTTCAACATTTGACATAACCCTGTATGTTTTGCAGGGACAACCCAGGACGTGCATTTCTCAGCATCCAGTCAACTGCCAAAAGTGACTCAAACACAGGCCACCAGTAAGTGGACATCAGTTGCAATTTCATCAGTTGCAAGTCGCAGCGGTGGCGTAGAGGTAGAACACCCGCCTCGCGTGCAAGAGGTCCGTGGTTCGAATCCCGGTGCCGGCAATTTTCCACCGGATTTAAAAAAAAAATCCGCGTGTTGATAAAATTGCACAAACAGGCCTGGAGTGTGGCCTGATCCCGGTGACCAGAACCGGTAACGCACTCCCTCACCAGAGCAGGATTGGCCACCCTGGTGCAGTACTTGGCCACAACCTCCTATGAACACAACAATCAAACCCCGGCCCTCAGTCCCCAGCAGCTGCGAAGCAACTGACCACGGCGGCGGTCAGACCTGCGAGGCAACAGAGGGTGCTAAGAATCACTGGCTCCGGACAGGCCGCCATTGGAATATGAACCTGGCAACGTTAACCGCTAGAACGTTATCTAGCGAGGCGAGTCTAGCAGTGCTATTCGAGGAATTAGAGGGCAGTAAATGGGATATAATAGGGCTCAGTGAAGTTAGGAGGCCAAAAGAAGCATATACAGTGCTAAATAGCGGGCACGTCCTGTGCTACCGGGGCTTAGCGGAGAAAAGAGAACTAGGAGCTGGATTCCTGGTTAATAAGAATATAGCTGGTAACATACAGGAATTCTATAGCATTAACGAGAGGGTGGCAGGTCTTGTTGTGAAACTTAATAAGAGGTACAAAATGAAGATTGTACAGGTCTACGCCCCTACATCGAGTCATGATGACCAGGAAGTCGAAAGCTTCTATGAAGACGTGGAATCGGCGATGGGCAGAGTGAAAACTAAATACACTATACTAATGGGCGACTTTAATGCCAAGGTAGGCAAGAAGCAGGCTGGAGACAAGGCAGTGGGTGAATATGGCATAGGCACTAGGAATAGCAGGGGAGAGTTATTAGTAGAGTTTGCAGAACAGAATAATATGAGGATAATGAATACCTTCTTCCGCAAGCGGGATAGCCGAAAGTGGACGTGGAGTAGCCCGAACGGCGAGACTAGAAATGAAATAGACTTCATACTCTGCGCTAACCCTGGCATCATACAAGATGTGGGCGTGCTCGGCAAGGTGCGCTGCAGTGACCACAGGATGGTAAGAACTCGTATTAGCCTAGATCTGAGGAGAGAACGGAAGAAACTGGTACATAAGAAGCCGATCAATGAGTTAGCGGTAAGAGGGAAAATAGAGGAATTCCAGATCAAGCTACAGAACAGGTATTCAGCTTTAACTCAGGAAGAGGACCTTGGTGTTGAAGCAATAAACGACAATCTTGAGGGCATCATTAAGGAGTGTGCAATGGAAGTCGGTGGTAACTCCGTTAGGCAGGATACCAGCAAACTATCGCAGGAGACGAAAGATCTGATCAAGAAACGCCAATGTATGAAAGCATCTAACCCTACAGCTAGAATAGAACTTGCAGAACTTTCGAAGTTAATCAACAAGCGTAAGACAGCTGACATAAGGAAGTATAATATGGATAGAATTGAACATGCTCTCAGGAACGGAGGAAGCCTAAAGACAGTGAAGAAGAAACTAGGAATTGGCAAGAATGAGATGTATGCGCTAAGAGACAAAGCCGGCAATATCATTACTAATATGGATGAGATAGTTCAAGTGGCTGAGGAGTTCTATAGAGATTTATACAGTACCAGTGGCATCCACGACGATAATGGAAGAGAAAATAGTCTAGAGGAATTCGAAATCCCGAAGGTAACGCCGGAAGAAGTAAAGAAAGCCTTAGGAGATATGCAAAGGGGGAAGGCAGCTGGGGAGGATCAGGTAACAGCAGATTTGTTGAAGGATGGTGGACAGATTGTTCTAGAGAAACTGGCCACCCTGTATACGCAATGCCTCATGACCTCGAGCGTACCGGAATCTTGGAAGAACGCTAACATAATCCTAATCCATAAGAAAGGGGACGCCAAAGACTTGAAAAATTATAGACCGATCAGCTTACTGTCCGTTGCCTACAAATTATTTACTAAGGTAATTGCAAATAGAATCAGGAACACCTTAGACTTCTGTCAACCAAAGGACCAGGCAGGATTCCGTAAAGGCTACTCAACAATAGACCATATTCACACTATCAATTAAGTGATAGAGAAATGTGCAGAATTATAACCAACCCTTATATATAGCTTTCATTGATTACGAGAAAGCGTTTGATTCAGTCGAAACCTCAGCAGTCATGGAGGCATTACGGAATCAGGGTGTAGATGAGCCATATGTAAAAATACTGGAAGATATCTATAGCGGCTCCACAGCCACCGTAGTCCTCCATAAAGCAAGCAACAAAATCCCAATAAAGAAAGGCGTCAGGCAGGGAGATACGATATCTCCAATGCTATTCACAGCGTGTTTACAGGAGGTATTCAGAGACCTGAATTGGGAAGAATTGGGGATAAAAGTTAATGGAGAATACCTTAGTAACTTGCGATTCGCTGATGATATTGCCTTGCTTAGTAACTCAGGGGACCAATTGCAATGCATGCTCACTGACCTGGAGAGGCAAAGCAGAAGAGTGGGTCTAAAAATTAATATGCAGAAAACTAAAGTAATGCTTAACAGTCTCGGGAGAGAACAACAATTTACAATAGGCAGCGAGGCACTGGAAGTCGTAAGGGAATACATCTACTTAGGGCAGGTAGTGACGGCGGATCCGGATCATGAGACGGAAATAATCAGAAGAATAAGAATGGGCTGGGGTGCGTTTGGCAGGCATTCCGAAATCATGAACAGCAGGTTGCCATTATCCCTCAAGAGAAAAGTATATAATAGCTGTGTCTTACCAGTACTCACCTACGGGGCAGAAACCTGGAGGCTTACTAAAAGGGTTCTACTCAAATTGAGGACGACACAACGAGCTATGGAAAGAAGAATGATAGGTGTAACGTTAAGGGATAAGAAAAGAGCAGATTGGGTGAGGGAACAAACGCGAGTTAATGACATCTTAGTTGAAATCAAGAAAAAGAAATGGGCATGGGCAGGACATGTAATGAGGAGGGAAGATAACCGTTGGTCATTAAGGGTTACGGACTGGATCCCAAGGGAAGGGAAGCGTAGCAGGGGGCGGCAGAAAGTTAGGTGGGCGGATGAGATTAAGAAGTTTGCAGGGACGGCATGGCCACAATTAGTACATGACCGGGGTTGTTGGAGAAGTATGGGAGAGGCCTTTGCCCTGCAGTGGGCGTAACCAGGCTGATGATGATGATGATGATGATGATGATGATGATGATGATGATGATGATTATGCAGTTGGCGGCTGCCTTGTACGGAGGCTTTTTTTTTAATGAGATGGTGATGTCGTTCTAATGTACCTTTTGACCACAAAGGTGCGATCATGTCTCACAGAGGCATATATGGTTGCTATTCTCTGCGAGGGACGTGTTCTTGTGTTCGTGAAGCATTTGCGTTTGGCAGTATTGTCGCCCAATGAGTCGGATATAAACACTAACTCGCCACTGCCGGCAAGTAGTAGCGAGAAATGCATTATGACGCTGTAAAGTTATTTCATTAATTCGAAGGAAAGTTTTGCAGCAGGAAAAAAGGTTGCTATTCCAGGTAAACATGTCTTTTTCTCACAGGTTATTTAGCCAAACTGTGGATGCATGAAATTCGTGACTTATGAATAGATTTTAATTTATTCTTTAGTAATGCTTCTAAAAGAGACTAGAAATAGCATGTGACTACCTCTGCAATCAGCAGACCATACATTTACAGTCATAAGTGGCAGTTCCATGCAGTCTCGCACTTTATATAACCTTTCCTTTCAGCAACATTGGAACTGGTGGCTGCGTTTTCAGAAGGAGAAGTGCACTTGACACTGTATATGTATGTGTGAATTCGGTTTTCTTCGTGTGTGTCGGCTCATTGACAAACAGTGCAAAAATCTGTTGTACCATGAGCCTGACGACGCCTTCTGCTGCTAGAAATGCGGCACTTCGTATTTTATAGTACTGCATGACATTTAAATCAAAGCTACCACATAAAATGATCAAGAAAACTAACCGCTGTTATAGCTGTTTTCCTCAAAGAACGCTTGTCCTTTATGGGCTGTGTTAATCTGAGCTCTCCACCGATGTTTCAGTAGTATTATCCCTTAGTGAGTGAGAGATTGGGGGCAATTAATCGTGTTAGTGTTTAAGTGGTGTCCTAATTATGTGCATTTGTTCCAACAAAGTTGTCTAGATTACTTTATTGTGTAGTGTAAAGCTTATGAAACCATGAGCAACTACTGAGTTGCTAACACGCATATGGATTTGTCACTATACAGGTGAAACTCGGCTGTACCACTGCAGTGCTGCGGAAATTGCCTTCACCAGCGGCTTTGCAACAGCTGTTTCGCAGCATGTCGGTATGTGTTAATTTATAATTATGTTGGGATGGGCTAGTATTATGGACCACTGCTACTCTGTATTGTGACAGATCCATATGATAAGGGATGTAATGGGCACAGCGAAAACCTTTGAATTTTTTACTATGGTACATAAACAGGCTCTCCGTTTCGTCACTGGAGCCGGAGAGAAGGGCATGCAGGCACTCCTGAATGTACATATATTTCAAAACATGAGAGAGACATATACACACACACACACACACACACACACACACAATTAAACTAAAGGCAGGGACGTTCCATCTTTCATCTTGAATTGAATTGTGCAGCGCAAAAATACAACACAGACCACAGAGAAGCACACATGTTAACAGGTTTGATACACACGTTAGTTCAACAGATTTGATACTTCAAGTGTGCTATTTTACACAAGGGGGAAGGGAAAGGGGAGAAAATCTGAAAAAAAAGGAGTGAAAAGAAAGGAATCGTGCCAAAAAGCATGAGAAGCATCGCGCAGCCAATATCACCAGCAGGACATCTAAAAAGCACTCTGATAAAATTACATACAGGACAACCTCACGTATAGTTTGTTTCAATCAACTCAGATCACATGCAGCCATTACTGCAATCAAGTTGTTTCCTTATGTCATATGAGGGAATGATGTGGGCCCAAAAAACTGTTTAGAGCTGAAGGATTATGTTCCGTTCTAGCCTCATTGCCTGCTTTTTTTATCTTATTGTTATCAGCTGCTTATGTTAGGGACAAAAAGTAAGAGTACGAACTGTTTCCCGATTCGCCATTCCACACAACATGTCTTTGTGACTATATGTACATGCAGATGATCCATAGTTGAAAAATATTCAGTACAGTAGAATTTCATTACAAGATGCACTTGGTTGTAAGAGACATCTGAAAATGGTTTGGTTGGTTTTCCTATGTTTGCCACGTTAACAATACTGTATACAAGAGACACCTTTGTTACTAAGGATGACTTTTTAAGTATTCACTACTTCGAAGGGACACAACCCAGACACATTCACTTTGTGCACCTTGTGTGCTCCGAAGGGCGTAAAGATCACGCAATCCTTGCACAAGTCAATCGCGCATGTCTCTTTTAGCATGAACCAGAAAAGGAGGGCAACGAGGACAGTGCAGGGCAGAAAGTGTCTGCAGTTGAAGCTGACGAGCGTCTAAGAGCACCTCAAAGGTACTGCGAGCAACAAGGCTTGCAAAGTGAAGTGTTTAAATTCCAGAAGTTGGGAAGGAAGCTAACACAATCTACAGTCACTAAAAAGCTGTGAATGTCTTCTTTAAAGGGCCCCTAAACTACCGAGGTTGAAATTTAGTTGCGATGTTGCAGTTCTACACAATAAGGCAATGAACAGGTAGCCACGAGAATTTTTCGAAACGGTGCAGTAATAGTGGAGCTACGTGTGTTTGATTATCGAAAAGTAGTCCCCACTCATTTTACTCTTTCATCTGGTACACGCCATATGGACAGTATCGTCTTTTCCTTGCCTAGTACACCTCCAAATGTTACGGGACAGGCCAACACCAACGAGCTCTGTTGCTGCCGCGCTGGCCCGTCGTCCTGCGAGGGGTGGCGCTAATACAACGGAACTATATGGTGACTCGTGTTGAAGAGCCTCGTAGGGAGACCCTTCTGTTGGCGTTTCTGTTCTTTGCCCCCATTGGCTGCCCACAATGGCATCGCGCGCAACGCGACGAGGAAGAAGGAGTGTGTGTATTTGCTTGCAGGCCTTGCTGGCAGTCGTACACTTTCGTTCGACCAATCGACAGCACCGGAAACTGGTGACATCATCAGAGACAGCCTGGTGACGTCAGGACAAACTGGGGGGTGCAGGATAGGTCCAGAGAGGCGCACGGGGTCATTTTCTTCATATTGTGGTGCTCCGGCAGTGCTACGCACTCTGGCATTTGGCTTCGTCGATCGTGACGGCATTCTGATTTCGATACGCGTGTTTACTTGAAATGTTCAAAAAATGTCGAGAAGTGGTTTAGGGGCCCTTTAAGCCACCCTGAGCATTTATTCCTTCAGATATATCAAAACATACTTTAGTGATGATGCATAATAAAGTGATCTAGTCTGGCTCCGCAGTGTCTCAAAATTTTTGGTTTCGAGAGACATGTTTCCCGTGCCTCTTGAATATCTTCTGATGAGGCTTTACTGTAATATACACAAACAATTGTAACTCTTCCTGCAAGTATTATTCATTAAGCCCGGTCACTTATGTGCAAAGGTTATGTGCAAAGGTTATGTGCAAAGTCTTGATGTCCGTACTTTTTAGAGCTATGTTTTTTAATTCATGCTGTTCTTATTGGTTCTTCGATGCAGGAGACAATGCCTACGAAATTATTGGCCCTGATCATGAGAGCCCTCAAGGGGCAAACAACATCTCTGTTGCAGAAGTGAGCCCGGTACCACTTGGAAGTTACCATGACAGATGACACGGCAGCAATAGATACAGAGACTGCCACGTCTACTGCAGCTGCAACAGTGTACGAGGCAAGCAGCAGCGCGTCAGCATCAGCAGCAGTGTCAGAAGGAACCACACCAGGCCTGGTAGAGCAACATGTGTGCTATCACTGACTTTTTTTGTAGTGGATACAACTCATTTGCTCAACATACAAAAGCTTTTCACCACGACTGTGAGCCAGTGTTATTGTGCAGCAAGTGCGAGACTAAGTTAGGTGTTATAACACAGTACAAGCATCACTTTAATATATGCAAATGCAAACATATTACAGTTGCCTCCCCAGCCAGCCCACATAGTGACAACAATGTGGAAAACATGGTGGGACACACCTCTCCCCCATTACAAGATAGTAGAGACTGTCAGTGTTGTTGCTAGATTGACTGGTCCTTGTAGGCAACTAGGAGGACAACACAGGTGTCATAAGATTGTTGTTGATGTTGTTGTTGAAGAGGTAAAAAAGAAGTTTGATGCAGCTGAAGTGCCAACTGATATTGAGCAAATGAAAAGCAACCACCTGAGAAAGCAACACTATCGAAATTTGGGTATCTATGTGCCGCCAACTCTGGTAAGAATGGCATAGGACAGAAGTGTGATGAAAATCACACAGACACTGCTGTTGCATCACTGGCCACAGTCAGCAGCGACTTGTAGGGCAAGAGAGTCAACTGAAACTAACATTATGATATAGTGTCATGCTCCCATGTGACCACTTTTCAAGTTATTTTGCAAGATACAGCTCAACTTCCAGAAACGAGACTGCAACTTGTCTGTAAAAAAGCTTTCACAAAAAATTATTCATAACACTATTAACATAGCAGTATCTTTTTTTTGTGTCGGTTCGAGGTTCCCGGCTGTCCATTAATGCAAAAATTGAGGAAAAAAGAACATGTGTCGTACTTACACCTTTTTAACAAGTACGAGGGGGACAGAACTTTTCTAGTCATGCATCTTCATCATAGTATCAAGTTTTTAAATGCCTTTTATAATTATTATTACCAGTTATATCTGAGTGCATTGTATGCATGTAGCAGGTGTAAAATCAGGTCAGTTGGATCAGATGCCTTATCTGCAAGCGAGCCCTATATTCAAGAAATTTGAATTAAAATAGTTACGTTAGAGACGCAGTCTTTCAGCACTTTATTGCCTGTGGTTTAAGCATTGCTCAATACTTTTGTGGGTGGCAATTTCAACCGGCACAGCACTGCGCATTGCCACAGTCACAAAAGCGGTGTTTACCATTTGTGTTCATCTGTTTGTGTATGCATAGAGCAAGTTCTTAATTTATATTTTCCTGCATTCTTGTGCTTGCACTAAGCTTGTATAAGGCAGTTACAAAATGTGCGTCACTATTACAAACTGTTCTGTTGAGCTTACACTTGCAAATAATCGTGTTCAGATGGCCGCACTTCTATGCGGGTGCACCGCTAGCTTTGTGTATGTTCTCATGTTTGTATAAAGCTTATATAAGCTAGTTAGAAAATGTGTGTCACTTAGCATTGTGATATTCTTTAAAGAACTGCTTGGTTAGTTTTGCACTTGTGAATTAGTATTGAGGCGGTGGTATTCCCACGTATGCCCACTGCTAGCTTTCTGTGTCCTCACGTGTTTGTATTAAGTTTCTACAAGGGAGTTACAGCATGTACGTCACTAAGCGCTGTGATATTTTTTAAAGAACTGCTTTGTTGGTTTTACACCTGTGAGTAATAGTACTCGGGTGGCACTAGTCATGTGTAGGTACACAGGGACCATTTGTATACATTATGCTCATGTAAAGCAGTTACAAAGTGTATGTCACTAATTACTGTGATATTTGTTGAATTGCTGTGATGGTTTTACACATGTGAATAATAGTGGTCAGGACACAGTACTTGCGGTGTATAGTTGAATTTATACACTGCCAAGACATGGGCTGTATACGTACCAAAAGAAATGTATGTCATTATATTGTTGTGATTATTAGTGTTTGGATTTTATTAAACTGTAATAAAATTGTTTCTTGTATCTACTGAGGTATGGCAATTTGTCATGCAACCAAACTGAGGACCTGAACTTGTGCATACAAATAAACAGCTAATTTAAGAGTATACTGCTCATATTCTGCTAAACCAGTTTAACAAATCTTGTACTACAATGCTGGAAAAATGGCAGAGCTGACTCGGATGTACAGAAAAAGTTCTGCACTGGCTGAAGGACTGCCCCACACTGGAGTTCGTAATGTTGCGTTTATTGGAGTAGAACAGAAAGTGCACTTCTATTAAAAATGCGACAGTCTGTGCAGAAACATAAGGCAGACGAGCGGATGTGGCACATTTTTTTCAGGGCCCTCCATGCCTACTACTGCATTTCTAGTCTTCCTGTGCTCTGCGTATAAGCCCCTGTTCAGCCAAGGTTTTTACTCCATGACAGTTGTTCTACTGGGTTCGTAGCAATATTGAAGAAAAAAATTCAATGGTTTTCAAGGACTTTCGAGGCCCCGATACAGTAACTTCAAGGACCTCGTGCAATGTGTGTAGTAGTTTGGACAGGCAATAACTTGTTCAAGAACACTGTTAACTTTAATGCAAACAAAAGAAAACAAAACAAATCGCATTTCAGTGATTTCAAACATTTGAAAGACTGCTAATTTGCCTTTCACCGCCCACCACTAAACGCGCACAAGGAAGCATTTCAAGAAAGCGCTCAGTTTTTCTGCAATAGCACAATTAACTACTTGGACCTGCAACATTTGCAGTTTTTGAATACTGTTTGGTTTGACAGTGTATGTGATGTCATCTGTTGCCTCAGCTTTTTTCACCATCAAATAAGCAATAGTCATTTCTAATTTCTTTTTATTGTGTCTGTCGC
Source organism: Dermacentor variabilis (assembly GCF_050947875.1). Lineage (NCBI taxonomy): Eukaryota > Metazoa > Arthropoda > Arachnida > Ixodida > Ixodidae > Dermacentor > Dermacentor variabilis. The sequence goes on from NC_134570.1 coordinate 120,935,581, forward strand.
TCTCAATTTACTCTTCACGGCTTCTCTTCGAATGCCTCAACTGTTGAGCTTCCTGCTTCTGCTACTCCAAGCACATTTGTCGCCGGTTCCATGTGCATAAAACTGGTATCTGCAGCTCCTTTGTAATTTCAACTTTAAGGATGTCGCTTTCCTTCTATTACCTCCAGAGACAATTTTCTGTGACATGCGAAAGAGTGTCACAGAAGGGAAAAAAAGCGCTTCGCAATGTCTGCTAAGTCTAGCCAAGTGTACAAGTTTAAGGACTTTCCAGTACTTCTAAAAATTCAAGGGTTTTCAATGCCTTGAAAATGGCATTTTAGAAATAAAGGATTTTCAAGGATCGCTACAAACCCTGGATTCTAGCACCTAAATAATTTTACAAGCTTATTTTGGCATGGAGTTAGGAAATTCATGCTTTCTAGCTAACGCTGCACTATCTCTGTACAGTGAAGCCACGAGAGCGCAACTATTTTGGAGTAAAGAAAAATACTGAAAGCTTTTAATACCACTCTTCTTTTTTTCTATGGAGCTTCGTATTGCCTAGTTAAGTTTACGAATGTGCCTGGTTTTGGCGGGCGTTTCTTCGACATTTTCTGGAAGAAGCAGATGTCTAGCCCTCGTATTCAGAAATGTATCTTAATACAAAGCTCATGCTTGACTGGATATAAACGACGCCTGGTGCGAACGTCCCCCAAGACGCTCACTGCCTTTCTTTTGGTGCGTTCACGACTTGCGTCGTTTAGATCAAGTCAAGCATGGGCTTCAAGTTATGATGCATTTCTGCATATGGGGGTAAGCGTGCACAATTCCGGGCAACGCACTGTGCCATTGACACCGAGAGAAAACGGGGAAAACAGAGTTAACCACTTATGCTCCTAAACTTTCGCGTACCTGTGGTGTGCGTGTATCGTGGAAGAAGAAACAGCGCAAACACAAGGACGAAAAAAAGCATCAACCACACCAGCGCTTCGTGGTGTGGCATGGTGTTGCGTCGTGCTTGTGTAGCGCTGTTTCTTCTAAAATGCTCAACCAACTAGCCGGCAAGTCCAACCTGTGCATATATAAATTGAACACACGCATGAGTGTAGATGGTCTTCGAAGCTTTTAGAACGAGCACTGCCACAGGATACGCGCAGTGCACGCGTAACAAGTGGACACATTAGTCATTTAAACATGCGTGTCAATGCATTTGACGCGGCTATCGGCATAAGCAGTCTCCAAATGTTGGAATGCATGCGCTTCAAAACGCTAACGATTCGCTGCTAATGCAGGACAACAGCTCAGAGCGGACTGAACCAAACTCTAAACTAATGCACTTGAAAAGAACGCCTACACGGCAGCGTGAGGCACGTCGAAATGCCTGGTACTGGCGTCGCAGTTGCTCACCAGTATACGCGCGAATTAAATTCACATACGTGGATGGTTGGCGCAATACTTTGTATCCGCGTATTTTGGAGAACATGGACTGGAGAAGCACTCGATCATGAGCTGAACGGCACATTTGTTATTTTCCTGCGGTGACGACAAGCCGTGAATAGTTCTCACGTTGTCGTCTACGTTGTCTTCCTTCGTTAGTCGTAGCAAGGAATGGAAATGATGCAAACGCACACGTATTCCAGTACACAACAGCACAGCACACTGCAGAGAAACCCCACCCACCACAGCAGATTCATCAAATACGTTTGGTATATATATATAACCTCTAAAAGAACACGATTAGGCGTGGCGGCGCTGTGGTGTAATGGTTATGATGTGTGTTTTGAATTGTGCAAATGCGAGTGTACGCGGGTTCGAATTCACATGATGTATAGAGCATTGTGATTCTTGATAAGTATGTGATTCCCTTGACAATTGTATTCTAATTAGATTGTGTGACTCCTGATTGTGAAATTTGCGAAGATATTTGCAGATTAAGTGTTAAATCGCTTTTTTTTCTCCTCAGTGGCGTTCGTGACGCATACGCATAGGCCGCTTCATAGCAGTCACGCCTCACGGTAGGCAGCAAATAGCCAGGAAAAAATGACTTTAAAATCCTGCATAACTTTGCTCACTCCTATTCTGAAGGCCGCTTGGAATCGGGCCAGTGTCTCTGAGGAGCCGCCTAGGGAACAGTATATCAACGGCCCTAATTTGATCTGATTTCCTGCCTGCATGCGTGACCAGGACTTGGCTAAGAGGGTATTGGGAAGAGTACTAGCACTCTGTTCTGAAGGAGTACAAGCACTCTGTTTGGGGGAGTAGAAGTACTCGGTCTGGCGGTGTACTATTAACCCTGCGGGGAGAGTATTAGCACTCTGCGGAAGAGTACTACACTCTAAGAAAAAAAGGACTAAAAGGGGTAGAGAGGTTAGTCCTTTTGGGGACTAACTGATTTGCCACAACCATTAGTCCTTTTGGGGACTAACTGACGTGGGATGAACTGTTAGTCCCCTTGCATTTAGTCTTCATGGGACTAACAGTTTATCCTTCCAGTTACTCCCGAAGAGACCAACAGTTAATCCTTTCAGTTACTCTCAAAGGGACTAAAGGATGCACCCGAAGGGACCAACAGTTCATCCTTTCAGTTACTCCCAAAGGGACTAAAGGATGCGCCCGAAGGGACCAACAGTTCATCCTTTCAGTTACTCCCAAAGGGACTAAAGGATGCACCCGAAGCGACCAACAGTTCATCCTTTCAGTTACTCCCAGAGAGACTAAAGGATGCACCCGAAGGGACCAACAGTTCATACTTTCAGTTACTCCGAAAGGGACGAAAGGATGCACCCGAAGGGACCAACAGTTCATCCTAGCAGTTACTCCCAGAGAGACTAACGGATGCACCTAAAGAGACTACCAGTTCATCCTTTATGTTACTCCTAAGGGGACCAAAAGGACTAACATTTAATCTTTTCAGATACTCCCGAAGGGACCAACGAATGGACCTAAATGGACTAATAGTTTATCCTTCATGCTACTCCCAGAGGGACTAACAGATGCTCCCAAAAGGACTAACTATTAATCTTTTCAGGTACTCCTGAAGGAACGAACGGATTCTCCTTCCAATGCTGCCACAAAGGCAAACTTTTGAACCCCACAAGTTCTCCACTTGCCACAAATGTTCATCCAATAGTGTTTCATCCAGGAGATTAACCGTTGCTCCACTTGTCCCTTTAGGCTCACTTTTGACAAGCTTTCAATAGACTTGGGACAACTCGGCCATGGCAGTGCATCTGTTAGCGCCTTTATGGGGTTGTACAAAACCACAAGCGTTTCACTGGAACTATTTATTGCATCAAAAGAGTGTGCGATACACGGACGAGTGGTGTCGCAGGGACACCACTATCCACTTGAATTAGGCGGCACAGTAAATCTAGTGTCTTCTGGTCCTTTTTTACGAACACAATATTAAAAGCCCAGTATAGAGCCAGCAGCGTGGCTACTGCAGCCAGCAAGCTTCCTTTTTGAATTTTCAGCCCTTCAAGGCACACAGCAAATGATCTTGTTTTCAACAGATCACCTTCATATGTAATAGTGGGCACATAGTGCACCACTGTGGGGTCCTGCAAGAAATTAAATGCAAATTATAATTTACAGAAAGGACATTACGGTATGGTTTTAAAGAGACCTACATTGTTTTCAAACAGTATTCTATTGCTAATACTTTGCAACATACTCTGTAAGGAAATATACCTGAAACATATAGTAAGCACATAACCATGGGAACGACGCAGATTTTTAAAATCCTGAAGTGCCTAGGGCAGAGAGTGTGCAATATGCATCTTTATAGCATTCTGGAAGCAACCCACACACATTGGAACTGCGCTCGAGGGAGCCCTCACACTATCACTTGGTTAGCAGTTTTTCTTACGTAAATCATTTATGACCTATATATAAATGAACTTATTTAATCCAAATAATACAAGTAATTTTCTGTATCTATCCCTTATTTAAAATTCCTTCAGCACTTAAATATCAGTACGTAGTTTTGCTAGAGCATCGCCACTTCCATCTGGGTGCTTCACGAAAATGCGCAGACACATGGAAAGAAAACTGGTATGACAATACCAAGAATGCTACCTGCAATAAAAGAATATTTGCATTGACAATGCAAGAATTCTATCTATAATTTCATATTACCAAGCTACACCATCATCAGCCAATTTTAAGTCTACAGCAGTGTGCCACAAAGCGACACACTAGCACAAAAATTTTAGTTGTGACAGTGACTGCAGTGTTTCCAAAATGATAAGCCATGAATATATGAAACTAGCCGAAAGAGATGAGAACAGAGACAAAGATGGAAATAGGACAGATGCTGGACTTTCATTTTTCGGTTTATTCAAAAGATACCGCAAGCTAACATTTTATGCATGCACCAGACCAGTGCAACTATATCAGCCCTTATGCTGAAGCTTTCCATTAGCATTCAGACCTGCTCCTGATAACTGCAATTTTCATCAATAAGCATATCAGGACAGCGCTCTGACACATCATCCAGAACCGTAAATGGCCAATTACCCTCCGATGTTGTAAATGTAATTATGTGTGAATGGTGAGAAAACATGTGATGCAACTTCACAGAAGCATATCTTACTTTTTAAAAGATAATGGTTCCATGCAGGAATATGGTGCCAGTGAACTGTGTCATTCTCGGTGATCAAAAGCAATGACCGAACGTTAAGGCATATTTACAGTGATGTGGTGCTTTCATACGTTAGTTACCTCGGAGAAAAGTAACAATTGTGAGCCCGGCATTTGTTCTATCACCTTTTGCCTTGGTCCTCGTCAGTTTGCAGGTTTCATAACAACTTGCCGATCTCTACCTTTTAAGCCACTCTCTCCTGGCCAAAAGTAGCTGCCTAGATTTTAAGAATACAGTAAAACCTCATTAAACCGTACCCGCTTAAACAGCAGTTTCGTTTTAAAAGTAGTAAAGTCAAATTCCTGACTCAGCGGCCATTGAACATAATGTATTTTGTATCCGCTCAAACCGTACCAGCTTATTGCGTACGTATCGGTTAACACATAGTGTTTCCACTTTTCGTTGTGCAAACACGGCGGTGCGTCGTCTCCATTGGGCGGCCTAGTAGAAGTGGGCCTCAGAGGTCGGAACGGCCTCCAAGCGCCCTGGGCATTGGTGCGTGAAGCCACATCATTTCGGCGGTGTGCCAGAGAGCGTTGTGGCGACGGGCAAGTGAGGACTCACGTCATGCCGAAGCTCGGATAAAGAAGATGCTGGATGCTCAGCATAGAAGAAAAATGAGACATCGTTCGTGCTATTGAACATGACACGAGACAGCGCTGGCACGCGACAGGTATCTGCTGTTGAGTCCGGTGCATGGCATTTGGAATGCGAAGAAGTTGCTCGGCAGTGCTGCTGCGACCGTGAAGAGTTGTCGGCTACGCGTTTTGACTTTTCGCCATTGTTGTTACCAAAGTGTCGGCTAGCAACAGTCATGAGGACAACAAGGAAAGCGGCGGCACGGGCGATTCAGGCCCGACAGTGGCAGAAGCTGGGCCAGCCTCATAAATGCAATCGTCGAGGCGAAAACAGCAGCCCGCAATGAAAAAGGCGCCCCGCAACTTCTGCAGCGCTACCGTGCGCGTGCACGGAGAATATGTAATGCCAACGAGGAATCTGCCATGCGAGTGTTTGCCGAGAAGAGGGGGGCTGGCTGAAAAGCTCAGCTTCAGCAAGTTTGAGGCCGCTGTAGTTGCTGCTAGGCCGCCATGGCATCAAACAAAAATACACACAGTGAATAAATACTGCATGTTTTTTCCCCTTTCATCGCACTCTCTCCGAGTTCAGTTTTTGACATGTAAGTGGTCGATCTCATGCTACTTCGGTTAAACAGTACTACCGTTTAGCACGTACTTTTTCCGAGCTCCAGCCAACTACGTTTTAACGAGGTTTCACTGTAGTTCACAGATGTCTGCAATGGTACAAACTAACAGGAAACTAGGGCAGACTAGAATGCATTCTTTTGCTTCTACATTTGTCTCTCCATGTGATCTCAGCATCATTTAGGCTTGTACACTTGCCTCGGGACCCGCACAATTTTTGCAGCAGCATACACAGTGATTTTGACAGTTGTTGCCTACAGGTCAGGCGTTTTTACTTAATGCTTTCCTGTTTGTTTCATTTGCCCACAATAGTATGTACAATACTTTCTAAGCATTTATAACTAAAATACATAAACTCAACATTGCCGCCAGATGCAAAGCAGTCTGCAATTTCCAAAAACTTCTGAAAAGGGAATTACTTACAGAAGAGCAAATGAACGTTTCCATGCGCTCCTTCACCATGGTCGGAAGAAGGCAAATTGCTGCTGTAAGTGTCATCTCTGAAAAAGTTATGCAGGAGCATTAGACGCACTGCTTCACCACACATCAAGTTTGCTCACTTTCGTTTGCATGCGTCATTTTGAAAGGCTTCGATTGGAAATCACAGATAATGGGCCTATGTGGGGCAGCAAAAGTAGCTCTATACTTGCGCAGGAATGGTTTACTGGATCATCATAAATTCAGACTTGACACTTAGCCATCATATGCTGCAGTAACTGCTACATGAAACTATGTAGGAAACTCGGTAGTAGACTGCACCTAAGGAATTTTCTAATGTGCAGACGACTCCGTGTTCGTCATGGAGCCCTTGAACTGAGTCACTATAAGAGAAATTGTGTCCCACATACTCTTGAATGTGCTAGTGCTAACATAGCCAAGGGACCCTGCAACATATCAGCCCCATATAAAAGCAAAGCGAGTAAAATAGTTTTCACAAGAGAGTAAAGACCATGGACTAAATTCCTCACAACTGCCAGCAAACAGTGGGCTGCTAGTTGAGGGCAGGGTCTAAGCTGCACTGAAGCATACTGAGTAAAGAGCATGTTAAAAATTACCCTATAAAATACTATCTCGCATGTCCAATTACATGCAAATGGGATGTCAGGAGAACCCTACTGCCAAACCAAACTCCTCCCAATAGGTGGCGGGGGAAATACCACCCACTGCTCTGGTTGACTGCCCATTTATAATTATAGTTACTATTTATGCTAAAGAACTTATTGCAGTGTACCCTTTCCAATCACAAGATGTTCACTCCCATATAGTTTATGGAGAGACTTTCACATGATAAAATATTAGTTTTGCCTCGCTGATATCGTGATAAGTACCATAGTGTGAGGCCTCTGAGATGCCGCTCATGGTTTCCTCGTATCTTTGGAGGAAGCTCTGAAGGTGTCGCTTCTTCTTAGACGCCATAATGATCTTTTGTGCAGCTTTTGCTAGAATTTCTTCCAATTTCTCCGTAACTGCCACTGTTGTCATTCGATGGAACTCCAGCTGAGCCTAAAGAAAATGAATAACAAGGCAGATCACATCACAGGTTTTGGCCAGATTGAAGTTGTTAAGCAACAGTATTGGCTTACAGCAGCTCCGAGTTATGCTTTGTCATATTGATGGATGCATTAAATTAGCTGCACATATGTTAATGGGATAGTTTGTTGGCACACATGAAAAATAAAGGACAAAAGAACACAAAACCATGCTCATGGCATCAGCTTTCATTCTTGCATTCCTTCCATCTCCTGGACTACAAAAGTGGAACCAAGGTCCCCCAAAAATATGTTTTCGCTGGTACTTGTTAAAACAAGGAAAGTGCAGATTAAAAAGCTTTTCACAGCATTTTAGGCATTGCAACACGCAATGTCTAGTACATTTTATAGAAACTTTTTCTCGGAATACAAGGCACTAAGTTTGATTAGGTTTGTTGCATTTAAAGTAACAGATTATATGTACCAACTGTAGAAAGCACCATTTTTAGGGGGCCCCCTTCATCAGGTCTGGCCATCTTGAGCTGACAAGTGCAGTGCATATAATGCAGCTAGTGACCATGTCTGCCATGTATTACATCCCTACACACCGAAAAAAAAACAAAAACAAGTTAAATGTCAAACGAGACGCTATTTGCCCTTCTCCTTGCGGGGGTCGCACTCCCAGCCGGAGGGTCGACATACATCGCATAAGTGCACTACATGCATGCCAGGGCTGCAATGTCATTCAAAGTGGCATGTGAATTTGAGAATTATTCAAGGCAACAAGCTATTTGACCTTTTGCTGCAATAGACAAATGAAAGTTTAGAGAAATAATAAAACCTACAAACAGAATGTCTGTTTTACTTCGTGCCGTATAGCAAGAGAGTTGTGCTTTCATTTCATCTGCTTGTACCCAGGTCATACACTCGCATGCGCAGAGTGACACTGTCATTGTCTACCATGTACTAGCGCACGATCATGCGCTGTGATCCGCTTGCGTCTGCCTCAGCATTTGTGTAGCACTGACTTATACCACTTGTTAAGTGTTCTCATGCACAGCATGCAAATTGTTTGCTGTGCAAAGGAAGACAAATACAAGTGCTCGCACGCAGGACTGTCAGCGGAAGAGCGCCATGCAGTAATGAAGTGAGCAAAAAAAAATTAAGAAAGGCAGGGCCCGTGACACATGCATCATGCGATCTTCAGCTGGAGTAGGGGAGAACACAGGGATGGAATTTCGCTTGGGGAGGCTAGACAGAGCAAGTGGAGAGAGCGTCTATGTTGGCTGTGATGCTCATCTCCTGAAATGATCGGTTTGGAGCACTCACAAATATTTCTATCTATTGAGGAACCAACTTGAACATTCTGGCGGTAGAACGGTGCTCCCTAAGAACACGTAACAACTTCCAGCATATAATTAAAATTCGCCACATGGCCTGGTGAAGGGCCCTTTAAAGGGAAGCTGAAGAGTTTTCCAGAAAAAATGAGTGAAGAGCTGTACGTAATGGCTTTCAACCCTCCGAATCCGAATATCGCATTGAAATTGAGCGCAAGAAAGCGCAAACAGATTTTATTTCGACGCAATGTGCAGCAGTAGGCTCGAGCAGCTTGCGCACCTTGTTTCCGCCTGTGATTGGTGGGGCGCCTCGTGACAGCGACAGCGCACTTTTAACCGGCGATTACGTCGTTCCTAAGTGAAAAATCTCGCCCAAAATTTTACGTGCATGGTTTATAAAGATCCCACATCCGTATATGAGCATCTTATTGAATTCGACAGACTCTTCAGCTTCCCTTTAAGGAGGTTGAAATTTTAAGAAAATTCATGAAATCAGAACATTATAAAAACTGAAGACAACTGCGCAATAAAGAAAAACAGAAAAAAAGACAGCAATTCTGTAAATCGAACCTACTGAAACACCTAAAGCAGAGAACATTGATATGTTACACACAAATGTATTGAACGTGAACTTAAAGAGGCAATGTCCCCAAAAAACTACAGAGAGCTAGTTTACAGAAACCTTAATGGACCAAGCCTCCTCCTGTTAATTCTTTGTCTGAAGACTTAGGTAATACAACACTTGGCACAGCGTTTTTTTTTTCATTTTCTCTCTTTTTTTCATTTTAATGTCAAACTCTATTTTACATGTTTTACCCAAAAATAGATAGTGGGTGTTCTTTGCCTAATTGCTTGTAGAATGCTTTTTAGTTATGAGATGTCTCTTGAACGATTCCTTTTACGTCTTGGTAAAGGCATTTTTCATTTGTGTAAATACTTGTTGCCGAGACCTTTAGGTTCATTTTCAAGAAGCATCAAAATTCGTATTCCTTATCTATGCTTTTTCTTTGTCAATATGTGGCTCAATGAGATGTTACCACTGTGGCTTGAGTGCACAGTACAGGGTGTTTCAGCAAACACTCAAACATTTTTAAACAGGAACACCAATGCATTTCTTTGCCATTAATATCTAGAAACTGGTGTCATCCTGAGAATGTGTTCCAAATGGGTGTGCGTTGTGAACTCCATGGCTAGAATTTGTAAATTTCAATGTGGGCCATATGGTAATTTGTCGACTTAATTAGTGAATTTTTGTGAATTAGTTAATTCTGCATCTCATTTTTTCAAGTAATGTCCGCCTCTTCGAGTAGACCGGCTCCTGAACTATACACTCTTAGACAAAGGTACACCCTTTGGAATGTATATCTGCCACACAACAATAGTCATCTGCCTTGCTCGCGTTTCCTTTCTAGAAAGCACCGCACCTGCTACTTTCCTGTCAGGAATGCTATGTTATGTTGATAACGAGCATGCTGTTCGTTACTGGGAAGTACCGCGCTTGCAGCGTTAAAGAAAGGGAATGCGGACAAGACAGATTACTATTATTGCGTGGCAAAAGGGTGTAATTTGCTCAAGAGTGTACAATTGTGCAATCTGCCACAGGCAACCTTTGAAAATTTTTGGAAGTGTTTGCTGAAACACCTGGTATATTGAGGACAATGACCTAGTCAGGTGCAGATAAACACCTTTAATCCCTGGTTTTCCTTGCTTTCTTTTTCCTTTGTAACATTTTCGTTTGTTCCAAATGAGTGTTAAATGAATACTTGTGACAAAAAGGGAAAGTGAAACTGAAATAAGCAAACTAATTTGTAAATAGGAATTTCGCAAGCCTCACAAGTATTTTAACAATTACATGTAAGCTAAAAATATTTGTCTAATTCAGATGCCCTAATAGAGGCACTTTACAAAACAATAACTGTATTTGGTAGAAAGTTTCAGATTAGTTAACCTTTGTGCTCCCCCATTTACCAATTTTCAGAAGATTTACTAATGAATTCGAGGCCTTAATTCAAAAGCGCTCCTTAAAGATGGTAGAATTCCAGTTTCTCTTATGGTGCAATAATTTTCATACAAGTCGTTTCAGTAGTAGTCTAATGAGAGCATTTCTGTGTTTCACATGTGCTTATGTGGAGATGAGAGTTGGCCCCAAGATAAAGCTTTCTTGAACCATTAGTGGCATTGGCCACGTGAATGTTTTTTTATGGATCAGTACAGCGCATTTAGAATGCATGAGTGTGTGCACAACACATGCACTCACTCATGTGCACACAGGTAATTAGTTTTCAGGGTAAAACCTGATAATTTCCAAGTTTAGCATCCCAAATCAAATTGAGAAAAATCGGCTTGAGCCCAGTTGGTCCCTTTGAATGACAATTGCAAGCAAAGGACTGCAATAAGTGAAAACAAGAAAATACACAAGGTCTTTTTTCTGGCATATTGCAACAAAAAGTTTGCCTATGCATTTTCCTGGGTTCAGTGATAGCCAAATACTTTTCCTTCAAAAACTTACCATTGTGCTCATGGAAAGAGCGGGATACATCTTCACAATGTCTCCCACTGATGGATTTTCGCCAATCCATTTTCTTCTACTAGCAAATGTTCTTGCCATGCAGTCGGAAATGTAGGCGACATCAGGCCGGGCTTTTGACACTTCTTTAGCCATGGCTACAAGATGAGCATCAATGGTCTCATTGTCCTCTCCATCTTCCATGGCAGCAGCCTGAAAAGAAACCATGTTAATCAATTAACACTACAGTAGGCTGGCAACTTGTAGATTTACACTAATAGGATTATACATACTGAAAATGGTCTTGTGATCCTTTTGGAGGCAAGACTGTCATTGTTGACCACTACTGCTCTTTTAGGTGGTGGGCCATCATCTGCGTCTTCTTGCAGTCTGAGCTTCCTTCGCTCATATTTAGCTTTAAACCTTAAAGCTTCTCGCCACGAGTCCTAGGTAAAAAGCATCACAATTTATTACTAGGTGAAGCAAACCCATACACAATGGCAAGCAAAAGTAAAATTTTTTGCATGCCCGATAGCAATAAACAGCAACTACAATGTTGCACAGGCCATATAAATCTATGCAACGCTAGTAGCGCTGGTCTATATTCACTAGACAGCTGTCTTAGAGCCAAATACTCAGTTCAGCAAAACTATATCATGAATAGCCTGTGGCAGATTCTATTCTAAGACGAAAGCCTTGAGTGGCTCGTTGCAATGGCTCATACCAAAAAACAAGCGGTGTCACATCCAGTGATGCAAAAAATATCAGGAATGGCTCATACCACCACAAGCAAGCAAAGATGCAATGGCTGAATATGAATGAAGAAATGAAAGGAGGAATGAACAAAAGGACAAAGAAAAAGCCTTAAGAGGCTCATTGCAATGGCTCATACCTCAAAAAAGCGTAGTCTAAGTCTAGTGATGCAAAAATACCATCAGGAATGGCAGAATATGAATCAAGAAACTAAAGAAAGAACCGTTAGGTAGTACATTAGGTGCTGGCACGTGTCGTCGAGGAGGTCGACCTACAGCGCCATACGTTTACATCACACTTCAGCTCGTTATGTCATGCAAGAAGTCTGACGCCTCTGATTGTACAAATTAATGCATTACTATGTGTGCAGCAGGCTTTCGCTTTCATGTGTTACAGGAGTGTAACATGCTGAACTTTTTATTACAATGCAATACTGTCACTGATCCCCAAGTTTTCTTCATACATCCATCCAGATAGCTTCAAATGCAGCCTCCATTATTTTTTAAATCGTGCCTGATGGTGGGTTTTGAAACTATGTCCCCTGTCACAGAAGCCTGATGATAGCAACCTTATCAGTTTTTCATACATGCAAATTTCAGCTTTTACAAAACTGATGCATTCGCTATGTCATACATCAATACAGTTCTCCGAGCGTCGTTCGCTTCATTGTCTGCTTTGGTTGGCATTCGATCCATGGTAACCACCACTGACTTTTTGGAGCACCTTCAACTAGTTGTGATCAGTGCTTATTGTGAGAGGAAGATGCCGCTCTGCCAGCGAACGCAATAACTATCTTACTCAAGAAGGACACAGCCGAGTGGCAGGAGTTTTCGGCACACTGCCCAATGCTTCTGCTAGGTGCTCACCGATCTCAATGTTATGTTCTTATGTATATACATGAACTGGCTATAACTAGGCGGCAATTTTAATCCATCTATTTTTTCAGCATTAACAGTCAAAAGTACCACGCATTGCAGTTAACTAAGGATAAAAGCTGAACAAAACCTGGGTGTCAACCGGTAGCGAATGCTGCAAATGAGGTTAATGAGGGTAAATTAGGCCATCATCAGTTTGCATTACATTACCTTCTCTTGGTGTACAAAGCCCATGTGTACACAGGCAACTGTAAGCCAAGGTTTTAGAGAGATGCCACAGGATACAACTAAAGCCATGTGTGGCCGCTTTAAAGACCAAGACAATGCTTTCAATGTTCTAGTATAACTAGCAAAGGTTGGTAATTATTCAACTTCACAAGCCTTATTCTGCAATTGGAAAACACTTCATAGGTAATTTCGAATGAGAAAGTTGTAGAATGTGCTAGGAAGCTTCAATATCACCACTTTCTGATGGGGCAATATTGTATCTTGCATTATGAAGAACGCCCTTTGAAATTAGGGGGGGGGGGGAGAAGGCTCCGTGACTGCAGTGCTCTCACTTGTGCCACGCACGAATGCAGTGCTTTAAATCTACACTCCAATGCGGTGAGGGTTCGAGAGACTTCTCTTGCTGCTCTCATTTGCCACCAAAAGATAGCACACCACATATTAAAGAGAGGTATATGCATGCATCATGCAATTACATGTAAATTTGTCTCATACTTTTACATCATAAATTCTGCAAGCATTACCAGGAGGGTACTGATTTGAACCAGTGGAGCAGCACATTTCTGGCAACCAGCAACTGCAGCCAACTCTTTGTGCTCTCGATGAAACTAAGCGATTTCGCTTAAAGGGTATAGGTCTTTAGGGTGTGTGTGTGTGTGTGTGTACACACACACACACACACACACACACACTAAAACATAGATTGTCCTATTTTTTCAAATCTGCATACATTCCACACGTGCTGGCAAAAAACGAGCTCAAAACAACATGTAGCCGAGAAAGAAAAAACACTGTATTAGTACTACAAAATGTTCAGTATGCCCATAAAAGCACTGAAAATGACCCTTCTTGTGTCTTTGCCATTGCAAAGCCGCTTAATAGCCAAGCCATCTTGATCTTGTTAGAATGAGCACCCTTTTGGCTTGCTATCCTGCCAGAACGAGCCTTGCATGAAATGCACATTTTGCACTCTTAGTTTTTTTTTGTCTGTTTTCCTTACACACTTCTTGCAAGTCAAAAACTATGGAAGTGATACTGTCTCTCTGCTACTCAATCCTTTTTTGCCTATGTGCTAGAGATACATACAGTGCAGAACCACTGTGACAGTGTTTTAGGACATGGAAGCATTTTGAAATACAGAAATCAGTTCACATTGGCAATGTTGCAAATTTAGAATTCCACAACTTTGCCTGAACTATAGATACAAACATTACAATACGAACTTTCACTCCTTGGACATTTAACGACATACTGGGTTAATTTTAGCTCTCTTGCCAAAGTAAATTTTTTGAAGCTTAAGACCCAATTTAAACATGGAAAAGTTATTTCTTTACTTAGCAAAAAAAAAGAAGAACAAATTGCATATGGGCAATCGGCAACAAGATTGAATATTTGACGTAGTAGTTCTGCAGAAACCCGCAAGGTAGAGAGAAGCAATTAATAAAGGGAAAATCAGACATCCACCCGTTTCGTAGCAATTGCTACAAAGGAAACCCATACGGGTTCCTCGTATGGGTTTCCTTTATAGCAATTGCTACGAAACGGGTGGATGCCTGATTTTACCTTTATTAAGATTGAATATTTGTTGAAAATTTCAACTTTCTATAGTCAACGACAAATATTTTTTGTCAAACCCATATCCCTCCTTTAACTCAACCACAAGCTATAGATGTACAATAAGAAGTGGTTATTCTGTAAAAATCGCACATCCCTAACAACTGCACTGCAAAATGGAAAGAGTGAGACATATATAAGTGCATAATTTTACTTGATTTCATAGCGTTGCCTACTAGGCGTAAGATGGAGCAGAGCATGCTGTCGCTAAGATAGTGATACAGCCTTGATGCAGTACGCTTAGAAATTAATGCAGCAATTGGTTTTACTTGCACAGCCAAAACGAAGAAGTACGGGAGTTGATTACAGCAGTAAACAGATGGAACATGATATTGTGGCTACTGTCACTCTACAAGCATCAACACTAGGTTTCGTTAAAAACGCTATTCATTAATTCATAGCACCTTTAAGAGCACTGCAAACACAGCTTGCCAACAGCTAGTTAGGTGAATCTTCGTATTCTGTAGGCTGTACAACACAGAAAATAGTTGTGTGATAGTTACAAATGTGGAGTCTTTAATCCCGCGCTATAACTGTGCAGTTAATGTATTCCTCTAAAACTTGCATAGAGGATTATCTTGTCTAATTATAAAATTGAAGGAATAGAAGAATAAGTGCAACATGCTCCACCGAGCAATTAACATCAAGTTGCACCCTCATATAACGCATCAGCATATGTTTAAAATCTTGGCTAAATTTAAATGGGGCACCCTACAGCCAGTGTTTACATAGCTTGAACCAAAGTCTCAAAATAGAGTGGTACACTTAAAGGGACACTAAAGGTTACCAGAAACTCAAGTTAAAGTGGTAGAGCAATGTTCTAGAACGTCTAAGGCGTCAATATAATCGTGAACAGAGCTTTAGTAACCGAGAAATTGAGGTAAATGCATGACACGATTTGAGACCCCCCAGCGACATGTCGGTACTAGCCTGATGACGAAAGGACTCCTCATAATTTGTGTTACTAATACTCAACTACTCGTATTAAAAATATCATTTCATTCGATTATAAGACGGAAAAAAATGTTATTTGTCTACGTCTATTCGATTCTAAGAAAAAATAACATTTTGACGTTACCCTTCAGTAATATGGGTGTTTGAAAGGTTTCGTTTTCGCTCGACTGTGCGCGCTCGACTCTGCGCCGCGCACGCTTTGGAGTTTCAGTAGTTTCGTTATCGCGTCGTGCTGTGAGGGTTCTGCTGGCTCGCGAAACTTTCATTTGGAACAAGCAGCGATAATGCCACGTCCATGTGATGTCGTGGGAAGCCCTCGTTGCTTTCCCGCTCCGGAGAGCCGGTGTCGAGGCCGCCGGCAGTGCGAGCCCTCAGCAGCAGGTCGCGCTCGTCGGTGCTCAAATCGCTGAAGTTGAGCCCACCATCGCGAGCCAATCTGTCGGTGTCAGGGTCCATTGCGACGAGCGTCGAAGTTAGCGTCATAAAATGAAGTACCAGCTTATGGGCGTCTTGCGCTGGAGTTGGAGGTATAGTAGCGGCGCCTGGTGGCGGTGCGGGAAACGACATCTGGGTCGTGCCAGCGTGGGTCGTATTGAGCCCTGGCTGTGGCGAAGCACGTTTCTAGACCGAGTTTTGCGTCGATTCGCACATTTTTATGCCTTGTTGCGAGTGCGAAAAGGCTCGTCGCTTCTCATAGACCACGCCGACCACGCTGCGAGCTCGTAACGAAAACGGACTCTCCGTGTGCCGTGGGACGTAATTTGGGACGTAATTCGTTTCTCCTTCCGCTAGCCACTATACTCCCGCTTTCGCTCTGCTGTCGGCTCTGTCTTGGCTCTGTTTCTGGCCGCGCGTTCGCGTTTTGCGCAGAAAAGCCGTAGCGCCGTCTGCGGACGCCGTTCTACTCACCGATGGCGCAAGGTCACTATGAGACCATGATGTCAGTACTCCTCGATCGGAGGGCGGGCGATTTGAACTGCGCTAGAGGTACGCGGAAGCTTCAGAACGCATTTTCTCTTAAAATAAGTCTCTCCTTGGCACGAAACAAGCATTTCGAGGTTTCTGTGATGGTATTTCAACAGTCCACGTTGACTTAATAGTAACCTTTAGTGTCCCTTTAAGACGAATGACACAAATAGCTCAAAGTTGTCGGATTTTCATAAGGTTTGACGAGTTACGTAATAAGTAACATCTATATGTGTAAAATACTTTGTTTTAGAGCATAAGCTGTATTCGAAAAGTTTTAGAGCATGCTCAGAACCACCAAATGAAGTTCTTTAAATGGCAGTATCTCTTATGTGGTTATCTTTTCTGGGCTCTACGATATACAAAACCAAAGTTGTCACAGCTCTCTAGCGCGCTTTGAAAGGAGAAAGCCTGCATGCTTATTGCCAAAGAAAAAAAAATGAATCAACCACAGCATCCAGAGTACGTCAGCACCTTTGATATGGAGATTCTGCCAGTCCTAAGAGATAGGAGGGATAATTTTTCAATATTTCCTGGGTTTTTTCACAGCTTGCAAAAGGAAAGAACCACAAAAATTTTACAGAAACAACTTCATTTGGGGTTTGAGCATGCTCTACAGCTCTTCACGTACAACTTGAGTACTAAAACAATTATTTTAAGTTCTGCATACTTGAGCACAAATATGCTGGTGGTGTTATGACGGACATATGACATGTTGTAAAGCACGTTCAATTTCCTTCGCAATGCTTTTCTTCCTGGATCTCGGCTTGTTAGGAAAACTTTCTGCTATTCTGTAAAGATTACATAAAATTCTTCACTTTGACAAATGCAGAACTGGTGGCAACTGCTGCAAAGCACCCTTCTTTTCAGAACTGCAGGTGACCGCTTGTTTACCAAGTTCAGCAATTATGTTTTCTACAGCATGCAGACATTGCAGTTTACTCCCTGCACACACCTGCAGTGCAAGATGAGCATAATACAGCACCACTACCATTCATGTTACTGCGGCCAAAGGGCACATTGCTGCCTTTATTTTCATGCAACTACTCCGCATCCCATCAGCTGCCTGAGTCCAGAGCAGTAACATTCTCAGATGGATGGGGGCCAGTGGTTTAAAGAAAAGTCTATATTTGTTACATTTGTGTAGAGAAATTGCTATGCATATGTATGTTACTAAAGCTAAGCTTAATGCAGCAGCATGTTTCAAGAATTCCCGAGGATGCAACATGGGTAGCTAATCAGATAGCTTGCCCGACTGACATCGAGTGCACTAAAGCCCCTAAATCCATGCGCCAGCACCGCTTGGGCTAAGTAGCGCCAACCTTTGATGTGTGCCACTGTTCTCAGATTCGTCGCTCATACCAGTTCTGCTTCCGCAATTTCAGTTTCTAGTCATTCTGCTTCCGGGATTTCCGGTTCCTGAATTTTTGCTTGTTGCACACTCGCACCTCAATACAGCAGTGACGTCGCTTCTGCCTAAAACCAGAAGCTGGACAAGTTCCACTTGCTACCGGAAGCTGAGGGGGAGAAGCGCGGAGGAGGGTAGGTTGGCGGTACTTAACCTGGTCGGCGAAAACTTATATGGAGGGGCTTTAGTGCGCACTTGCTATGTAGCAGGTGAAAGGGCGGCTGAAAACTCGGGGGAGCAGCAACACTGCAGTCGGTAGCAATGCACATATTCATAGCCCTATAATAAACTACACACTTTACGTGGAGCTCTTAAAGAAAGTATACGGGGGCAGAGGACCCTCTCAAGCTATCCTTAAGTGGCTTTTCCATTCACCTCCCATCACATTTATTGTGATAAACCAATAAAGAATCAATCAAATGTGTCAGTGATCATAGAGCCTACCCTAATGACTCAGTTTATGCACATTTGTCAAAATAGTTTAAGGTTTCCTTTAATATGACCACCTCTCACTGTCTCATTCACTTACATGCACTACTTATTTTTAAGGTTTGGTTCACGTTACATGAAAAATCCAGTATGAAATACACATATATAGAATCATCAGCTAACAGTTACCTCTTACACCTCTCCAGGTGGCTTAAAAGCAACCGACTGAGTTTAAACACAAGCAAAACCAAATATATAATTTTTAAGCCAGCAAATAAAAGAGACCCCTACTGTGTTCATCTGCACTTTGAGGACACGTTACTAGAACAAGTTACAGAGCAAAAGTTCTTGGGCGCATGGTTTACAGAGGACCTTACTTGGAATACTCACATTGACAATAGGATTGGCCACCCTAGTGCAGTACTTGGCCACAACCTCCTATATTAATACAACAATCAAACTCCGGCCCTCAGTCCCCAGGGGCTGCGAAGCAACTGACCACGGCGGCTGTCAGACCTGTGACGCAGCAGAGGGTGCTAAGAATACCTGGGTCTGAACAGGCCGCCATTAGAATCCGACACCTAACGCTAGAAAGTTATCTACTGAGGCGAGTCTAGCAGTGCTATTGGAGGTATTAGCGGGCATTAAATGTGATATAATAGGGCTCAGTAAGGTTAAGAGGTCCAATGAAGCAGATACAGTGCTAAAAAAAGGCACGTCCTGTGCTACCAGGGCTTAGCAGAGAGAACTAGGAGTCGGATTCCTGATTAATAAGGATATAGTTGGCAACATACAGGAATTCTATAGCTTACAAAAAGGGTTCTACTGTCAATGATAGAAAATTACACGGCACCGGGATTTGAACCACGGTCCTCTTGCACGCAAGGCAGATACTCTACCTCTGTGTCACCGCTGCACTGTCAAACATGTCATAGCAAACATGCCAGGGTTTATATATAAGTGCCTGCGGAAAGGCTTATGCACACAAATTCAAAGTAAACTAAAACTACCCTTAACACATTTCAACCTGGCACTCTTTTTCCACCCTTTGGAATCCTTGGTCTTCCTAGTAAGGCAATGAAGCCTGCAAAGGCTACAGCTACACCAACCTGGACTACCATTCTGCCATTCCACCTTAAAGATGACAAGCCACCTTATCAGAAGGTTGACAACCAACTGAAGCCACACCATGGTACAGTTTGCAAACAAAACAATGAAAAACTTACATAGCCAGTCCCTGTACTGTCAGCCAAGTTTGGAAACTTGGCTATGAGGGCTTGGGCTGCCTCTGCATACAGTTTCCCAGGGTACCTAGCAGATTTAGAGAGGCAAAGAACTTAGGTGGCATGATGAAAAATTGATCTTCAAGCAGTAATACTAAGGAAATAAAGGTAGGCAGTAATTTGCCAACAGTACTGAAGTGCTACACTTTGAAACATTTTTGGCTAATCCAAACAGCAACATGGGTAATTAGGGCGAGGTGAAAAAGCAGTGCCTGTTGATTTATCAGGCTAACAGCTGCTTACAAATCTGAACTACCATTGCAATGAAGCAATAGGTACAAAATAAACTAAATGCGGCAGTTTTATTTGGACCATATTGGAGAAATGTTAAAGTACAGAGGGAACGTAAAAACTAGAGGCGGTGCTCACACATCGCTTGCCACCTGCGACACTTCTTTGCAGTTGTTATAGCAGTACTACTGTTTAACGTCGACAGCCGCAGCTTATTACACGCAATCAGAGCGCCCAGGAAGCAGTTAAACGAGTGAATACAATCAGCAGCCGGGCGGAGGAAGGTGGTGGGGAGGGGCACTGGCCTCCCCACCTATATAGTTCTCATATCAGGCTCTGCCATCCCTCTTTTTTTATTTTTTCATGCAACCCGGTTATAAGAATTATTGGTTGTAACAATGGAATTTTCGTGGCACTTGAATATTGTTATAAGTGGGTTCGACCGTATGCGATTCTATTGTAAAAATTACTATTTGCACACCCCTAATAAAAGCAACAAAGAGGAAACTAGAAGCCAACAGAAGTCAGATTACATAACTAAGTTCAAATATAGCAATGCTATAAGAATTCTACCAGACATTTAATGCTGTAAAGCTGGTTTGTGCTGAAGGAATACAATTCTTTACATACATAACTGATACTTCAGATAATGAAATCACTGTAGTTACATATTAAATCAGAGCAGCTTTGGAAATAACGTCCAGGGGGAAAATTGCCAGTCAATAAAATACATAATCCTGTTTTGCTTCTAGCACCTGAAATCTTCCATAACAAGCTGATTTAGTCAACATAGCTTTAATGGCAGGCTCCATTCAACATAGCTCAGCAAGACAGCCACAAGCCAAGATGTGTCTAAAAGTTGGTTTCTAAAAGTTTGTGTTAATGACTTACATTGTTTGTAGACACAAATCATGGTATTGCCATTGCAGCACCCGCCGCCTGTTTTTGAAGTACTGCCCAGCCCTGTGTCTTTCAATGCTCATGGATATATCTTGTGGCACAGTTGGCAGCATGTATACATGACCGGGGCGTGCCTGTTCTGGTGGTCCTTTTTCAAGGACATCTGCTATCCTGCAGTACAATTGATGGGAGAAAAAAAGGAAGGACATTGTGCAGTGCTTTTGGATAACTTTCTAAATTTTAGATGTGACAACCGAATGAAATAAAAAGCTTCTTTGACACAATCTCAAATGAAGACTTAAATACCAAACATCTGCATTGATGCAACACTCACCTTACTTGGTTCATCTCCTTGACTTTAATTCTAGCCTTATTGTGGATAGCCTCAGGACATGTGAGAGAGATCCGCATTAATGCTCGGAAGAACATTCTGACAGTGGACGTTAATTCTCAGGCAGTATTGGAGGCTTTGAAAGGCATTCAAGTAGTTGGTAACATCCCAGTTCGCTCATTCCTAGCGTACGGCAAAGATACCTGCTCTGGTGTGATATCAGATGTGGACATTGACATAAAGGATGAAGACCTGCGATCTCTTTTATCGTCGACAGTGCGAATCCTCGACATCCACCGATTCGGCCATTCGCGGTGCATCAAATTGGTCTTCGAGTCAGACTCTTTGCCAGCATCGGTCAAAGTAGGTTATGTGAGGCACTCAGTGCGTCCATATGTACTACGACCGTTGCAGTGTCACAAGTGCTTCAAACTGGGCCACGTGAGTGCGGTGTGTAAGAATCCTACGTCGTGCCGAAGATGTGGTGGTGCACATCATGTAGACTCCTGTGAGACTGACGCCATGAAATGTGCAAATTGCTCCGGAGCCCATGAAGCGACATCCAAGGACTGCCCCAAAATGGCAGAGGAGAGGCAAATCCTGGGAAAATGGTGAGAGAGAACTCCACGCACAAGGAGGCTGCCGATTCCGTCCGCAAGAAAAGGCGCCGGTTGCGGCAAAGGCGTCGCCGCTCCCAGAGCAAGCCCGGAGGGAAAGAGGCACTTCCTTTGAGTACTTGGATACAAAACGTGCCACAGAGAGTGCACGGCCGGGACACACAAGATGCGCCTTCCCCAGTACCACCGTGCCCGTCAAGGAATGAGGCGTCATCCTACGTGCGTCCAACCTCTTCGGCTATTGAGTGGCCTTCGCTACCACTAAGGGCTTCCGGAGGAGATACTCCTTCGGCTCTCCCCAAGTGCCGGGAGGGTAATGAAAGGCTTGGAAATGAAAAGGTGATAGACATTCTCAAACAGCTAGTGAACACTATGCGTATATTACTCTCCGAAATGGCAACGCCAACTGCACTATCGGTCGTGAAGGCGTTAGATGCTATGGAACCGCTATTAGCGGCTCTAAAATAAGGGTGTTAATCATGGCTCTTACGATAAAACACTGGACATTGGAACAAAAGATGCATCATTCTGTTATAATGCAATGGAATGCTCGAGGTTTATGCGGCCGCATGTCTGACTTTAGGCAACGAGTCTTCAAATACCGCTTCCCAGTGATCGTGATATGCGAGCCAAATCTCACGTCGGAATTTCGCCTTTCCGGATACGTTAAGCTCTGGTCACGTGAAGATCGACACAAGAGCAAAGTGTTAATGTGTATACGCAGTGACATGACGTTTGTGCGGACCACGATCGCTCCACATGGCAGCAATGAATATGTGTGTGTGACACTAAAACATAAACTGCATGTGTTTTCGATCATCGGCGCCTACATACCTCCTAGACAAAGACTTGAACTCTCTTATCTATCCACTGTATTACAAAGTTCCCCAGGCCCTCATGTTGTTATTGGAGACTTCAACGCTCATCATCCTTACTGGGGAAGTGCCGCAATGAACTGTCGGGGTAGGCACTTGATGGACTTCATAGACACTGAAGGTCTGGCTGTCATCAACGATGGATCTCCAACTTACATCCGCGGCACTACCTACGGAAGTTGCTTAGACCTCACTATTGTATCTCAGAGCCTCCTGCCCTTAGTCAACTGGTGCTTGGACATAGAAACGCATGGGAGCGATCATATACCAACATATGTGCAGATGAAGTGGTTTGTGCAATCAACTGCATCTGCTGTACGCTGCACTGATTGGTCCACATTCACTACATCTGTCGAAGAGTACTGTGGAGACATCACTTCACCATCTGATATAGAAGACATTATTGTATCATCAGTGCAGAAGACAACTAAGTTCATCAGTGCACCTACATCCAGAACGGCGATTGATATTGAATATGAACGGCTCCGAGCGATCCGTCGGAGAGCGGAAAGGAAGGTTAGGAGAACTCAATCGTCAGTAGACCTTGCTTTATGTCGACGAGCTCAACGAAAAATACGGCGTCACCTTCAAAAAATGGGAAAACAACGGTGGAGGACCTTCTGTTCGTCTCTAGATCCTCGAAAGCCACTTTCTAGGATCTGGCAGATAGTACGAAGCCTTCGTGCCCCTCCTCAGCAAAAACATCCTTTCCGTGCTCTAGCACTTCACCAATCTCTCACGGAAGTGCAGGTTGCCGAAGACTTCTGTAAAAGAGTCACCCGTACCGATGCTTCAGCATGTCCAACATTGGATCGACCCGTGCTACCTCCTAAAGATGATCGTCTTGACCTTCCTTTCACGATGCCGGAATTGGAAGCTGCACTTGCTGCGTCGAGACGATCTTCTGCCCCTGGACCTGACGGTATTTCGTATACTGCTTTGTGCCACCTTGGGATGGAAGGGCGGAAAGTCCTGCTGTCATACTATAACGCCACGTGGTCATCCAGTACAGTCCCGAAGCAGTGGAAAACCAGCCGTTTGGTCGCCCTCCTAAAGCCAGGAAAATCGCCTTACGAAATGTCATCTTACCAGCCAGTAGCTTTAGCTAGCTGTGTCGGTAAGGTGATGGAACGGATGGTGCTCACTAGATTAGAATGGTTCATGGAAAAGAATGAGCTTTATCCTGAAATGATGACCGGATTTAGACGTGGCCAGTCTGCAATAGATGGGGTCATTGATCTCGTGTCCACGATCGAACACGAAAAGAAGCGACACCGCCTTGTAGGAGCAGTTTTCTTAGACATAAAGGAGCCTATGACAATGTACTGCACGAACCCATTCTTGATGCCCTCAGTAATTTAGGCATCGGCGGCCGTCTCTACATGTGGATTGATAATTACCTAAATGGTCGTACAGTCTTCATGTCCACGAATGATGGCGAAACGACAAGACACGCTGTGGTCCGTGGAGTGCCTCAAGGAGGAGTTCTCAGCCCGACTCTTTTCAATGTTGCCCTTATTGGCCTTGCGGAAATAATTCCTGATACAGTACACATCAGTACATACGCAGACGACATATGCATATGGGCATCCGCAGTCACGCGACCGCAAATTCGTGCCAGATTGCAGCGTGCTGTTTCTTTAACGTCTCAGTACCTGCAGTGCCAAGGACTGCAACTGGCCCCAGACAAGTGCGCTGCGATAGCGTTCACACGGAAGCTTATGTGTTGGTATCCAATTATGATCAATGGAAATGCCATCCCATATGTCACCCACCACAAGTACCTCGGCGTTGTCATTGACCGCGGTAATTCATGGTCGAAACATGTGGCAATGTTAAAGAAAAAATTAACTGGGCTTGCTCAAGTTTTTCGCTTTCTGGCCGGTATGAAGTGGGGTCCATCTCAGCGTTCGCTACTCCGGCTGTACCAGACTCTCTACGTCGGAGACATTAGGTATAGCATAGCAGTTTTATCAGGTATGAGCCCGTCATGTTTACGCACGCTGGAAAGTGCCCAGGCACAGATACTGAAAACATGTCTCGGTGTTCCACGTTGCACTTCAACCCACGGAACAATTGAGGAGGCTCGCGTCACCCCTTTACCTGTCTATCTACGATGCGAACCTCTGCGAGTATTCCTGCGACTGCTTTGTCGTCATGGACACCATCCCTTATCGACATTACCCGATATACGGCCGGACTCCACTTTTTCAAGAGCCGTTAAATGGCAAGAATCTGCCATACCAGCATACTTTGCCCCGGCTGACCTTCCACATATGCCCCCATGGGTAATGTCCAAAATGCCGGTGCGTCTATCTATTCCGGGAATTTCTAAAAAATCGCGAATACCTACCGTCGGCCTCAGACATATAACACTTGAATATATATCGAAAGAATATGACTCCTCGGTGAGCGTGTATACAGACGGATCGGTATCGTCGTATGCGTCTGGTGCGGCTTTCGTCGTGCCTGCGCATCAAGTCATTCGACGGTTTCGTCTCCATAACAAGACGACTTCAACATCTACGGAACTAGTGGCAATCAGAGAGGCCGTTCAATATATTTCGCGACAGCCTCCTCAAATATGGACAGTCTTCAGCGACGCAAAATCGGCTCTTCAACTACTTAGAGTGGTGTTGAAAGAAAGCGCTTACCGAGTGTTGGCTCTTCAAACTGCCGAGCTCTAGACTTTAGCACAAGAAAACGGCCACCACATCACATTTCAGTGGATTCCCAGTCACTGTGGTATACAGGGCAACGAACTGGCCGACGCCGAAGCGAAGAAAGCGCTCGAAGAACGAGAGTCACTGCTTTCAATTCCTTTTTCAAGAGCGGACGCCAACTGTCTCCTCTCCAGTGTCATCCGAAAATTGACAGCACAGCACTGGGACAATCCGGATAATCGCCACAGACGACTCCAGAGATTGGACCCTGCCATGACTTTTCGGCTACCACCGAAACTTCAACGAAGCTGTGCAAGTCTTCTGCACAGACTAAGGCTGGGGGTAGCGTTTACGCGCGGATACGTGCACCTCATGCGACGCACCGAGTCTCCAGACTGTGAGGTGTGCAATGTGACTGAGACTATAGGTCATGTGCTTTGTGACTGCCCTAAGTACGTGGAAGAGCGTGAAAGGTTGGACAACGACCTTACGTGTCTCGACAGCGCACCGTTGTCGGAGGACGTTATTTTAGGCCCTTGGCCAGATCCTCAATCGAGTTTCAAGGCCATTCAGGCATTACTGAACTTTTTAAAAACAACGGGCTTGGATTGCAGACTTTGAGCATGCCAAATTGCTTGCGATATGTTCTACTCCTTCCTTCTATCGTCATCGTCACCCATCATGCACCTCTTCCCTCTTTCTTTCCCTCTTCCCCTTCCCCCAATGCCGAGTAGCTGGCTAGAGGAATATACCTCAGGCCGACCTCTCAGCATTTCATATCATTAAACTTCTCTCTCTCTCTCTTTATTGTGGATAGTGGAGTCCTCTGTTATTTCAACAAAGGTGTCAAAGTCTTCGTCAAAGATCTGCGAAAATGTCATCAGGTTAAAATGACATCGGCTTTAGGGTCGATGAGGAAGTTTGGCCTCAGTGCTGCGCTAAGTTTCTGAGCACATTTCAACTAAAGCAAACAGACTGGTATTCCTTGGTCATACCTTAGGCACAGTTCGTAGTGTGTCTGGCTTTTGGAAAACCGATGTTTAAATTATTGCTCAGTCAGCAGTTTTACAAGGAACACTGCTACCTCCAATGTGCCTCATGACAACAAAGGAGATGTTCACACCTCGGCATGGTCGGTATTAGATCCCAGGGTCCAAGAGTAAAAAAAGCTGTGCTTCTGTGGCATATTGTCAACAGGCGCCGAAGAGCAACTTAAGCTGCCAGAATATACGCTACATGAAACGAAAACTATTCAGCCGGTTAGCGAACCTTCCAATTAGGACTTAGGCCTAATAAAAAAAGAAAAAGAGGGGGGGGGGGTCAGGAATGAATACACAAACAGTTAATTATAATGCCTTTTACTGATCCCCCCCCTATACAAAATTTGTACAATGCACAAATCCAGGACAGCACACTGTCTTTTGTTTTTCCGTATTTTCACCTTGCTTTTCCGTCATGAGGCACAAATCAGCATTGCGCAGCCCTCGGCACTGTGTACCATCTGCACAAGATACCGCGTTCACTATCAATTATTTTAATATTGGCTAT
This sequence comes from Dermacentor variabilis, assembly GCF_050947875.1. Taxonomy (NCBI): domain Eukaryota; kingdom Metazoa; phylum Arthropoda; class Arachnida; order Ixodida; family Ixodidae; genus Dermacentor; species Dermacentor variabilis. The sequence continues at coordinate 120,962,391 of NC_134570.1, forward strand.
TCACTTGTCCACCGCTTTCTGAATCCAAAACGCCCGATATTCACTTACACATCTGCCTGTAAAGCCGTCACAAAGCACGTACACGATTTTCAGTGCACGTGCGCAGTGAAAGCACGACTGCAGAAGTCTGGTTCATAGTGCCGAATGCAAAAGTTATCGTACGAATACCTAGGTTCGTGCATTAAAACGCAAGGATGGAGTAAGAGAAGACAAACGCCAAGCTACGTTGAAATTAACTTCTCTAAACGCTAACCGTGCCTGCACCGCTACTGCAACACACGCATGATTAACACACACATGACCAACACAAAGGAGAAAAAAAAGCCGGTTTAGAGTGCAACAATTATGAGGCTAATTCAAGAACACCCACCGTTAATCCAAGGGCGCAGACGTCGACATCCTTGAATATTCCATTCTTTGAAAGTTGGCTTAGGAGGTCCTGCCGGCTGCAAGGTTCGTCGAAAGTCACGACGACATTATTGTCGCCGTACATAACTAGGCACTTCGACGCCATGGCTCGCAAAAGGATGCGTCGACCGCAATCAGGGAACGCTCGACTAGACCAACAGCAAATTTTGCACAATACGGGATAGATAGCAAAAATCAGCGATGGCAGTTTGACGAACGCGTGCGATGGCGCCGCTCTTCGAATGCTGTCGCTGACACTGCGGCTTCGGCTCCGACTGGATGGATGTCAGGCTACAGTCTATATATATGCTATGCAGTGGCTATAGAACTCTATAGTGAGACGTCACATGCGTTTATTGAACTAGCATGGTTGATAGCGGTTCGCAGCGTTCACTTTCGTATCATCTACGCGAGAAGTACGGTCACCAAAATGTATCACTCCGCGCGTTTCGTCTATGCTTCGCTACGCGCAAACGGTATAGTCCGTATAGTGGTACGAACTAGAAGACAGTACGTGCTAGTATACTGTACCAGCGACGTTTGCGCGCGCGAACTGGTTGAGTGAAATTTGCGTCGTTTTGGTGCGTGTGCGATCTGTCGTGCGTGTCATTGGCAAGTCCGCGATACTCCTAAAATGTGAACATTTCGTTTCCGGAACGGTTAGGAAATGCACTAGCGTACTTCTGAGACTTTGGTGACTTGTGACACGAACAATGAATGTGAAGTATTGTCCAAGGTGCCCGTTCAACTCATGCCAATTTACACGAGTCGTCACGCACATAGGCCTAGTGCACAGTGCGGAGCCCAATTTCAGTGTATACTGTGGCATCGAAGGCTGTGCGAGCACGTATACAAATTTCTCTTCATACAGATCGCATCTGTATCGTCGGCATCGTAACTGACTTGAAGAAAACAGCAGCACTTTGCAACAGCGACACACTCAACAGCCTGCTGGTGGAGGAAATTCAAATGTGCAGGACGGCGAACAGTTTCCACAAGCAATGGACTGTACTGACGCCAGCGCGAACGTTTCCAGTGAACGACCTTCCACAGATGATTTGTCGTCAGAGCCTACAACGGCTCCACTTGATCGCTTCGAGTGCTTTCTCAAGCAGGCAAAGTCTACTATATGGAATTTCTTTTTCTGTGTCACAGAGAAACATTGTCTGCCACATACAGCAGCTGTCAATGTGTTTGCTGAATTGCATGTGATGTTCGAATTAGTGCTAAAGGCTTACAGTAATGAGATTGCAGATGCCATGAAAGCATCGGCAACAACTCCTGATGTACAACGTCTGTTCGACTGCTCATTTGTGCCTGAGCTTTTCCGTGGTCTTCACAGCAAACATCAGCGAGATGAATATGCTGTGAAAACGTTTCCTTTCGTAGCACCTGAGGAACAGTATTTGGGCCAGGCTGCAAAGTACCACTACATTCCATTACCGAAGCTTCTCACTGCAGTTTGTGAAATTCCTGACATTGCCGCTCATCTAACGACGCCTGGCATTGTGAATCATGCACCCAGTATGTACAGAGACTACACTGATGGTCTTGTGTACAGGGAACACCTTCGAGCTCTAATCTCTGAGGGTAGCACACACACCATCATCACTTTGTTCTATACTGATGAGATTGAAGTGGTAAATCCATTGGGTGCCAAACGAGGCAAGCACAAGCTCCTTGCTGTGTACTGTGCCTTGTTAAACCTTCACGCCAAGCACAGGTCACAGCTTGACAACATCTATTTAGTCATGCTCGTGCGCTATGCCGATGTGAAGACTCATGGTTTAGACAAAGTATTGCGACCAATGCTAGACGACTTAGAGCACATGTACAAGGACGGCCTCACAATTAGAATCAGGGGAGAGAAGATACGTGCCACTGTTGTTGTGCTTGCCTTTTGCGGTGATAATCTTTCCCTAAACCGCTTAGGTGGATTTTCTTGTTGTTTCAGTAAAGGACGAGTTTGCAGGTACTGCATGGTATCAATAAAGCACTTGGCCGTAAAGACTAGTGAAACGATGTGCAAGGCCCGTACGTTAAAGAGGCACCAGTTGCATCTTCAAGCAGTTACAGTGAACGCAGTTAACAAGTCCTTGTATGGCGTGAATGAGGTATCGCCTCTTCTGCAGTTGCAGTACTTTGATGTGACCCGGCAGTTGCCTCCAGATCTAATGCACGACATTCTGGAAGGGGGAGGAGAATGTGTTCTGCGGCATGTTCTAAAATCTCTAATATCTAGTCACTTGATCTCAAAAAAAGACCTTGAAGCAGTGTCATCATATGACTATGGTCCGAGTGATGCAAAGAACAAACCCCCACCGTTAAACATGGCATTTTTAGACAGCCACTCTGTCTTGGCAGGCACTGCATCAAACAAATGGTGTTTCTTTAGGTTTTTGCCATTGATACTAGGATCGAAAATTCCAGAAGGAAATGAAGATTGGGAGATCTTTTTGAAGTTCCGTGAAATTTTAGACATCACATTTGCATCTGAAATCTCATTTGCAGGCCTTTCTTATTTGGATGTAATTGTGCAGACCTTCTTAATTGAATTTGCAGGCAGATATGGCCCTCTTGCAGTCATCCCCAAGCTGCACTACATGGTGCATTATGCAAGGTTTGTACGTGAAGTTGGCCCTCTCAGACATTTTTGGTCAATGAGATTTGAAGCAAAGCACCAAAACTTCAAGAAACTGGCAAGAACAGTCAAGAATTTCAGAAATTTGACGTATACACTAGCAAATCGACACCAGCTGAAACAGTGTTACCAACTGCATACATTTCAACTTTACCAGGGGCTTCAAACAGCTAGAAGTAAGCCTGTCGATTGGAACACACTTCCAGGCTGTGCCAAGGAAGTCTTGCCACTGAGAGTCTATGAAGTAAACAGTGCAACGCTTGATCAACGCTCATACAGGTGTGGGAGTGTTCTTGTTGCGACTTCGGAGGAAGGCCCTGAGTTTCATATGATTGAGTCGTTAATTGTAGCAAGTGGAAGGCTCTACCTCCTCACAAGAACTTTACTAGTGGAATGCTTTGACCGTCACAAGTATTGCTATTGCGTCAAGAGATCAAGTGATCAGAAGATATGCCAGCCAGATGACAAGTTCGAACATTACCTGCTGGACTTGTATCAAGGTTCTAGACTAGTTCCTCGATGGGAAACTTGGTGAAATGCATATGCAACAATGCATATTTGTATTACCTATGAGTGTTGTGCAGAGGAAGTGTTCCTGTTTTGCATTGTTTTAATATTTTAAATGCTTTGTATATTTAATGCTTACAACGTAAGACAGTGCCGCCAATATGTCTAATAAATTTGCTTGTCCTGCCTTATTTGCTTCTCCTAAAAAAATTTTTTTTGTGTGACTATATCACATTATTCATAGTTATGGCATGCTCTTCCACAACATAACCCAATATAGAAATGTTCAAAGTCTTAATGCCAAAAAGAAGGCAATGTAAATTTGCTAACTGTCGGTCCTAAACATCAGTGGTGTTGAAATAATGTGATTTCAATGGAAACTATGGGAAATGCTAGTTTGTGCGAACATGTGCACAAATAAAATATCGACAGGACAAGTGCTCAATGTTGCATAACAAAGCATGTGCTTATGGTGGATTATCCTGCATAATGCTTGCCGTGATGCAAGTTGACCAGGGGGGTGATGGGAGGGTTAGTGAAGGCTCAAAATTTCATTGTATAACAATAGCGCTACTCGAACAAGGACTGATGAAAGTGAGGGCAGGACATGTGCTCCACTCGCAACCAATTTTTTCTGGTAAGGAACGTTAACAAATATACAAATAAATATGGGCGAGTTGAAACTATGAAGGAATCACAACTGTGCAGCAAACATAAAAGATTACACTCTTGCTACTGTGCAAAGCACCATAGAGATTCTGAAATTCTTTATCATTGGTGGTAGAGTACTTTGACTGGCATAGCTATTGCCTCTGTGTCTGCAAGTCAGACTACTAGCAAAATCTGTTTTAACATTATGTGCTGGACTTGCATTGAAATGGCTGAAGAAGTCACAAAGTGGGAAACGTGGCAGGCATGCACATGGCAACCCAGGCAAAATTGAAAAAAGAAAAATGCCTCATTAGCTGAGAAGTACTGAATCATGGGCGTGATGCACAGCCGAGGCGACGCTGCAGAAATGCCATCAGTAGAGCTTTCCATGCTGTGCTTATCGATTTCGGGCAGTACGAAACGCGATGCCCTGCTGGTGAACAAAAGTATCTGCTCGTCTGAGCTATGCCTTGACGGGAATTGTGCATAATTTTATGCATGCGAGGCTTTGTACGTAGCATGCCTTCCTTCGCCAAGGAAGCAAAGTGCTGTGCCATATCCATACACTGCATGCCAGAAGTTGTAGACAGTTTTACTGCACTGCTGCTTTCGTCTATATGTACTGAAGTTGCACAATGTTGAGCTGCTACGGTAGGGTGTTGCACTGTGTGTCTACTCGCTTAACAGGCATCCACTCTGAAGCATGGCCTCAGAACAACAATGTAATCAACTAATCAAACAAATAAAAGAGTAAATGAGCTGATGGCATTAGCATTATGGCTGAGCTTCAGCAGTTCTGGTACGTGTTTACAGTGAGAGTGCCCACCAAAAATATTATGCAGCAAAAGCACATTTCCAGACATGACTATCGGTAAATAGCGTGACTGAGTGCCTGGAGCCTTTGCATCGATGCGCAGTAATTTTGCTTTTATAGAAGTAACGATTTGCCAGCAGTAATTTCATTTGTTGGGAATAATTTGTTTACAGCAATGCAAAATGTGAAAACGGATGTTTAAACACCACTTCTTATCTACAGTTCCCTAGCTTCATGCTATAAGTGGCTGTCTCTACCACATCAGTTGACTGATTTTTTTTTTTTTTGCCTCTCCTCTCTGCAATGTGTTCTGCATTAGTTTCTACCACTCTAGGAACTTTCGCTTACTTATGTGGGCCATTTTGCCATCAGAAGTCCCCTTAAATCTTGTAAATTTCTGTGCATGGCAGCTTTTAAATTAAGACAACACCCGCAGTTTTATAGGCTCGACTACATTTTTGCACCAGCTTTTTGCATGGGTAAGGGAAGAATGGGGTGCTCTCTTCACAAGATGAGACAAAGGCAACTCTGAGGGAATGCAGGTGCCTTTTCTGGTAGCTGAACTTCCGAATAAACCGAGAAATGCAGCCTGAACACGCAAACAAAGCAAGCGAGAGCGGCTGTACAGCCCGGTGACAGCGCAACCCAATGCAGAGAACTGTGACTTCTACTACCAAGCCTATCTTGTTGCTCACCACCATGTTGCAGCATGGCATGTTCAAAACTCCAGCGTGTCAGGTCCATTGTACATACAGCAAACAACTCCTAAAATCATTTGTAGGTGATCTTGATAGCCTCACTGCTGTCCATGGGAGACAATGCACAGTTGCTGCTCCTATATGAAATAAATGTTTTGACACACCTAACAGGAAGTTATGTCATTAATGCATCTGTAACATTCCTTCAAACATGAAATGTTTGTATGGCTTGTATGAAAGTATTCTTTAGACATCTAGGGTGATTCCTCTCACATATGCATTGACATAACTCCAAGTGGAAAATGAAAACAACAGCTCTTAGCAAAGAAACACAAGCTAGCATATCATCTGGGGAAAGCAGGTAAACATAAGCAAGAGCATTTCCCTGCACGATTTAACACGAAATCTCCTGACTACAGGATACCAGGCTATCGCATAAGGCCTAGCTTGCTTAGGTGGAGGCTTGGATGAGTTGGTGGTCCCTAATCTTCATGTACAGTGCACACAAGGATGAGACACACAAAAAATGTGGCACGTGCACAGCCATATTCTTTTTTCATCTCATCTTTGTGGTTGCTGTATGTAGAAGGTCATGTAAGACACAATGTGCCATATGGCACAGCATGTGGCTAAGTGCAATGCTATTTGCGCAGAAACCAACTGTTAACGAAGGTAAGGCAGAAGAATAAAATAAATAAAGCGATTGTTGCAAGTTTGCACTTCACATGTTTGATCAGGGTTTTTCTACACCAACTGGCCTCAATATCGCATGCTATTAGCATGCAGTACATACTTAAATATGATCACTTCTCTGATTATGAGAGCTAAGCATCGACTGATAAAATGCAATGAAGCTATAAATATGCTGTAATGCTTTAGGGCAAGCAGGTAATCTATAAATAGCAAGATAAATAGCGTCTTCTTGACCTTGTCCCCACTGCCGACAAAAAAGGGAGTTGAGAAGTCACTGGCATGCAAACTATCTTGCGCACCTCTGATGCATTGCTTGCTCTAATAAATGTTCGACTAATAAATGGTGTTTACTTATTGATGCTGCATAATATAATTTCAAATATGTTAAGCTTACTACAGCTTTAAACTATTGCATCATGTTTAAGCCCATGGTCTCAGATTAGGTGATGGGATGAAGAAATATGCACAATTCCTCTTGTTGAAATTCAAGTCCAGTACTACATAAATAAAAGTCAACCTACATACAGGTAGCAATCTTACTATCAGAGCCATATTCTTATCCAATCAGCTTTAATATGCTGCTGAATTGCGCTTAGACAAAAATTTTAAAGCAGGTGTACCTGATGACTTTGAGAGCCAGTTTTAAAACTGTCATGACATGATGTCACATAAATAAAACAAGTTTGTTTTGCTTTTGCACATAAGCTTAACCAGCAGCAAAGGTCTCAAATAGGAACCCATTTTTGCAATTCTGTTGGTCTAGCAGCAACATCACAGAATGTCTACATAGTCTTCTACTTTTAGTAGCAAGTGCAGCCAAAGTAGATAATCGGTGCACATGTAGCGCATTACTTTTTTTTATGTAGGTGAAATTTCTAAGCATATTGTATAATTAGAAACAGTTTTGCTGCATAACAGCAATTAGGACTCAAGCACTGTATTCTTTGTACATCTAATATGATGTTGTGTATTGCCTCCTTCCTCTGTAATGCTGTGTAACACTGAGGGCACACACACACATAGCGAGAGGGACAGAGAAAGAGCTTGTTGTATCCAACTCTGCGGGCAATCCAAAATTTATTTACACAATGCCAGCCTTGGCCTGCAGACTTTACAGAGAATAACTAAACACTGAAGGTAGGGAAATTTTTCACTGTGTCTAAACAATGGATAGAACAAAGTGCTGATCAATACCAATGCACATGGACATGTATGTTTGAAAATGCAAGATTGTACCTAGATATGACACTTGAAGGGGCTGATAAATGCTGATCAGAAAATGCTGTGAAAGCCCCTTTCTGTTATCCTGCAATAATTTAATTATGCAGCATTTTACTTTCTTGTCTCTCCATATTGTTATTCTAAGTGATAAATTTCAGCTGGCAGTTGGTTAGCACTCTGTCATGTCCTTTCATACCCTCTATCTCATTTGCATGCTGCAAAAAAGCTCTCTTCTGTCCAATTAGTAATCAACCCCATTTCAACATATGCTGGTGAAAGTCTCTGTAAATCATTATGCTATCCCCAAAATTCCTTATGGCATTTTAGTTGCCTTAACTTCTGAGAACAGAGAATAAGGTGTGCGTAAATGATATCAGTCACTGACATGTGTTGCCCTTTCAATGATAAGGATCGACTGAATGAGAACAATCATCCTCGGTAACTTACAAACTTCGAAAAATGTACAATGCAGTGAAAGTTACAATGTCTGCATGGTGAACAATGGAGCTCAGTGCAAGGCTAACTTTATTTTCTTCTCCATGAAGCTGTACACAGACTCACTTTAGTAAGGGTATGTGTGCAGGCTGATACAATGAGTTTTTTTTTCATTCTTAGGTCACTATATAATATAACTAAAAGCTTGATATTTAGGTTCGATTATTGCCAGGAATGTAGCCAGGGGGGTGCACACTTGACACCAGACAGATGGGGGACCATACCAGTGTTCAGTGACATATATTGAGCAGCAGTTATCAACACAAGGATCTGAGCATGATGGATAATGAAGGCATGACAGACTCGGGGGCGATGGAGACAAAGCTGTGGTGCAAATATGGCCTGTCAAGTCAATCATGGCATTATTTGTGGTGCCCTGAAAGGTGCCTCCCAGGGCAATACATAAAATGAGGTGTTAAGTATATGAGATATATATGAGAGGAGTTCTGATCCTCAGCACCTGTAGTGATGTGCATATATATGTACACATCAGGATTTGTGTCATTGTGTGCATGAACATGCACACACACATTAACACATTTAAGCAGTGATTCCTGTACGGTTCTGGAGAAAAGAATACAGTGACATGACACGGATAAAAGTTGTGATTGTGGGATGAGCTGGAGAATGGTCTAAAGTTTTGGATGAAAGCCCAAAAATGTCTCGTAATGTTCTTAGACTAGATTGAATATAGATGAGGGATTAAGTGGAGAGATTGCTGCTTCATTCTGAGAGATTACGGCTACTCTATTCCACTCATCTATTTATTTTTTTATTTTCAAATACTGCAGCCCTATTCAGGGCTATTGCAGGAGTGCAGGTACAACAAACATAAGAAGCAGAAAAAAAGGCAGTTGAACATAATAGATGAATAAAAAAAGGACAGCAGTCTTATCACACTAGTGCTTCTAGAAAATCAGACAGTGCCAATTCACGCACAGAACCGGGTAACTCGTTCCAACAATCAGCAACTCTCAGGAAATAACTGTGTTTGAACATGTTAGTGCATGCAAAGAAAGGCTTTAGGTTGAGGGTGTGACAACGTCTAGTTGGAAGAGCACTGGCATACACGATGTAATCAACAGCGGATAGTCGACAACATGAGTGAATAATTGAATGTGATAGCTTCATGGAATCTATCTGCCACCTCGTGCATAGAAGAGATAAAATCAAGGAATTCATTGTGGATAAGGGCGACAAATCACGATCATAGCGATGGCAAATGAAATGAACAGCCTTCCTTTGTACAGATTCAACTTTGTTTATGTCGCGCACTTTATACAGGTTCCAGACGCATGAAGCGTACTCTAATACAGGACGAATGAGTGTATTATACATTAGTAATTTAGTGTGCTTTGGCAATTTACATAGTTTTCGTCTCAAGTAACCTAATTTTCTTCGTGCTATAGATGTAATGTGATCAATATGCTGGGACCACTTCATGTTGTGCATCAAGATAACTTCAAGGTATTTGTACACCTGTGCCTGGGGAACTATTGTGTTATTGAAAGCGTACGCACGCTGTGAAGGAAAATGGCTGTTTGTAAATGACACTACTACAGTTTTTTGAAAGTTAATGCGCATCTGCCAGTCCATACACTAGGTGCAAAATAGGTTGAAGGAATCGTGAAGTAAGGTGTGATCACTAGGAGAAGAAATTACCTGGTATAGGACGCAGTCGTTGGCATAAAGACAGACTTTTGACTTAATATTGTTTTGGCGAAGGTGCTATAAAGAAAAAAAGGGACCAAAATTACTTTAAAAAGAAATGCTGATTGACATGTAAAAATTGGTAAAAGAATAAATAATAAATAGTAGGGAACATTATATTGTACTTAAGCACAAGGTTGAAAATAGAATAGCTTTAAGAAATGCACGCTGTCAGTAATTTTAGGCTAGGTTCCACAAAACGAAAAACTGCGCAGCACATAATGTCCTTCTCACAATAACTGGAGAAGGCCACGGTTTGAGAGGAATCGCTAAAGAGAATGTCTGTTCCCTTGTTCCTCTAAGCTTGATACACAGTTCTCACCTCTGCTCGGCACAAAACAGGCAACTTACAAAGAATCAGCATCATGACGATCCAATCAAGAGACAAGGAAAGTAGTGACAAATATCACATGCACTGTAATTTGCTGCCAATTCGTTATAAAATACCATCTTGTCTAGGCTTACCTTATTTTAATGGACAAGTTAGCAGCACATGCGAGGTATCTGGTTTACCACGAGGCACATTATGATTATTCAGCACAGCCTATTTCATGTGGAAGGCAGTTGATAAAGGCCACACCTAGCAAAGTTGCAACAGTTTCCAGAAAGTGAACTTCAGAGTTTACTGCATACAGAACAGATCATTTCACTGTATTGTCGAACCATGTTGTCAAAGGCTATTCTATGGAAGCGCTGTTCACAATGCGTCTTCTATGCCAAAGCTGAAGAGCGCAACAATACATGTGTCACCATATTCACGGGCCCATTTTGCCTGTCTGGTCATTCCTGGATAATCCAGTGTGACTAAGCACTCACTGAAATGTAGCACCATGCATGTCCACAACATGCTGGGCTATGTGTATGTTCCATAGCTGAAACAGTAATCTCATTGTATGATGATTTCGCATGGATGTTATACATATATAGGAGCTCCAATGCCAGCTTTGAGTACAAGAAGACCATCCAGTTTTCAGGTGCATCACTTCTGGCAATGAACTTTGCTGCTTCTAGTGTGGCACATAGATCTGCTGTACTGGATGTCAAGCGAGAATAGTCTAAGTAGATGCTGTTCATCCAAGGCTGGAATTACATGGGGGCACACTGAGAAATACCGCATATAGGCTCCATGTGTGAATATCTTTTTTCTGCCTGAAATCTTCTAGTGATGTTGAAGCAGAACAGGCTAGACCAAGGAAAGAATGTTGCATTTTTTCTTCATGCCTTCTATCTCTACTCGCAATTTTGGCTGCAGGTAGATTCACGGTGGTTGCAGACCCTGACAATGTTTTATGCAGGAATGTTTGCTTGACATCCAAGCCATCAAAAATGTAGATGAGACCATGCAAGAGAAAGTTCGATAACGACCCTATAGAGGCATAAGAATTTGTGCGAGAGTGCCGCACGCATTGACATAGGCAGCACCGTACGGTGGGTACGAGCAAATGTCATGGAACTGACACAACTAAAAACAAGAAACAAGAACAAGTTGGCGATGTTCACAGTGTGACACACTGCATAAAGATGTGGCAAAGTGCCGATATCTATATCTGTATTTCCAATACATGAAAGAATGTATTGTGTATCTTAAAATACAAGATACTGGCTATCGCAACATCACTGCGTGAAACTATAAACGTTGGCTTAATTCCACTTCTCAAACTGATGCTGCTGCCACTGAGTCACCTGAATAAAACTGAAGAGAGAGAGAGAACATTTATTTGTCATGAGATTGGGCGACTTCCTCGCAGGGTGGAGCCCTTAGCTCAAGGCCCCATTGGCTCGCACCACTCTGCATGCCTGCCGAATCAGCCGTCGCTGCTCTTGCGGGTCTGAGCTGGTCAGCACAGTCTGCCAGGAGGAAGGTGAAGGAATAGGGGAGTAGCCCGGAGGGTGTGGGCACTCCCAGGTGCAATGATATACTGTGGGCTTTGCTCCACAATAGGTATAGTATGAGGGATATTGTGTGGGGTGGAAGAGGTGAAGATAAAAGAGGCAGGGAAATTAATTAGTTTGAAGCTGTCGCCATGCGACAGCATCTTCTCGATTAAGGGATTATGTGGTGGAGGGAAGTGTCTCCTGGTATCTCTGTAATATTGTAGAGTTTCAGTGTAGTTCAGTGGTTCTGTCGGTGCGTCGGTCTGGGTTGGACAGCTCTTCCAATGGCGCTCAGTTAGCGAGCTCTCGGGCTACCGCATTAGCGCGTTCATTAGCATGCAGAGAGGCGTGTCCAGGTGTCCAGACGATATGCACCCTGTGTAACGCTAAGGGGTGTAATGATGTAAGGATGCGGTGTGTGTAGGGTGTCACCCTCCTTTGTGCCAAAGTCCTGCAGGCGGTCTGAGAATCAGTGACCACTGTGATAGGTCCATCCGGTGCCGGCATGGTTGAAGCGTGTACGATAGCTAGGGTGATAGCAGCCTCTTCCACCGTGCCACTGTCCACAGTGTTGAGCGTGGCCGAAGCCCTCAGCATGTCTGCACTATCTAGTACAACTAGACATAGGGCACATTTCTGTGGGTAGCGGGCCACATCGGTGTATAGGACTGGTGTGTTTGATGTGTCATCGCCAAAGAGTCGAGCCCGGGCTTGTGCTCTTGCCTTCCTTCGACCTTTATGACGGTCAGGGTGCATATTCCGGGGAATAGGGGCCACGTGAATTTTGTTGCGAATACTAAGTGGAAGAAGTGTGCTGTTTTCCTGTTGTGGTTTTCTTGGTGTTTGGTATCCTAGTCGGGATAGAATGTGGCACCCTTGCATTGTTCGTTGCAGACGTTACAATTGGCTGTTAAAATGACCTTCAACAAGTTCGCAGATGGCGTTGTGCACCCCCAGTCGTAGTAGGAGCTGCGTAGACACATGTTGGGGTAGTCCCAGCACTGCCTTTAGTGCCGTACGGAGGAGGGTGTCCATCTGGTGCATCTCAGTCTGAGTCAGATTATGATAGGGGAGGTGGTAGGTTAATCGGCAAATTATGAGGGCTGGCACAATTTGGAGTACGTCTTTTTCTTTCAGTCCTTGTTGGTGGTTTGTAATGCACTTTATCATGTGCATTATTTGGGTAAGTCAGTCAGTCAGTTTGGGTAAGGCAGTGACATTCTTTTATCTTTCCGCCAGGGCTCTCCAGTAAAGGCCGGCAATGAGGTCTGCATGCCCTATTCGTGGAGCAGACATGTGGCGGCGCTCGTGCCGTCTCAACAAAAACAAGCGAACAGCCTACTTCTTGTTTTCTTGGTTTCTGGTTTTTAGTTGGGTCGGTGCTATGACATTTGCTTGTAGCCACCGTACGGTGCTGCCTACGCCAATGCATGCGGCATCTCTCACACAAATTGTTATGCCTCTATAGTGTCGTTATCGAAGTTTCTCTTGCATGATGTTTTGTTATGAAGTCTGAAGAATGCAAGAATGGTGTTGCCTTGCATCTAGCGCTGTTGCTGCTGTACACCTGTCCGATGATCCGGTATTGTGTAAAACGGTAACAGTAATATGTTTACGGACAAGGTAAAACTCCACAGCGGTATTTGTGCCATCGTGCAGAGGCTTCTTATCGACATTCTTTTAATTAGATGGTGACCCGCAAGCTGGTTGGCAAGCATCACAAAAGCAACAACCAAAACCTGAGAGCGCAGCGTGTAAGAGCTTTCATGTTAAGCAGCTAAAGCAACCCCAACAAACTGTTTCGGAATGAAGATATTATACTTTGAGCAAGAAAGACAAAAATTTTGAGATACTAACAGACATTTCGTTCAAATGAAACAAGGTTTGTCGAAGTTAAGAAATTTCCAAGCAAACATTGATGAGCATACATGTTTGCTGCTAAATTATATAGATCTATAATAAGAAATTTGCGAATGTATTGAAGTATCTTAAGATACAATAATTGCAGTAGTATTTTGTATCTATATTTAAATACTTGTGGCCCGAGTATCTTGTATTGTATTATGATGCAAATGCAAAGTATCTTCACCCAGCCCTGGTTGTGATGCTATTAACTTGTTGTGTGGTGATTGATACATGTCCATTTATTGTTTTCCTCTTTGTTCTATTTAATAATTTAGATGTACAGGTTAACATAGATGTGCTATATGACAGTCGTTTCAGGCACACAAACAAATATTGTCCGCTCCTCGCGCTTCCCTCGCTATACCAAGATGTGGAGCTCCACCAGCTCATGCCACCACAGGTCTTCACTGCTCAGGAGCAGTGACAACGGCGTGTAACCATGCAGTCAGTGGCATCGCAAGGAATATTTTTTTAAAGAAAAAAGTGGGGTGCGGGGGGAAAGGGGTATGCATTCAACGGCAGAGTAGACCGCGGAGGCGGGTGTTGCGGCAGGCCGTTTTATGCCAGGTGTGCTGGTATACCAAAATTTCGGAAAGGGGGTAGGAGACATGGGTCGGGTGTGCGTATACACTCTCCCCACCGCGCCTCCCCGCAGTACGTCTTGGCTGCGCCACACGAGACGAGATGGAGTCCGTTTATTTTCAGTGCCATTTTTTTTATTTCTCACTTTCTGTATGTTGCTTTGCGTTGGAATTTACGTGCTTGCAATCAGCATACGCACGTAACGTATGTCCCTGCACAGCAAAGGCGCTGGCTTACATCTGGTGCATGTAGATCGGCGCCATAAAGGGAGCGTCATAATATGTCTTAAAAAGAAAAAAAAGAACAACAAACGCAAGCGAAAGCTCCGATAGTTGTCGAGCTCAGCTGCAGTGCACGCGTCTATACCGACGGCGAACAACCGGATAAGCTGTGCTCGCATCGCAGCCGACGGCGCCGCTACAGCGTATTTCGAGGAGCGACAATAACGGCAACAAAATATTGCGGCTTGTGAGCGTAGAAGCGCCGTCATTGGCTTTGAAGTGAACCGGAGAAGGCTTAGCCACGATATCGGCACCGCCGATCAGCGCCGGCGTTGTCATAGTGGCTCGAAAACTGATTGACCACGTTGCTCTACGGCTGCTGCACAAATGGGTCCCGATCCCATCCTCTGTACGGCAACACGCCGTATACCGCATGTGTGTGTGTGTGTCAGCGCACGTCACTGACATCCCCAGAATGGAGCACCAGATAGAGCACAGCATGCGTTGTGCGTACAAATGCAATCGGAGTTTTTTTTTTCTTTTTTCCTGAGAAGCAATTTACAGGGTGAGTGGGTTTGTGTTTGCAAGCTTTGCTGTACATGATGGTACATGATGGTACTCTAGCGTTGTCTTATGCACCACGGACAAAGTATTCTGCCAGTCGAGTAATTACTTGCGCGTTTAATGGATATCGTTCATTTATTTCAACACATGGCTCGTCATATATATTCCGCCTATTTTTTCGCGGAATTTTGTCTCAAATAGCCCTATATATAGTGCTTCCAGTGTATGTAGTTCAACATACCAGGCATATATACTTCAAATTATTTAGGTTTGCGTTTCCGCGTCGCTTCACTCAATGATGTGGAGGGAAACATGGACGTGCAGTGGGACTAACTGTTGTCGTTCGTCCTCCCGTTGCTCTCTTTCAGACCAGGGACTAAACATTTACTCTCCGAAATTTGCACACGGCACGCACATTCATGCAGTTAGTCCTTTGAGGGACGAAAGCGCCCTTTTTAGGACTAACGGCCCAGTTAGTCCCGTTTTCCCCGGGATTTTTCTTAGAGTGTAGCACTCCCTGTGGTAAGAGTATTATCACTCTGCGGAAGAGTACTAGCAATCCCTTGCGGTGGAGTAACAAAACTCTGTCAGGAGGAGTTGACCTACTCTCTCTCAAAGAGGGTCGATCTACTCTCGAAAAGAGAGTGAAATATGGGACAAGCAGCTACTCCCTCAAAGAGAGTGCCCGGCACTCCCTTAGTTTTTAGAGTGTAGTTGTCGGCTACTCCTGGGGTGTGAAGGCCAATTTTCTCAAGGATTCGGTGCCCGCGCGATTGAACTCAAGATGCGTTCAGTTGTCACCATCTGTTGGAACGGTCACGCGCATCGCTGTTGCTTCATTAGCTGAACCTTCTTTGGTTAGATTCATCCAGGGACCAGGAAGGGGATTCAGATCGTAGTGAGTTGGTCCGTATACCCATGGAAAGAGTTGCGGCCAGAGAAAACGCCTGTTGCGTTTAACTATTCCTTTTCCTTCATTATTTCCACGAGTGACGGCTCGCCGCGATGCTGGCAGATCCTCGGAACCATATAATCGCGATATGGGCTCGATAAGGTGGAAAACAGTATCATGAGAAACAGCGTCCATCATCAAACCCTGCAATAAGCGTTAAACCCACAAGCAATATGAATGTCACCCATTACCTCGTCGGGTTTTCTCGCTAAGGGTACAGCACGTTTAGCGGAATATTGGCAACTGGAAACAAGAGTCTCAAGGAGTGGAGCAGTTAAGCGATCTACTAAGGGAAAGAGCCGAGGCGCCAGCCAAACAGGAAGGAAAAGCGAAAATTACCAAAATTAGCCATTGTTTGTGAAAATATTTATGTATCAGGATCTTTTATTTTCAACGGAAGTAGAGAGAACGCCGCCGGAAGTGGAGAATAATTCCGTGTGTTTTCAATGACGCTTCTACAGTTACCAGTCGAGCCGCTCGACGTAGCCACTTCTCTGATTTGCTTATGTTGGTGTTTTCTAACCTTTCGCGGTGGGCGCAGTATGTCTAGAACTACAGCATCCTGCGCTCCATGCCGTTTTATGGCACTGGCGGCCACGCGTCGTTACGCAACTTCCTAAATAACAATACGAGTCGGTTTTGGCACTTGGTAGAGCAGCAAACGAGGGGTCCAAAATAACTGTGACTGTTGCCGAAATATATGCTTCTATATAATTCTTCAAGGCCTAATTAAAGAAGGAACGCAACTAGAAATCTTCATCTTACACTTTTGCTTGTTTACTTGTTCTTGGCTGTTCTTCGGGTGCTCTTTTCCCGCTGAAATCCATTTATGTGGTTCCTTGTTCGTAAAGGTTTATCTCACAGGCGAACCTGTGAGATTCACATTATTTCATTTCACTTTTGCGGGCTTACGCGTCTTTATGCTGAACGGTCGGCATTATTCCCAATTACACTAGTAAAGGTGCCCCCCCTTAACTTGAATAAGATAGTTACCCTGCGTTGCCCGCCCCCCCCCCCACCCTGAAAAACTATCCTTGGTACGTGCCTGTCGTGAATCAATACGTCTATGTTTACATTTTGATGCCATCAGCAGTGGCATTGAAATCTGATAACCTCAGCTTAGGCTGAAAACAGCAAATCGAGAAAAAGAAATCTCACATTCGTCGACCCCCCCCCCCTCACCGACCAATTGTGAAACGAGTGGCCATCGAGATAGTTACTCTCATTGCGCAATAAACTAGCATCTCTGTGCAAGTACCACTTGATACATGTAATGAATCTTGAGCAATATTCCTGATTTGTCGAAGCACTCTTAGTCAAAGTGAAATCAGGAAACTTACCATAACATTTAATATTGTTTGAGCATGTCGTTTTGCCTGATCTCTCAAGCAAAGTATACATCGCGTCTGGTTGGATAGCAGCACTAGTCCCAATGAACGTGGACCAGATGGTCCACGTTCATTGTGGGCCTAATTCGCCCATTACAAAGAAGAGTGCTAGGCAAAATAAACTCAATAAATAGATCTGTTATGAACCAAACTTATTCGAGCATACAATGGCTGAAATTGACGCGCCAAAATAAAACACATCAACACCCGTTTTGTTGTTTTACTCCAATGCGGGTGTTTATGTGGGTTGTATTTTTTCTGCTCTAATGTCAGCAAATATGCGAAGTGGCCCGGAATAAGTGGGGTACGCTTTGAAATACTATAATGAAGAAACACGACTTACTGTACTCTGTGGAAGCCAAATAAATGCTCATACTTATTGCTCGGTGTAAAAGGTATAATCAGCGACTTCAAACATTGAAAGAACGCTAAAGAACGCATAAACCACACGTGACAGTCATGTGCTCACGTATTCGCTATTGTAGGCGGATGGCATGCCATGCCTTAGAGTTCTCACTTTCCAGGCTGAGAATTTTCATTTTGTTGTGAAGATTCCCCTCGTCGTCTTCCATCGCCATTATCTCCTCCATGAACCCGTCATACGTGGTAGAAGGGTTCGGTGATCGGGGATTTTCAGCTCTTGACACCAGGTGGCGGTCGGCATCCAGCTCACGTGATGACGTTTCGGGGCCACTTCCGGTGTTGGCTTCACCAGCAGCGTGGTCGAACTGACGGCACCGTTTGAAACGCTTGAGAGGAACCTCTGCGCATTGCACAAGAAACGGCAGGCCGTTGGTTAGGTGCCCCGAATATAAGAATCGTACCAGTCAAGCTAGCGCTCGATACCCACACGAACAATAAGATATACACAGAATATTTCCATCGCTGCAAAACGGTTGGTGGCAATACAAGAAAGAAGAGGCTCAAGTGGTATCAGGAAGAATGACCTGTCGCGCTCCATTATTCAAACCTTATAGATTGATGTTATTCGAATCTCTCTATATGTAGCTTCTTGTATTAAGAAAGCAATAATTATATTGCGGAGAATGAACCGTATGCAGCTTTTATGTACTTTATGTATATCCCATTCGACTAAATCCTCTTATATTATTAACTTAGGGCGCATTACTTGCCAGGACCACGATTTTACTTTGAGGCACGCCGTGGTGGTGGCCTCCGGAATAATTCTGACCGCCTGAGATTCCTTAAAGGGAGCACGACACCCAATTTTCGACCATCATCCCTATTGTGTGAGGCAATCCTTTGGCGTGCAAGAACTCGTTGGGCAAAGTTATGCCCATTCGAGCTAGAAGCAATTTGTAATAGAATTATTTGTATTATACTCGAACGGCATGACAGTCGGGCCACACTGGCACACTCGCGAGCCGTGACGTCACAAGCTTCATGCTTGCCCAGCTAACATAAACATTCCGTTGAAAAACCGTGCTTCAGCTGCGCGCGCATTCGAGAAACTTCTGCTTTGTTCAGCATGCATTTACAATTGTTCAATTGGCAGTGGCTGAAACAATGCCATAGCGGCGCCCATGTACAGCTGCGGTCCAGAGTGAACGAAGCAAGGAGTTCTCGTCATAGTTCGTTCTTCATGTTCACCAAGCAGCCCGTCAAGCCTAAGGCTTGCGAGAGCAATGTGGGCTGGAAGGAATGGCTCTCATGTGACAGTTTTGCTTTGATCTCGGAAAACATCATGCCAAACATCTACAACGACGATTTGCGCCTCTTCGATAAGTTTAGCATACCCGTGAAAACGCCCACGCTGCCGCCAGACGCAGTACCGACCATGTTCGCCCACCGTCGCATAAAGCGAGCCAAACGTAAGCATTGCTATTTTTTTACAGATATGGGGTGCACCGCGCAAGAAAGCAAGTTCAAGTAAAGGTTCAGCCAAGCGTACATCGCACAAAATCCTTCCACCGCGCATACATGTGCGCGGGAATTCATTTTTAAAAGGAACACGCAGCTTCAGGGGTATAAAAGACGAAAAAAACTGGTGGGAACGCTCGCCATCTTAACAATATTCTAATTTTGTTTAGTACGCATCCAAGACACATGCATGCATGGAATGTATTCCAGCAAACAATCTACGCGCCTGATAATTTTCATTCTGTGAAGTTGCGAGAACCTTTTTCTACCGTGAGCGGCTGATTAACCAGCGCTGCACGCATGAAACATGGTGAAATAAAGCTACATCAACAGTGCGAAAAGGCATAAGCAGCATTTCGCGCATACTCCGGCAACACCAACGTCGCCATTTATGTTCACCACGTTTACTACGCTGCGCCAAAACAATCGTCATCAGCAATAGCTCATACCCCCGCATGCAAGCAAAGATGCAATGACCCATACCTCCGTAAGGAATATCTCATACGTCCTTAAGACAGAGGCCCCATGCACTGAGCAAAGTGACGCGAACAGTTCACACGTTCGTTGAATTCATCCATACAACGCATAGAACAGCACAGCTTTCAATAATGAACAAACTAAGCACAAGCATCCGAACCATCCATTAAGCATTGCATACTCCCTTCGGAAGTACGCTACGGCGGAGGATACTAGACGAGCGATCAAAGAGATTTAGACGTGTGGAGCGGCTGGACCAAGGTGTTCCACCACGAGTGCGAATTTGACCTCCTGAAAGGATGCAAGGTAACGTCGAAGAGAAACCTTGCTGACGCGAGTTTCACTCCGTTACACGAGCACGCGAAGCCGCAGCTAAAGGTCGAAGACTAGCCGAAGAAGCCGAACTGCGAAAGCAGCAACGCGACGATGAGAGACGGCAGCGTCGAGACGAGGCCGAAGCTCGCAGACAGCGGCTTGCCACACGTGTACTTCACACTGCTTCTCGTTATGCCTTGAAAGAAGTCTGTCTCCTCCGATCGCATAACTTAATTGAGTACCAAATGTGTAGCAGGCTTTCTCCTTCACGTGTTACAGAAGTGTAAACTGCTGCCGAACTTTTTCGTATAAATGATTTCCCTAAATTTAATTCATTACACTTGCGGTGCACATATCGAGAGTACACGTTTTATAACACGCTCCAAAACATCCACTTCGATTTATTGCACCGAGCTGCCTGCTGTGTGGATGTTTTCTTTGCGCCAGAACGAAAGCCCGCAAAAAGAAAAACTGCAGACACAACGACCACAGCCAGTTTCCAACATGATGCCATGGAAGCAGGCGCGCTCTATACACCACACATGACAGTTGAATCAATTTTAACGAGCATTCATGTCAGTATGGGCGCTCATTTACTCCTACCAACAAGCCTCGCCTGGTTGTGCACATCTTGCGACAGTGGCAATCACACTGCCAAAGCCAAATCAATTAATATATTATCGTAAGATTTCGATTTCCACCTTGCTTCAACGCGAGCATGGTGCAACAGAGAAACCACGTGGAACTTCGATCTGTCATAGTGGTGACATAAATGTGTGATCACATGGTTTAATTACTTCTTCCATGGCGTGTTTCAGAGAACCTCTGCAGCAGTGTGCAAGAAGTAAACGCGGTAGGCTATTCTTACTTCGGGGGCTTTCGTTCAGATGCTGTAAAAAGAGCACCGCAAGGGATGCGCATCGGCAAAATATTGATGAGCTTTAATCCAGCCTGAAACGTAGTGCTTAAATACCTGCTGTAGTTGTAATATCGAACATTTCAATAATAACTTCAAAGTCATTATCGAGTAACAATACCAAAATTCTGGAATGCTTCTGTTAGTACTGTAGGGACTAGATGCTGTTGGTATTAACTGAAAAGACGGAGACGCGTGATTAATAAAACGTGCCACACAATAAAAGAGACATCCTGTATGTGATTTGCACATCTAAAAAGATATTATATAAAGAGAAATAAAATTTGCCACTCAGTAACAAACAGCAACGGAAAGTCATGACATACTCATAGAATTGAAAAAATGCTAACCACCACGGCAGGCAATGCGCTGCCGGGCTACGGGGGCTGGCGAAGACCCGGATCTGGTAACAGCGTCGCCGGGCGCAGCTCGCTTGGAGGCCACGGCATTGTCTGGTGCTGCTGACCTGCCTAAGCATTCGAACACCACGCGACCACTGGGCAAGGTGAAACGCACTCGCCGTGATTTCCGAGTTGACGTTCGTAGGCAGGAGTTAAAATTTGCCATGGCGGGCAACAGTTCATTTCCGGCTGGCATGGCTTGTTTGCTTGGAGAAGTGACTGAAGTGGAAATCCACACTCAAAGAAGCCAGGCGTGCGAGTGAAATTCTCAACGCTCGTCAGCCGACAGTCGCTTTCTTCCTTTCCCTCGCCCAATACACTGACCAATGAGGTGCTTTTGACATTGCATGTCAGGTCTCATTTAGTAACCTTGGTGATGCATTGTTGGGAATGGCTTTTAGTTGACGGCGCGCTCTTTCTTGGAACCCCTTGACCTCGGGACGCCAGGCTCGTAAACATTCTTTTTTCCCGGAACCGTCCCCCCTCCCCTAACTTCTCTGGCGCAACCACCATCACTAGCATCTAGCATCGCGATTTAATCCTGCCCAACAGGGGGGCTCTCCACGTGCAAATTTTGTACGCGCTTGTTCGTGTGTTCTGAGTAGAGTTGGAGGATACGTGCGGAAGATACTCTTTCGCGCGCCTTTACCAATCCATGCAGCAGTTCACTGCGGAATGGTTGGCGCTGCGTATGTAGACCGTTGTCCTGTAACTTATTACAGTGAGAGCAGTCGCCGATGCTCCATGACTTCCAGCGGGATTTACATGACTCTCTTATGACGCGGTATGCGACAGACGTCCTTCTCGTTTCGCTCACCTATCCCACTCTCATCTCTAATGAGTTGAACTTACGTTCGTCATGGGAAATGCGGTGAAGCTGATACGAATAACATGTCGCTTTGTGCTCGCCTTATTTGGACGCTCCCGCACCCAATGCGCACATTCAATACGCACCTGAAAAACGTTTCGAGTTTCCGACGAAGATATTAAATTTTCCCAGTCAACGCTTCCGCGTTTGCTTTCTGGTTAATGCTGCAAAACATGTTCTTGCGCTTGTCTCCCGCCGGCATCCGATCTACCGAAGTCACGTCATAGCTCGAGCATGGCGGAGTGAAGCCTCATCGCTTGAGAGCTATTTATGCGTTTTATTTATGTGTTCTATTTATTTATATATTTATTTTTGAATGCCGGAAGGCTCTACAAAGAGAGCGGTGAAAGAAAAGAATGCATGTCCTGTGCCGTTAGCAGATACAATAATTATTCTTTTTAAGTTGTCTAGTACGTCTGCCTAACTGAAAGTGTGTTTTCTGCGCTTATTAAACGGCTATGAATTACATTGCATAAGAAAGGTTACTTTCTGTGCTTTTCAGTGACGCCTAATATTATCTCCTAGCCTGAAGCGTTACATGAACGCAACCAATACTATGTGAGCAAGAAACAGCGTTCTTGCTGTGCTATAGCCCCTTTCTCAATGCGCTTCCGGCAAAGCTGATCAACATACCAAAATGAAGTTTGCCGTACGTTTAAATGAAATATTATAGAAGGTTTCTGTGAAGTAATATTCAGTGTAAATCAACTAGAAATTTATGTAGGCGCTAATAAGAATGGGCAAAACAATAAAAGAATATGAATTATTACTTTTTTTTTTGCCTTCTCAACGCAAAACAATATTTAGTGGCTCGATAGGCTACAGTGAACCTATCACCTTTGTGAAGTGGTTTTGTGCTCTGATGAGGAGTTCATGAGTTATTTTTATTTGAAATTTGCAGTTTATGGGTATACTTGGTCGCGAATTACCGAAGAATATTCAAAACTATTCAAGCTGTAACTCTGATATTTTCAATAGTCAAGCAGCAAGCCCTTCTCTGCGATTTTATGAAGAGAAAATTGTATTATATTGAATAAGGAGTCTACAAGGGAGCTGTGAATTTAGCTCAATTTTCTGCTTTCCAGGTCCGTGAAAATTGATATTCTTTTTCGTGTACACGCTAATTTGCAACGAGTGTTGCACATTGGTAGACTTATACAATGTCTTGTATTTACTTGCACTAACTAGTTTTATTAAGCCGTGCTTGAAGCAAAGCATTTCCAATAAATAAGTCTCGCAGGCGCTTTTTGCTAGTAGCGCCATCTGTGCAAAAAAAAATATCAAGCGGGTTCACGTACTTGATACCTCCGGAGCATCTGCTCTTCTTGAACAGTCTTTTCACCGGTGGAAGCGATCAGGTGTGCAACAGACGTTGACTAAGTATACGCAGTCTGAGAACTTCGCTCTTCAAAAGTCCATGCTGCAGCTCATTTCACTGCTGAGCCCGTTTTACTCTTGAAACTTCGCTGCCAACTGAAATGAAACTTGACCGTAAAATGGTTGCAGCAAAGCAATCGTTTTATTTCAGTTCAATAATGAATTAGGCTCTCGCCGTTCCACTATAATATACGAAGGAAAAGGCATAAAATTACGCGCTTATAAGTTTATTTTTGTGGTTGCCACCTTATTTAAGTAACAGGAAAAGAGCAAACTATTTGCAGCCTCGTTGAGGAACAGTGACTGGCGGTTATGAATTCGTGGACGAGTCTTCATTGCAGACTTAAGTTGTAACCGACTATAGGCAGAAGTTTAGGCTATTGTGCCATTGCGCCAAATAGAATTGCAGATAAAGTAAGATTCCAGAAATTTGCTGGGTGCCAACTTTTGTTCGCATGTGACTGTGGAAGCGTTCTTGAAGTGCACGCAGAACTTGCCGTGGTATCTTTCTATTTCTAGGCTCGTACGACGATATCTGCAAACTTGTTTTCTCCACGTGGTGAGGTGTCACGAGTGTGACGGATTGCTGTGTTTGCCCTATTCTACGCGACACCGGTTCAACGATAGGATTACCAGCAAACAATGAGGGAGCCTCATCTCTCCGAATGCAGTGAAAAGTGCGATGGCTGCGTGACCTGTAGCATTCCTAGCCGCGCGCTACAAACCAAATGTCACGTGTTACAGCGCCCGAGAAAATTTTGAAACACGTGATTTCCAGTAGGTGGTCTTCTCATTGAAAGATATCTTGCATTTACCCGCGTAATCATCGCACAGTACAGCTGTCCTATAACCAGGTGGGGGTGCATTGACCACTTTCAAGGTCGCAGAAAAATGGCCGTGAAGTGCAATAGAAACACCCTCCTGGCCGCTGCGAGCCTTCGCATGTCACCCCTGCCTACATTGGCGATAGCCTTCGTCTTTCTCTCCCTTGTGGGCACGATTGAACGTGCGTCTGTTGACGTTTCGGTTATTCACAAGCTGCCTGCCTGATTTGCTTTCCTTCGTTTTTTTTTTTTTATAATGCCGCTGTATGTACTCGGAACTTCGCACTTCTGCTAAAGCACCACTGTAGGTTCGCACAAGTTTGCATTCACGGTTGTTTTCTTTGACTTTGACATGAGCCAATGCACGTGATGGTATTCATGACGCCGCTAAATATACGTATGCTTGTGGTCAAAAACAACTTTCTTTTTATGCCGTTGTATGTGCATGCGCAAGTTTGTAAAGTTTTTATTCACGTTCTTTCTTTTTTTTCCTCTCTCTCGCTTATTTCTTTTTTTTACGGAGAAAATATGCATAAATTGGAACTCTGTGTGCTTGCAATCACGCTCTTGATGATGTCAGTAATTTCCTGTTATTTTTCCTACGTGCTTCTATTCTTCGAACTATTTCTGTGCCGGATCCCGTGATTCTATGCGTGATATATACCGGGTGTCCTGTAAACAATAAAATATGCAAATACCACGCAGTTGGACAGAACAAAGGTAATGTTGTTTGCCGTCGCTTGGGGATACTCATATTTCTTTCGCCTAATTAATCAACTTTTCAAATATTATAGTTAGGATAACATGAAAAACTCCCGATAGAGCTTTCTGTTGCTCAATACGTGCTACAGAAAAGGGTTTTTCCCAGCGCGAAAGAACTCCGGGAATACACGCAAAGTGCCTCGAGCAGCCAGTCGCGCGGCAATTTTGAGTATATTTAAGGGATTCTTTCACGCTCGGAAAAACTTTATCAGGAGTTTTTCATCTCGCTCTAAAGTTTTCTGATTGACACTTTTTATCTCATTATAATGTTTAAAGGGATACGGACACAAAAATTGGTGGGTGGTTTTCTGCGTCAGAACAAAAGTTGAACTGTTAAAAATCACGAATACAACAAGCTGCTTAGAAAAAAAGAACGAGAAACACCTTTCTTTTGCGATTTTCTGTTGCGCCTTGCCTCCAAGCGGCCGCCGGGAGAAGCTGAAACTTGACGTCATGACACCCCCGCGTGCCCGCGCGCGCGCGGCCAAGGTCAGCCACAGCCGGCGCAGTCTTTCCGGAGTGTCGGTGCCTTGCAGTGTTTGTTTATCGCCGTCGGCTATGTTCGCACGTGGTCTGTCTGAAACATTATCCCCGTCAGCGCTCCATGCAGGTGGTGCATCTTACACGCGTGTTCGCACGGTCGTCGATCGGTATTGAAGCATTCATCGTGGCGGAAGAAAATGCCCAGACATTACTGCGCCCACGGCTGTTATATCAGCATTATCGGTCGTGACACGCCGTCGCGCACGTTTCCCAGAGACAAGAAGGTGCGTGAACCTTGCATACGTGCCTGTCAGCCACCACACCCAGCATGGAGACTTCTAAAAAATGGCTTCATTTGCGCGGACCACTTCGTCGACGATGCTTATGCGACCCGCCCGGCTGTGCTCAAAAGCCTTGGCATGCCGCTCAAAAGGCTCCTGTTGAGGCAATACAATTCAAAGAGCGGGTGCTTAGTGATGCATTCGTAACTGTTAGCTGTGTCCGCCAACTTCTGTTGTTCTGGCAACAGACCCTCTCTCTTTCTGTATGCATGTAGCCGCAGCGGTGACCGCAGGAGTGCCTGTTGAAAGAAGGGAAATTAGCCTTTCATTGGCTGTGCAGGAACAGATATTCTCGGCTTGTGACAGAAATTGTCTACCCTGCGGATGCATGTGTTTATCACAAAACAAAATAGTCATGTTGTTTACGCTCTCGCTGCGTTTAATATTGAACGACAGCATACGAGCGCTCTTTTAATTGATCAAATATACAAAACACAGCCAGTGAATAAACGCCAGACAACAGCATACATGTGTAGTAATCTAATATGCGCAGCACATTTATCTACATTGCCGTTTCACACGTTGCTTTTCAACCTCAAGCAAAAAATTACGGATTTTCATAGGTCTCTGAATAATCGTGCCGGGTTTCATGACTTGGTTGTTCGCGCAGCATTTCCCTATTAAATGTCACAGCCAAAGACTTTCCTTTGTCTATGGCCACAGAATCGATGTAGCTAAGTGATCTGGTCGACGAGTCCCTAGCGCTGCCGCCCATCTAAACGAGTTCAACCAGTAAATGACTTAATGGCGTGAATGTGAAAGTAGCCGTAAACACAGGGCTATGAAACGGGTGGGAAATTCTACACATGCCGTGCCTCGTCACGTAAAAACGAAGTGTGCAGCGATCGAAAGCCGACAGCGTAGGTAAGCACAAAGCGACGAGCTACGCTACCTACGGTTCAGCCGTAATAGCTCCCTTTCTGCCTCAACGCGGGTCACGAAACTAGGCATTTTGCATCCTACGTAACATAACTTTACGAACTGCTGCTGCTGCACTTCAAGTTTACTAGAAAAAGAAATTACCATGTTGCTGGCCCGGACTGCCTGACCGCCACGTTCAAGGCCGCCTGCTCTTCTTCGCCGCTTGACGCGGAAGGCTCGTAACCGTAAGCGGTTATATTTCTTGCTAAGTCGGAACGGTCCTCGTCTGCAGGCGTGTACTCATCGCTGGTAGAGGCAGCAGAACCCGAATCCATGCTCGCGATTGCGGCGGCGGTGCGCCTCGAATGACCGTGGCCGGCCGGCTGGCTATCCGACGGGGGTGTCGTGACGTCACGCCTTCCAACTCGCTTGGGCCGGGCGGCGTTGCGCGCGCTCACGAAAACGCCAAAAATAAAGCCATCCGCTGAAAAATGAGCGAAGTGACTACTTGTTTTCGGTGTACTCACACACTGAGGACTCATTTTCTGTATTATCGTAAAATGTTCAGATTTTGTGTCCGTATCCCTTTAAGAAGCTGAATTAGGACTAGTTATCCGTATTGCAAAACCCAGTACGCAGTGTCAAGTGCCACGCCGGATTATGGGTCCAGTGTCGCGCGCTGGATGCTGGGGCGCTGGGCAGGCACGGCGTACCGGGAGGCGTTTGGTACTGCTGCGATAAATAGCCCTAGCGCGTTAAATACTCCGTGCCTGGCCACTGTACACATTTATTTGAATACAGGAAGCAAAAGAGAGCGCTTTAGTCCGATAAAAAAGTAAAAATGCATCGTTCATGATTCCATCAACGGACCTACAGGTGCCAAGCCTTTACCACTACACCACGCCACCACATAGACATTGATGGATAATTTGCCATGGCAAGATCGATAAGCAGTTTTTTTTTCACAAAGATGTATATCGCACAGACATGGTAGATGCGCTATCGCCCAGCAACTAAAGCTCACGCCGGTACCAGAAAGAAATGTTGCTGTCCGTATTCAGTAGTATGCTTGGTAGTGCTACAACATCGAATTTTACTTGCGATTGGTATTTTAACATCGAAAAGAGTCCTAAATGAACCGACGACCCGGGAGGCTGTATGAGCTGTTACTGTCGATTTCGATAGCCGTTTCTTGTTCTTCACGCAAGGGATATGCAAAGTTTTCTGAGTTCAGCGATGCGCCTCAATCGACACGCCTGTCTAGTCATATATCTTCGTCAGAGAAGAGCAGGCTAGTGCTGGCAGCTTTTGGCGACAGCACATATACCTGTCTTTACGACGAATCGCATCGGCGCTCATCGCTTCTTGTGCTGGCACTGTAGACACGACAAAATGGTTTATTTAAGAGCACCGATGCGTAATCTAAAACATAGAGTGATTTATCCTTGTTAGACTTGTTGATTCCTGAGTCCAGACGCGCCGATAGCGTGCAGACGGACTCGGCGGATAAGCTAGGCCTAAGCTTCGATGAGGACCGATCTCGGCGCGGGTAGGTGCCGAAAGCTGAAATGTGTGTACTTGAGCCTGAGAACCTTCTCTTTAGTACAATAGGGAAAGTGGAAGCGCACGAATCGCCTCACCTTTGTTATCGGTGCGATAATAACAATTTGCGGTAGGCTTTGAACTCGGGTTATCGCTAACTTCCAGGGCGTCTGAACGACTTCTGTATTTCATGTCCACTCAACAACACGGCGACAACGGCGACAACTCCCAGTCATATGTTACGTGCAAACTTCTAAAAACGCGGCGTTTGCGTGGTTTCGTTCAAGAATTTGGCTATCCGCCCTGTCAAAAGGGAAAATGCAAAAAACCAAAGCTATCTTCAGTGTCAAACGTGCATGAATAAACAGGCAGCTCATGCACCTTTATACCAAGCTGCGACACGAAATAGAGTTTATGACCCCAAGATATAGCGTTATTTG
The DNA here is from genome assembly GCF_050947875.1 of Dermacentor variabilis. Taxonomy (NCBI): domain Eukaryota; kingdom Metazoa; phylum Arthropoda; class Arachnida; order Ixodida; family Ixodidae; genus Dermacentor; species Dermacentor variabilis. The sequence continues at coordinate 120,991,204 of NC_134570.1, forward strand.
GGACAAGAAACTAGTATCAAGCGATGAAATTGTATAAAGCATTTATTATTCAGCAGCGCTCGTCCTTGCGTAGTGTAACCAGTGTGACACAAACACAACCAGCGCAGTTTCCAGTGCAAACCAGCGACCTGCAGCGAGAACCAGCGCCTGTACAGCACAAAGCAGTGTGCCCCAGTGTCATGGCAGTGAAACCAGAGTCTCGTCAGTATGACCTAGCTCTTATCCAGCGTTCTCACTTGTGTCCCAATGAGTGCCAGCGAGCTCCATGTGCTCAGTGCGATCCAATGTAAAAAAACGCGCTGGTTTCACACTGGAATGCACTGGAAGACGCTGGTTTTTGCAATAGGGAACGGTGCATATGACCTTTATCTTTAAAATCCTACACAATGATGACCTTGAGGTTACGGCCTCCGCACTGGCGTCGCGCACACTACATGAGGGCTAGCAGCAAAGAATGCCAAAACATCCGTTTCCGTTTCTTGAGCTACCGTCGCAGTCATGTGTCGCTTTCTTGGGAAGCCACCCGTCTCGCAAAGGACTTCGCACATACTAAGCGTCGTTGACGGACTAGGGCGTCTTCCACAATGGCACATCCGGAATAGCTTGGCTGCCTTCCTCTTGTCGCCGTGCGCCGCCCCCAGAGCCAGGATTATTTTGGTTTTCTGATCATTCGTGAAGGCATGACTGTCTTCTTGAAGAGCAGGTCAGTGGCGTGGTACTGTTGAGATCTAACGTTATTTTATCTACATACTGGCACGTCAACCAAAAATGATTTACGTAACCGACAACAGCATATCATAGAGAAAGGATTCAACAAGAGCGGACACTGCCATAGAGCTCAGCGACCGAATCGACTGCAGCACACCAAGCCGCTGGAGTTAACATCTGAACCACACTTCCGGTTTCGGTTTTGGGCGCGCGGGTTAAGCTGGCACGCGTTACGCCGGCTGTGCTGATCGACGCGTTTCTTTTTTCTTTTTGCTTCTACAGCTAATTCGCGCGCGGTTTTCGTGTGGAATCGTGTTATTAATAATTAAAAATGATTGCGAACGATCTTTACAAGCCTCCGTCGATTATGTGCCACGTGCGATTTCATGAAGACGCAAGACGGCCTTGTGAAATGAGGAAATGTTTGTTTTATTCTATATAAGTGATCGTTGCGGGCTTTTTGTGCATTCATCCAATGTTGTGGCACCAGGTAAGCAGCAGTAGTTCCCGTACACCGCTACACCGGACGACGTCAGCTGAAGAAAGTAAACTACAAGCATGTGTCATTTCGGTATTAACACATACGAATAATGCGTGTAGAGGCGAAACGTGCGAAAGTGGTGAATGGGCGGTATATTACAAACAAAAGCAGTTCGCTTTTACATACATGGCGTAGAAAATACCCGACTCATCCCAAGCAATACCGTGCAAACCACGTAAACATCCTCTTTCCAAGCATTCCCCTCTCCCTGGGACTTACTTCCGGTGCCTTGAGAGCACGAATACACGGGCTACAGCGCGTGTCCAAATGAACTTAGCTACAATCGACGCGATAGTGCGCTACAAATTACACAGAGGTGGCCACAACACAAGCCCTCATCCAGACCATGCTGGACGCTCGCAGAATCCCTTCTGCTCACACTCAGGACAAATGAGTGGGTACAAAGCCTGTCTTCAGTCTTTCAGAAGATAGAATTTTCGGGTTAAAAGTTCCTGGTGTTTGATCTCCTTAGCGTTATCTTTTGCGCATTCTGCCGGCGCAAGTAACACACTTCCGTGTTATCACTCTTGGCGATTGCTTGTCGCTTTTTTGTCAAGAGTGAGTACTGAAAGAAGGTTTAAGTTGTTGTGGGGCCATAAGCATTGTCACAAACTTGTCGCAGTAAGATTCAATACAAGCTAAACTTTGTCACCATGGCCGAGCTACCTTTCATTGCATCATGACAGGCGTGGCGAGTGGGCCTCAAGATTATCCCCAAATGCAACGAAATTAATTACAGTCATGTTGGGGGTCAGAGAAAGCGTCACGAACTTGTCTCAGTAAGATTCAGTACACGCGAAAGAAACTACGCCACTGGGCCGAACCGCTTTTCGCTAACTACGTCACAACGCCAGGCGCGACGAGCGGGCCTCAAAAGTACCAAAAAAAGTACCGGAAAAAATTTTCGACAACGTTGGGCGTCAGAGAAAGCGCCACAAACTTGTCTTGTCAGTGCATTAAAGCGCGAAACTTAACTTCGTCACAACGCCAGGCATGGCCACTGCGGTTGAAAAATACCGCAAAAGGTAACAAAATCAGTTACAATAATAGGGACTCTTAGCTTGTCCGCTATAACGGCAAACGGGTGTGGTTTGGGCGGATTGCCGGATGGGCGGGGGCGTAAAGCGCGAGACACACGGTACGACGCGGCGACTGATCCGACGTGCGGCAATCCGGTTTTCGGATGCTCCGGCTTGCCGCTCACGTCGATTCGAGACACACGGTGCGGAAAGTCATCGTGGCGCCGGTTAGTTGTAGCTCCGCCTAAAGCAGTGTTGCCCGACCGACCATACAACAACAAAAAAAGGTCGCCAAAATTTTTCTTTCTCCCTAACTATATTAAAATGTTGCGGAGAAATGAAATAAGTTAAGATCGGCATGTATTTATGCAAATAAACGATGTATTATATGTAGTAATACATTATTGGCTGTACGCGAAAGAAACTAGTACTGAGATGTTGGTAACAATTGCATTACGAAGGCAGGGGCTGCAAGCAAGTGTTTGTTCTGTGCTGCTTCTTGTTGCTTCGTGCTTTCTGCAAGTCAGGCGTGAGAGAAACTGAAATGGTCCTTACTCAGCGCCGGAAAAGACCGCTGTTACTGAAAAAGAAAGTTCTTCAAGAAAGCCTGGAAGAAGAACGCTACGCAGATGGTGGGTCCGACCCTCATGGAGAACGCGCCACGCCGAGAGCGAGTTTTTTACCATGGTACGTATCGTGAGTTTTGTTATCGCTTGCACAATGCTACTAATTACACGCGCCAGAACCTTTCGACAGCTTAAAACCCAATTTGAGCAATTTCGCGCGGCGATATTGCTTGTCGCTCGCCGCTCGATTTGATGTTTCGAGCGACTAGATAATGAAAAGCCGGCGGCAATCTGTGGCAGTGTTTCGTGCGTTGTACTCTTTTAAAGTATTAAATTCGAGATTTGAAAGCCAAAGAAACTCATTTCTTGTCGAGAATTGAATGCACGTTTCAGAAAGTTGGAAAGCCAGTACGTGCTATTTTTAGTAAACTTCACGTGGAGCAGCAGTGGAAGTCGATGTCAGTGAAAACTGCGAGTCCGCCGTTCACTGCGAAAATGCAGCGAAGCGCACCGCGCTTCCTCTTCGCCGCCCGCATGTGGTTTCAGTGGCAAGTGTTGAGGTGACGCTGCGCTAGTTTTGATCGAATGGGTATTGTATCCACATGTATCGCCGACTCAAGTGCAAGTTCACATTATTCGTCAAGTGCATTCTGCAATTTTTTGTTGGTGTGCTTAAAGAGAAAATTACTGGAAGTGTGCTTCCTGCTGCAGATGGAAAAAATGCGGGATGGCGACATCGACTACTTCAAAATATACAACCGCATGGTTCCCCAGCAGTTTGATTTCCTGCTAAGTCTTGTTGGAAGGGACCTGCAAAGGCTTCATTGCATTAGGGAGCCCATTTCGTCAGCGGAACGACTGGCCATGACGTTCAGGTAACAATGCCATGTAGTTGTAGTGCGGCCCTGTGTCCCAACACTGGCCATCTGCTGTAGGATACCATGCAGAATGATCAGTGGCTTCATTCTCAGCCTTTTCACTTACTTCTAATGGCCCATAATATAATAATATTTGGGGTTTTACGTGCCAAAACCACTTTCTGATTATGAGGCACGCCGTAGTGGAGGACTCCGGAAATTTTGACCACCTGGGGTTCTTTAACGTGCACCTAAATCTAAGCACACGGGTGTTTTCGCATTTCGCCCCCATCGAAATGCGGCCGCCGTGGCCGGGATTCGATCCCGCGACCTCGTGCTCAGCAGCCCAACACCATAGCCACTGAGCAACCACGGCGGGTCTAATGGCCCATGAAGCAGTTATTATGAAATATGTATATTCCACAATATCAATGTAGGTATTTGTCTTCTGGAGACCTGATTCAAGACATTGTACTCTCCTTCCGAGTGGGCATATCCACTGCACGCCTGGCTATCCGAATCACATGCAAGGCACTGTGGCACATGCTTCAGCCAATATGCATGCCCATAAGTACATTCATGTTTAATATTCTGGATGAAACAAGTAATGCTAAACACAGAATTTTCATTCACATGCCACCATTGCTATGCTGTGTACATATTAGTTCGCTAGATATGTGGTCACATTACAAAGCTCTATTCACATTGTGCATCGAGTTCTAACGACGAGCGTGGTGTGGCGGAGCAGCAAAGTGCAGTAAAGTGCATTGCTGTGCTGCAAAGAGGCGTGCCAGTAGCAGCTTGTTTGCAGTGTTAGTGTTTGTACTGTTTGGCAGCACTCAGGGATGTCATGCTAGCTAATAAAAATTGAACCGATCATCTCAATACAGGTTAAAAATGGTATGGTATGGTATGAATAACTTTATTTAGGTCCTGAGGGATCAGTCTGGGACTGATGCGGGCCACTCCCACGTCGGTACAGAGAGGCCGAGCCCCTCTGCCGTCACACGGGCCCTCTGGACAGCCCTGAGTTGGTCCGTCAGCACTTCACTGTGCAGCATCCGCTGCCACCACTGTTCACCTCGAGAACGATCACCGGCCAACGCCAAGCAGCGCCAAAGCATGTGTTCTAAATCGAGCAAACCCCCACACTTACTACAATAGAGTGAAACCCCGCAGTCCGGATTAATTTTATTCATGATGACCGGGTTAGGGTACGTACGTGTCTGCAGAAGCCTTAATGTAACCGCCTGTGGCCTATTTAATTTAGAATGTGGCAGGGGGAATGCCCTGCGCCCTAGGTAATAGTGCTTGGTGATTTCGTTGTAGGTTAACAGCTGGCCCCTGTACTCAGGAGCGGGAGATCCAGCCCCTTCAGGGAGTACACGGCACACTAATCCTCGTGCCTCCGTGTGCGCCACCTCGTTGAGGTTACGCGGGGCTCCCTCCACTGTCCCCATGTGCGCCGGGAACCAAGTAACTGTATGCGAAGTGATATCCCTACCCTTCAGCAGTCTGTTAGCTGGTTCCGCAACAAGTCCTCTCGAGAAGGCTTTAATCGCAGATCGCGAGTCACTAAACACCAAAACTCTTCTTGAATCAATTAGTGCTAGAGCAATAGCCACCTGTTCGGCAACCCCCAGATCTTTGGTATAAATGGAAGCAGCATTTCTAACGCTCCCTTTACCATCTACCACCACCACCGAATAAGCATTTTTACCATTAATCCATGCGGCGTCAACAAAAGCAGACTCCTCCTCCTGATCATTTGCCTCGCGCAACAAAGCCCTAGCTCTCGCGACCCGCCTCCCTACATTGTGCACGGGGTGCATATTCCGCGGAAACGGACGAACCATGATATTTGCCCTAAGGTTCACGTTCAACTCGTGTAGGGGCGCCTTAGCGTGCGACACAGCCACCGATTCTTCAATTGACTGTAAAATATACCTACCCGCGGGTGTACCTAGCAACCGCTCCCTCTGTGCAGTACGCTGAGCCTCGGCAATTTCATCTAAAGTATTATGCAAACCGAGTCGTAACAACATATCGTTTGACGTAGTCATAGGCAGACCAAGCGCAGCCTTGACGGCTTTTCTTATTAATGCTTCCAATTTCTTTTTCTCCCCCCTATTCCAATTTAGCATAGCTGCCACATACGAGAAATGACACATAATAAATGCGTGAACTAAGCGCATCGCACCTTCTTCTCCTAAACCCCTATGCCTATTAGAGATCCTTCTTATAAGTCTTATGGCCTCCTCCGTCTTCTTGGTGATACGCTGAATGGTTCTAATGTTCGATCCGCTCGCTTCAATACAAAACCCAGGGCCCTGATTGCTTCAACTTTGGGTATCACCGACCCTCCTCTAGTATGAATTCTAATGCAAGGCTCAACTTCCGGTACCCAACCCTTCGGCCTACGACCTAGCTTCTTAGATTTTAAGATCAACAACTCCGACTTTTTGGTGGAACACTTGAGCCCCATGAGACCCAGATACTCCTCTGCAAGCGTTACCACCTTCTGCAGCCTAGCCTCAAGCTCTCCATCACTACCACCGACACTCCATATAGTAATGTCATCCGCGTAGATAGAATAGCCAATATCCTGGACAGTGTCCAGTGTATTAGCCAACTTCGACATCGCCAGATTGAATAACATAGGCGAGAGTACGGATCCCTGCGGAGTACCACAGCAACCCAATTTAAAGACTTCCGACTTTATCTCCCCAAACTTGAGACATGTCCTTCTATCCATGAGGAAAGCCTTGACAAAATGGAAAAGCCGCTGCCCCATGTTCAAGTCCGATAGCGCTTGTAGAATGAAAGAATGTCGGATTTTATCGAAAGCTTTTTCCACATCAAGTCCAATTAGTGCCTTAGTATCTCTAGTCCGCTGGTCAAGGAGCTGATGCTTAATCCTGATCATAGCATCCTGAGTCGAGAGGCCGGGCCGAAATACTATGATCAAGTGCGGAAAGACCCCATTGCCCTCAACATAACGCGTTAGCCTATTTAAGATGACATGCTGAGCGACTTTCCCCAAACACGATGTCAGGGAAATGGGTCTGAGATTTTCAAGCCCTATGGCCTTCCCCGGTTAGGGTATCAGAACAGTAGTTGCAAGTTTCCACTCTTCCGGGAAAGAGCCTTCCTTCCATCAGTAATTGATCTCCCGCGTAAGGAACTCAACTCACCCGTCGTCTAAATTCCGTAACATTTTATTCGTAATGTCATCCGGCCCTGATGCCGATCGACCATTAAGATTCTGAAGCGCCATCCTGATATCACTTTCAGTAAATTCCTCATCCATAGCTGCATTTTCGTCCCCACTATATTCCAAAATCACGTCAGGTGTATTGTACCAGGTCTCCAACGGAAGGTATCTCTCAGCCAAATCCTTCAGCAACTCCTGCTCCGTGGAGTCCCGACACGCCTGATGGACCAGCTTACCTATCACAGTCCTCTGATTAGATTTAGTGTTTGTCTCATCTAGTAAATGTCTGAGCAGACTCCAGGCGCCTCCCCTCTTAATGCGACCATCAATAGAATTGCATACTTCATCCCATTGCTGCTTGCACAGTACCCGACAATGGTCTTCAATTTCCTGATTAACCACTGCTATACGCTTTCTAAGCCTTCTATTCAATCTCTGACCCTTCCATCTCGCTAACATCGACTGCTTCGCTTCCAACAAATGCGCCAAGCGACTATCCATGTGTTCCGTGTCAATATCGGTCTGAACCTCTCTAGTGGACGCCTCAACGTCACTTTTAAGCTGACTAGTCCACTGTTCCAAGGTCAACTCATTTCCCTCATCTTCGATCCTCTGCGCTCTTCGTTTCCTAAATGCATCCCAGTCAACCATCCTGAATGTGCGCTCCTTTTTATTAGCCACTACCAAAGTAATCATAAGTATGTAATGATCGCTACCAAAATCTATATTAGAATTGGACCAGGACGAATCCACTACCCCCCGAACAAAAGTGAGATCAGGTGTCGAATCTCTACATGTCGACGTGCCACATCTGGCGGTATACGAAGGGTCTCTAATCAGAGTTAAATTCAAGTCTAGTGCCTGCTGCCATAGTCTCTCCCCCTTAATAGTGCTATAAACATACTTCCACACATGATATGGTGAATTGAAGTCCCCTCCAATAAGCAACGGTGCATCCTTAGCCAGATTGGTTGCCTTGGTCAAGAGAGATTTGAAACTCTGCTTCGTGTCGCGGGGGCTACTGTACAGGTTAAGCAGGTAAACGCTCCTCTGACATGACCTTTGCCAACTTAAGATTACCTCCACCATAATATATTCAATCTTGCAATCCGCCATGTGAAGATCATGTCTAATATACGCCAACCTCCTATTAATGAGAGTAGCGAGTCCTCTGCCCTGTTCATTATCCTTAACTTCCACATTGAAATCCGTTAAGGTCACGTTAGACGTCAGTGTTTCCTGTAACATGATAACTTGAGGTTTCACACCATGCGTTCTAACAAACTGCTGCAGAGACGCCTTCTTATGATTGAACCCCCTACAATTCCACTGCCAAATACTGAATGAACTATCTAATAGAGCCATCTTGACCACGGAAATTTGGTGAACTAGTTTTGAGCTCAAGTCCACTCGGCGACTTACCCTGCTGGGCTAGCGGCCGAGTGCACTCCCGCTCCATAACAGGGAACACCGTCTCGTTTAGATATATTTCAATTTTGCCTAATCTCTGATCCGTGATATTTTCCCGTTCTTCAATTCGCTCCAGCCTACTAATGATCTGATTTACACTTTCTTGCAATGTCGCCATCATTGCTTTAAGCTCGGAACCGACTTTGCCCTGAATCCGCACGGTCGAGGATAGGGCCCTCTTTTTCGGAGCAGGCGTCTCCTCGTCCGCCATGGTCTCTTCTGCGACCTCCACAGACCTTGGTACCTCAACCGAGTCATCATGTTTCCTAGCCTGTCCTAAGCTACCGCTGTTACCGGAAGGCAAGCCGTTCCTAGGTTAAGCTATCTCTTTGATGAGCCCGTCAGTGGCTGCTTTTAAGCTATGATTCTCTCTCTCCAATTGCTCAATCCTATCCCTATCCCTATTACCATTCACATGCTCCTGGCGATGCTCACGCGCTTGGCCGGCGCTGATGCCGCCCTTGACCTTTTCAGCCCACGTGGTCTGGCTTCCAGCTGCGCCGCCGTCTCCACCAGCTGCAGGAAAGCGCACCTGCGCCTCCCTAGAAACCGATCGGCTCCTGGTCGTTCGAGTCCCAGTCGATGGCCGCTGCCTCGATCTGGAGCGGCTCCTAGAGCGCGAGCGTCCCTTAGAGCGTTGGCGGGCGCTCACCAGCTGCACCATCTCGGCTGCCTCCTGTTCCGCCGTTAGCTCCGCCCTGGCTCTCTCCTGTCGTCGAACACACACGACATAGGGAAGCTGGTATCGTTGTCTGCATTGTTTATCCGCGGTAAGGTGTCGTCCGCCACAAAGCTTGCAACAAGGCACACAGTTGTGATCCTCTTCAGGGTTCCGAGCCCCGCGTCCTCGGCATTCAAAACAATCGGCCCGATGGTGTTCGAATGCTTTTTTATTGCAGTTTGTCTTAATCTGTGTCCATGATGCATCATTTATTCTTCTGGTCCTTTGTGTTTCCGTTATGTTTCTTTTAGATTTCGGTAAGTCAAAATTCGTTATTTGCAAATGAAAACATAACAGGGAGAAATTGGAGTTTATTGCTGTCTGGCAGCTTAATGTTCAAGATTGTCCTTGTAACTTTAACAAACAATTAAAGCAGGCAAGTCTTTTTTGGGGTGTGCAAACATGCAATACCACATACAAGAGCATATTCTCACGGCTTACATAGTGAACTTATGTGTACCTATTCTCGCTGACATGCATTTACATTTTTAATAGAAACTGCACAAGACCAAATCTTTGGTTATTCTTTTTTACTTTGTACTCAGCACTTCATTTAAATAATGAAAGAAAAAGCACATAGTGTGTGATGCATTTCCTTATTTTACAAGTCCTTGTTGAAACATATCATATTTTGCATTTGCAGCCTATCTGTGTCCATCCTAGACTTGTCAGGCTTTTCAACCTTGTCTCTTGTTGTTCTGTTCAGCTGCATCACACTATGCTCTTGCAGCACAATTAATGGGATGCCAATTATCTGCCACCATTCTTTAAACATAGCCTAGATAAGAAAATGCACAGTTAAAAATCACCGTTACCATTCACAGTGCAAACATCAGCAGTGCATTAGCTTCCTAGCATATACTGCTGTTTTTACAAGTGTTCAATGTGTGTAAATGCAATGTGATGTGCCATTTTACTCATTTAATGTGGTTCAAAGATCAACAAGCTTTTATTAACTCAAAGCCTGAAGGAAATAATAACCGAAATATATAATATATCCTGGTTATTGCTTGAGTATTCAGCAAGAAGTATGCATACGTTAGTGCTCATACTTAATGAATGTTAGAGAAAAGGCGGGGAATGCGGGAGATGGAAATTCAAGACAATGAGCAATACGTGAACAAGGTGAATGCAGGAGCCACCGTTTCGACAAGTGCTAAACTTCAAGCTATAGACCGTTTCATCGGGCGAGGAGGAAAGTCTGGCAACATGCGCCTTTCCTCCTTTCTGGCTTGGGCGAAACGGCGTGGTGCGGCACGGTATGCATGTGCTGCTGCTTGGATGTGAACAGTTTACTGTTTTAGCGCATCCTGCGGAATATTCATGCGATGTCAGCTAACACCAGGTCATCGGGGAACCACTGCGTTATCTTCGGCTGTACGAATAATTATAGAAAGAGGAAGCTGTTGGCGGAACAAACGTGCGACGTGCATCAACAGCCACGGCGTGTTTGTGGTTGCGAACTCGTCAAGTTTCACCGTTTTCCTTCTGACCCAGAGCATCGGCGTTTGTGGATTGCGAGCGTCAACAGGAAGGACTTCCTACCGTCCGACAGTTCGCGGGTATGCTCGGTACATTTCGTTTCTGGCGAACGTACCGACACGAACCCGACACCGATGAGGAGCCTCGGCTATGAGCGGAAGGTATGTATGTACTACGTAACCTGCTGCTAGTCAAGCGAGAACGCTCCTTCTCGAAGAAACAGTCGCAAGTGACGCTCATATCTTGGGCAGGTCAAAGTCGGGCGACGACGAATAGTGAGAGGCGACTACGTGCCTACGAAGAGACGAAGGGTACGTGTCAAAATTATTTTACCGGTCTGTTAATGAGGAAGTGCTGCGCTTTGTTTTGAGCGCGATATCTTTTCAGGCGTGTGCAGCGCTCTCATGTAAAACAACTTTTTTTGTCGCCGATGCTGCTATTGTGTGAGCTCTTTTGTTTAGTACTCTTCGATGACTAGACGTAAAAGAGCGTTAGAGTCGTTATTCTCTTTTTGGCAGCGCGTTTTGGTGCCGTGTGATCTTGATGTTTGCGTTCGCCGATTTTTTTATCTTAGCTTCCTGGAGATGAAGTGGAGTCGGCACAGCCAGAGCCATGCGCACCCATCGATTATGTAAGTAATCTCATGTGCAACAGTGCAAGCATGCGCACAAGTAATAGCACCTACCATTGTGTACATTACATTAATTGGAACATTAAAGCACATTAAAGAGCCCCAGGTGTTCAATATTAATCTGGAGTCCCCTACTACGGCGTGCCCCATAATCATATTTTTGTGTTGGTATGTAAAACTCCAGAAATCAAACTTTTGTAAATTTATGCAGCTGGCACACGCCCATGCTGCAAGGAACAGCTTGTTTAGCAGTTGTAAAAGATTTACTCTAGAAAAGCATTTATTTCACTCATGCTTTGACCTAAGGCCCAAAAGAAACAGTGATAAAGTAAATTTATTTTGTGGTCTCGCATTAGTAAACAAAAAACAAATGCACCTGTTTTTACACGTTATTGTGCAGCCTTCACTTTGCGGAATTGTACCTATTACATCACTCATGCAACTTGCCATGCCATTTGCCACCACAACAGGTGCCACAGCAGGTGACTTAGAATAGGTACACCGTCACAGTGCAAAGCGTTATTTCATCACATTAACAAAAATTTGTGGGTTCCAACTCCGGTTTTTCATACAAACTTTTGCATTCTCAAAATTGATCCTATTGCACTCAACACAATTTGACAAAGTCTATGAACAGCAGCGGGTAAATAATCCACAACAGACATGAATAAAGTTAGCTTTTTGAATTATCAGATATTTAGAGTCTTTTGAAGCGATAGAAAGTCGCTTAGCCTGGGCAATCCATTTAGCGTCCTTTTCATTGATTTTCTAAGGTGATGCCTGCTGCAAATTTATCCTATTGGTGTCTTTACCTCAGAACACAGTAGGCTGTGGTTCAGAAATGCATAACGTCAGTTTTTCCCTACCTTGTAAATGTAATAAGGTAACATAAAAATATCTGCGAATAATATTTTTTTTACTCTTGCCTAGGTTCTATCAACCTCAACAATGTACCATTTTTGACATCTCTGCTGCGTCTGCAGGTGCATTGAAGGTTATTCTTACTACCCAGCATGTCAGTAATTTTCTATTGTTTTCTGATACTGGTTTTGTATTGCGTTTTCACATCATGCTGCACCACAGCATGGATGCGGATGTGTAGGATGAAGTTGGTGCTGCAAAGCCCCATTTCGACATAAAAAGAGCGGTCAAAAGCAGACTCTTTATTGCTAATGCATCTCTTTTTATCTGCAGCCACAATTGGATGGTGTGTCGGATGAAAGTGTGGAACCTTCACTAGGTGACTATCAGGCAAGTCAACATGATACAGCTTGAGTATAACACTTGGAGACAAGATGTTTCATACAAAGAAAGTGGATAAAAAGAAACACTGAGACAAAAAAAGTGCACCTTCATGGGTGCTTGCCACATTTTAAACCTATTCTAAACGTAATGTCAATGCCTAGCCCCTCCCTTGCAGAGAGCTGCATCTACTTTCTGAATCTGGTGCAGGAGTTGCACCGCAGCCGAACTTGCAACAGTTTTGCTGGGAAAATGACACGTGGTCCACTGAAGTCTATGTACTAAGGTTATTTTCACAGTGGTAGCAATGTTCCCTAGGTTATTTTCGCAACGGTAGTAACAGTTATTGGTTATAAATGTCCTGGGTCAAAATGTGAAGGGATGGTAGTTTTGTTGAAGAGCCCACTTGTATGTTCGCAAAAAAAAGACAGTAGTATAGAAATATTTGTTTTGTTTTTCACCTTTGGCAAGAAGGCGTCAGCCACGTTCATATTTGTCTTGATTAGTTGTTTCAGACGGCAGCAATGCAGTGTAGCATATCACTTAATTGCATACACTTGAAACTGCTGTCGACAACACACTTCTATTTCCAAAAGCAGCCAGATATACTATGTGAAGAGGTAGCAGTTGATTCTGCCTTGAACAACATTGTCATAACAGTATTATCTACTTGTAGGTGCCTAGAACTTTGGCTGGTGATGGTGCCATGTTATCACAAACAGATCCAGATGCATCACGTGAAGAGGTAATTATGAATTATATTATTAGCCTGGCACGGGAAGAAGGGTTCGGGATTGCCAGTCAGCCTCTAAAGTTTGTGAAGGAGTGTTTACCTAGGTCAATCAATTACAGAAGACCCTAATCACGAGAAGGAAACTTACAGAAGAAATTAAAAATAGGTTGGAGTGCATACGGCAAACGTCAGATCCTGAGTGAAAGCTTAACATTATCGATGAAAAGAAAGGTGTGCAATCAGCGCATTTTACCAGCGCTAACATATGGGGCAGAAACTTGGAGACTGACACAGATGCTTGAGAACAAGTTAAGAACCGTGCAAAGAGTGATATAACAAAGAATGTTAGGCATATTGTTAAGAGACAGAAAGAGCGGTGTGGATCAGAGAACAAACGGGGATAGCAGATATTCTAATTCACATTAAGAGAAAGAAATGGAGCTGCGTAGGTCATGTAATGTGTAGGTTAGATTGACCATTATGGTTACAGAATGGATGCCGAGAGAAGGGAAGCGCAGTCGAGGACGGCAGATCTCTAGGTGGGGCGATGAAATTAGAAAATTTGCCGGCGCTACTTGGAATCGATTGGCGCAGGGCAGCGTTAAACGGAAATCACAGGGACATAAAATAGGCTGCTGCTCTGATAACATTCAGTTGTGGAGAAAGCAAATTTGAGTCTCAAGCTCAAGTATTGTCTCTATAAATTTTCCCAATGAATCCAGCCTTACGCATGCTTTGCAACTAGTTGCTTCAAAGTTTAAACGGCCCCTCACAAGGCCCCACTGCAAATTTTGGTTATACACACTAAGTTGTAGGGCACTGTCTCCCTAGGGAGCATCTTACCGAAATAATTTTTCAAATTGCTTCATTACTGCAGTAGATGCAAGAACTTTAGATAGCCCGTTACCATGATGTCATGAGGCAAGTTTCACTGCCCGCATAGACTCTTTCTGTACCTAGATTATCGTCTGCAAATGACATTCCTTTACTGCCTTCTCTGATACCAGAGCCAAGGGACTGCGAAAGGTTTGTCACTAGCCCTGCTTCCTTCTTTATTCCTGTGGGGCACACTCCTGGTGTCGCGTTCTGCATTTAACAACTTAGTGAAGTCACGTGGCATAATCTGCAACGTTGCACGCAATGCATCTTACGTAGAGGCACCAGTGTGTTTCCTTGACTGCTGCGTGTATGCGGGGCAACTTCAAGAGGAAGGGCGTGCAGGTGTCTTTTTGAAGGTTCAGCTGTTTTCATGCCATGCAGCTGTCTAATACTTTGCAGGCATGATTTCCACCACAGGATCTACATGCTGGACTTGTTAGTTTGCAATGCCTAAACCTGGTGAGGGGCCTTACTGTGATGATTATTTAAAGAAACGGGTAGTGCATTTCTTGCTAAGTACTTGCCTCTATTATTCATTGTGAGTTCAAATTATTTTGCTTAGTCAGTTGGTCTTTCATAAAGCAAACTTCCGTCTTTCCTATATAGTGGTATATTTTTTTCTTGCATTCAGACTGTGTGTTAATCAGAACTGTAACTATTTCCAGGTGTGCAAAGTGGACGCAGCTACACAGTGGGAAGATATGACAACTGCCCATCACACATATTCTGCACCTTTAAAGTTGGTAAATATCAGAGCACCACTTTTGCAAAAGATGACTGCAGCTGACTTACGATTCTACACAGGGGTATCACCAGACATATTTAAGAAGCTCGCACTGTGCATTCAGAGGACACCTTTGCGGCCTTCACAACTTCACACAGAAGACCAGCTGCTTCTAACACTGATGCGCTTGAGGCTTGGCCTTCTTTACAGGGACCTAGCATCGAGATTTTGTATTGCACCATCCTCTGTGTGCAATATATTCAAGAATGTCCTCAAATCACTTAAAGAGATCATTAAATATGTCGTAATCTGGCTCCCGAGATCTCGTGTTCAGAGCACTATGCCAAGTGCATTCATAGAAAATGGTTTTCAAACCACTACGTGCATATTCGATTGCACAGAGGTTGCACTTGAAAGGCCAACCAAACAAAAGCCACGAGCCCAAACCTACAGTTCATACAAAGCTCATAATACTGTAAAGTTTCTTGTGGTAATTGCTCCAAATGGCCTTATTATGTACATTTCTCGTACATTTGGTGGTCGTGCTTCGGACAAATTTATTGTCAGACAGAGTGGCGTCCAGGAATACCTTGTTCCTGGGGATGTGATATGGCCGACAGGGGCTTCACTCTGGACCCCTACTTGGAAGCACAGGGAATCAAATTGAACATGCCAGCATTCACCAAAGGTGAGAAAAGCTGCCCCCATTCATTAACCTTTTCTATTAAAGTAGGAAACACATGCTGTCTTTGTGCTACACCGTGCATGATTATCAAACATGCGTGGTTTGCTATTGTACTTGTGGTTGCCTAATTCCAATGACAGCACTCGGTGATCATTCGGATGCTACATTGGGCTCTGTGCATAAATAATGGGGAGAGAATGTGCATTTATTGTTTGTCGGCGTGTTACGTGAAATAAAGCGCTGACTTCCATATCACCATTGGAAATTGTCAAGCTCAAAAGTGAGATGCTCTGTAAACTGCATGAGCAAGCTGCATGAGCAAGTGGTAAAGTGCCACATTGAAAGGCTTACAGATCCTAAATGCTAGTCGATTTGGTACTGTATACTGATGTATAATGGTGTGATAAACAAGGAAGGAGAAAGAAACACATGAGCTCAGACTAACAACTCATTTTTATTGTATCTTGCATAGCACAAACTCGTGTAAAAACTTACATATTCGAGTTTCTGAAAATAAACCAGAGTTGTTAATCTGCACTCATGTCATTTCTTTCTCATCCCTTGTGTATCACACTATTCTACGTCGTCATTACATGGCTTGGTGTGCTATCTGTACTATCACAGTCATTCTGGTTTGTACTAGTTGTACACACCTGGAACAGCTAAGCACTACTCGTTTAGATGGAACAGCCTTCACTGTTCTCTTATGTGAATTTCAGATATATGCATTTGCAAAGGGAAACATTCTTGCATCAACAATTGTGAGCAAGGTTGAACAACCCATGAATGATGCAACAATGGTAATAGCAAACTCCCATTTTTTTCTGCACGAAAAAAAATCAAATGTGGTTGTGCAGTCGGAAGATGCAAACAAGGTTATTTTACACTGAAAAAATTGGAAACTTGGGCTGAGATAATTAGAAATTCTATTCTAATGGCATTTCTTGTCGCTATTTGCGGTGACAATAGATAATAATAGACATACAATCTGGTGGAAGAAATTGCTGCATTATACATTCCCTGAAATTAAGCCGCAAGAGTGTTCTGCCACTTAAACATAGTAAATCTTTACATTTGAGGTGCAGCTCCATGCTGCGCTTAATGCACTAGCTTCGCCAATTGAATACACAAATAGGTATGTAGCTTGACTTTGTTCCAGAAATTAATCCTTGGTAAATCTGTGTCAACATCTTTTATTGCAAGCCAGGTGGCAGAGACCTATTATTCGAGTTATATTACCTATTTTAAGGCATTCTTGTAGGGGTTGTCCTCCTTATGTCGTTTCTCTTGGGCCATACTTGCACACATTATTTTGTTCTAGTTATAAGGCGGAAGAGACTACTCAGTCGATGCTGTGCCCAACAGCGCAAATGCATTGGCCTACCAGTGAAGCTCGATTTCTGCCGATGCCGAGTAGCAAGAGAAACATTCTTGAAAATGGCCTTATGTAGAGCCCAGGATGTCTGGACACTAATGTGCTACAATTTAGTTGTATTCGTGTATTCACATTATTTTCCTTCCTGTGTTGAGAAATGAGGGAATTAGTGCAGCACTAACATGTATACTGAATTATCATGCATTTCAGGGAAGGGCCAACTTCCTGAACAGGAAGCCACCTCAACTCGGCGCATTGCATCTGTACAAATACATGTGGAGCGAGCCATAAACAGAATCAAGACGTACAGAATATTGAAGTCTGCATTGAACATCAAGTGCAAAGACACAATTGATAGCATGATCTTTGTGTGTGCAGGCCTCTGTAATTTAAAGGCACCACTAATTGCACAGACCAATGGTCACACTAGCCAGGAACTGTAAGCAGTTGTATGAATAAATAGTGCAACCCAGGAAACTGTTTTTACTGAGCGTTCAACCACAGAAGTGAACACATTGCAGAAGTTCATAATGGGGCATACATGAAACTGTTACACTTCATTAATTTGGAGCATTTATTGATGAAATAATTGAATGGGTTATTTTATGTACAAGAGTAGCATAAAAGCACAGACAACACTGTACCACATAGAACACAAGAAAACTAATGTAGAAACAACTGCACTGATGCCTCTGGTAAATATGTGGCTCTCCTGTACCAGCACAAACACAAATTTATTGAAACATATGCACAGAAAAGGTTCTAAAAAAACTGGTAAATGTACTTGAGTATCACAGCAGCAAAAAAATGTGTTAGAAATACATAATATGAAAATGTATTCAATGTTGTACAGAACGTGAGGCATATTAACTGCCTCTTTGTATGTACATATATTGACTGCTTCAGCTCACAAACTAGAACAAAGAGTATTCACATCTTAGAGATAACAAGGAAATTATGATTAAATTATAAACACTGAATAAAAAACTGACTAGTATAGTAGGGCTTGGTACTATGCACATGTTCAAGTATTCAAAGCAAGAACAAATAAACAAAAATACAGCATTTAACAGCACCAAAGTGCTCCCCAACAGACCCACACAAGACAGAGAAAAATGAGCAGGCCAAATTTTCTGCAAAACATCTAGGTTAGACAGATACATTCGACTGGCTCCCCAAATGCCTACTTCAGTATAAATTACAATGCAACAGAACGGCAGGTCAAATAATGAAAAAAATATACACAAGCACACTAGATGTTAAAGGGACACTAAAGAAATGCGCTAAATCAGTGTGGTGAACAGTCCTTCAAAACGGCTTTCATTTGTACGCATAAATGTTCATTATAAGCAAAGAAAGCTAAGACCAAACTTCCATTTCTTTTAATTCCATACCCACAGCTCAGCACTGATATATCAGTGCCTCGTCGCACATTTCAGACTATTTTCTCCTATTTTGATCATTTTGGCAATGCAAAAGCTACACTTGCTATTTCAGTATTTAGTTTCTTTAGACTACAACGTCACACTTCTTTATCAATAAAAAATTGAATCGAAGAAAACATTTAAAATTCATGGTGCAGCGAAAAGCTGGTACAGGATCATCAAAGATGCATTGTGATGTGTACTCCATTGCTTGTTTATTTCTTGGTGTCCATATATCTGCTTATTTTATGAGATTCGTTTATGCTTATAGAAGTGCTATTTATTCAAAGTTTAATATTCCTTTTCAGTATCTCTTTAAGAGATGGTTTAGTGTGTCTATTTCACAAGCATATGATTCATAAAAAAAAAGAATGGCAAGACAAACAGATTAATAAACAAGGCACGAGAGCACAGCCATAGGCAAGATACAGGGGAACTCAACAAAATCTCACTCATGCACAGTATGTTGTAGCACAGCAATCGGGGAAATATTTTCTACATTTAAGAGCTTCTAGCACTGCAGCTAAATCAGCTGTCCTTACATTGCTGCAATTTTCTCATATTCTGACAGGTCAAGTTTACCTTCACTTTTCATTCCTTGCAAACATCGAAGCATTTTACAAAAATAGAACCTTTGAAGCCGTGGCATTTCATGTGTGACATAACTTGCGTCAAATGGTACCTCTATGATGATTACCGATTTTGGTGACCATACATATAAAAAACAGAGCTGCTTCTCAGTGCACAACATAGTGAACTGTACTTGGGAATAATATCCGCTAGGGCCATTCTTATTTAAGATATGTACCCCTTCCTTTTCTATGACATCGTACTTCCCGCTCCGTATGACTTCCCTGCAATCTTGGGTAAATGGGCACTTGATTTCAAGAATTGCACAGTGTGATGCTATAATTCCATCAGGTGTTGCAGACAGCCATGGTTTTTCTTTGCACACGTATATTCCACGCTGATCAGCAACAAGTCCAGAATCCTTCTGAAATTGCAGTCGTGCCACTACTTCATGGTTTATTCCATGTTGTGCGGCTGCATTACCATAGAAGTTCGGGCTCGTGATACTTTGCAAAGCTTTCTCAGCTGGAGTTGTTGCCCGCTTTGGTATCGTCCGAACGTTTGAGGCTGTGATTCGTAGTCGCCTGGAGACATGCCACAAATAATTTGCCTGACTTCTTGTTGATGTCTCTAATGCAGCCATACCTGGACCTGACAGTGCTATGTACTTTACGTAAAAGTCGTTGCACAGCATACACCCTTGTGGCAAGCTGTTAACACTGTCGTGAGGGCTGCGCTGGATGGCAGGCGTGGTTTGTTGTCCCTGAAGTGGTCGAAACGGAGCTGTCACAGTCTCATGAAGTAGAGCGCCTTGAGTAGAAGTACATAAAAACATGTAAGCATCACAATATACACTTTACTGCGAATTCTGCATGCTTGCATTATTTTCACACAGGTTCTGTGCAAGATGCAGCACAAGTTTTTGCGCAAGATATTTTCAGTACACAATGGAAAAGTGCTAGCAGGGCAACTGTATAGATGATGGAGCCCTTGTATAAGATGTGCATTTACCTGAAGCGGCAAGAATATGGCAGTGTGGCAACCACTAGTGCATTTACTTCAACTCAGCTGGTTCAAGACTGTCCATATGTTCTAGAAAAATGCGGCGCAAGATAGACAAGAGAAAAAATAGACATGCACAATGTACTAACTTCGTTTATCATTGCAACTCATGCATGTACTGTATTTGCAAGAACATAGCGAGTTCTTTTTTTCGAGTATCGGAATGTGCCTCACTATAAATTCGGATTTGTTATATGAATATAACGAAACCTTTATCCCTTTATTTCCACCTGCTCGCCTTATATGGTCTCCGCACTCGCTGCCACTTCGCCTTGTGCTAGAACAGTGAGCTGGGAGTTGCCACTGTGCATTTCTTGCTTTTTCACCCAATTTATAACGCTGTTACAGCCGCATCAATTAACAGCGTATTAATCACAACCTTGAGCAAGACTATCGATGCTGCTATGCAGGTGTGTCAAGCCTGCAGTCTTCGAAGTGGCACAGTGCATCACCGCTCAATGCACCAAATGCTTGGCCTTGTTCGTTTGTGTCATAGGCATTTCTGAAGTGCTCTTAGTGCAATAATGTTGGTGGGTGTCATGGAGGATGACGCCATTCTCATCGACAGTCACAAAGAAGTCTGCACTCGTCCTTTCACTTTATTTTGCAAAGGAAGTTCGTACTAAGGATGAATAGAGCCCCGCAGACATCTGCTTTTATGCATCGTTTCCAGCTTTTTTTGCAGCTTTACTGCATTATGATTGTATAGATATATTCTTTTCTTGTTAGACCACAACTGTGCCCCCCCCGTTATATTTATGGCTGTATTATTTACGTGTAAATATGGAAATCGAATGAGTATAGTCAAGCCCATTACACAAGCATAGTAATGTATATTCTCATCATGCCCTTAAGGCAGCATCTTGCAGACATACACCAAACATCTTTTCACCTTCAATAATTTCTATAAACATTTCTTGACCATTGGACTCATCAGAAATAAACAGACTCCCGTGTTCTATGTAAATCAGGATATTTATGTTTTCTGTGTTGTTATAATGCTCTTTAAAACAATGATTTATATAATTACCAAGGTGGTTTCAAACTGAACCACACAATACAATAAAAACTCAAGTTATGCAGCGTACCATTCCAAAGCAACACGCAGGCTACGAGGTGCCCGATAGTGTACAACTGATTATTTCAACCACCTGAATCCCTTTAATATGCGGTTAAGCCGTATCTGCACAATATTTTCACCAACAGGACCTGCAAATGTTAAGGGGGTTTTCTTGGTCCCCCAACTACTTGGAAAATGTATGCAAAATCAGGAAGCTAGTAGCTGATAGAAGGCAAGACTGCAACAACACACGTCATGTGCTTTCTGACTTGCAACAAGCATGTTTACCAGATGCCACTTTCGTGTCGTAAATAGTATGCGAAGCAGACAGAGCACTCAGTAGTACGTATTGTTGGGCTAGTCGGTTCATAGTGAACAATTACAGACCAGAAGATTTATCGCTACACAGCGCAAAATGAACATGGGAGGAGTCATGGACCTTGTCTCCTCCCCCGTTCTATTTCCATTTTGTGTTATGTTGCCATAAATCTTATAGCCTAAAATTGTGCGAACAGGGCACTGACTGATCGATGGGCTTGGGGAGCACTCTGACAGTATTAAATAGGGCACAGTGGCTGGTAAGCCTTGCAACAGGTGTGGTTGCATGCATTTGTTGTGCACAGGCATAACGATGCAATGACTGGTTTAATAGTTGAAGCTGTAGACAGCAATAAGTTTAGCCTAGAATGTGTTAAGGCTCCTTTGCTCTTTTCATGAATGAAAAAACTGCTGTCATTTCTTGCTACGTCTTAGTTTGAACACACCCTGTATGATGGTTTTCGGAACTTGAACCAGTCATCCGGCTTCCAATAAACCATTATTGAAAGTAAGCACTTGTGTGCCTCTTGCCTTGCTTCTTTCCCTGCCAAAATATTTTTGTGCTAAACACTAGAAAAGCAAAACACCTCGAATGCCTGCAGTCATGTTATTCTGAAGTTTTACTAACGGCACTACAAGCAAAATTGTATGATGTCTTCTCACTGAACTGCTCAATATATGCAAATGCCAAACATATTTTTCACCTTTAGCATTGACAATCTCTTGGAATGGGCAGTTTCTGTAGAACTCCAGGACGTCGGTATCATCGCCAAGTAGTTGTGGCAAACATGGAATTGTCTTTTTGCAGGTGTCATTGTCAATGGTTCTCATCTGTACCTTAAAATTTATGTCTCTCAGAGCGGCTGGTTCAAGGTTCCTTTTTGTTCCACGGTTCCAGGTTGCTGATTTATCAGTGCAACCTTCTCCTGTCAGGCCTTGTGATACCGCCAAATCCAATTTCCAAAGAAGTGCACCGACATGACTGCATACTTTTCCTCTCCCGGCCATGCACGTACATCCACTGGCTTCGACTTCTCCAGTACGCTGGCAGCACACCCATGAATTGTGGTGCATTTTCATTGATTGTGACGCCTGCACTTGACATTTCAGGAGCACAAGTCTCTCATCAATCTCATGAAGGAGCACGTTCCCTACCCATCCACTTTGTAGATAAGTGTAAGATTGCATGCTCCTGAATGAGTTGACTTCTCGCAAGTCACATGCCTTGTTTGTGAGCAGGTAGTGAATTATCTGTGGCATCTGTACCTGTGGCCACTTCTTCAAATCATCACACCAGCTGACAATCACACTTGGGTGCTGGTAACACTTGCCATCTGTGAAAAAAAAAACTGAAACAACAACTTTTTTTTACATTTCTGCGCAGAT
This sequence comes from Dermacentor variabilis, assembly GCF_050947875.1. Taxonomy (NCBI): domain Eukaryota; kingdom Metazoa; phylum Arthropoda; class Arachnida; order Ixodida; family Ixodidae; genus Dermacentor; species Dermacentor variabilis. The sequence continues at coordinate 121,013,871 of NC_134570.1, forward strand.
ATGTTGAAATAATGAAATGCAGCTGCTATGTAAATAACCTCACATGTGCTAAAATACATTATTCCAGTGCACACTTTTATGCCATAAACAGTGCACTGTCATGCATACATTTCAGAAGTTGCTGGCTTAACGCACTAGTAGCAGGACATAAATATGACTCGTTGAGAACTAACACTTCTTCGGCGACCATGGCACAGTGCTGGGTCAGGAAGGATTTAGTCATGACCACTCTGTTAGTGCGCGCCTACAAAATGCTTTCGTTTTACGTAGATTAGTTTTGTAGCTTTAGCAATGACAGTCGCAATGATATCGTTGTCTGGGTGTTAAAAAATGAGTCTGGGATTTTTGGTGCCAAAACCAGTGTTCTGTGGCAGTGACAAAAGCACAAATTATCAATACAAATGCTGCGGTTAGTGCTGAAGCATGTATCCACCAAACAGAATAAAGGGTGCGGGGAAACCATATGGAAGCGAGAAATGACGGCATGCACATACGGCGGTCGATTAATAACATCAATTGCTCAGCAGGCCACTGTTTGTGTTGTCGCACGTTACAAATATGCAAGTGCCGCAACATTTTCAGAATAACCAGCACTCTCGTGGGCAATCAAGTATGACTGGATTGGTGAAACATAACAGTGCTTGCGTACTGCCAACTCAATGCAGTCTGAAGGAAAGGCGCGTCTGGAAAACTGTCAAACATCTGAGCGCCACTCATGAGCACACCTGCGTAAACCAACGATACTGTTCTCGCTTTTCTTAAATCTACGGTGCTACGTCTACACTGAACCGATGCCGTCTACGAGGCCGATGGCTTGGCTCAACATGGTGATCGCTGTAGTTACTGACAGACATGTTACATAAGAGTTGTGCTTCAGGAACGGTTCCTCGCCCAGTAATGAGTAATATATAATGGACACTGCATAAAAAGGATGCGGCGGCTCCTTGTCAGGACGCGATTTCCGTAACACAGGTGGGCGCATCGAAGAGGACCAGCGATACGAAGGTCGAACATAAAGATAGCTTTTCAACGGCCTGTATGTTGTGCGACATCATATTACTACCTAATCAAAAGCGGGACCGACCAAGAGCCGCGTCTAATCGAGCAGTCGCGCAATGTGTCTACAACATAGTTAATGCTTGTCGAAGCGAACAATAAAACGGCGCACATGCTGTTACTATTGCTTAACGTTTATTCAACTGGTCATTTCCTGCTGAAGTTCGAGAAATACAGGGAAACTTTAGCAACATCGCAATCTACAGTGGAATTCTTAAAAAGAAACGAATAAGCAACTCACCTCCGAGGCTGATTGTAGGCTTCAACACCGGCGCACTTTCTGCTTCACCAGCAGCAGAAACTCCGGCCATATCCAGTTAAATGAATTCAGCACGTCACACAGAATGACTTCCGATGTAGAGCACAGCACGTCATGCGAAATACAGCACACCAGTACGAACAAAAAAAACGCTTGCAACTGTAGCCGCTCCTATACCTGCCATGCAAAACAACGCTTTCACCCAAGCCAGTATGGCGCTGCTCATAGGCGGCGCCACTGAGTTCACAATATGGCGGCGCCTACGAAAAAACGGTCTATAGGCAACAACACTTAGTTTCATTTCTTGGCGTATCCCACCCTTCTTTTTTTCCTTTCCTTTCCTTCTTTTTTTTCTCCTTTTTTTGTCAGCCGGCGTGTCAGACGCCCTTGACACGCCGGCTAACGCGCGTGCGTTTGAGAGACCAGGGTAGGGGGGGGGGGGGGGGGGGAGGGGGTACCCTGGCGCTGTGTACCTTGTACACAGCGTTCCTTTACTCTCAATTCGACACGCTAACACATTTTCCCTCGTTTCCGCATCCTCCCGCATCACACCCGCTCCCATTTAGAAGAACCCCACCTATATATACTGTGGCGAGGAAAGCATACGTCGCCTTGAAGAATACAAGTCCACTTGTCGAAACGCTGGCTCCTGCATTCACCTTGTTCACGTTTTGCTCATCGTCTTGATGAATGTTAGTAATATATCCCCGTGACTTGTTGACACAAATAGAGCAGTGTTTATTAGTTTTGTAACGCCTGGATTTATTCCTGCCATTAACAGAAGTGTGATTCTGGGGGGAAATGTGGTTTAACAAAATTTTTATCGAACTAGTTTGGGGTAGAAACATTTGAAATTATCTGGTTTTTCCCAAAAGCATAGGGCCTTGAGAAAAACTAAAGGCCCTATTTATACTACCAGTCAACATGATATTGAATTACTTTGTAGGTGGGGATTACGAGGGAAGATTGCCTTCTTTCTGCTGAAAGCTTGCGATTTTGCTCTCAAACATCATACTGCAGCACACGACTTCCATCATAGAATCTGGTCCAATTAAGCAGTGTCTTATCGTGGTGGTACTCTAGATATGTTACTGCACTCACTTTCTAAAAAATTAAATTTATTATTTGTACAATTAGTTGTACTGTCCGTTTACCACTGCACTTCATTTTCCATTTCTGTGCATGAACATTGCATGGCCTCAGAGCAATTGTAGAGTACATATAATTGGTTTGCAGCCTCTTTCATAACTACAGCTTTTCTGCTTCAGTGCATAGTGAATGAGAGTGCAGAAATGCAAAACACATACCATGGATGCTAACAAACAATAGATCATCCTCAAGTGTTAGTCGGCGCAAGTCGCTGGACTTCCCCGACCCGGTCTGCTTATACTGCCTACACTCGCCCCTCAGGAGGCCCTTCTCGTCCCTATGCCGCACGCTCCGATAATGCCGCCACTGACTCTCCTGCGCCGAACCGCCCCTATTCTCGTTCACCTTCGCCCCAAGGACGACAATCTCGCTCTCCCCAGCCCCGTCGTTCCTTTTCGCCGACTCCCTTCGGACGCCGCTCGCAGCCGGAAAACTAGATGATGCAGCGCCTCGAGGTGACGCTGCATTGCTCCCTACGCCGCCAAATCCTCCACTGGCGTTGCCCACTCATCTGAACCTTCTTGACGTGCAAGTCGACGGTGTTCCTGTATCTGCTCTCATAGACACTGGGGCGCATTTGTCGGTAATGAGCGCTGACCTTCGTAACCGGCTGAGGAAAATAATCACGCCCGCCACGACGCCTGTTGTCTGTGTCGCCGATGGCGGAACAGCCCCTGTAATTGGTATGTGTGCCGCCCGCGTCTCCTTCGCCGATCGCTCCACTACCGTGCTATTCACAGTCATCGCTCACTGTCCCCACGACATCATTCTCGGCCTAGACTTCCTCTCCGCACATTCTGCTCTCATCGATTGCTCTGCCAGTACTCTCTGCCTCGACCTGCCTGTTCGGGATCCCGCTGAACAACACCCTACTCGCCTCAGTTCCGTCGACTTCGTTCGCTTGCCACCTTCGGCACTGACTTACGTTGACCTAGTGTCATCCCCACCAGTGCCCGACGGTCACTATATCGCGGCTCCTATGCAAGACGTCCTCCTTACACACGGTATCACGGTACCTCATACCGTTTTATCTATTACGGCGAATTGCGTCTGCCTGCCAGTGGTCAATTTTGGCTTGACGACACAAGTGCTGCCACGCGGGATGTCTCTGGCCCAGCTTTGCTCATTCGAGGATCACTCAATAGCATCTATTGAGGTAGACGACAATTCAGCCGATCCTCCTCTACCATCGCAGTCGACAACTTGTACCATCGCCGACTTACAGAAAATGATTGCGCCCGACATGCCGTCCGAGCACGCTCGTGAGCTCTACCGCGTTCTGTTTTCCTACAACGATATTTTTGACTTTAACGATCGTCCTTTGGCCCAAACTACAGCTGTTAAACATCGCATTAATACCGGCGATGCCCCTCCTATTCACCGCCGCCCGTATCGAGTGTCACCGGCCTAGCGTCAAGTTATTCACGCAGAAGTTCGCAAAATGCTTGCCAAGAACATCATAGAACCGTCATGTAGTCCATGGGCGTCACCTGTTGTACTGGTAAAAAAGGATGGCTCATGGCGCTTTTGCGTGGACTATCGGCACCTTAACAGGGTTACCAAAAAGGGCGTGTATCCCCTACCTCGGATCGATGACGCCCTTGACTGCCTCCATGGTGCTCGCTACTTCTCCTCTATTGACCTCCGCTCCGGCTACTGGCAGATTGCCGTGGACGATCTCGACCGCGAGAAGACTGCTTTTGTAACTCCGGACGGTCTTTATCAATTCAAAGTGATGCCGTTTGGTCTATGTAACGCTCCTGCCACTTTTGAACGCATAATGGACTTCCTTCTTCATGGTTTCAAATGGTCCACATGCCTGTGCTACTTGGACGACGTTATAGTATTCTCCCCAACGTTCGCTACGCACCTCGAGCGCCTCTCGGCAGTCCTGGACGTTTTTCGTCGCGCCGGTCTGCAACTGAACGCATCGAGGTGCCAATTCGGCCGTCGCCAGATTACCGTCCTTGGGCATCTCGTTGACGCGAACGGAGTGCAATCGGACCCAGGCAAGATCCATGCTGTTACGCACTTCTCTGTTCCGAAGTGTCTCAAGGATGTGTGCAGATTCATCGGCCTTTGTTCCTACTTCCGCCGTTTCGTGAAAAATTTCGCGGCCATAGCACGACCACTAACCGAGCTTTTGATAAAAGACGCCCCTTTCCAGTGGGGCGATAACGAGGCCTCTGCATTCTTGCATTTAATCGCCGTTCTCTCAACGCCCCCCGTTCTGGCCCATTTCGATCCTTCTGCGCCTACCGAAGTCCGTACTGATGCCAGCGGTCACGGAATTGGCGCAGCTGGCACAACGCCAGCGCGGCAACGACTGTGTTATCGCTTACGCCAGCAGGCTCCTTTCACCCTCCGAGCGCAACTATTCCATCACTGAGCGTGAGTGTCTGGCCCTTGTTTGGGCGGTTGAGAAGTTCCGCCCATACTTATATGGCCGACCCTTTTCCGTTATCCCAGAGCATCACGCGCTTTGCTGGTTATGCTCACTGAAAGATCCTACAGGAAGACTTGGTCGCTGGGCCTTACGCCTCCAAGAATATTCATATACTGTCACCTACAAATCTGGCCGACTACACAAGGACGCTGACTGCCTGACTCGTTACCCGGTAGACGAGCCTGACGACGCCGACACTAGTACCGCCAACGGCATTTTCTCTGTGTCTGCCTTCGCTAACATCGCCGATGAGCAGTACCGAGACCTACCGCTGCGAGCACTCATCGAGCGTCTGCGCTCTACACCTACCGGCGCGTCCGTTCGGCAATATGTCCTCCAGGGCGGCATTCTGTACCGAACGAACTTCCTCCCTGACGGATCTGATCTTCTTCTTGTCGTGCCAAAACATCTACGACAGACTGTGCTCTTTCAGATGCATGACGCACCTACTGCAGGACATCTTGGCGTAACCCGCACGTACGACCGCGTCCGCCGCCGCTTCTATTGGCCTGGTCTCGCTCGCTCCGTCCGACGCTATGTTGCTGCCTGTGATACCTGCCAGCGTCGGAAAACACCTCAGGTGCTACCTGCCGGTCATCTCCAGCCGATCACTGTCCCTGTGGAACCATTCTTTCGTGTTGGATTAGACCTCCTCGGTCCCTTTCCAACGTCATCCTCTGGGAACAAATGGGTAGCCGTCGCAACTGATTATGCCACCCGGTACGCTATCACGCGGGCTCTCCCTACCAGTTGCGCCACTGACGTCGCGGACTTTCTCTTGCGTGACATTATCTTACTTCATGGCGCCCCGCGACAGCTGCTCACTGACCATGGTCGTAACTTCCTCTCGAAAGTTATCGCCGACATTGTACGTTCCTGCTCCACTCAACACAAGCTGACTACCTCATACCATCCTCAAACCAGTGGCCTCACAGAGCGGTTAAACCGTACTCTTACCGATATGCTAAGTACGTTTCCAAGGACCACCACGACTGGGACATTGCCCTTCCTTACCTCACATTTGCTCATAATTCTTCCCGGCACGACACCGCCGGATTTTCTCCCTTTTATCTACTCTACGGTGGTGAACCGACCTTGCCCCTTGACACGGCACTTCCTCCTGCTTCTATCTCAACAAGCGAGTATGCGCGCGACGCCATCGCGCTCGCCGACCATGCTCGCCAGCTTGTCCGTGCTCGACTGACGGGCTCGCAAACCACTCAGCAGCGTCACTACAACGCCCGCCACCGTGACGTACAGTTTTCGCCTGGTGCGCTCGTGCTCTTGTGGTCGCCCTCTCGTCACGTCGGACTTTCAGAAAAGCTCCTTTCGCGATACACAGGGCCCTACCGCGTGCTGCGCCAGGTGACGCCTGTGACGTAAGAAATTGCTCCTGTGAGCTCAACCTCGTCATCTACTCTGGCATCTAGTGATGTCGTGCACGTCAGTAGGCTCAAGGCCTACTACACTGCTTCCGAGTCCGGCCTTTAGTCGCTCCGGGACGGCGCTTTTGCCGCTGGGGGTAGTGCTACGGAATAGTATTACCAATGACGAAGAGGCGAGCAGTAAGAAGACGACGACGACGATTAGAGGCTAGCGCGGGCTGTTGCCTCTTGGCCAAGTGCGGCGTATTACGTTGTAAATATACTTGTATATAGCTTTTCCTCTGCGTCTTCTTACGTAACAATATTTTAAGGTAAGCGTAATCACCTTGGCTTGAACCTACAATAATTGCATATACTTTGACACAAGTATGCTCATAGTGTGTTAATTATCGAATGTGCATTAAGTACATGGGTATAATTGGCACATACGCATGTACATTTTGTTTCAGTGAAAGCTTCTCTTCAGAGATTTGACCATAGCAAGAACCATAAAGACCTACCTTCCATTGGAAGGTAAGTTCTTCCATCTACCAATCTAGTTGAAAGGCTGAAAGCCTACATTCCTTGTCAGATACATGCCATATTGCTGACTTGTTTTAGTAGTTTTAATGATCAACTGTGTTACGTGTTATGCTAATATTTAAACTCGTCTGTTATAGTGGAAGGCATTCATACCAAGCTGGAGCATGATGCCAAAGGCCATGGAAGGATGCGTGAGCTGTTTCATTTCCTCTATACTTCTGGGACCACTTCTGAAGTACTTATATTATTTCTAAGCAACTCTGTTTTCTTTAAAGTGTTCTACTAAATGTTTTACTGTATTTCATTCCAGATCAAGCCATTTGCACCAGGCAAGGTTAGTACATGGAGAGCTGTGGTTTGGCAGAAAAGATGTCTTTGCTTCTCTTTGTGTGATTATGGCCTTAATCACAGGGCAGATAAACTTTTTATAGCGACCTAAAGTTCTAATATGTAACCACTATAATTTGATACTTCTTCTGCAGAAGCAGATCACGTAGTGCAAAGTCCAATGACAGAGGGCAAGTACTTTCAGTTCCTCTCACATTCAGCTAAAAGCATTTTTAGGCAAATGAATTTTCAATAAACTATTCGCAGAGATTTGTACCTGTGTCATATTTATTTTAGTTTATTTATTTATACATACTGCAGACCACATAACGTGGTCCAAGCAGGACGGGCATATTTAACAAATCGCATTGAGTATATGGGTGCACATTCATTACGTTTTACATCCAGATACAAATAAATAGCAAAAATGAACACAATGGCTAAATGTATGCAATGCTACACGATGGCAAGACGATCGCGCTCTGGTATAGAATTCCATTGGGACACTGTGTGCGGGAAAAAGGAAAATTTATAAGCTTCTGTTTTTGCGAAATATGGCGTTAAAGATCTTGGTCGTTGATGTCGTGTATGTCTTGTGGATAGGGGGGATAAATACAAGGAAGGATCAATAGCGAATTGCTGGTCAAGGAGAGAATTCAGGAAGCCCAAGCGAAATTGCCTTCTTCTATACTGAAGGGGGGGGTATGTTATTCGCTGTCATTAGTTCCGACGGAGAGTCCACACGACGAAATTTAGAAAAGATAAATCGAACAGCCTGTCTTTGAATTCTTTCGAGTTTATCAATGCTATGTTTTGTGTAGGGGTCCCATACTATGCTTGCATATTCTAGCTTTGGTCTGATGTATGATTGATAGCATAGAAGTTTTACATTTGGTGGTGAATTACGAAGCTTGCGTCTTAGGAAACACAACTTTCTGAAAGCAGAGGAACGAATGTTATCGACGTGTGAATTCCAGGAGAGGTTAGCAGTGAACGTTACACCTAAATATTTGTAGCTATCGTCATGATTAACTGTAGATGAACCTAGGGATTAAGCATACTGAAAAGGGGATTTTCTTTTAGTTATAGAAATGGAAACTGTTCTTTGTGCATTTACGACCATGTCCCACTGGTTGCACCATTGGTATACGTAATCGAGATTTTTGTTTAGTTCTTTTTGAGCATGTATACTGCAAGCTTCACGGAATAATATACAGTCATCTGCGAACAATCGAATTTGAACCGTTGGATCAATTATATCTACGATATCATTTATATAGCACAAAAATAGCAACGGCCCTAGCACACTGCCTTGGGGCACACCCGACGTGACTGGTAGAAGGCGCGAATTTTGATCCTCGACTGTGACAAACTGCACCCGATTTCTCAAATATTCAGCCACCCAAGCGACCAACACCTTCGGAAGACCAATGTTGTTTAGTTTATAGGTTAGTTTGCCATGAGGAACTTTACCAAAGGCCTTACAGAAGTCTAAAAATATTGTGTCTATCTGAATATTATTATCAAGACCTCTGGCAAACTCATGCGTAACAGTGACGAGTTGCGTCACTGTCGAATACTTCTTTCTAAAGCCGTGCTGAAAACTCGTTAATATGGAGTGTTTGTCAAGTAATTCTGTAATTTGAGTGGCTATAATATGTTCTATAAGTTTACAACATGAGGAAGTTAAAGATATTGGTCTGTAGTTAGATAGTAATAATCTGTCGCCTTTCTTGAAGATAGGGATTACTCGGGCCGTCTTCCAGTCACGCGGCAAGGTTGCTGTTGACAAGGAACTATTAAAAATAATAAAAGAGAACTTGGCAACGCATTCGGCATATCGTCGAAGAAACACATTTGGAATATCGTCAGGACCGCAACATTTTTTCGTGTTTAAAAGCATAGAAACCAAACCAGGATATGAAATAAAATTGACTTCGTAAGGTTGAAATGACGTTGCGGTAGGCGTACATGGTCCGGATACTGAAAACACGCTATGAAAATAGGCATTAAAATGATTTGCTATATCTTCATAATTTGTGACTATGCTACCGTCAACTGATATCTTCGAAACTGCTTTCTTGGTTTCACTAAGATAATTCCAGAACTTGGAAGGATCATTCTTTATAAAATTGGGCATTACAGTTTTAAAGTAGTAATCCTTTGCGTGATGCATCGCTTGTGCAAGGATTCTTTGGTGATCGCTGATAACGCTGCACTGTGCATGCTGCTTTCTTAGCCGTTTAACTTTTCTCTTCAATTTAATGATTTCACGAGTCATCCAGGGTGTACGCCTATGTGTTTGTTTGCGTTTGCTGGGTATAAAGTCGCTCATACAATAATGACACGTCTCAACAAATGTGTCCCAAAGAGCGCCCGTGTTTGGGGAGCCGTCATCAAAGTCAGCAAGTACGGTTTCCATGTATTCAAGCACACGAGCATCGTCAGCTCGGGAATAGTCCTTAAAATACCGAATGGGAGATTTTTAGTAGCTACTGCATTTAAGAAGAGGAATTGACACGCTTACAAGTTCATGATCGGACAGCCCTTGTTCCACTAGAATGGTATGTTCTGAAAAAGCCCTATTTACAAATACCAAATCTAGAACCGAGCTTGCATGTCCTTGTACGCGTGTGGGTTGTTTGATTATGTGAGTTAGGTCGTGAGCGAGCATATCAAAAATAATGATAGCGTTTTTACTGGCCTGGGAACAGGACAGTCCCTCCCAGTCCACACTTGGAAAATTAAGGTCACCGACCACGAAAATTTTCTTATTATGATACTGTGACATATGTTCTTTGAGCACAGTTAAATACTCCGGGCACGCGTCCGGCGACCTGTAACATGCATATAAGATGAAGCTATGTCCCCAACAGGATAACTGTACGCACAAGCATTCAGGAATGCCAACATCAGTTGTAATCGTAGCTTCTACTTCGGGTTTAACAAGGATAGCTACTCCCCCACCTCTAGTAGTTCTATCTTTTCGATATACGTTGTAACATGAGGGAAAGATTTCATCGTCACTAATTTCCTTTCTCAGCCACGTCTCTGTTATCACCGCGATGTGAGGATCATGCTGCATAAGTATGGTTTCTAACTTATCTATTTTATTAGTGACACTGCGCGCGTTTATGTTAAGTAGCCTCAGTTCTTTCCGTTTGGTTACATCTCCGGTTTTTTTGGAGGACCTAGGGATTTTTACTTTGGGTGTGCTTTCCAGACGAGGGATCTGGTCGCATTGCTCAGTTATGTCTGTGGCAATGGCGCTTGGCTTCGAGTATTTGGCCGTCGGGTTTCGCTTGCCGCCGTGCGTCGCTTTTTGCTTCCGTTTTTTTTGAATAGGTACTTTATCATTTTTGTTTTCGTCCCAAACGTATGCCTTTTTATTGATATAGGTATAGCTTATCGTATACCAGCGAGGCTTTCTCGCCGTTTTCTCGATTCATTTTGCAGATTTGCCATAGCTTTCTTCTGATTTCCCGCACTCTTACCGAAAAATCCTCGCCAATAGAGTAATTCGTGCCTTTCAGTTTGCTTCCCTGCTTTAGAATTGTAATTTTGTCTCTTGAATTTAGGAGCTTGAGAATAACAGGCCTGACCTTGCCAGGCGATGGCCATCCCAACCTATGAATACGTTCTATAGCCACTGGTTCTAGCTCAAGAATACCTTTTATTATCTCATTGTTCACAGCACCCTCTAGCGATTCGGTTTTCTCTTCTTCAGCTTCAGGTAGTCCGTAAACAATTATATTAGACCTTCTGCTTCGGTTCTCCAGGTCATCAATTCTTGCTTCAAGGTAAGCAATTTGCTCCTGGCACGACATAACCTTAATTTCTAGACTGGCCAAGGAATCTAACTTTTTGTCAATATCAGTAAGGCGTTTTTCTTTAATTTCCCTAATGTCGATTGCAATCTCACTAAGTTGTTTTGCTATTTGTGCGAGGTCAGGGCCTGGGTTAGTTTCGATGTCGCCACAAAGCAGTAGTAACCATCGAAGACATGAAGCAGTATCGAACAATGCGCAACATATTCCGGAGCCGAACAACCGTGGGCACGCAGCACCACCAAAAATGGATCGTCAGAACGAAAGCATTTTCTGTATCGTTTGCTGACCTGTACAAAATACAGGAAGGGATTAGATACGACCCACATCGTGGTGATGCCGCCGTGCCCAGTGCCAGGCAAGTCCGCTGGAAAGCCTTTTATAGCGGAATGCTTCCATGTCGTCATCCACTCTCTGGTCACGTGGTAGCGCTGTAAGGTCTCCGTTGGGTGAGAGGGTAGCCTTGCCCATGATGATGCTTGTAGATTATCCGGTGCTGCGTGGTGATGGAAATTCCGCTCAGGCGCCGCTACGACGTTCGCCGGTTACTATCTAGCCAAAAGCCTTTCAAAAATGATTCTGAAGAAAGGTAGAGAACATATAAACACATTACCCGGCGCAGAGGCTCCAGTGGCTATGGAATTATGCTGCTGAACACAAGTTCGCAGCTTCGACTCCCGGCCATAGTGGTCGCATTCCAATTCGGACAGTAAAAATGTTCGTGTACCGTGCTTCGGCTGCACGCTAAATAACGGCCATGTGGCCAAAATTAATCCAGAGCCCTCCGCTACTACAGCATCCGTCATGACACACTCTGCAGTTAGGGGGCCCTAACACTTGCGTCCTCCTAACCTAAAACTCCCTTTTAAACCCTGCAGTTTTAAGTATTTTTGAACACACAAGGTTAATAGGGTGATTTTTGATTAACTAGCATGCACTCTGGGATTACAGATTATGGCTGGCGTTTTGATAACGACAACGCCCAGGGGGGTGACGCACCTGGCATACTGAGTACGTTCTTTTATTCCCATTCTCTCTGAACAATGCTTTCGTGAATGCGAAAATATTAGCATCATTTAGATTGGTCTAGCGAACTCCATTGGGCTCATTTAATCCTGATTATGCTGCTATTTGCTGTGGGACAAATGCATTTGCTGTACTCTTACTTGAGTGCCCACATGTACTTTGTATCTAACAAATGAATGCAAACGCCTTGAGCCACCCATACCACCATTCATAAAGCAACTGATCCAATGTTTCATTTTTATGTCGAAGTGATTACCAGAATATTTTTCTCTAATGTCTAAATCTTGTATAGCTCAGCTTGTTTCTTATAGGAGCCATGCTCTTCATTTGTGTCGAATGTATTGTAATTGTGTCTAGTTAGAATTATTTCAATGCTAAGCTTGTTTTAAAACACTTACTTGCACACACAGTGGCATTAAAGGTGTCGCATAGATTTGATTGTTTTTATTTTTATCTCGTGCCTGAGAAAGACTTTGTACACTTCTCTGATGGATCAGTAAGTACCACTGCACACTATTTTCACATTCCTTTTCATGTTTAGTGGTTCAACAGGTAATATTGGCATGCTAGCCTTTCAAACAGCCCATTAGGTTGTCACTGTCATAACGAGATGTGAAAAATGGATGCTGCCTAAACCGGTATTCGCCCATCTTGTATGGCAGTAGTTTTCATTTTACTTATGATTATATTGAAGTTTATTCCCTGATGTTTCAGTCGCTGAAACGACAAACCACAGTTGCTTAGTGCCTATGATGTTGGGCGTGCTAAGCACGAGGTTGTGGGATCGAATCCCGGCCACGGCGGCCGCATTTCAGTGGGGGCGAAGTGCGAAAACACCCGTCTACTTAGATTTAGGTGCACGTTAAAGAACCCCGGGTGGTCCAAATTATTCTGGAGTCCCCAACTAAATCGTGGTTTTGGAACGTAAAGCCTCATAATTGTTTTAGTCACTGAAACTGAAGGTTGATGGGCATGTCGAAGAACATGATTTCCGATGAGCAAACCCGGCTTTCCTTATTCAGTCAATGAAAGCACGCACAACCCAACTGCATTTCACATCCTTCCTATCGGAATTTTTATTTCTGTTCTCTCAGTGCTCTAAAAACTGCATAACTGTACAAATTTAGATAAAACAACTGGTTGCACAATTCATTCAGGGAGATCCTTCTTTTCGAACAATATGAATATGGATGTTTCTTGTTCCTTTCAGTTTCGTTTGGCAGAAGGTGTGATTGTTTCTGCAAACCAAGCCGCGAAAGTATTAAACAAAAAAAAACAACGCTTGTATGCAGACACCGCTCAAGCGATATGGGGCACAGATGGGCTTGCAAACAGGAGTGTGAGTGGCATTGCTGCACCCAAGTAAAGAGCAGCTGGGGAGCTACCGAAGCAGCCACTTACCCCCTAAAAAAGTGAACGTTGTGACAGGTATAATGGCAACATTTGCTTATATATAGATTCCTGTAACCTTGAAATGTCTATAACGGCACATTCTCTATAAAAAATCTTAATTTTTCTTGACATTTTGCCAACATTATTAAATGTTATGCACTGCTGTGCTATCTCTTTTTTTTTTTTTTTTTGTAGCCGCAGTCCGCTATTGGGGCCAGTTGAAAGGAGAAGACACCACTGCAACTGTGGCCTCAATAACAAAACTCCTGTCCGAGAAAATCCAAGACGTGAGAAAATCTCACAAGTGACTGGCACTATCCAAGGGAATGGAAAAGGTCGATCCGTAGGATGTTAATAAATGAACTTTACGAATAAAGTGGCCTAATTGCCCTCGTTTAGCAGCAGCTCTGAATACAAGGCTGCCAATGGGCACCTTGACTGTATGGAGCTGCTGCCAATAATAGTGCTCACTGATTGCAGCTGGTCCCAGTGGGGGCTGGGACCACTACAAACTGGGAATTTCACCATTAGCCAGTTCAATGGGGACCAGTTGGGAATCAAGGGGGACCACATGGGATATTTTCACCTGGGTAGCGCTGGTTTGGATGATTTTTTTTTAAATAGAGTTATCAAAATCGAAAATAAAGCTGCCGTCACTTATTTTGCATAACCCTCAATATGAAAATTCTATGCTGTGCACGAGTTTCCTCGGAGCTAGAAACCCAACGCGAACGCTTTAAGCGCACCGCATCGTTTTGCTATGCGTGCATTCACTCGGCGAAAGGTCACCAGATACCATCTGCCACGCTCAAGCGTTGTAGGCGGCACCACGGTCGAGGAGGGAGAGCAAGACAGAGGAGAAACGACGAGGAGCAAAGGTGGATAGTGTCTCTACTTCGCATAGTTCCAGGGGACAAATCTCAAGGACCGAGAGTCCCCACATTTCACTCTCGCATTCCCTGTTCCTGACGCATGCGCAGAAAGAGCGGTGAAATCCAATTTTGACGTTCTCCTCTAGAACGATGTGTTTAGGGTGCGCCAGTAACCGGACGCTCCTCTTGTAAGCGTCGGAAGGTGGCGCCACTTCACCACGGGCTCTATGAAAGCCGCATTCACGGTGGAAGAATACTTCTTCCACCGTGGCCGCATTGTACGGCGGCTCGGCGAGCTTGGCAGTCCAGGACACCTCAGCCATACTAGCTGAGCTGAGTTTCCTGTAGTATTTATTTGCAGGCATTTTGCAGGAAACACCGGTGACCGTGCGAGTCATGGCGTTATGCAAACAATGTAGGGCTGCGCGAATATTCGAAATACAGGGTAAGATTCGAATAACCCCTTGTTATTGAATTGGTATTGAATTTTGAAATTAAACCCACTATTCGAAGTTGTCGAATATTCGTTTCTGTTCTATTCCTATAAGCGAAAATAACAGTTGATCCAGGGTAGACGGAGAAGCGCCGATGTAAGTGGTCATTAAGTCATAACTTTCGTAGTGATTGCTTCATCAGATACGTTCGTGTTCCCGGATTTCTTTATTTCTTTTTTTTTATTATGCACAAGCTTTTTAACCTGTCATCCAGTTGTTAATTCTACTACATAAATGACATAACGTAAACCATTTTTTTTTTCTTTCAAATTCCACTTTAGGAAACCTGCATATTTTTCATATTTCCGTTTGTTTAGAAAGTCAGAATATTCGGTACTCGATTCAGTATTCGAAATTTACTCTCCTCGAATATTCTCATTCGATTCAAAAACACCGCTATCCTAACGCTTGTTGTGAACAGCCTTCTGCTTCTCTCACCCTAGAGTTGCTGTAATTTACCAAGTTGGTAGCATAATACAGTAACTCTATCTCACCCATTCCTTTCGCGTTCCCTCGCCCTCGGTCTCTGGGCACCATGCCGGCTGGTGCTGCCGCCGCCGCCGCCAACCGCGCGTGCCGTGACGCAAGCATTTGACTCATTGCTGCGGGAAGGAGGCAAGACCCGAGGAACGACGGAGGGAGAAGGGAGAGCACGCGGTCCTGACTCGACTCGCTCGCCTCGCATTGTGTGCAGTATATCTCTTCGCGGCCGGCGCCTTGAGACGAACAAGTGGCCTGTTTGTAAACAAAAGCCACGCGCTGCGACGCATTAGTTGCGGACGTACAGGGGAGCACGTAGTTTGCGTGAAGCCAGTAAGAGTACAGAGCTGGAAATCGGGCTAGTTTGTGCTGACTCGTTATTATCTGCACGAGTGCAAAGAAAAAGAGAGGGGGACGGGAAGACTTGCAGGAATGTTTGCGTGACGTCTGTGTCGTGTGCCGAGGGGCGCTTTTCTTTGAGGATGCAAGTCTGCGCACGCCTACTATTATGTCCCTTTTTGTTCCTTCACATAAATTGCAGTTGGGAATTTCAGCGTTGCGTTTGTTCATTTTGTTGCGATCGGTCGTCTTTTTTTTTTTTTTTCTGTCGCGCGGCGCTTAATAGAAAGAGGACAAATGCGCGCACGTTGTCGGGCGCTATCTGCTGCTTCGTGTCACGTTCACTGCGAGAAAAAACACGAAAAAGCATTAAGAAAAAGTAGCCCGGTGCTGTTAAGGAGACAGTAAAGTGTAATAGTAAATTAAGCTTTATAGGCAACTGACACTTCTAGGATGCCGAACTAACTCGTTTTGCTATACCTGCCGACCACTTATTGAACCAAGGATGAGGGAGAGGGAGCGTTGCTCTCCTAAAACTCCCTACAATCATAGAATGACTGGCGTTTTGCTGTCCCAGAGCAGCACTTGCGCTGGTAGTTGAAGCTGCGAATCGAGTTCGACTAGCTTCTTCGTTCAACTTTCAGTGAAATCTAAGCCCCGAAATGCGAAAACACCCGTGTACTTAGATTTAGGTGCACGATAAAGAACCCAAGGTGGTCGAAATTTCCGGAGCCCTCCACTACGGCGCACCTCATAATCAGAAAGTGGTTTTGGCACGTAAAACCCCATAATTTATTATTTTTTTTTTTCAAGTCTAAGCGCACGAGCGAATACCTGCATTTTTGCCAGCCTGTCGGGAGGCGGGGCACGCGTCGACGCCGCCATCTACAAATCATTTTCTCGACACCACAAACACGTGGGCCCTAGAATATCTCGGTACAGCGATACACAAAAAAAAAGTATAACTGCGACGCGTATTGCGGGACAATGAAAAGAAATTGGCTGTTTTCGTCGTCTCTCTCTCTTTCTTTCTGCGGGTTTGGGTGTTCGCCTTGTTGTTTTCCAAAAACACCTGCTTACAAGGGGGGAAGGGAAACGGAGAAGGAGGGGTAGATTTCTGCGCAGCTGCTTACTCTAGGTTACCTCAGCGTTCAATATGAAGTGCAATACGCTGTCCGTGGTCGAAAGCGCTCCGAGACCGCACTACGGCGCCGAAGCACACATTGCAGCTCATGTTGAACGCGACTGCGCATCTAGAGCGCGCAGCCCTGAATTCACTGCCTGTAGGCTAGATGTGGCTGTTTACTTGCGTACGTGGTTTTCATACGCGTTTGATGCGCGTGACAAAGAGAAGACTGCATTTGTGACACCAGACGGTTTGTTCGAATTTAGCGTTGTGCCGCTCGGGTATTGTAACGCGCCCGACACCTTTGAGAGATTCATGAACGAAAGTGAAAGATGTGTCTGTGCTGACTGGATAATTTTGTCATTTTCTGCCGTACGTTTGAAGAGCATAACACCCTCCTTGCCTGGTTTTGGATCGCATGAAGGAAGCTGGCTTGATTCTATCGGAATTGCCGATTTGATGAACAGCAAACATGGGTTCTCGGCCACCTCGTGAGCAAGGATGTAGTGCCACCTGATCCACGGAAAATTGAGGAAGTCAGCACCTTCAAGCCACCACCGTCTGCACGAGTGCTCCTCAGTTTTCTTGGATTATGCTCGTATTTCCGCCATTTTGTTACGCGATTCGCCGTCATTGTGCATCCAGTGGGGACACGTCTATTACAAAAAAATGTACCCTTCGATTGGACCCCAGTATGTCAGTCGCCTTGCCAACTCAAGTTCTTACATACGTCGGGCCTTATCCTGTGTCGCTTCGGCCCTTCTACGCCCACCGAAATGCATGCTGACTTCAGTGGGACATGCACCGGAGCAGTGCTTATACAACGATACAATGCCGTAGAACACATCGTTGCTTATTCCAGTCGTTGTCTAAGTAATTCTGAGCGAATTTCACTGTCACAGAGCGTCGCAGCTGCTCTTGCGGATCAAACATTTCGCAGTTTAAAGTCGCCCGTTCAAGATTATCACGACCACCAATCTTTAGGCTGACTTGTAACTTCTTGAGATCCACCTTTCCGCCTGCTCATCTGGCAAGATAGGCTTTAGGACATCAAGAATATCACTTTGTGGTAAATTACAGGAGTGACCACAGTCATGCTGACGCCGAATGCCTTTCTCGCCTACCATTGGCAACGACACACTACGATAAATACTGCTTCAATGCCTCTAGCTGCTATTGCTCCTGAATTCCCCCGCCTTACTTTTTGCAAGCCGTAACGGCATGACGACATCAGCTTGGCACCTCTTTTTGTCGCGGTTCACTTTCCCAAGGCCAGTGGTCAGTTTTGTGTCCGTGACGGCCTGATGTATAAAACCTAATGCTCAGTGAGTGGAGGCCGCTTCCTCCTCGCTGCGCTGGAAAGTCTCCGCAGTCATGTGCTACGTGCCATGCATGATGACACAACATCCAATCACCTGGGATTCGCTCGCACGCTGCAGCATGTCCATGTTCGTTTTTACTGGTTACAGATGCGTCACACGACGAAGCAATTCGTGTTTATCTTTGATCAATGCCAACGTCACAAGCGACCTTCGAGAGCTCCATCGGGTCTTCTCCACCAGCTGGGTCGTTGTTCGATGACGCAAAATCAAGAGCAAGATAGTCTGTGTTGACTGTCTTGCTCAGTCTGCAGAAACAGCAGCAATTCCCTCATACAGCCCTGCTTGCGCCGCAGTTTTCTTATCTCACTTCCTTATTCGACGCCATAACCCCCCTCGAGTGGTCATAAGTGACTGCGGTCGGCAATTTGTTGCCGACGCTGTAGAAGAGTTGCTTCGTCTATGCGGTGCACAATTCCGATACCCAACGCCGCATTGTGCACACACCAAAGGTCCTGTTGAACGGACGAACCAAACGCTGAGTAACATGCTGGCCATGTAGGCTTCTTCTGACCACAAGAACTGGGTTGACGTCTTGTCCTTCATCACTTATGCGTATAACACCGCGACGCTATAAAAAACTCACTACATCCCTTTCTACCTTCTTTGTGCCGATCGTCGTAGACGGTCCTTGAATCCACCCTACCGTTTTCACTATATATCGTAGATTCAATTGACAAGACACTTTGGCTTGTCGAAGAAGCCCGCCGGATAGCACGTACTCGTACGGTGGCGTCGCAAAACTGATCGAAGCAGTGGTTCAACAGCACTCATCAAGCACTTTATTTTGTAAAAGGCGACTTAGTGTGGTTTTGGGCCGCACACACTATGTCGTCCTATGTCGGCCCGTTCTCTTAATCATATCCGTAGCACCGAATGTGCCCACGCTTAAAGAGTGACCTTCTGCCATTTGTAGATAAATATCGTCGCAAGCATTTGATATGCCAAATATCACGAAGCCAAAACTGACCGGGGCTGATATCATTTTTGGCTTCTTTGGACGCTGCTATGAATGAAGGCAACTCCTTTTCCTTTAGTACATGAAGCTCACCGGACAAACGAGAAAACACCCGACAGTTGGCATTAATGTCAATGCATATATGTACGCCCTAACCACTCAAACATCGTTAAGACCGTAGGCGAATGCTTAAGGCGCACAAATAAAGTGATTCAACGCTGCGCCACCCACAACCTGGTCTATTATGATCCAGGTTGTTTCGTCTGTTGTCTCGCACATAAATTGCGGGTCCACACGAGGTCCCAGGTGCAACAGCCGCAGGAGCACGACTTTGCGTACGCGTGTCGGTGATTAGCGTCACCGCGGACTCCGAGCTAACGTGCGTTTCCAATGGTGTCCTCCAAACAAGCACGCCGCAGGAACACAATGGACAAAAGTCTCTGGTGTCGGTGAGTGGCGACACCGCGCGTTCCGAGCCAGATATGCGCGTGTCGGGCCCGGGTTGAAGACGACCGGCCCACAGGAGCAGCAGGGCGGGCCCCTGGCTGCCGGTGACTAGCGCCACCGTGGGTACCGAGCTGAACCATGGCCGCTTCGAAAGAAACGGCTACCCGCAGGAGCGGCAGAGCCTGGCTGTCGGTGATTAGCGCCACCGCGGACTCCATGCCAATTCTCGCTTGTCTTCACTCCAGACCCTACGCGGCGCAGACCACAGGAGCACCTTAGGCGAGAGCCTCAAGGGTGTAGGTGATTGGCGCCACCGTGGTAACTCTTCAGCCAGACCAAGTGCGTTTCGAGGCCTGTTGGAAATGGCGCTCCGCAGGAGCACTCCGGTTAACCGCCGTTGGGTGTCGGTGATCTTTGGCGCCACCGCGGACTCCAAGCCATTCGATGAGCCGTTTTTTTATTGCGATCTTAGGATTGAGTTTTAAAGGGTATCTTGAATCTACCTATCCGACTCCCCCAAAATCCACCCATTGGCCTCAGTATTGTCCTCGGCGTCTTTGTTGGCTTCTATGTCGGGCTCCTAGGTTTACGTCACGCATGCCGAACTTTCGACAGTTTGTGTTTATGAATCAGTTCGCCATTATCATCATCTGCGAGCCCTTATCGCTTAACATTGGACTGTTCGGTTAGAAGTGCTTCATGTCCGCCACACATGGAGAATGCAGCAAGATTATCGTTTTCATGCGACGTGATCTTACGTATGTTCATCATCCAGTGCCACCTGACCATGAAAACCAGCACGTGTGCCTAGCAGTGAAGAAAGGCATAACCGTAACCGCCGTAACCCCTCGCTGGACTGCGAGGGGTTACGTCGAATCACGACATTGACTCCGTATACTTTGGTGATGTCTGGAAACTTTAATTCCCACCACTATCTCTGGAGGAGCTCCAAGATAAACTCGAGGTGTAGAAGATTAGTTTCATTTGCCTTCGAACAAGAGCTGTGTTTGTTAAATGATGGAAGCTTGCCCAACCTTTCTGCATGGAACTGTCTACAACAGCTGCCTGGACCTCGCATTTGTTTCACGCTCTTTCATCAAAAAGCTTAGGTGGTTTTCGAATATTGAAAGGCGGGGAAGTGACCTACTCCCCACTTAGGATTGAAGGGCTGACGGAGTCCAGTTACCCAGGGTCACCCAATGTATCGAGTGGCCAATGTTCAAATCAATTGTGGAAGACAGCTGTCGCGAGGGCTTATCCTCTAGCCTAGAGCATACTATAAAGGGTGTCATAGAGGCGGCCGCGCATTCGCTTTCGAGAACACCTGCACGCGCCGAATACGACATTGAATTCTGTGCTTTTTGAGAACGTATGACTTGTGCGAGCGCCTTTGACTCTGTGGTGCTGTTCGTGGAGGTCTCTCTACCCCAATCTCTCTCTTTCTCTCCCTTCTTTCTAATCCTCTACTCCCTTGCTCCCGCGCAGGGTAGCCAACCGGGTTCTTGACTGGTTAACATTCTTGCCTTCCTTTTATCTCTCTCTCTCTCTCTCTCTCTCTCTCTCTCTCTCTCTCTCTATATATATATATATATATATATATATATATCTTCATTCTTATGCGTTGTTATTTCCTATTACTTGTTTTCTCCCACCAAATACCGTGTGTTCCAGTGCCTTAACTCTACCTCTATTACCTGTACCTAATTCACCCTAACACCAAAGGTGAGAGGGTACGACGCCCACCAATGTTCATATCTTCGAGCACCTTAATTAGCTCGATCTTAATTAACAGTGCCTTCCTTAACTTCGTCTTAATTAATACCAAAGTTCATGGTTTCGCCTCTCGACCTTCACGATGTCAATTGGAATCCAACTCGGCGACATCAGGGTTCGCCCAAATCTCCAAATGAGTTCGACTCCCACCGAAGGTCGAGAGTTTGACTCGCCCCAAAGGCCGTGGTATCTAGGGCTTTAATTAACTGTGCAATAATTGAATCTGTCTTAATTAACTTTGACTTAAGGCCAAATGTCGTGGGTTCGACTCTCGACTTCACGACGTCAATTGGAATCCAATGTGGAGATATCGCCGCTTCCCCCACATCTCCAACTGGATTCAACTCTCACCAAAAGTCGTGGGTTGGAGTACCTTAATTAACTTTATTTTATTTAACTGTGTCTTAACATTGTCTTAATTAGTATCAAAGGTTGTGCTGACGCTTCTTATTCGCCTCGGCTTCACGCTTATAGAGAAATTGATGGCCTAATTCACCCTAATTAACACTAAAGTTTGTGGTTCGTCTAAGTTAACCCCACAGTTAGAGGGCACCACTTCCACCAAAGGTCGATGATTTGACTCCCTATGAGTTTTGGTACCATAATGCCAGACGGCCTAACGCGGGACATCGGATTTGTCGTCCTGTGAGCCGTCTAAGTGTTAATACTAACGTGACATCGGCCACCACAGCATTGCGCCAGTGTAGCACCAATGCCTACACCAGTAGCATCTGTGTGAATTTCTGTTGGTATGGAAGGACCAAAGTGTCGGAGAATAGGCATGACGTCGAAAAAACCTAAGCTGTCTAAAAGAGGCGTCACATCCGGCAATCCACTCGAAGGATACATCCTTTCGTATGAGAATTGTCAACGGCAAACAACGTCAGCAAACCGATGAGTGAAGCGGTGAAAGTAAGACCACAGTCCCAAGAAAGTGTGTAGCTCCTGCACAGACCGTTGCGCTTGAAACACTTCGATGGCGTCAGTCTTTTGTGGACCAGGCCGGATGGCACGTTTATCCACAAAATAAATGAATATCAATGCTTGCCGCTTACCGAATTGACACTTCTTTGAGTTCGGAATGAGCCCAGCGTTCTTGATACAGGAGAGGACAACATCGGGGCGCTTATTGCGCTCAATAAATGTGCGACCAAAGATCACAACGTCATCGAGGTCGTACATGCAAATCTCCCACTTTAGGCTACGCAGAATTGTATCCATACCCCGCTCATAGGTTGCGGAAGCGTAGCACAGCCCGAACATCATTACATTGAACTCATAGAGTCCATCAAAATCGTTCCTGAGCGACAGAATGACCTTCTTCCATCTAGGAGAAATCAAATCCCTGGAATGCAAACTGCGAACCAAGGGCACCCCGCAAGGTTCTGTCATCTCTTCGACGCTTTTTAACCTTGCGCTAGCCGGCCTAGGCAAGAGACTGGATCAAATCGAGAACGTCAAATACACCATATAGGTAGATTACTTAACGCTCTGAATCACTTGAGAACTTGATCACTTGAGAACGCTCTACAGCAAGCGATCGACGCGATCGAGGAATACCTCGCTCCCACGGGCCTGCGATTTTCGCTCGTGAAGTCGGAGCTCCTTGTGTACAAACCATCGAGAAGCGGTCCCAAGCCAAAGATCGAAATCAGATACACACACGCCATTATTCTCAGAACAAAAGACAAAGGTAGCATTCCGCACGTCAGCAAAATCAGAGTCCTCGGCATGCTCATTGAGAGCAGCGGCTCTAACGCCACGACAGTGGAGAAGATCATGACAAAGTCGAATAATGCCATGAATCTCATACGACGCGTAGCAAACAGACAACATGGCCTTAAGGAAGAAAATCTCCTCAAGCTAACACACGCCTTCGCTCTATGCCACTTCACGTACGAGGCGGTCATGCACCGATGGAAGGTAGCGGAAAAGGACACAACGTGCAACTGAGGAAGCTAGTCAAACTAGCTCTGGGAATCCCCAAGAGCACAGGAACAGAGCTCCTGCTGCATCTGGGGGTACACAATACACTTGAAGAAATCGCCGAAGCTCAAGAGCGGGCTCAATTGACAAGACGCTCTGGAACCAAACCGCGTAGAGATATCCAAGCCAAAGTAGGTCATGACACCACAGCAATCGAGAATCTATACCAAAGTGTTCCGACGGACACACGCAACTCCTACACGGTTCGCCCACTCCCGCGGAACATGAACCCCGCGCACCATCAACCCAGAAGGCTGGCACACGGATCGTTCATCCTGCGTGAAATACGTTATAAGATCCTAGCCTGTTTCGCAGACGCGGCACAGTACCCGTCCAGGAAGGCCTTCGTTGTCACCACGGTCAATAAGCAGTCAAGTCACAAACGCTCTCACAGTCATAGCAGAACAGGTTGCCATCGCACTCGAGCTCACAGACCCGACCACCACCCACGTCTGCAGTAATTTACGCTCGGCCGTCAAAGCCTTTCAGGAAGGAGCCGTTGCAAGACAAGCACTACAAATAGTCAATATACATCCGCACCGCTGCAGCATCACACCATCTGCTGGTTCCCGGCACACCTCGGACGGATCGAGGACGCCTCTCCCTATCTCAATAAGATGGCTCACAGCAGCGCGCTAGACCTAACCCTCTGCGACGCCACCTATTCTGGTCGTGACCATCCCCGCGAGAATCGGGACCCTCCCTCCACATACAACGAGATCACAACGCACTTTTATCTAGACCGCAGAATATACAGCTCACCTCACAATAAATGAGCTCACCAGGCCTCAAGCCCTCACGTTCAGAATGCTTCAAACCAACACGTACCCCATGCAGAACAGACTACATCACCACATGCCTGAGCTACACACAACATATTGCGAAAATTGACTTAGCGCACTAGACGTACATCACTTTCTCTGGCCGTGTGGTCAGACCCACGCAGGCTATAAGAAGCATTACGCAGCACGTACTTGGTGGAGCAGCTCTGGGCCGTCCAGCGAGCCCACGATGTGGCCAGGGAGTTAAAACTCCTGGTCCCAACGTGGGAGTAGCCCGCTCTATAGGGCCTTGCGCCCCGTAGCTCGCAGGACCTTTCAGTAAGGTTATTCCATCCATCCATCCATCCATCCATCCATCTAGAAACACGAACGCCGTTTTCTCTTTGTCCGCGGGGTCCATCGGGATCTGCCAATAACCTGAGCTCGTCAGGCTCAGGTTATTTCAGGCTCGTCAACAGAAGTAGACGAGCCTGAATGGACGTAGTCAATGGCATTGTCAATCCGCGGAAGGGGATAGGCGTCCTTGTTAGTGACCGCATTTAGGCGTCGATAATCCACGCAAGTTCTCCATGTTCCGTCTTTTTGTTTGACGAGCATCACTGGAGCCGGCCAAGGACTGTACGGCTCCTGAATTACTCCCTTTTGAAGCATTTTGTGAACTTGTTCCTCGATTATCTATTGTACTGCTGGGGAAACTCGGTGATGCCTTTGTCTTATCGGACGCGACCTACCTGTGCTGATCCGGTGACGTGTGCGAGACGCAGGGTTCGAATGTGCTTTGGTATTCTCCGAAAAGTCGGAACACAAATGGGTGTCTTGATAAAATACTGACTAAGGCATGGTCTGGTGCTGAGTACCTTTATGACCACGCGAAGAACAGGGGAATCCGCAGATCGAAGGTTTACCACCCCGCCTGATGCATCTACACCTGTCAATGAACCCACGGTCAAATGCGCATCTTCTCGGAAGGCGGCGAGCCCTGGCTTCACTGTCTGTTGGCTAGATGGGGCTGTTTATACAAACGTACGTGGTCTTGATGCGCATTTCGACTTAAGAATGCGATATATCTTCGGTGCTGAGAGGCACTACCGCTTATTGTAGTAAATAAATTAAAATAAATAATTAGATATGCGGATCCCATGCGATATGGAAAATCGGTTCAAGCAAACCTTTCATTGTCGTTTATGAAGAACGCTGTTCCTATTTAGCGACCATTTGCAAGCATAGCGCACATTCTTTCTGGCCATGTATGCACACAACCACTTGACAGCGTTGGCACTCAGCTGACGTATAATCTCGATTGGTACATTGCTCTGTCTTATCGTGCTTGTTTGTGACGGTGAGTAACCTACGCTCCCCCCACTTCCCCGTTCTTCCATGTTTTCCTCCATCCACTACGCACAACTTTCGTGGCGGCTTGTTTTCACGGAGCCGTCAATGCGTCAGCCATCCTCACGCGGAGTCTTCCGCTGCGTGGCGGGAGCGCACCTGGTCGGGCGCGTAAAATGCGCGATGACTCATTCCCCGACAGTTTGAAGCGGTTCAGCTGGGCGACGGAGACGCGCAGTTCGGGCCCGCGTCTCGGGCCCGTAACAAGTGCGCTATTGTTGCTGCGGACGATACATCTTCACATATTGCGGACCTCCCGAAACGAGACGACAAAATAACGAGGAACACAAAGAAAGGAGCTGAGACGACATGTACGCGCTCGCTCCTCTCTCGACTGCTTCGTCGATTCTCCGTCATTGTTGCGAAGGGCGTCCCGATTGACTGCTTTCACAATCTGCGGACAGCCGGACGAAAGCTTGGGCTACTTGGTTCGACATTAGGGGGGATAAGGTAGCGCCAAAGACACGCACGAAAATAAGGCGCAATACAAGTCTATTATACGATACCTGTGTGTGTGTACCTTGCTTATTTCATTTGTCCGTGTGTTTCGTGCGGTGCGCTTTACCACGGAGGTGGCTGTGGGGCGCACCTGCAGCTTCTTCGTTTTCGTTGCGCTTTTTTTACGCCACGCGCCTGTCGATCTTATTACCAAAAAGCTATTCGTACACAACCCGGTCGTCATGAATAATATTAATGCGGACTGCGGGGTTTCAGTCTATTGTAGTAAGTGCGGGGGTTTGCTCGATTTCGACCAGATGCTTTGGCGCTGCTTGGCGTTGGTCGGTGATGGTTCTCGAGGTGAACAGTGGTGGCAGCGGATGCTCCACAGTGAAGTGCTGGTGGACCAACTCGGGGCTGTCCAGAGGGCCAGTGTGACGGCAGAGGGGCTCGGCCTCTCTGTCCCTCTCAATCCCAGACTGATCCCTCAGGACCTAAATAAAGTTCTTCATACCATACCATACTTTTCTTACTGTAATGGGACCTTTGACGGCAGAAAAACACAGCGTTCACATGAAAACAGGGAAATAGGCGAAGGCGTCATTGGTGCACCAAACAGCACAACCCTGCACAGCCATCGCGGTGCCGTATTGGCTGTGTCATTTTTCGGCTGAGCATGAAGTTGGCGGGTTCGAATCTCGTCCACAGCCACATCATTCCTACGGGATGGGGCGCAATGCAAGAACGACAGTGCATGTTAGCGCGACAGAAAAGCAAAAGTCTTAGAAAAGAGCATGACGCCAGGTAATCTGCCTTAACTGGCTTTTATTTATTTATTTATTTATTTATTTTACCCTCGGTGTACAGAGTACATTTCAGAGGGTAAGGGATATTCACAAAAATGAAAAAGAACACGAAGCACGTTTCATGCAAGGAGGAGGAATAAACTTTATTAGTTGAAATGAGCCGACGGTAAAATCGTCCGAGGTGGGCGGCGTCCCTAGTCCAGGATGCCGTGGGCTTGAGCTGATAGCTTGGCCCTGCTCACCAGGCGATGCTGGTCTTCAGGGCTCGAGCTTATCAGTTGGGCCTCCCACTGCTCGACGGTTGGTCTGGTGATGGGCGGTGTCGATGGATTTTGTTGACATTCCCATACCATGTGGTAGAGGGTATTAAGCGTAGAGCAGAAGGCGCATTTGTGAGTATAGGTCGTAGGGTACATTGCGTGTAGCAGGGTGCCGTGCGGGAATGTGCCGGTCTGTAGTTTTCGGAAGATCACCGCCTCTTCTCTTGTCAGCTGGGGATGCGGGGGTGGATAGATCCTTCTACCCAGTCTGTAGTGGCTCAGGATATCGGCGTATCTTTTCGGGACGCTATCTTGTTGGTCTACCGGTGCTCGTGAACCTGGTGGGATAGCCCGGAGAATTCTTGCATGAAACGTAATGCCGCTGCCCGAGATCACGTTTCATGCAAGAATACAAAACATTATAGGAAAAAGGATATAAAATCCTAAAAAATGTCTTACAACCTTATAACACAGTTCCTCAACAATAATATTAGGCAGAGAACACCAGTAGGATACTAAAATCAGTTAATGAACAAAACACAAAAGCGGTAATTAAGTAATCAGCGTTGCAAGGACATTTTAAGTTGAATAGAATCAGTGATGCTTGTCAATGATGCGGGTAGGGAATTCCATTCTTTACAAGTTCTTGGAAAATATGATTGTGCATATGTTACGGTGTTGCAATGGGGCACTGAGACTTCTTGTAGGTGATTTCGGCGATGAGAAATTAAGAGTGCTGGCTGAATCCATCGGGAGCGAAGATTCGAGCTGTGGTAGAAAATCTTATGGAACAAATGCGGGTGTGCTTTCGGCGGGTAGCTAGTGGAATGAGGTTTAAAGACATTTTCATTTGGGTGACGCTAGCCGAGCGATGATAATTAGCCAAGATAAAACGAGCTGCACGATTCTGCACAGTTTCCAGCTTGAGTGCTAGTGCGACCTGTTCAGAGTCCCATACAGACGAGGCACGTTCCATTTGTGATCGCACATAAGTGGCGCATAATAATGCTTTTAGTGATGATGAAGCAAGAAAAAAGTTTCTTCGAAGGTAACCCAGGGTTTTGTTTGCTTTTGATGCTATATGTTCTGTATTTAATTTCCAGGACTGAGTGTTACATGGACGCCGAGATACCGGTAGGATGTTACGCTTTCAAGGGGATGACTGTGAATATAATAAGTTGTAGAAGTTGTATTCAAAGCACAAACCCTCATAGACTAACACTTTTTAATGTTTAGTTCCATTTTCCAAATATGACACCAATCTAGCATGCTATTGAGATCGACCTGGAGCGAGTGAATATAGGAATCGTTAGTTATTTTCCGGTAAACTACACAGTCATCCGCAAATAAAGAAATTCTGGAGGTAATAGCACTAGGGAAGTCATTTAAATGAATTAGGAATAGTAAGGGGCCAAGTACAGATCTTTCAGGAAACCTAGAGTCAACTGGTGCAGTAGAGGAATTAGCGTCATTAGTGCTGACCTACTGAACACGAGAGCATGAATCCAGTTAAGAACTGCAGGGTCAATTTTTAGAACACTTAGCTTATATAAAAGCAGTGAGTGGTTAATTTTATCTAGCGCTATAGCAAAGTCACGAAATATGCAGTCAATCGAAAAGGCACTGTCCAACTAGAAGTGCAAGTCACTAGTGAAGGAAAGTAGTTGAGTACGACAAGAGAAAAGCTTTCGGAAGCCATGCCGATTTAAAGAGAAAAAGCTGTTATCCTGCAGAAAATTAACAAGATGAGTAAATATTGCGTATGACAGTGCTGGACGGAGTGTAGTCAGGCCGATTAACTGAGCAGAGGTTGGTCAAGCCAACGTTGGCCAATTGGCGCACGACGGACTGGATCAATGAGACGGTCGCCTGGCAGTTGTCGGGGCCATGGGTTGGGGTCGTGACAGGAGATGCGGCTTCTATTTCACGTCGGATGACAATACTACATGCTCCATTATTTTGCACGGTAATGTGAGAGATATTGGTCGATAGTTAGATGGATTGTTTTTATCTCCGCTTTATGTACTGGTATGACCACTGCAGTCCTCCCCTCTTTAGGCAGTTGGAACAGCAGCTGGAATGGCGCTGGAACGGCAGCGGCACCGCTGACAACGAACACAGCGAAGCCGCAGGGCATGTGGCGTGCTAGCACGGGGTGACTAAGAGCGACCGCTTGGCATCAAGTGCTTGGGTGCTCTTTCCGTGGTTCACCCTTTATACTTATTTATGATTACATAATTTAGAATTGTCACGTGACGCACCGTCCTAGTTCGATTTCTCCGTCTTTACTCCGTGGTATTCACATTTAGGTACGAGATAGAAAACGCCTCGTAATTCAAACTTTCAAACTATTTTATAGGCATATTTCATATACAGCTTCTCTAATAGCCCTATACAGTGTTGGCTTGGAGTGATCAGTCCTATTAATCCAATTTCTTAAGTAAAGACAGCGGGGTGCAATTGTTACATTAGACAAAATTGACGCGCAAATTATCCGAACTGTTCAGACACACGAAGCAATTGCATCGCGCTATCTCAAGCAATTTTGGTGCCACGAAAAATTCACAAGCTGAGCGGCACGCGCAGCATAGTCACAGTGTAAGCTGCAGGCGAGACTCCATGGGAACTTTAATTTCGTCAGCGCGCACTAGAGGGTCTCGAGAACGAGCTAATTGCCCAGCCGCTGTCGAC
This sequence comes from Dermacentor variabilis, assembly GCF_050947875.1. Taxonomy (NCBI): domain Eukaryota; kingdom Metazoa; phylum Arthropoda; class Arachnida; order Ixodida; family Ixodidae; genus Dermacentor; species Dermacentor variabilis. Next base: position 121,043,480 of record NC_134570.1, read on the forward strand.
GGCCAGCTGCGGCTTGTGCTGCTCTCTGCACAGCGGTCTGCTGAGCCCGACTTCGCCTGTTTCCAGCTGCTCGCGTAGCTCTACGATCCGCTTCTTCGGCAGAGGCTAGCACCTCGCGAGGAGGCGCCATAACGTGTAGCGAGTAGTAAACACAGGTGTGGAGGCTGCGCGGCGCACATGTCACATCCCTTGACACGCGGTGCGATACGATGCAACTGTTACATATGTCGTGACGCCTGGCGGAATACAACGCAAATGCAGTGCAAGGTTTGCACGTGTCGACGGTACACGCTGGGCGCATATCACATCACGTCACAAGTGGCACGATACTAAGCAGCCGCAGCAATTGAATCATTTTCCCGGCTGTATAATTGTAGAAGGAACGTCGCATGCTGCCAATGCAACGGTGCAGCCAATGCAGCGGCTTCTAGCCCTGAAGACCATCCAGATTTTCTTCATAAAGATTGATTGATTGATTGATTGATTGATTGATTGATTGATTGATTGATTGATTGATTGATTGATTGATTGATTGATTGATTGATTGATTGATTGATTGATTGATTGATTGATTGATTGATTGATTGATTGATTGATGAAAAATTATCTTCTATGTCGCACACATGCCGACGATTCGCTTGCTCAATCCGGTGTGAGACAGACAGACAGACAACGAACTTTATTTAATCCTGAGGAGCTACTGTAAGGACCTCCTAACGGGACGCCATTGTAGCCGCTGGCCGAACCCACGTAAAGGACAGAACGCCGTGACGCTCCGCTCTTCCCTGGGCCCTCTGGATAGCCTGGGCTTACTTTCGGAGTACCGTGCTTCTGATGGCCTCCTCCCATTCGGCTTCGCTGGAGAGGAAGTCGTTAGGCAACGCGGGTTTTCTTGCTGCTGTTGTTGAGTCTGTGGTGGGGGTTGGCTGCCGACTTAGCCCCAACTTACAGCCTTTCTCATGGGTGCAAAGATTGCTTGCGCCAACCTTCTCGCGCAAAGCTCACAATGGCGTAATTATCGAAGAAGGAAACCGTCGATAGAAGCGGTGCACCCGCCGAAATAGCTGAGTGGCTACGTTCCGCGGCAAAGCAAGAGATCGGAACACACACACACGCATACATAGAGCACAATTCTATGGCAACTCATCTTTATATTCAGTTTACGCAGTCATATTCTTTGGCACTGAATTCAGATTATACTGAATTCAACAAAAACAGTATATATATAGACATTTTGAATCCAAGAACATGGTACTCGGGTTGTTTTCGGTCTTAGCGTAGTCATTTTACTTTATTACTCATGGCGCTTGATATAAAGAAATACTCAGACATTACGATATTAAGTGAGTGGCCAATTCTTAAATTTGTTTCCATTTGCAAGATAAGTTACAATTTGTAAGATTTTAGGTGAATGTTCAGGAGAAAAGCCAGCAACGTCGGGCGTCCTAAGGAGTAGCGTATAGGGACCCCTTCATTTTATGTTTTGCATATATGAAATAACTAATGTAGATACGGAAGCTAAATACATATTATAGGCGCATGACACGAGTGTGTTTGTTGCCGGCAAGTCATGTGCTGACTCGATATCGACAGCTAATAATGCACTAACTAAAATAGGCACTGGGCAACTCATGATTACCTAAACATTAATGTTAACCAAACCAAAGCAACCCCGTCCCATCAGGCGCAACAAATCTGTTCAGCTCCCTCCTATTAAAAAACATGATAGTGCGATAGATCCAGTGCCCTCTGCAAACACGCTTGGAGTTTTCTTTGGCGAACACATGACTTGGGATGACCACGTTAAGTCTATGACCCGTAAACTGGTCTAGAGTCGTGGGCGCACTGTGTTGCCACTCTTTTCAAGGGGCCCTGAACCACCCCTCGGGCTTGGCGAAATAACCTACTCCGACGGTAGCATACGCTGCTGTGAACCAGCCAAGTTTTGCTGTCGCACGCTGTGCGTGGAGGACGCAGGCGGAGCGCAAAGTCAGCTTTCCCTCGAAAGCTCTCTTTCCGACAGAAGCCCGCTCCTCAACCTCATCTGGGCGCTTTATTTAGTAATACAGCGGATTCCCCTGCGCGCCTGCAATTGGTAGCTGCGGTGTTCTACGCAGCGTAGATACCGCAGCCGCCGTGGTGTGCCGCCATGAGTCCGCTGCCTAAGCGCACTGTGGCTCGCTGAGGACAACCGCGTTTGGCCTACGTTTGGCATGCCCTTACGTTTAGCGCGTTGTAGGCACCAAAATCGGAAGTCGTGGCGTCTAGGTCAACATCCAAAATGTAATTTGTACTGCGCGCCACCGTGACATTTAAAAGGCGGGGCGTTGTGGGGCACGTCCAACTCCGCCATAGCCTTCGCAGAACAAGGCATTGTTGAAGGACGTGGAAGCACCACGGAGGCCGTGTTTGATTGCCAATAACTCTGCTTCAGTTGAACGCATTGAAGTACTTTTTGTGGCAAAGTATTTCTGAAATAGCCTATTTTCACTTCAAAAGCTTTTCACCACTTCGATAAAAACTGGTACGGGGCCCCTTCAATGCGAAAACATTTATTCCCTATGAAGCAGGAAAATCGGCGTCCGTTGTTATCATCCGATGGTACCAAAATCCATGTGACCAAGTGATGACGTCACATTCCCGGCGCAGGAGCTGCTGCGGCTCACACTGAAATCCCACGGTGAGCAGCCACGGTGTCGGACCTGGTCCGCTCTCACAATTGGATTATGGTTGGTACAAATTAGAGCGAGATGGATTAAGGTGGAGTTTCAACTTAATGTGATAACTTAGACAAGCCCTAGTGGTTTCGCATTCAAATCACGAAAGAATACTTAGTTGGCAAATTTTTTTTTTCCTAGGTCTGTCAACATAACGATACACAATGCCCTCTTCTTAACCCACGTTAACTACGGTCGTCTGGAGGACTACAACAAGCTTAAACCTGAGTAGACTTACACATTTACAAAAAAGAATAATCCACCTAATATCCAAGCTCCTTTTCTCGTGCACACAGTGGGCCTTCTTCAAAAGCCTAATATTATTCCGGTTCATTTAAAGCACACTTATAAACTATGGCAACAGTACAAACTTGCAATAGCAAATAATGATGACATATTGATTAGCTTATGCAAGTTAGTAAAAAACTGAACCACATATGATACACGCAAACCGGAACAGTGCAACGTTTTAAAATGCCTCACGAACTATGGTAAACAAGGGCTGCAGTTCTTGTGGCCCACAATACTGAACACCATGTACAACGAGAAAAACATTCATTGGCTTGGCTAACACTTCATTAAGCAGACTTAGAAGTATATTTATAAGTGGTAGCCCACTACAGTGATTTCCTGCTAGCCTGCCATACAATTCTGTTTTGTGGGCGCTGAGTTTTTCCAGGTATTCTACGACATCGTACTGCTTTATGGCTCTTTGTGATGACTTCATGTCTGATTTGAAGTTGTTGTTGTTGTTGTTGTTGTTGTCGTTGTTGTTGTTGTTGTTGTTGTTGTTGTTGTTGTTGTTGTTGTTGTTGTTGTTGTTGTTGTTGTTGTTGTTGTTGTTGTTGTTGTTGTTGTTGTTGTTGTTGTTGTTGTTGTTGTTGTTGTTGTTGTTGTTGTTGTTGTTGTTGTTGTTAACTAGATATCTCATCTCTAGAACCTGTAGGATGAAAAGTTGTGGTTGCATTTGATTTTGTGTTATCGCGTTGCATCGCACTGTTCACCAGTCATTCTTGTTCTGATCAGTGTTGTGGTGGCCAGGTCCTGGTCACCCGCAGCACCGCCTTTGTTGCGATTTGCTGCAAATAAATTCAATTCAAAAATTTTGGGACTGAATACAGAATATTGAGAACAGACTTTGACGTTTCAGTTTACAGTCAGAGCTGCACATATACACGTGTGTTTGTGTTTGAAATGTATTCGCGCACGGCAAGTTATTAACTTACTTTGATTAGAGCGAAATGCAAGAACGCCCTGCGCTTCGATTTAAATGCGCGTGGAAGACCCCGAGGGTCGTGAAAATGGTACGGAACCTACTACTAAGGATGTTATACCGAAATAGATCGTGAACCTTGAGGATTGGCAAGGTTTCGCAATGAGCAATGAGCATGACCGGAACAGGGGCGCAAAGAAAGGACAAACGAGCACTTACCAACAAGTAGCTTTCTTCTTATTATTATTGAAGCACAGAATAAATACATTCGTCATAGATAAAGAAAGGAGGTCATACGAGAGCTTAACAATGATTAGAAACTACCCTGGGAACATGACAAATGGTTATCAAGAACGCAAATTTTTAATCACAAACTGAAAGTGATGCCTGGCTAACACGTATGTTGCGCCTTTCTTTTGATGTAGAGTGTCTTGTCTTTTCAAGCAAAGCTTGTATTGCCGCACTCGTGCCGGCGTCGGTGTGGCCGTACGAAAAGACTCGAGCCGCGCGAAAATAAAAATTGCTTGACAAACATCGGATTCGACCCACCCAGCTCTGGGTTGCGAGAGCACCACGCTAACCGATTCAGCCACTGTCGGTTTCCTTTCTATTACTGCATGGAATTATGAGTACTGCCATTCCAAAATTGTTACATTTTTCGGTTCATCATATGTGCCCTTTAAAGCGGGGTTTCATATGCATGAAGTAGGTGCAGCGCATTGCACGTGCCAGTCACAGGCGTCCCTTACCTCCGGAGGAGGGAAAGGGTGTGATCACGTGTTCTCAGACCCGGAAGTCAGTTGAAGAAGCCGCGTTTGGTTCGTTCTGCCGAAGAGCAGGCTGCGTTGAAGGAACGACAGCTGAAGCGGGCCGCGCGTCGTTCGTTCGGCCGAAGAACACGCGGCCTTTGATGAACGCCACCGAGAACTCGCTCGAGCAAGGGCTCGTCGTCGACGTGCCGACCTCGCCGTGAGGGAGCGCGAAGCCGAGGCGTTATGACAGCTAAGAGCCGTGGATCTTGAGCTTCGCTTGCACCCCTCTTCACAGTAGCGGAAGGGCGGTCAGTTTTTTTTTTCTTACACGATGTCTAATTACAATGTTATAGTCATGATGGTTGTGTTTTGAAAATAAGGCCGCATGCATTCTAATGTCCTACAGTGCATGCAATCCCTTCGTGATACTTACTTGCCTCTCTGCTTACAGTTGTGCGCTTCTGCACATATCCCCGAAAGTTTGTTCGTGGTTCAGATGATTACCCGAATGTCATAACCACTCGGGGTACATGGGTATGGGCTAATAAGCCCATGCGAAAGCTTGTGAATATACGGTAACACGACAAACATCTCGAGTGTTTTGCATTTTCCGAGGGAGCGATGCTGTGCTTTTGGTTTTTCAGCAGCGCGTCGGCAATTTTTCACGTTCCCTACCGTGTAGGCAGGTGTCGCACAGCGCAAACCTAAGAAACGCAAATGCGGTGGCTTGCTTGACTAAGTTCAAGTGATTTGAAGAAAATGTGAGCAGCGGCTTTTTGCAATCTGGGATTCCGATATAGCCAGCAAAAAGGAGGCTACTCGTATAGAGTCTGACCTCTAAACACTGCAAAGCTTGATTCTTCACAAGTTCAACAGTAAATGAGAGCCCTAGGTCACATTCACGGAACAATCGCTATAATCACTGTAATAAAACATCACCAAGTTTTTCTGAAATCATCACGGCGTTTTTATGAAGGTTTCTATCTACTTGGCTTAAGAATATGTCAGATAACAACGAAACAACTCTAAGAAGAATGCATGCGGGTGCTTTCTGCAGGTATAAATCGTAGTCCACTCCCGCAGACACATATTTTAGGTAAGTGCAAACAAGTTCCAAAAATTGATTCAATGGGCACGTTTAACGAGCTCTAAAAAGCAAGTTCGTCAGACGATTGGGTAACAGCCAACCTAACCCTTTTCCATGAGTTCATTGTGCGGAAGGGAACAAAATAAATCATCGACGCCAGCGCTGATTGCAAAACAATTCCCAGGACTCTGGTTCGAAAGACAGACCACCACAGACTGAATTAGGAAGAAATTGGCCAAATCTAGTTTAAACAAGGAGCTGCTTCTGTTGGTACTAAGGCGTGTTCCGGTTAAGTATTTATGGTGACTGTAAGAAAATGCCTGGGTACAGATATGTGGCGGGTAGATATACAGGCGTAGACGGCGCTTAACTTCATTACAATTATTGGACACCGGTCTCTGACCTTTTACTCGTGCCCTGACGCTGGGGCCAAGGGGTCGGCAGATAACTATAGCGGGCGCAGGCCTCCCGCTGGTTTGCACAGTGCCGCAGATTGTCGATGTGTTCTGTTCGCGAGGGTGCCTTGTTTACGAGAACCGTGCTTGCACATGTTGTTGCTTTCAGAGTGCGTCGCTAAATCTTTGTCAATCTAGGCACGGATATTAGGGGCCACCTACGGTCACCAAACTGCGTGGGCTGATAGCCGATCGTAGATGTCGTCATAATCGCCCGCTGTTTACTGGCGCCCAACAACCGTAGGATCATTTCATGAAGGTCATTAGTCGCCGATACGGGGCGCTCGGCACCATTCCAGCGCGGGCTGTCACCGCGCAGGCGAAGATTGCAGGCGTCTACTCCGGCCGTCCCAACTAAACGTCACCTATAGAATTAAAAAAATAACGGAGGGCTTTACGTGAATGGTGATCCCTGGATGTGGGTGGTCCTTGTCAATGCTAATCACGAGAATCTTTATTGATTTCGCAAAAATAATGATTCAGTTAGCCTTCAGTAGCTGAACGTTGATCACTTTACATAATCTACAAGTCGTCAACACAAGATGTGCGGAGGTTGTCGAGAAAAGACCGATAACAGCGTTTGTAGCAACCTAGGTCTTACGTGGTCCCCTTTCTTTTTTCAAATGAAAAGTGAAGTCCCGCCAAATAATAAAAATAAACACCACGCCACAGCGCGTTCCTGTTGCTTGAGGAATGAAATTACGTGGGGAATTAAAAGGAAGAGCGGGGAAATTTCGCAAATCTTTGCAGCAGAAGATATAGTCACCCATCTGGGCACCGTTTATTTGTACCCTCCTTCGCGGGACTCGCTTGACACATTTCACATTGGGCGAAATATTCCGCCGCGTATTAGTGGTGTACACACCTCACAACCAAATAAGAAGTTAATTTGATTTTATTAGCAGATTTCTTTGCAATCTACTGCTGTAAATTGACCAGAGTGTCTGCGCATGTCTGAGTTAAGAACTACAATCCTATATTAGCGCTCGTCTGTCCTCTTTCCAGCGTCCGTCTCTTTCTCGTGCTCGGTTTTTCTTATAACCTGATTGTGAGCCCCATGCGAGATGCAGCAATCAGTCGTTTTTCTGACGCTCTTGACACCGCAAATCGACGCTGTCGAACGGGAACTGAACCAATGTTGACGCTTGCACGAAACATGGGACTCGTGCCAGACTTTCATGGCCTGTTTCCACGTTAGCAGCCTTTCCCGCTGTTGCACTGAAGTTACTCACGGCTGCTGTTTGCGGCTATGTAATGGCGAACTAGACTTCTTCACGGAACCCTTTTTCCGCTTCATCCTCGCGAATTGTAGGATCAGATACGTATGTCAGTAAGTGTACTTGTTTCGATAATGCAGAAAATAATTTACCAATTTTCCATACTCCGTTGGTATGAATTACTAAACCGACCTCGTATTCTCTCGTACCTTTGTAACAGAAGGCGTGTTCATATATATATATATATATATATATATATATATATATATATATATATATATATATATATATATATAATATTTTGCTCTGCGTTACTTCGTTATCCTTGCGCCATTACCCTCGCTTCGTTATGCTTTCTCCTTACCTGCCGTGGTGGCGTAGTGGCTATGGCGTGGCGCAGCTAAGAACGCAGTTGCGGGTTCGAATCCCGGCCGTGGCGGTCGCATTTCGATGGCGGCGAAATGCAAGAACGCCCGTGTGCCGTGCACTGGGGGCACGTAAAGGATCCTCGGTAGGTCAAAAATTAATCCGGAGTCCCCCACTACGGCGTCCCTCTTAATCAGACCATAGTTTTGGCACGTAATGAAGACCGCAGAATTAATTTAATTTGATTATTTTTCTGAATTATTTTTCATACAGGGCCTGAAGAGGCTTACCTTTCCATTTCTACTACAGAAAAACGCGTGCATATTGCTCAACATTTCTTCGGAACTGGCTAAACCTTAAGGCAACCCAGGTAACGTAGGCCTGATCATTCTTCAAGGAGAGCCTCCTTAGCGAGCTTCACTCAGTGGGGTTCTCGTGTTGAACGTCACTATAGTTACCAAAGGTGGCCTGTGTTGACGCACACATTCTTAACATAACCGGGCACAGAGGCTGACCACCTCGTAGGTCACGTGCTCCGTAGCCGCTGGTGACCGTGAGACGAACAGTATATATCTGAGTTTTGTCATAAAATAAACGCACCATTTCCCCATGTTACCACGCCGAGTATGCGTTAGAACTATGGTGAACGTTCAAACTGGTTTCCGTGTCAACACCAAGGCATGGTGTTTTTCCTCCAACGTGCGCGGGTTTCATGTGCAGCAGTATCTGTAAGCCATTGCGCTTCCACGATATTATAAAATGTCCGGTTTAAACATAGCATGTGATAGTACTATAAGTATATCGAGATTTAAAGCCTGTCGTATAGTCTGCGGCTTCAAAAACAACCGTCACCTTCTTTTTTTAGCGAATAACAAACGACCAGTTTATACATACATACATACATACATACATACATACATACATACATACATACATACATACATACATACATACATACATACATACATACATACATACATACATACATACATACATACATACATACATACATACATACATACATACATACATACATACATACATACATACATACATACATACATACATACATACATACATACGCGGCATGATATTTATACTTCTGTGTGCGTGTTAAAAACATCAACTCGAAGGCACGTGCGACGTCACGCGCCAGTGTCTCTACTTATAACTACTTTGCATATATTTTGTTCGTTTGCGTTTCACGAAATTTGCTTCGGGTAACGCTTTCATGCGCTCGCTGCTGCTGTGGTGATCGTCCACCTACACAGGCAGCCGGCTCTCGAGCAACGTTGTATTTTTTTCCGGGTTCGGATATCGGCGTCAGCAATCCGCGTAAGCCCAGTTCCGTTCAGCCTGTCGGTCTGTCGCGCACTGCGTGCAGAGCTCGCAAATTGATTTAATAGAGAAACGTTATTCCTGCCACTTCATGTCGTCATCATGTTATATCACTGAACAATCTTATTATTTGGGGTGAAGCGAGCGATGTAATAGTCACCAACATTTTTTTTTTTACTTTCATACGAATTAACAAAATATTTCAAAAAAAAGACGTAGAGGCCACGCTGCGTTAATTCTCACGTTCGTTCAATCGATGAAGCGACGATCGGGAAAGCCGGGCAAGTTCACCGAGCAGCAATCGAAGGCGCCAAGTCGTCTGCTTGCAGCGCGAATATGTCTGCCTCTTTCCTCGCTCCGCTCGTGTTTATCGTCTCTCTCTATCTCTCTTTATCTACACTTTCTTTCTTTTTTTTTCGATCTCTGCAGCAGTCGGGCGGCGGCGAAGATATTTCCGCAATCGCACAGCGCTCCGACCCGCGTGTGGGCACAAAGGGTCGCCGAAGGGTGAAGCGGGCTTGTGTTCGGCCCACTGGATGCACGATAAAGCCGTTTCCCACGAAGCCCTCGTTGTTCCACTTCCCGGAAGGTTGCGTGCTCGCCGCGACCCCGTCGTCGCCTCACGGGTCGGCTGCACGCGTAACAAGCGGTGTCCGGGCTCTTTCCCTCTCTCTCTCTCTCTCTGACGTCATCTCGATCCTCGGCGTTCCCCGAGACCGGCGAAGTCATCCACCGTATGATCGGGTGCGTTTGCGAACTCTTTTACCGGGAAGGACTCGCTCTAGCAGCGTTACAGTGCTTATGCGCTCGAGTGACGAACGTACGTTATTATGAATTGGTTGCTCTGGAGCAGCTATGCTGCGGATAGAGAGAGCGAGAAACGTTGGACTACTCGTCGGTCTGTTGCTCCTTTATGCCTAACACACAAATAATTTCGTATTGTAGGTAACGCCGTCCCCAATGCCACTTGAAAAGCCATTACGTAAGTCCAGCCGCATTCATAATCACCGCAGCATCAAACGCATATTTGGGGGAAATGTCCTTCGATTTTGACACGCGCCGTCACACTTTGAATAATCTTCCAGATATTGTTTCAACCACTAACCGAGGAATTTCGCGTCACCATTTGTGTGCACATTTCTTGTCCTAAAAATGTATGCTGCTGCTTTTTTTTTTTTTTGCTATAATAATTTATCCGTTCTCATCCATGTTCATTATGTAGTTAAATTGTTTTATTTTTTTTCTCCAATCAAAGAGTGCTCTTACAGAAGCCTCTCTTCTACAAATTAATGAATGGATGGAATTGGAGAGTTGTTGTTGTTGTTGTTGTTGTTGTTGTTGTTGTTGTTGTTGTTGTTGTTGTTGTTGTTGTTGTTGTTGTTGTTGTTGTTGTTGTTGTTGTCCTGAGTGGCCGTGGCACATACCCACAGTGGGGGATTGGCCAAGAATCGGGTGGTTTAATTAGGTGCCTACAATTAATAATGATAACAAGGGAGTTAACAATTTGGGCGTGTGAGTTTAAAAATAAACGTTTTGTGTTTGGAGAAAAAAGGAAATAATCAGATGAAAACCGGCTTTAAGATAATAATAATAATAATAATAATATTAATAACAATAATAATTAATAATAGATAAGAAATAAAAGAAAGCTATGGTTGGGAGGGAGAACGATCAATCTAACATCGAAATCGATTGGTTTCAATTAGGTAATTTTGGATCTCCAAGCAAACATTTCTGTGGCTGAACCCAACAATGGAGGCTCCAAAAGATAGGATCACAGGCACTGATAAAGTTAGACCAATAGAGCGAAGCGGGTTTTCGAGTAGTCGTTTTCTTATAATAGAAAAACGTCTGCAAGACAACAAGAAATAGTCGATTGTCTCCGCTTCGCCACAGAATGAGCATAATGGTGAGGGGACCAGACCAGACCTGTGGAGGTAGAAGTTCAATGCAGCTATACGGCAGCGCAGCTTCGTTATGGACACTTCAATTTTCCGTGTTCGGCAAAAATCTCTGTTCCAAGGGTGCAGGAGATGTCCGTAATCCACAGAGTTAGTAATTGCGGAGCCTGATACTGACTGTATAATGATACTCCTGCGAAATCTAGCTGCAGTAACATAAGCAGTCAAAGGGCAGCAAGGAAGAATCGGGCCACTTATCGATGCCTTGGCTAGAGAGTCTGCAATTTTCATTAATGATTAGTCCTTTATGGCCAGGCACCCAAATCAAACGCACGCTTCTCAAGTAATCAGGTACCAATGATTGAAATGTCCTCATCACGCGAGAATCACTAGAAGCAGTAAGGGATGAGCACAATGATAAAGAATCAGTGACTATCACGGCTGATGTAATTGATGGTCCTACCATAAGTTCTTTCTTCTTCTTCCCCTCTGGCGTTTCGATCGAAAGCACCTGCTTTCATAACTTCGTTGTCACTTGTCGTAAATTTTCCTGTCACTAAACGTCGCAGGCGAATTGCGCGTTTAATAGCCTCGGAGCTCCACCATGTGTTTGCGTCATTTTTTACATACGATTGCCAGATCGTGGCAAGCTGGAGAATGCCGCAACCTCCACCACAGTGCACGCGGAAAGGCACCTTGGGTGTTCACACTGGGAGGGAGAGATTTATCGTCATGCGTTTTTCCCCGCTAAGTTACACAATGCACCACATTCTCGCAGGTGGTGCTTATGTGCAATATCTGTACAGCGTGTGACCCAGGCATTGTGTGCGTGGAGCCGCTCCTTTTTTTTTTACCTGCCAAGCATCCGTTTTTTAATGCGTAAGCATTCTTTGGCGAGCTCCCCGGCCCTGTCACTTGAAAAGTGTAATGCCTTGTATCTGCACAAAAATGCGTAATTCGCAAAGGCATTTAATCGTTATGATATGTGTACATGTAAATGACTGGTAGATTTTAAGCGTTAAGGAAATATTTACAGCAAAAACAAAATAAAAAAATTCAATATTCATAGAGATACATAGGGCTCTTTAAAAAAATTTAAAGGGAAGCTTATAGGGGGGTGGGGCCAACTGAAACTTGGGGTGGGTCAACTTGAAATTTTGAGTTGGGTCAACCTGAAATTTGGAGGTGGGCCAATTTAAATTGGCGTGTGCGCCAACTTGAAATGTGGGAGCGGGACAACTTAAATTTGGGGTAGGGCCAACTTAAATTTAGGGTTGGGCCAAGTTGAAATCTGGGGGTAGGCCAGCTAAAATTTGGGAGTGGGCCGAACGAAAGTCGGGGGGTGGGCCAACTAGAAATTTGGGGTATGGGCCAACTTGAGATCTTGGGGTGGCCTGATCTCATATCGAACGCTGCTCAGCGTCCTTCGAGTTATGAACACCTCGCGGGCAAGTGACGCCTGGAGACGCTTGGCGCGCTTTCATTGGACCTTACCGAGGCACGGTCATAAGGCAGGCGAGAGCTTGCTTGGACAAGGAACGCACGCATAACACTAGGCTTGCGAGAGCCAGAGCCAGGGTGGCATGGCTTCGCGGTGGTGCACCCTCCCCTCACGCAACGCCTCCCGCACTGATGCGGCAGCTGGTGTTGCCTTTCTATCGCTATGATCCGTCTAGGCGCGCGCGTGTCCGTAGTTCCGGCTCCAGTGGCAGAATTGCATTCATGGGGCCGGAGCCGGCAAGTAAATCTGACGATTGTCTACTAAACCCTAAGCATTCTATGCCACCGAAAAGGCCATGGGTAGACGCACATAAGCTAGGGAAAGCAAGTAGGCAAAACTAAGCAAATACTAGGTCACAGCCGAGCCAAACAATGCTTACGGTTTAGTAGACAATTCTCAGAATTTCTCTAGCTTTTTTTTATATACATCATCATCATCAGCCTGCTTTATGTCCCCTGCAGGACGAAGGCCTCTCCCTGTCATCTCCAAGCTGAGCTTTTACCCCACCATTCTATGATTTGGCCTGGGTCGGTCGTTGCCGGTCAGTCGCTTGCAGGTCGGGTTTTCGCCGAGTAGACGCTTCCTCACTGTACGGGGTTTCTTTTTAGAGCGCAGGCGCCCGTTCCTGCGTTTAGTGTCGGCGCCCCTTCGCGTAACCGAGCGAACGAGCACAGCAATGATGAAAGCGCGATGAGGAAAGCGGAGGAGGAGCGTACGGAGACAGCGTGAGAAGCGTACGTAGTGCCACGCAAGACGGGCTCTGCGGCGATGACCGCTACAAGATGACGCCCGAGTAGTGCGCGGTCGTCTATTCACCAATGGCATGCAGCCAGCGCGACCACCGGTACCATGCATGGAAACGAAGCGCTGCATTAGCGGAGGTCTGTCTGCGACGGCTGCTGTGAATCGCGATCACGCGATTCACCTGCCTCTCGTGATCTGCCGATTAGCGAGGCAGTCGCGTCACACTTCGCTCCGTTTGCAATGTGCCGCACGAGACAGATTGTCCGCATCAGCCAATATATCGTGAAATGAAAACACTTGTAGAGCTGCACCCAAACTTCGCATTAGGGAGTAACGTAATCATCGGTTAAATTTCCTTTTTTTTTTACCATACAGATCTTTTTATAAACAATCTACAAGCACAGTGCATGGGGTGTTTTTTTTTTTTTTCAAAGGTGTTCCTAGGCGACACTGGCATATTTTTCCGCTAATAACGAGAGTTTCAAAAGACTAATTAAAAGATTCATAGAATATTTTATTAGTGAGTAGTATGCTGTAGCCGTGACTGGGAATTCAACCCGCAACCTGGTGGTCGGCAAAAGCTTTCAGGCAATTTCAAGCAATTATTATTAAGTTCATCCCTGATTATATTACACAATTTCGAGAGCTATTGCGCAGAAAATTATTAATTTATCTCGGCTGCTTTCGGTTCTTCTCTTCTTTCTTTTCTTAATTTGTCCCTGACCCACTATATATATATAAGCACTGGTATTAATGAGATACTCGAACGTTGTATTACGTGTGTGTTATGTTTGTCTAAGAATCGTGGCTCCTGTGCGTATATTTTCATTTATCATCGCGCTCGCTTGGAGCGTCATGCAAGACATATGCCGCCAGGCAAACCTAGACAGAGAGAGAGAGAGAGAGAAGGGAGGAAGGAAAGGCACAGAGGTCAGGCAAATGAACCAAAATCCCCTTTAGGCAGACCTAGCCAGTTCCCATTATATATATATATATATATATATATATATATATATATATATATATATATATATATATATATATATATATATATATATATATATATATATATATATTTCTTTTTTTTTTTTTTTTTGAAGGAGCATGTCGTTGACAATGGCGTTCACGTTCCTTCCCATGACATGTTACCAGGCAAAATGTTCAAAATTGTTCCGTAAAACTTTTTCTTGCGTCTACAGTATACCGCCTTACTGTAACATTCCAGATGGAACGCTCGGGGGTTATCCCTGCGAAATATGTTGGCTAGTGTTGAAACTCTCTGCCTTGGAATGTGCCACAGCGCTTTCAGAAGAGAAAGCAACCCTGTCCGCATTGTTGGCACTGACAGGAAGGTGTCTATGAAGTCTCGTTACAGTTACAGCACAGGTGCGCTCATTGTGTTGTGCAAATTCCTTGTAGCGTTACTGCTGCTGCTCCACAATCATGAATTCTCTCTCTTCATGGTGTTTTTTTATGTATTGTTTTACATTGCGTTTCTCATTTTTTCCAGTGCAGATGATGGAGACGGGAGTTGTTACTATGCGTGTTGCTAATGCAAGGCGCCACTTGCTGCCTCAGTGGCTCAGAATTTCTGTGAGGGTTGGACACGTTAGTATAGTGGTTAAACCACCATAGTCGCACGCTGCGATCCACTTGCTTGCTTGCGTTCTTGTGCGTGCGTGCGTGCGTGCGTGCGTGCGTGCGTGCGCGTGGACGTAGGATTGTTTTGGCCGTTAATTCTAATGCATTAGGTTAAAAAACACTGCGTTAAAATATTACTTTGATACGGTTTCCCCTCCCAAATTTCCTTGGGCTATAATGAACTGTGTACTTGAAGACTGCGGATAAATTTGGTGCACTGAAGCAAACCGAACTCGCCACACTGGCACTTTCTCTCTCTCACTCTCTCTCTCTCTCACTTCAATTTTTTGTTCTCTTTTTCTTTTCTTTTGAAAATGCTGAGCCGTGACGCGGAACCAGAGCGGCATCACTGTTGAGACGCTAACCTAGCTATAATGAGTTTTGAATTTTCGTCATAACTGGCAAAAATGCTAAATTCGTTCAAAGATATTGTCCTTCTTTCGTTATTGGACCATTTAGGTGTTTCTCTCGCAGCTAAATCTGTTTTCAGGCCGACATGTGCTCGAACTCGTGCTCTATTCTGCTTTCCGTACTTCTTTCTTTTACACTGGCTGTCGTTTGCAACCACGCGAGGATTCTCGGCCTCCTCTTTCCTCCGCCTGCTGCTGCTGCTGCGGTCTTTCGAAACAGCACGCGCACACCGAACAGCACGCGCACAATGAATCTACTTGTATGCAGGCCCATCTGTGCTGCCCCGGCAGATGTGCTGGCGACCGGCCCTGTTCTCCGGGAAATTGCACGCGAGAAACGGCACCTAAATATACTCAGTGCAATATGCATATGAAGCGCATAATTACTTTAATAAGTCGAGGTTTCTGTGCGCTCTTTACCAAGGTTTGGCGCGTTGGTTCTCTCGGCTTCGTGGCTACTAAGGCCGGCCGGCCCAGGAGATGGCGAAATAGTAAACTGGGCTGCTCCCGGAGATGACGTCATAAATAGTGGGCCGATCCCGGAGGCAGTGTGATTAACCGGCGGTCGCGCGAGTCACGAAGGTCGCGCCGTCGGCTTTTCCACCTCTTGCTGATTTGCTGAGGAGGGATGTAATCGCTGTATGCTGCAAAGCGCGCTGTAGACGATGAACAGTTTTATAGCGTGCATTTAAACGCTTCACGAAAACTGTTTCCAGCAGTGTATGAAGTCGAGTAAGAAGTGACAGAACCGAACGACTCTCTCCCAGAGAACCGCCTCTCCCTCTGTGCGATGCGCTGTGTGCTAATTTGGAATGAGAGCGCGTAGACAGTATGCTTGTTTTATTCCCGCCCTTGTGCCGCTTTCAGTTCATAGTCGGCGTCTGCGTTGATTGATTGATTTATTTATTTATTTACTTATTTTTGGGCATTTATTGTCCACGTCTGCATATCTCTATATCTGCACATCTGTATATTATCATCATGATGTGTGCGCCCTTCGTCATCGTGTGTATGGCGCATCATCATAATGGACTGTGCCGAGAGTCCTCCACCGCATATCTCGGGCTTATTTATTTATTTATTTATTTATTTATTTATTTATTTATTTATTTATTTTTCCTTCAAAGGTCCCGTAATATAAACATTACATGAGGGTTGGACACGCAAATGGCATACTAGTTAGGTGACGTGGCTTGATAGATCCAGTTCTTCGATGGCATGTTCTTGAAACGTGAGATATCGGGGACCAAGAAAATACGGACAGGTATGGATCGTTCCGATCTTTGGATGTAGGGAGGGAAAAAAAAGATGGCTAAAATGTAGTTGGAAGAACACGTAGAAGATACCCTGCGCTAGGACGGCTCGGGCGTGAGGTGCGGTATTGGCTGGCGTGATGGTTTGATTTTCGGAGAGCAGGTAATAAAAAAAAAAAGACGAGATAATTTGTGTCGGGAGGCAAGTGTCCTCTGTGTTCCTCTCGCGTCTGTGTTTGTACGCTGTGTTTTCTGCAAACTCGTCCAGCATTTTTTTTCGCTCAAAATGCAATTTTCCCTCGCGCTTTCAAAGTTCCCTCTCTCCTTCCTCGCCACACGGTATCCACCAGAAGGGGAGACTGTGCCCTTACGTATTATACAAAACACTTTCGACACCAATATTAAAAATTAAATTATGGGGTTTTACGTGCCAAAACCACTTTCTGATTATGAGGCACGCCGTAGTGGAGGACTCCGGAAATTTCGACCACCCGGGGTTCTTTAACGTGCACCTAAATCTAAGTACACGGGTGTTTTCGCATTTCGCCCCCATCGAAGTGCGGCCGCCGCGGCCGGGGTTCGATCCCGCGACCTCGTGCTCAGCAGCCCAACGACACCAATATACAAATATTCCACGTGATTATAAGGGGGGGGGGGAGGATTGGCGATACCTTTTTTTTGTTGTTGTTGTTTAGCGAAGACACGCACGCACTCCGCGTGGCGTAGCAGTAAGAGAAGGTTCGTGGGCCGACGACCCCGCGCGAGTAAGGTTTCTCCGGCGCACAGCTTGAGTCACCGCGCGGAACCGCGATTCCGCGCGCACTGACAGTCAGCGAGCGCATCTGATGCGCTCCCCCCCCCCCCCCCGCCTACTTCCGAGACGATGCGTCGTGCGTGTCGTAGCGTCACGGGCTTTTGTCGCCAAACGTCTTCAAAGCGGAGATGGGCCGGTCGCGGCAAGGTGCGCAGTTCAGCAAACTGCCGGCGGTCGACGCTCGTAAGTGCGCACGTTGTCATCCTTCCCCCATTTTCTTAGAGTGATGTTTACTAATTTATTTATCTTTTTTATTTATTTATATGCACTCTAGCGTTTTACCTGTTAAAACTGAATTACGGAAACATGGTTTCGTTGTCGCGTGGACAATCAACTTGATTCCCTGCGAAAAGGTAGAATCGTAAAACACGTCTTCGTAGATTGCTGTGGACCCGGTGTTTCATCGGGACGTACCGCACTGACATACGAATGTACGAGTACCGCGCCCTTCTTAATTAATGGCGAACTCCGTCGAACGCTGAAGAACGTCAATGCGAAACCGTATTCCCTGTCTCGCAATAGTTTATCGCGATAGCGGAAGCTACGTGCCTCGTACAGCGATCGATACTGAAGCGACGACATTTCTGGATGCGGAGCGACCAGTGTTTCCAGCAGCCTCGAATTTTCCGGAGCTGTTCCGCAGGTTTCGAAAAAAAAAGAAAACACAGCCAGTCAGCTCAAATTCCGCCTTGCCTCTGTAGGGGCAACCATATTGTTCCGAATGGCAGATGGGCAAGGCGTCGAGAAATACCGACACACTTCTTTTTTTCGTAACTGTAAAAACTCCGCACCACGCCCTTTTCGGGCGTAAAAAAGTATGACGGTTAACAAGTATGGAGGCTGGGAACCACTTATATTGTACTTTAATTTGATACTGAGGTGTCTCTCGAAATTTCGAACTTGGTTTCATCGACAGTATCGTGATATCACCGCATACAGCAAAATTGGCTGGACGTTGTGTAACAGTATAAGGCTAGGTACCGTGGCGATGCTCATTTAAAAAAAGAGAAAAAAGAACGCTAACAACAAAAATAAAAGGAAATGAAAAGCAAGAACACTGCCCGCGTCTATTTCTCTTTCTCCCCCTTCCCCTTTCTTTCTGACTGCGTTCGTGCGCGGCATCCACAGCGGCCACAGGAATGAAGTGAGTCAGTGTATCGCGACGTCATGACGCACCTGCCTCCCGAGTAAAGGAAACGAAACTGCTTCTAGGAACAAGCATTGCAGCAAATTATTTATGGCGCTCTGACGCTTGCCATAATGTCCTATGGGGTATTAAAAAGGATTTGCACCTCCATTAAACTAAAGGTATCGAAATGTCACATCGAAGTTGTCGTGTCGGTACTTCTCTAACGCGGAGCTCACCTTCGCACCGCCGATACTCTTATCACCTTTCTCGAACAAGACGCCGGCCGCAACCATACGCGCAGGTTCTCGATTTCCACGGGACGGTTGCTCACGCGTCTCTTGTCGCTGTCGCCCCAATGAAAACCGCACAGTGTGTCCCCCTGCGAACGTACTATCTGAGGAATGGCAGAGTGACGTGTGCATACTCGCCATTTACGGAGATCGATGTCGTACTGAACGTCTCTATGCATCTGGCCACGCGACCAGTAGCATATAAGTTGACGATCGACCGAATGTGGCGTTGTTCCGCTCGCATGCATGACGGTCTGCTGCGTCATGACGTCACGACACACAAACAACTTCTCGAAAAGGATACCGAAACGGGGTCGTATAGGAAAGCTGCTACAGTAAATTATTTAGGGCGCTACGACACTTATTAGTTTTTCTGGTGTTTCCAGGCTCAGGACCTTCATCTTTATGCGAAAAGTTGAAGTAGAAAATGTTATCTCGAACTCATTAAATAGAAAATTTTAGCCTGTGCGCATACCATAAGTTCATTCTTCTTTTTTTAAACAAATGCACGGACACTCAATTCGCTGGGTTGCCTTGCAGTGTGATGCAAACATTCATTATCTCGCGCGTTCTTTACTCCCTATTTGTAGGGTGGTTTGCTGGGCAAGTTGGTCACGTATCCTTGACTTAGGCAGCGCGAAATAGCATAGACAGAGGCTACCGCGCGACCTTTCTTCCCATGCACTATTCGGGGTATTTACGTTTATCTACTTGAACTAACTCTGGTAATAGCTCAATCGGTAAGAGCATCGCACGCGCAATGCAAAGAAGACGTAAGTTCGTATCCCACCTGCGGCCAGTTGTTTTTACAGAGAAGCTGTATATGGCTAGGGTTCCATGCATTTTTGTTCGCCGTGATAAAAACTATAATCATCAGTGACTCATACCCCAGTAAGCACTCATGCAAGCAAAAAATACAGTGCCTCATAGCCCCGTAAGGCAGAGGCAACAAGCGCTCAGCAAAGTGAAGCTAACAGTGCTTAAATTCTTTCTAACCACGCATACAACATACAAGGATAGCTAAACTTTATGAAAGACTAATCAGAATAATGGCTAATGGTCGGGGCCCCTAGTCCAGGGCTCCGCTGGCTCTTGCCATCTTCTCAGCTCTCGGAATGAGCTTGAGCTGTTCATCGAGAGCCGAGCTGGACAGCAATGCCTCCCATTGCTACCTCGTGGCGTTCGTGTCGTGGTGTGTAGCGCGCACCCCTACGTAATGTGGTATGGCGTTGGTGTGGCCCCGCACCATGGGCATTCGTCCCTGTAGGCTGTGAGGGTGTATGTGATGTAATATTTAGGTTCGCGCAAGTGCCTGTCTGGAGCCTACACCAGGCATCCTCTATCTTTAGATTTAGATGGGGTGGTGGATATCTCAAGCGACTCCCTCTGTGGGTGCTCACGATGGCTGAATACTCGAGGTCGACAGGGTCCGGGTCTTCTGCAGCGGGCGTGATGAGGGCTCGGTTATGCATGAATCCTCGAACTGCCCTGTCAGCTTGCAGGTTACCTGTGATGCCAGTGTGACCCGGAATCTAGATGATGGTTTGGGTGGTGATGTCCTCAGCGTTGTGCTCCTTGAGCATTTGGGCTAGGACTTGTGCAGCAGGTCTTCCGATTCTTCCCTGTAGGAAGTTCCGGCAGGCCTGCTGGGAATCAGTGAGGATCGTCAGTGGTTTGTTTGCGTGTTGGCCTTCGCGGATGGCTAACGCGACGACCAGCTCTTCGCCTTCCGTGATCGCGCAGGGGCGTGTTACGTTTTGCGCCAGGCGTGCCGAAAGGATCAGACAAGTTCCGTGTGAACGACGTTTATTAACCCATGCTTCTGGGTTGAGGCTCGGCAAGAAAGAGGGCTGCTAGCAAGGGGCACTCTGCTTTTAACACTTAGTGGCGCATGCGCACTTCGCAGAGTGCTCTTATCAAGATGAGCGCCAGCCGACACGACAGGGCGGGTCAATGCAGCGGAGGTAACGTGGCCTCGGCGGTCGCATACCACTGCCACTGCGCTCTTGTTCTTCGTCCCATACATGGCGGCGTCCGTAAAACGGGCCGTGGTATTGAACCTGAATGCTTTCTCCATGTACTGGGCCCTTGCTCTCCTCCTGCATGAGTGTAGGATAGGGTTCATGTTGCGTGGTATTGGGGCAACGTGAAACCTGTCCTGGACGTAATGAGGTATCGAGCAGGTTTCTTGGGTTCGTGTTGTTATATTGGAAGCCCAAGGCTTGTAGGACCTGCCGGCCCGTGCGATTCTGCGCAAGTGTCTGTTGTTGCGACACGTAAAAGGCTTCTGTCAGTTCGCTGAAGGTGTTGTGTAACCCTAGCGCCAATAATTTTTCAGGCCGAGAGCGTGCCAGCCTGCTTCGTCTCGAACTGTGTGAGATCGCACTAAAGCAGGCTATGTGTGATTTTGCTCACCACCATGGTTCGGACCAGTCGGAGGGTGCCCCCTTCCTTCATGCCTCTGTTCTTGGATCTTACGCAGGAGATCATGCGTGATGTTGCCTTGACACTGGTTTTGAGTAGCGTAAAGGTGTGTGTGGCCCGCTGGTTGGACTGCAGCCACACGCCCAGCACCCTGAGAAATGTCTAATCTGGTATGAGGCCCCCGTTGAGATGCACCTCGAGTTTTCGTGTTGGATCTGTGTGCACCATGTTGTTACCGGGGCCTCGCCAGACTCGTAGAAGTTCAGACTTCTCGGCGGAGCATTGTAGTCCCCGTTGGCTGACCTATTCTTGGATGAGGTGAGCTGCAGTTTGCAGCCGTTCTTCTTTTTCAATGAGGGACCCTGTTGAGATCCAGTATGTTATGTCGTCTGCGTAGATGAAGTTCTGAAAACCTAATACGTCCTGCAGTTTTCTTGACATGACGATCATGGCGACGTTGAAGAGCGTCGGCGAAATCATAGCTCCTTGTGGTGTGCCCTTGTTGGGAGGGTGGTACACTAGAGTCTGGATCTCCTCCATCTTCAGTTCCACCGTGCGGTGGCTCAGGAAGCTCTGAACATACTTGTACGTTCGCTCGCCGCAGGTGGCGTTGGCGAGCCCTTCTAGGATTTCTTGGTGGCTGACGTTGAGCCCCTTTGATGTTCTTCTGCTTCGGTTGTTATTTGTGCTATGCGTGTCTTCAGTTTCCTGTTGTTGTTCTGTCCTTTCCAGCGGCGGGTGAGGCCCTGTTTGGCTTCCCACAGGTGTCGTAAGCGGGTATCCACCTCCGGAGTCTCTTCCGTTCTGGCGATTTTCTTTGTGTGGTGTTTTTTTATGTCGAAGGAGGTTGTTGCACTAGACTTCCAGGTTCGTGATTGTGTCTGCCTCCTGTTCATGGGCTACCATGATTTTTCGCCAGTCAGTGAGTTTGGCTGAGCCGAACTGCCTGCGTAGGCGTGTCCAGTCTGTAGTGTTATGTTCAATATGTAGGGACCGCTATCTAAGTTTTCGAATGTGTTGAGCCAGTCTGCTCGCATAGTTTGTGTGATCATACAACATAAAGAACAGCATGTCGAAAACTGTCATCATGAATGGACCCCCGTAAGCAGTGGCTCATACCCCTCGTAAGCAAGCAAAAAATGCGCTCACTCATAGTCCCGTAAGGTTCATGGCTACTCACTTTGCGGGAATTAGCTGCGATGACACTACCCTTGTTGTCGTTGTCGCTGATTTGAATACGGATGTGTCGATACTGAAAAGGGAGCGGCTTAGGCTTTTCGTGTCGCAGACATATCCCGGGCGATGTCCCACCGATCCGGCCCAACCGACCACCCAGCGGTGTACGTGCATCGATTTGACATTATCAAAAGGATGCGATTGCAGTTGCGAGTGAGATAATGACAGTCCATCAAGACAGTAAATGAGTGAGCGTACCTTTCTTCAGGATGAACACTAATAAAGGCAATGAATGAGTTCGTACCTTTGTTCAAAATTAAAATTCCGTGTAGTGTGCTAAACAGCTTCGCTGCTCAATCGCCTTCACAAAGAGGAATGGCTCATGATTTTTGACCCACTTTCATTTCCATTTATTGATCATTTGTATATTTCAGTTAAGATCTGCAGATAATTTCCCTTACGCTGTCCTCGGTGTCACTGTTTGTTGGCTTCTTTTGATATGACTTATAAAAATAGGGCCCCCCTCGGTTTCTCGACTTCTCGTTTATATATGTATATATTGGAACGGGTCTGTCCACCTAGCGAAACTGTTGATATAAATAAAAAAAAAAGATAAAGGCGAAGTTGTGCTTCTCATGTTTATGTATATAATTCATTATTATTATATAATTCAGTCTCAACAAACCGTGCGGTGTTCGGAGGTGTGCTGTAATGATCATGTTCGGAAATTGTCATGCAAACGAGTCGCTCTTCTGCTCGAACGACTCACTATCACAGGGAGTTAGATGACGTCACGCACTTGGCTCTTCCGAATCACACGCATGCGGACTGTAGTGCACAAATAGGCAGACACAGCAGCAGCTGCGGGAACAACCCTGGAATTTCGCTGTGCACCCGGGATTCCCGAGGATTCTATAGGTTCCCGGGGATTCCCGGTGAGTCTCGGACCAGAACTAAAGCCCCTCCATACACGTTTCCGCGCGTGGGTGTAGGGGCTTTAGTCGCGACTTAAGAAAGTGGCGGTGGCACGTGGATGTAGGGGCTTTAACCAGAAGAACTTCTGGAAATTTCGCTAGAATAGCAGCTTGGGCTTGTTGGTTTTCCATCCTGCTAGTACAGCGCTTGTGGTGTCTTCTTGTCTCGTCTCTTGTCTATATTTTGCGCTGTTACTAGCAGGTTCTGGAAATTCGCCGCGCAGAACGAGAAGGAGGAGAACAAAGGAATGGTGGCGGGGTCGTGACGAAAAAGGAGGTGGGCGTTCGGCTCCGATATGGGAAAAGGCAGAGGAAGGTTGCTTGCGAGATCTGGTCGACGAAACCGGCATTGGGGAGGCTACCTTGCCCCCTTTTGCACCACTGCTCTTTGCTTCCACCACGGCTACTGCTAAACCATTTTTGGAGGTTTCTGGGGTTGGACGCCCCTCCGACGCTATTTTACAGCTCCTTCTGTACAGACCAGCGCCTATATGAAGAAGTGCTCGAGACCTGCCAAATCATTGGTTATGCCGGTCGCTTCGTCGAGAAGGGCCGTGGTAATACCTAGTCGAGCAACATGACTGAAATCCATTTGTGCAGTGTTTCTTGCTTTATCTCATCCAATAGCAAATGCAGGAAGTCATTACTAATTATTAAACATGTCCCAAGCTCGCATAGATGAGCTGATTTATAAACTTGCAACGAAACGAAGCCAGCGCAAGGTGGGTGCCTGATGGAGGCGTGACACGTGATCACTATATCGAACGCCATTCTGTATGCATCCTAACCTCCAATAGTGTGTAGAAGGTGACTCACACAGTGTAATGCTCCCACAAAATTTTCTTTCTTACATTTCGTGAATCAGAATGAGAATCTTTCATTTGCTTTCTTTTTTTTTTATCTCTTTTTCCTTCTAGATTTATGTTAGCATTTTATGGCTAGGTAATTTATTTCTTTTCGTAGACTGTGTGCCGGAGTACTCGCGGAATACACGTGCCTGCATCCTGTTTTTGAGCCGCCTTAGAATGTTAGTTTTGCCATTCTAACAGCGCATAGCTTCTCTTTCATATTTCTGTTGTCAAACAGCTGTGGCTGCACGCAGCAAAAAGCAAGAGAATAAGTACGTGAAACTGAAACGGGGAATTTATAACTTCGTCTGTCCACCGACCGGCATGCACGACGCCGTGCTTCTGTCCAAACCGGTTGACCACCGCGAAAGATTTTTTCGGCAACGCTTTCAAGCATAAGACGTGCGCTCCTGCTTGAGAAACTGGCGTTTCAGCTGTGGCTACACGCGACCACAGAGTTTCCTACATTCGTTACTGTACGAAACTCTAGGCCCGAAACTCTTGGCCCGACTTTCGTCGAAGCAGGTGACTCAAAGGCGCGTGACTTCGAACAGCGTCGACGCGCCTCTTTCCATGCATAACCTACGCACATAAGGGCACGCTGAGATTATGCATTGTTGTTCGACTTACCTCGCGCGCTCATGCATTGTCAAGCTAACGGCCCGCGCGTTGTTACCCCGTGACGCCCTTGCACGTGCGGCAAAGGTCGTAAAGCGCGAAGGCCTGAAATTATTATTTAAAGTCCAACACAATAAAATGTACTTTCAGATATATTTATTCTGTTTATTTAGTTTTTAACCTAAGTGCCAAATCAGTATTCCACGGCGATTTGAAACAGCAAAGAGGGGAAAAAACTATTCTCGGGAATTCCAGAACACAAAAATAGAAGAAAGATTGTACAAGCGGTGCAGCACGGCGTTCACAAAGAATTGGTACTCGCTAAAGTTCAAGAGAAACCTGTTTCATGTAAGTTTCTAAATTGTGGGCGAACTTGTGGCCGTCAGTGAAAGAGTCAAACTGGCGTCTTGCTTTCGCACACGTGGTCAACTTTATTTTGTTGTTCTTGCTTGTTTTTCGCTTTGTGTGTTTTAAGGCGAAGCTTCACCGTCCAACTTGAGGTAAAAATGCACTGTCCTTTCACTTGTAACACTCTTAACAAAACGCCGTTTTATGCATTGAAGCACAACATTACCTGGAACGCGAACGCATTTCTCCGCGATGTTCGGAAATTGATATATAGAAACTGGGGCCATCCTGAGAATTAGTTCCAAGTGGATCCGGTTTGCAAACTCCCCGGGTAGAATTTGTAAATTGCAATATCTGCCATAAAATAGTTACATAGAAACTTAATTAGTATACTTTTGTTAATTAGTCGCTTATGCGTTTCTTTTTTTGTGCACGTTAATGTTCGCCTCTTTGAGTACACCAGCTCATAGACAAGAAATGTGCGATCTGCCACAGGAAAGAAATTTTGAAAACTTTTTTGAAATTTTCCTTTAAACACCGGGTATATACCGGGTGATCATATTTAAGTTTTACAGAACTATTAAATCTCACCTACAGCAGATAGCCTAGTTCTAGTATATGAAGTGGATTCTTCAAAGAGGCGGACAGGCAGAAAAAATCAAAACACACACAACTAATTGAAAAGAAATTACTAATTAACTTCCTGCTTAGTTACATTACGGCACATGCTGAAATTATCACCAGTGCATTGGCAAGGCATTTCAGCATGGGACCGGCGCGGCGGGCTTCGTCGGCGAGGTCATTGCCAGCAATGCCGGTATGTCCAGGTAGCCAGTGAACAAAGATAACGCGGAACGTGCGATAGCAGCAGGCAATAAAATGTCCCAGCTAACGCCGCGTACTTCGACGCGTGAGCGCACCCTGCGGACGCCGCTTCCTCGTTTCAAACACGCAAGACACAACAAAAAGGTTAGGTGGCAGCGTAGCTTATTCTTATCGACGCACTATCGCAATATCGCCAATACCGTGACTGTACCGCTATCTATCTACACACTCGGGGCAAGCGGCTTGCCGCGCCTCTCTGGAGCGCGTCAGGCGTGTGTTTCATCTTCCAGGACACTAGTTGCTTCCGCCAAAACATTCACTAGGCGTACACAGGTATATTGTAAAGCCCTATAGACATCGCCTGGCTAGTGTCTGACTATCCACCGCGAGGGAATGGTGGATAGACAATTCAAATTATTTAAAACACATTCAGTGCCCACATTGCACATTTGGAAATCCTTACAAACTACACGAAGTGCCTAATAAATATACATGAGAACACATTTTTTCCCCTCTAACTTACTTGCACGGGTAATGCGCTGGGTGGAATGATAAACAAATGAAAGGAGGCACCAACGGTTTGACCACGTGACGCCTTGTTTTTCGGCCGCCCATGAGGTAGCTCGCTAGGGATGACAACCCTTGCAAGAGTGAATCTAGATAAGCCAATGAAACTGGAGGCGTGACAAGGGTTGATTTTTATGTCATGAAGCAATTAGCTCATTCATCTGAGGGTGCCCTCAGAACTCGCGGAGATCCGGAACTAACGATACTATTGGGATAGCACACCCAATACTCTTGTCAGATCATCTGCTGGCTCGACTAAGCCCGCCGAAACACTTGCTAGGATCAAATCTCCTTCACGGTACTGGCAATAAACTTCCCATTTTAAACGATAATGCAAGAAGCCTTGTCAGCAATTTCTCTAAATTTCTTTCCTTGGTCTCGTCTTACTCGCTACATATTATCGGTGTTACTAAGACCTGGCTACATGATGTAGTGCATGATTCTGAGGTAACTGCGTCGCCCCACCCCCCCTCCCCTGGTTTCAAAGTGGTTCGGCGTGACAGAAAATTCCGGAGAGGAGGCGGTGTTGCTCCATTTCTTCAATCTCACCTTCACTTTTCTGTACTCCTCGCCCCACCTGATACTGAGTCTTTGTGGTGTAAAGTTCAACTTGAAAATGTGTCTTCGATTATAGGGGTTATTTACCATCCGCCTGGTTCTAATACCGAGCATTTACACAATCTATGCGAATTGTTGCATAGTCATAATACTTCTTCATCCAACGTTATCTGCATGGGCGATTTTAATGCTCCAAGTCTTGATTGGTCTTCTATGAAAGTAAGCGGACACGAAGTAGCTATCGAGAGGGAGTTGGCCCACATTTCATTGTCCTGTGGCCTGCACGAGATCGTTCAGGATTTCACTCAGCAAACTTCAGTCCTTGATCGTGTCTTTCTTACTACATCTCTCTTTAATATCGGTTACGAATGCGATGTTATTGATAAAATATCTGACCACAATGCTGTGTTAATTTCAGTGCCTGGCGTCGTTCCTAAAACCCGCTATATCTACCACACATTTCCTGACTTTACCCACGCTGATGATTTGCCAATAACAGACTCCCTATGCGAGTCTTTTCATGAGTTTGAACTAATAAGTACCACTAGTGATACTAATACCTTGACAAGTTTCTTCAAAAATCTTGTCAGTAAGTGTATCAACCTTTTTATTCCTTAAAAAAACTAATAAAACAAGCACTGAAACTCCTTGGATCACTAGGGACCTTTTGAATTTATCATGTCGTGTGGCCAGATTACGTTTATCGAAACGCTCTGTTGACTCAACAAAACTCATGCAATTCCATAGCGCTAAAAAGGAACTCTGTTCTAAAATGTTTGCTGTAAAAGAATTTTATTAGAAGGTAACCTTACCGAAATTAATTATTGTTTATCCCCGCAAGTATTGGGAAGCTGTCCCACCACCTTGGTCATCCTCGGACACGTCAATAATTAACAATGTTGCAGTTTCTGATTTGCAGACAATAGCTCCTTCTTTTAACACCTAATTCCACTCTGTCTTTACGACTGATAACTCTGTAACCCTTGTTTTTGATTCTGCACCATACCCTTCAATCGACGCTATATCACTGTCTCCTCAGAGTGTACTTAATCCCAAACTTAGACACCAAGAAGTCGTGTGGTCCTGATGGTATTCCGACTGTTTTTCTCGTTTGATACTCTCTTTGGTGGAGCAGATATCTAACAATTATCTTTAGAAAACCTCTCTCAACCGCCACCCTCCCTCGTGAAAACATGCTTCAATTCTGCCCTTATTTATGTCGGGTAATGTTCGATTGTTATCTGACTATAGGCCAATCTCCTTAACCACACACTCACGTAAATTACTCGAACACCTTATCTTTAAACATATTATAGAATTTCTTGAAACCGACAAAATTTCATGCACTTTGCAGCATGGTTTCGGACGTGGCCTTGGCACTATAACACAACTGACAGAATTCGTTCATGACATCAGCAGCTCTTTAGGCATAGCTGACTAGATTGATGCCATATTTTTATAGACTTTGCAAAGGCTTTCGACACTATCTCACACCCTAAACTTATGCACAAGCAGTTCGCTATACAAAAAAAATGCATCTTTGGTTCGCTGGATATCGGACTTTCTTTGCCAGCGTTCGCAATATGTATGATTCAACTCTGCTAACTCACTCTTGATGCCTGTTTCATCAGGGATTCCCTAAGGCTCAGCACTGGGACCTCTTTTATTCCTGCATTATATTAATGATCTTCCCCTACACACTTCAGTTAAAATACGCCTTTTGCAGATGATTGCAAATTAAATCTCGTACTGATCATGTTGTCCTTAACAATTATTTTGCTGACTTCCGAAACTGGCCCAAAGCACAGCAAATGAATATCAACGTTTCCAAAACTGTCTCCATGTCCTTTACACGACGCTCATCCCCTTCCTTCCTTGCCTACGACTTTAACAATATTACTTTAAATAGGGTCTTCTAATTTAAATATTTAGGTATCCTACTAACACATGATTTGTCATGGTCGAAACCCGTTGATGTCACCTGTAACAAGGCCCTCAAAAAGACTGCGTCACTTACACCCTCTTGCTCCTCAAGAAACTAAACTTCTTACCTATAAAACCCTCATTTGCCCAATCCTCGAATATGACTCCGTTGTGTGGAATCCATACAAACACTGTGACGTCAAAAAACTAGAATCAGTGCAAAAAAAGGCAGTGCGTTTTGTTCGTTGGAGATATGACAAGGAATTTTCGCCGTCTAACTCATTCCCCTAATTGGTCTCACTCCTCTTGCGGAGCGTCACAAACTTGAATGCCTAAAATTCCTTCACACGTTAATCATCTCTCGTCGCCTCTCCTCTCTAGATAACTATTTGACTTTTTCCGAACCCTCATATACGAGGAGTCACCATGCTCTAAATATCTCAACCTTTTTTGGCCGCACTGATCCCTTTGAACACTTTTTTTTCATCAATTGAAGTCTGGAATTCATTACCGGGCAACATCCGTTCACTATCACTGAAACAATTCACGAAGGCTTGTTTGTAAATGTTTGTGTGTTTGCTGTTCATCTCACTCCTGCAATAGCCTCATTGAGGCTGCAGTATGTATAAATAAATAAATAAACTTCGCCGAACTCGGGCCACCATTCACGGCACCCCAGGGGTCCAATTGACAAATCTCGTCGTTCGTGAGCGTCTTTTGCCATTGGCCGACAGCCTCAGCTAATGATGCGCCCAGCACCACGTTTAGCAGGAATTCGCTCTTAGGAGCAATTCTATACAGCTTGCATGAGCTTGCCGTCAAGGCGGACCTTCGATCTTCCCCTATTTTGTGACTGCCCGCAAACAACCAGAAACCGTTGGATAGTTGCGTGGTCGCTGTGCCTGAGGATCACCTCGAGTATGTCCCCGCTCCCACCGCTGTGTCCTTTCCGTGCAGACTGCAACCACTGCTTTCGTGATTCGCTTCTCTGATCAAGCACGCGTTTCGATCGCATTGGCGAACCTACTGCACCTGCTCGTTCGCGGGCGGTTCTGGGAACCGCGACCGCGACAGCCGCATGCGTTGCATCGGGAGGCAGCAAACGGATGCGTGCGAGTACGCGAGGCGGTGCGATCGAAAACAACGACGAGGAAAGGGCTATTTTGAGACACCTTCGGGTCCATTGTCCCAAACTTTAGCACCAGCTGGTCTTGAATAAATAAACATGGGCAGACAGCCCGTGTAACGTCTCCATCTCGTTTTACTTTGTATACTCGTCTAGTCCGTCATCCTGCACGTGCCTGCACCGCGTTTGCATAGGTTGTTTTGACAGAGCACGGTACGCGGGCAGACTCGCGCTTCCTGGCTCGAGCTACAACAATGCATGTCTCTATTTCAGGGATGCAAGGTCGCTCACGCTACTCTGTAGATTCTCGTGGAATCGCAACGTGCAGCCGCTAGCATCGGACGCGCGCTAGACCTAACTGACGGGTTGCCAGCTGCAGACAAGTCATATACGTAGTTCGGCAATTAATGGGTGCTA
Organism: Dermacentor variabilis; assembly: GCF_050947875.1. NCBI lineage: Eukaryota > Metazoa > Arthropoda > Arachnida > Ixodida > Ixodidae > Dermacentor > Dermacentor variabilis. Next base: position 121,074,112 of record NC_134570.1, read on the forward strand.
CCAGGTACTCGTAAATAGCTAGTATTTGTACCGAATAGCGCGAAGAGACAAAGACGACAGAAGAAAGCAGTACGAAGCACTCGTCTTGTGTTCTGTCGTCTTTTTCTCTTAACGCTTTTTCCAAGAATTGATCCACACCAATGCGCCCGGTTCGTCGTGTTTCTTGAGCACGACGACGAGCACGAAGTGGTCTGACCGATTGTCTCTGCAGTCTTTCGCCCGTGCGAAAGACTACACGCTTCATGCGGCGTGTTCTTGATTTCTCGCGCGTGTTGATCTTTCTCGGTCGGTGTCGTACTTTCCTTCTCTCCCTTCATTTTCTTAGCTTCAACCAAAGCAGGCCGGCCACGAGGAGCCTGCTCACGGAGCCGCGTCATTGATCACAATGGAAACAGCACGAAAGGCTGGACACGCTGAGGTCGACGTTTATAGACGTTCTGTTTGCGCGTCAGTTGCGCTTTGAGAGAGCATTTAAGGACAGAAGATTGGTTCGCGTAGCTCTCACAGAGGCCTGTTTAATAAAATGTGTTCGCACGGCCAGACAACATCGAGGACGGGCTCCGAACTACTCATTTGCTTTAGCCACGAGAAATCAATTAGTTAAAGGTTAATTAACGTACAGTCAGTAATTACGGACGAAACTGCTAAACTTACTCCGTAACCAGAGGTTACACTTGTAGTGGCTGCACGTCTACCGATAACCGATACGTACGCTACTGCGACACGCCCCTTTGATAAGGGCCCATATACCGCGGCGCCGAGCGTAGCCCGCGCACTTCTTGCCAGCTTATCAAAGACGGCGGCCCAGCTGTGCTGGCGCTCGCCAGTCAGCTTGTCCGTGGAATAAAGAAATTCCTTTTGCGTACGTTCTACGCAACTGCCTGGTTCCTACCTGCCTGGAAGAACACCACAACACTGTGAACACCCGATAAACAAAATGTTACCGAAATTTACATTGATCTACATCTTTTTTTTTTTAATTTCGCGCAGTTAAGAAAATAGCGTCGAATTATTGATAGTGTAGTACGTTGGTGATAAAGCAGGTGCGAACGCTTGGATATGTTATCTTGAAGCGAATCACATTCGCGATCTTTGATGCACGTGCCCAACTGTGCACTTACAATGGACTGTCCTAGATTATACAAGAACCACCCCAGTGCTACAGTACATTACACAGGGTATGTGACAACCTTGCGTGCGCTCCCGATTAGATACCTGAGTGCTAGTGGCATCAGGCTTGGTTTCCTGACGTCATCCGGAACAAGAACAGCTGCCTGCAAATAGTTTTTTTGAAGAAGCAGTGAATACATTTTTCAGTAATTTGTAACAGATGCGGCAGTGCGGACAGGTGCGCTAAAACGCAAAATAGCGAACATTTAGGATGGGTGCTGCGCGTCAAGTATTGACTGTCCAAGTTACAAACCTAAAGAATGAAATACAGGGATATTGCGAATATACTGACACACGTACAGTCTCTAAATATGAGCTCCGTTAAATATCAGCACCGACTACGTGCCCATAGTGGAAGCGACCCCAAAAGCATACGGCTACATTGAGAAACGAAATATTTCTTTATTAAATACCATTAATCAGAACAGTGTTGCGATCTCCAACTTTTGTGTGTTGGCAGCGAAAATCAGTCTTGGGGCCCCATTCGACCAAGGGTACTATGGTTCAGCTGATATTTAAGGTGACTGTGCTACATTTTTTTTTTCGGTCAGCTTTCTTTAGCGTCTAACCGCTGTCACACTATTTTCGCTTGGCTCAAGACAGGCGCTCGGAACTTCCACTTTGTTGTCACCTATTCCGTAGCAAAGTAAAGAGTGTTATGTAATCAGATTGTTTCCGAATGTTTCATTTATGGGAGGCGTGTTACCCGCCTATCATTCATCCAGGTTCACAACCAAACAAAAGGCGGAAATGCTGCGGGAAGAGCTTTGTAAGTCCAAAACCACGAGCTACCATAACTTACCTAGCCTATACCGCTTCCATTGGGGGTTAGATACGGAATGGGGTTTTTAAGCTGACGCATCATGGATCCGACGAGAGCTACCCGTAACCAGTCCAGTTAGGTGTTCCTTCACTTCGTGCGTAGCCCTAGGAAAGATGACGCAGGCCACCTACAAAAGAAAGCGCACCGTCACAAGCAATTGGGGGGAGAGAGTGGAATGGGGAAAGGCAGGAGGGTTAACATGGTATTTTCCCGGTTGGCCACCGTACATGTGGGTAGGAGAAAGGGAGAAGAATAGATAAGACAAAAAGAGAAGAAAAACAATGAAGAGGTAGCCAGGGTAAACACACTCGCAGAGGGACGAGAGCTAACAATCGAAAACATCGAAATCGAAAGAAGCACAGTTGGTCCTACGTGGCCTTTTGCATCCGATGGTGCTAGGCAATTTCCCACATTATTTTGCTTCGGGCGCTGTACGCCACCGAAGCGGCAAATAAGAGCTCCCGGAGCAGAGCGTGCATCGCGGATGTTGCACAGAAGGGGCGGTGTGATCTCGCCGACCACCAAAATTTTCATGCCGTGCTATTGGGCATTCCCATTAGGCACCAATAGGCAATTGTAAATATGACGCCCTGCCGTGTGCAACACAGAAACGTTGTTTTCCGACTGAAGATCCCAGAAGACAGAGAAAGTGATTATGAAGAGGAAGAGGCGCTATTTTATGTAGCCTTTTAGAAATGAATGGAAGAGCGAATTTCGTTCGTTCGTTCGTTCGTTCGTTCGTTCGTTCGTTCGTTCGTTCGTTCGTTCGTTCGCTCGCTCGTTCGTTCGTTCGTTCGTTCGTTCGTTCGTTCGTTCGTTCGTTCGTTCGTTCGTTCGTTCGTTCGTTCGTTCGTTCGTTCGTTCGTTCGTTCGTTCGTTCGTTCGTTCGTTCGTTCGTTCGTTCGTTCGTTCGTTCGTTCGTTCGTTCGTTCGTTCGTTCGTTCGTTCGTTCGTTCGTTCGTTCGTTCGTTCGTTCGTTCGTTCGTTCGTTCGTTCGTTCGTTCGTTCGTTCGTTCGTTCGTTCGTTCGTTCGTTCGTTCGTTCGTTCGTTCGTTCGTTCGTTCGTTCGTTCGTTCGTTCGTTCGTTCGTTCGTTCGTTCGTTCGTTCGTTCGTTCGTTCGTTCGTTCGTTCGTTCGTTCGTTCGTTCGTTCGTTCGTTCGTTCGTTCGTTCGTTCGTTCGTTCGTTCGTTCGTTCGTTCGTTCGTTCGTTCGTTCGTTCGTTCGTTCGTTCGTTCGTTCGTTCGTTCGTTCGTTCGTTCGTTCGTTCGCTCGTTCGTTCGTTCGTTCGTTCGTTCGTTCGTTCGTTCGTTCGTTCGTTCGTTCGTTCGTTCGTTCGTTCGTTCGTTCGTTCGTTCGTTCGTTCGTTCGTTCGTTCGTTCGTTCGTTCGTTCGTTCGTTCGTTCGTTCGTTCGTTCGTTCGTTCGTTCGTTCGTTCGTTCGTTCGTTCGTTCGTTCGTTCGTTCGTTCGTTCGTTCGTTCGTTCGTTCGTTCGTTCGTTCGTTCGTTCGTTCGTTCGTTCGTTCGTTCGTTCGTTCGTTCGTTCGTTCGTTCGTTCGTTCGTTCGTTCGTTCGTTCGTTCGTTCGTTCGTTCGTTCGTTCGTTCGTTCGTTCGTTCGTTCGTTCGTTCGTTCGTTCGTTCGTTCGTTCGTTCGTTCGTTCGTTCGTTCGTTCGTTCGTTCGTTCGTTCGTTCGTTCGTTCGTTCGTTCGTTCGTTCGTTCGTTCGTTCGTTCGTTCGTTCGTTCGTTCGTTCGTTCGTTCGTTCGTTCGTTCGTTCGTTCGTTCGTTCGTTCGTTCGTTCGTTCGTTCGTTCGTTCGTTCGTTCGTTCGTTCGTTCGTTCGTTCGTTCGTTCGTTCGTTCGTTCGTTCGTTCGTTCGTTCGTTCGTTCGTTCGTTCGTTCGTTCGTTCGTTCGTTCGTTCGTTCGTTCGTTCGTTCGTTCGTTCGTTCGTTCGTTCGTTCGTTCGTTCGTTCGTTCGTTCGTTCGTTCGTTCGTTCGTTCGTTCGTTCGTTCGTTCGTTCGTTCGTTCGTTCGTTCGTTCGTTCGTTCGTTCGTTCGTTCGTTCGTTCGTTCGTTCGTTCGTTCGTTCGTTCGTTCGTTCGTTCGTTCGTTCGTTCGTTCGTTCGTTCGTTCGTTCGTTCGTTCGTTCGTTCGTTCGTTCGTTCGTTCGTTCGTTCGTTCGTTCGTTCGTTCGTTCGTTCGTTCGTTCGTTCGTTCGTTCGTTCGTTCGTTCGTTCGTTCGTTCGTTCGTTCGTTCGTTCGTTCGTTCGTTCGTTCGTTCGTTCGTTCGTTCGTTCGTTCGTTCGTTCGTTCGTTCGTTCGTTCGTTCGTTCGTTCGTTCGTTCGTTCGTTCGTTCGTTCGTTCGTTCGTTCGTTCGTTCGTTCGTTCGTTCGTTCGTTCGTTCGTTCGTTCGTTCGTTCGTTCGTTCGTTCGTTCGTTCGTTCGTTCGTTCGTTCGTTCGTTCGTTCGTTCGTTCGTTCGTTCGTTCGTTCGTTCGTTCGTTCGTTCGTTCGTTCGTTCGTTCGTTCGTTCGTTCGTTCGTTCGTTCGTTCGTTCGTTCGTTCGTTCGTTCGTTCGTTCGTTCGTTCGTTCGTTCGTTCGTTCGTTCGTTCGTTCGTTCGTTCGTTCGTTCGTTCGTTCGTTCGTTCGTTCGTTCGTTCGTTCGTTCGTTCGTTCGTTCGTTCGTTCGTTCGTTCGTTCGTTCGTTCGTTCGTTCGTTCGTTCGTTCGTTCGTTCGTTCGTTCGTTCGTTCGTTCGTTCGTTCGTTCGTTCGTTCGTTCGTTCGTTCGTTCGTTCGTTCGTTCGTTCGTTCGTTCGTTCGTTCGTTCGTTCGTTCGTTCGTTCGTTCGTTCGTTCGTTCGTTCGTTCGTTCGTTCGTTCGTTCGTTCGTTCGTTCGTTCGTTCGTTCGTTCGTTCGTTCGTTCGTTCGTTCGTTCGTTCGTTCGTTCGTTCGTTCGTTCGTTCGTTCGTTCGTTCGTTCGTTCGTTCGTTCGTTCGTTCGTTCGTTCGTTCGTTCGTTCGTTCGTTCGTTCGTTCGTTCGTTCGTTCGTTCGTTCGTTCGTTCGTTCGTTCGTTCGTTCGTTCGTTCGTTCGTTCGTTCGTTCGTTCGTTCGTTCGTTCGTTCGTTCGTTCGTTCGTTCGTTCGTTCGTTCGTTCGTTCGTTCGTTCGTTCGTTCGTTCGTTCGTTCGTTCGTTCGTTCGTTCGTTCGTTCGTTCGTTCGTTCGTTCGTTCGTTCGTTCGTTCGTTCGTTCGTTCGTTCGTTCGTTCGTTCGTTCGTTCGTTCGTTCGTTCGTTCGTTCGTTCGTTCGTTCGTTCGTTCGTTCGTTCGTTCGTTCGTTCGTTCGTTCGTTCGTTCGTTCGTTCGTTCGTTCGTTCGTTCGTTCGTTCGTTCGTTCGTTCGTTCGTTCGTTCGTTCGTTCGTTCGTTCGTTCGTTCGTTCGTTCGTTCGTTCGTTCGTTCGTTCGTTCGTTCGTTCGTTCGTTCGTTCGTTCGTTCGTTCGTTCGTTCGTTCGTTCGTTCGTTCGTTCGTTCGTTCGTTCGTTCGTTCGTTCGTTCGTTCGTTCGTTCGTTCGTTCGTTCGTTCGTTCGTTCGTTCGTTCGTTCGTTCGTTCGTTCGTTCGTTCGTTCGTTCGTTCGTTCGTTCGTTCGTTCGTTCGTTCGTTCGTTCGTTCGTTCGTTCGTTCGTTCGTTCGTTCGTTCGTTCGTTCGTTCGTTCGTTCGTTCGTTCGTTCGTTCGTTCGTTCGTTCGTTCGTTCGTTCGTTCGTTCGTTCGTTCGTTCGTTCGTTCGTTCGTTCGTTCGTTCGTTCGTTCGTTCGTTCGTTCGTTCGTTCGTTCGTTCGTTCGTTCGTTCGTTCGTTCGTTCGTTCGTTCGTTCGTTCGTTCGTTCGTTCGTTCGTTCGTTCGTTCGTTCGTTCGTTCGTTCGTTCGTTCGTTCGTTCGTTCGTTCGTTCGTTCGTTCGTTCGTTCGTTCGTTCGTTCGTTCGTTCGTTCGTTCGTTCGTTCGTTCGTTCGTTCGTTCGTTCGTTCGTTCGTTCGTTCGTTCGTTCGTTCGTTCGTTCGTTCGTTCGTTCGTTCGTTCGTTCGTTCGTTCGTTCGTTCGTTCGTTCGTTCGTTCGTTCGTTCGTTCGTTCGTTCGTTCGTTCGTTCGTTCGTTCGTTCGTTCGTAAAGAGCAAAGACGACAGTCCAGGTGGCAGAGGCTATGAGAGTCGAGAGAATACAAGCGGCAGCGGGGTGAAACCAGTCGAACTCCAGAGTAGAAACGTATTTTTGAACCGCATCGTTACCTGCGATGAAACTTACTTGCACCACTACACGCATGAGTCCAATTAAAGCAAACCTAGAGTGGAAAAAGCAATGTGATGCAGCCCCTGTCAAAGCCAAGAGACAGCTGGAAAGGTGCTTGCAACTGAACTGGGGGCTGGGGGGAAGGGGAGGGGGAGTTAGCAACGTGGCATTTTGCGCGTTGGTTTCTTGCACGATTATCGCACCATCTGTGTTGTGTATTATACTGTGAGCTTTTTGGGGAGGTTAAACTAGCTTATCTCCTAAAAAGACGTGACCGACTAATACGTAAAGTTAATCTCCTCCATTACAACGCCAGATACGTCACACTCCACACCAGCTGACACCAGAACATGGCGGCCGAATCGCTGCAGTAACAACACTTCGTCGTCGTCTCTTGTCTGCACGTCCTGTTCTGCATCGCGACGTGTGTGTGTGTGTGTGTGTGTGTGTGTGTGTGTGTGTGTGTGTGTGTGTGTGTGTGTGTGTGTGTGTGTGTGTGTGTGTGTGTGTGTGTGTGTGTGTGTGTGTGTGTGTGTGTGTGTGTGATAACTTTATTTGGAATCCGGCGATTGGAAGGCCCGGGCCTGGGGCCGCCTAGATGGCCACTGGGAGCTGCTGCTCCAGTGCGGCTTCCTTGGCTCGCTGGACGGCCCAAAGTTGGTCTTGGAGTTCTGAGCTGAGCAGCACGGCCGACCACCGCGCCCGTAGATTTTCTGGGGAGACTGCCATTTTTTTGTATATTTCACATCCCCACAACATGTTTTGAAGGGTGGCTCTAACAGACTTGCATAGCTTGCACATATCGCTCTCGTATATATCGGGGTAGAAAGTTTTTTAGTTGCACAGGACTCGTATAGGTTTCTGTTTGTAGTCGCCTTCAAGTAACGGACTCAGCTCTGTTCAGTTTAGTGTGAGGCGGTGGTAATACTCGGCTCCGATTTTATGTACAAAATTAAGGGAAACAGATTGGAAACCACTGGAACGCCCTCCCTATAGCCCTTACTTATTGCGTTGTTATTTTATCTCTTTGAACCCCGCAAAGAACCTCTGGAATCCCAACGAGTCTACGTTCACGATTCAGAGTATGTGCGCACCTGGCTGCTGACATAATCCATTTCTTTTGGAGTGAATGGATCGAAATTCCAGCCCAAGCCGCTGGAACAAATCAATTTCTAAATCATAAAATCACGTAGGAAAGTAATGCATGGTTTGTTTATTTCTTGCTACAAGCAAAAACGTTTGAAAACGCGAATCACGTTTATATTTTATTCATTTTCGTATATGTGCGCCGTTTTAAAGCAATTCCTGCAGACATAGGTACAAAGGCATGCCTTTGAAACTTTGTCATTGCTACTTGAATTCGAGTACGTTCCGTTGCGAATCTCGAAAAGTGTATTTGAGAGAGAGAGAGAGAGAGAGAGAGAGAGAGAGAGAGAGAGAGATGGAATTGGAAAGGCAAAGAGGTTAACCGGAAGAGGTTCTTGTTAGGTATACTGCACTGGGGAAATGGGATAAGGTGGAAAGAATAGCGGAAAAATAAAGGAACGCGGTAGAGAAAAAATGGCTGTGGCTTAGCTAAGGTTAAGCCCAGGATGCGAAGCATACTAGCCTTTATTTTAGTTGTTGAACCACTGTTTAGCCTGGTGAACTGCTGTTGCTTGGCTATATTTGGTTCGGCTAGACGAAGAAACAACTCATGCGTTACTCTGCTTCGCCTTCAAGAGTGGAACGCGACAGCGTTCCCGTCGACCCGCCAAGGGGTGTAAGACAATGGGCTACGGCGCAGCGACTACGCGCTCTGCATTGGACGCGGTGAGCGTCGAGCAACGCAGCGTTCGGCGTGGCAACGAAATGTGCGCCTGAGCAAGCGACGCACGCCTGAGCCTTAGAAACAGCTCGTTTCTAAGGCAACACCGCATTCACTAGAGGCGCTTTTGTACCGCTTTGAAGCATCGTACTCGTGGCTCAGTGGTAGCGTCTCCGTCTCACACTCCGGAGACCCTGGTTCGATTCCCACCCAGCCCATCTTGCAAGAGTTGAGCCAAAGCCACCTAGAAACAAGCGCAGCTGCTTATATACCGCCGCGACGCCGCGAGCGACGGCGCGAGTTGGAGCCCCGTTTCTCCTCTGTCGTGACGTCACGGTGTCACGTGGTCAGCCTTGAAGGCGACGCCGCGAGCGACGGCGCGAGTTGGAGCCCCGTTTCTCCTCTGTCGTGACGTCACGGTGCCACGTGGCATTGAAGGCGACACCGCCGCGCCTGAGGAGCTGGGTTGAGCTCTAGTAATATGCTTCGCATAAAAAATATAGAGGCGTTGTCGAACGTCTGGGAGAACTATAGCATCTCGAACAGGCCACTCGAACGTAAGAACTTCGAGCGCCTTGACCGACTGGTGGTTCCGCGTCTGTATAAGCCGGGCGTCCCGCGACTGTCCGCGTCGTTGAATGACAACAGAGCTTGTATAGCGTCGCGAGTGCTGGCGCAGCCTTTGGAGCGAGCGCGGCTCCGTGGGGCACACGAAGGTCAGTGGCTCGGAACCGCAGCAAGGTTAGCGACCTCAGATGAAAACGATGCAGCGGTGCTGCGTCACGCGTTGTCGACGCACTTTCCGATCACCCCTTTGTCGAACGGGTTACCCACTGCGGTAGCCGCCGTGAAGCAGACATTCTAATGGTCTTCACTCGAGCTTTCTTGCGCAGACTTGGGGGATCTGTGTGAAGACTCCAGCCTTGCTCTGGCGGGCCTGCTGTAGTCGTTCGCTTTCGGCTAACGCTGTTCCCGGTACATGCATGCTAATAGTTTGCAAAAAGCTTTTCTCAGAACCTGTATAATTCGAGTATTGGTTCGTTTATTCTTTGACTCGTTCATTTCGCCGCTAGCCTGACGAGATGAAGGTGATCATTATTGGCAAGCTACTGGAACACCTACTTGTGGCGAATACATACGGTGGCCCTGCGCGCGCAAGTGGAATAGTTGCATTAAGAATAACCGTCCCTGAAAAATGGAGATAATCTGGCGTACAACGGATGATTGCCATAATCTCGTGAACCAAGCAACTTTATTTGAGCAACAAGGTCGCTGACTCAGTGGAACTCATGGAAATATTATTGGGACATTCCATATATGAGTCAGGTCACCTGGTTACAATGTACGACTGATAAAAATGGTTCGACATTTTCTTTCTTCTTTTTTTTTTTTTAGGGGAGCCGTTTCCTGGGTTCAGATAAATTTATTGGTTGAAATGATTCAAGCTCTGCATCCGCTTTTAGAACAATGCCCCGATATTCGTGAACCGACCTATCTATTTTTTGGCCTTTGTTCTTTAATATGCTTTCGTTAACGCATCGACCGATTTACGAAACAAGTATACACAGATATAGCGCAGCAGCAGCCGTGAATGTAACAGGAAAATATTATTATTATTATTATTATTATTATTATTATTATTATTATTATTATTATTATTATTATTATTATTATTATTATTATTATTATTATTATTATTATTATTATTATTATTATTATTATTACATTGACCCACGTAAAACGATAACACTCGAACTATCTTCCTGTTGACTTTCTTTTACATCGTTGTAGGGGTGAAAAGAAAAAAAATGGAAAGACACTTTTGAGGACATGTACCAAGGTTGATTACTTCTAAGAACCAACAAGCTTGCGGCTTTGATTCCTGGCCATTGGTTAACAGTAGCAGCGAGAAAAACGATCCACTGCCGGCAATCAACTGTGCTCTCTTCTCGGCGCAATGCACGCATTGTATATCAAATAATGCTTCGATCCTCAGTTTCTCAATACGCAGGACAAGCGAACAATTTCAAACGTCGGCACTGTCCAGTGGGACGACTCACCTAAGAAAGTAGAACAGCCATCAAACTTTCCGACTTCACTAAAGCTTCCTTATCGGGATCCGCTTTCTACCAGTTAGGGTTACAGTTGGCGCATACTTCTCTTGCGTATGTTGCATACTTCTGCTCCGCCTGCTCCAGGTCACGTAGTGTGAAGAATATTTTTTATTGCGTTTTTTCACTTTGCTTCATGAAAAAACTACTAGCTCAGTGTTCGGCGTGCGCATTCGTGCTACTTGTAATTCCCCTATGTTTAGCTCGCAGAATTGCATTATTGATTGCGAGACTAGCCTACAGTTGGGCACCCAAATGCGTCTTGCGCAGTTTTCTTGCTGGAAAATAAAATTATATAAATGAATAAAATAAAATGAACAAAAATAATATTTACTCACTCACTCACTCACTCACTCACTCACTCACACGGTTTAGCGAAGCTCTGCCGAACTAGGCATGCAGAGAGCGAAGTCGAAGTGAACAGGAAAGTGCGCAAGCAGAACCACGACGCGTGCCTGGCTCGTGCTCTTAAAGGACCTACACAGGCGTTAATTCCAACAGCCGCGCACTGTCGGTGAAGTGCAAGAGCCCCACTTCATGTGCGTATGATCGGCCTCGCTCGCATAAAACGGTCCTTGGTTCTGAATCACATATGTGGCATGCTTCTGTATGCATGTTCTCCTGTTCGTCTGGCTCTTGCCAGTGTAGCCATTTTCATCAGGCGAGGAGGAAAGGGCTAGCCCCCTCTCTGGCTTGTTGCGAACCTGCTCGGTGCTTCCAGGATGTGTTGCCATCGGGTGCTGGGGAACGACCTGCAGATGTTTGAGCTTGTTTACCGAAAAATCGAGGCGATGTCAGTTCGTACAAGATCCTCGAGGAACCACTGTGTATCCTTTCGGTGCAGCAGTGAGTAAAGTGTGCGGAAACTGCTCTTGGCTGCGCAAGCATGTGACGCGCATCATCAGCCGCGGTGTGCGTGTGGTGAACTATTTTGGCTGTATCGGTTTCGATTCGACAAATGTGTCAACTGCCAGCGTGAGTTGGAAAATGTTCTCGATACCCGATCGCTTGGCGTAAGAACTAAAACATAAGATGGCTCGTGTAGGGACAACCTAATGCTACCCTCGAAACGTCTGAAAGCAAATCACTATAAAACATTCTCATCTGCCACCGGCATCGTTCTCGCGCAATTCAAGTCCGGTAGATTAGGAATCACTGCACCATGTGTGCGTTAGCCTCCTGTATATGAGGCATATAGCGTGGCTCAACACAGCGATCCGTACGCTTGCTCAATCAGCACGACGCAAACGAGCTTTGTGCTTCGGCATTGACTTTTTGTTTTCTTTTTTTTACCTGTAAAGTGGCGATATCCAAGGCGGTCACGTGATATTTATGCGACTGCTCTTTGTGAAGACACAATTTCCGCGAAACGGGCGACTGCGTCATGCAGGACGTAGCGAACAAGACTGAACGAAAAACAAAGGAAAAGATCGGCTTTCATCCTCTTCTGTCACGTCGCGTGCTCCGGCCGTGCGTTATGCAAAACAAGCAGATCTACAACTCGGCATCGCCTCGTGCAGTCGCGCAGTCCGCAGCCGGCCGCTCGACAGCTCGACAAGTGTCATTCACACTGTGCGGTTATGCAGTTATTACGAACCAAAAAAAAAAACTATTTCATTCGCGGGCGGATGCTGCGCGTCAAACAAACGACGTAGTCACGGAATGTGTCCACGGATTGCAATTTAAACGCTTGTCAAAGTAAACGGCACAAGGCATGCCCTAGCCGAGCGGTATACATCCAGGCTGTTAGGATTGTAATGCGTTTTGTAAGTACTCGTCGCTGCTAAACCGCAGCCTAGAATTGCGGCGAGAATGCTGCCAGTAAGGTCACATTCGTAAGAACAAATTTTTCACAGATACACAACGGATCTCCGAGTCTGATTGTATAGGCTAGAACACTCGCGCACACATAGCGCTGCGGGTGTTCCATCTGCCTCAACGCCAGCAGAAACTTCGGCCGTGCCTTTCTTAAATGGCTTCAGTACGCCTCGCAGAAGCGTTTCTCACGTAGAAGACTCCAGGTCATAATAGAAAGACGCACCCCCTGCCCCGTGCATCGCTGTCAGACTGAAAAGTTGCGCGAGCGCTCACGTCTCTAGTGTTCAAAGTCCGTGTCTCTATTTTTCCTTCCGTGTCTTGTACTGGCATGCTAAGATCGAAGAACCGAAAACCGGGCCCAACACTTCTTATAGCGCCTTGCCGAGTACGTAGGTCGTGCGCGTGTTTAAGTGGTACCGAGGCCTTATACAAGCATGCATGCCGCATGCGTTCCTTTTGGCCTAAAATCGTCCCTTGCTTGCCACTATACAGTGCCCTTAATTTTACCAACAATGTGTTCTAGTTAAGTTAGATACACAGTTTCTCACTTTGTGGACGGACACATCTTGCCACCAGTGATGACAGCTTCCTGCCGGCACATAATTATGCGAACACGGCCTCATCAGGTATCGCGATGGTTTCCGGAATCTCACCAGTTTCCAAGAGAGCTAGCTGCGCGTATTTGCAAAAGGCAGTTTCTATTCTTCTAGTCGCACCCATTCGTAGTCTTCTTCGAGCGTGAGAACGAACTCAAATTTTACTTTCAGATTCTCACACCTTCCGCACTATGTCTTAACGAGCTTATCCCGCCTTTTCTACAGTACGGACCGGCTTATCCATGTCAATAGGCATATCGTGCCCTCGAGGAGTTGTCCCGAGGAGCGAGTCAGATAGCTGGGGTGCTGCCTTGAGACCCTCGAGTGAAACGCTCGAAATTTCCTCAACTCGAGGAGCATTTCGAGTTGAGGTTCCAGTCGTGAAGAGTTTGTGAACACGGGTGCAGGTGTTGCATATATACGAACGCCGGCAGAACGCGCGGAAGGTAGTCAAGTAAGCGCTTCCACTGGAATTCCAACTCATGACCCTGCAGTGAAGTACTAATCACTGCGCTTTAGCCACACGACGTTCGGGCTTGGTAATTGGTGCAATGTACGTATTGCGCCCCGCACGGCTTCTCGGATGGGCCGGCGTCTGCCCAAGAAATATTTTCTTCGTGATATTCGTGAGGCGACAAAGCATGCGGCTGCTGGTGAGAGAGCTCAGTGAACGCGGGAGTGCCGTCGCGAAGTTGACGTCACTTCCGGCAGCGAAACTTCTGGAAATATAAAAGTGATCCATGATTCGCAGCTTATACTTGCTGGTACACGGACATCGGTGCATGACAGGTTCATTCTGTCGTCATCGACGAGATATTCACGCACGTTCCCGGACCGAGCAGTTCACTTATGCCTGAGCTCCGTTAATTAAAGCTGCGCTGCTAAGTTCTCCCCCATGGCGACATCGGCGAGGCTGCGCTGCCTGTTGGGCAACGTTCCAACTTATTAAGCCAGCATTTCCGCATTGCGGCACATGCGAACGTTATCGCGGAGCAGCCGACCTTCGCTGGACCCGCGACAAGGTTGAGCGTGCAATTCAAAGTATGTCTAGTCGCGCGCCGACAGCAACTGCATCCAACAAGTTTACAGCACGGTTCAACAGGTGGAGCGGCCATCTTTCCGACGTGCCGCGCGTTCTGTTGGACGTCGTATCATACTAACTGTATTATTAAGAGAAAGAAAGGTTTGCGCAGCTCGAAAGGACGGCATTTAAGGGCCTGACGGATTCTGCCAAAACTAAACAAAAAAGAACATTCCACTGTAAGAATGGATGTCGCAACGACTAAATTTTGAGTCGCAACGATAGCGCAGGCCAATGCAGTCGTGCCAAGCCATCAGGCTTGACGCCTCCTTTCGCTACGAGAAAATCGTCATCTTCCTTCCTACCGGACGACTGACTGGTCCCTGCAGTAATATCGGCAGTGCGTTTCAAAGTACGAATGAGGCAAACAATTTTGTAGCTAGCGCACACACTCACACGAGAAATCTCGTGTGCCACTGGACAGAGTAGGGGTGCCAGATCCTCTTATCTAGAAACACGCAGCATAAGCCTATCATTGTCTCCGCGCAACCACATGCATTCGTAGCAGCGCCCTCGGTCATTCCGATGCAAAACGAATGGCTGAATTTTGTTGATCGAGGATGGCGCTTAGATTCGTTGGACGAATGCGAGGACAAGGGCCGCGCTCACAACAAGCGGGGTACTCCGGTCTTCCGGGCGAAGGACCACAGGTTCCGGACACACTCGCTCACAGCGGTGTTATAGGGGCGCACATCTTCTCTTTCCGAGGGTGGATATACATGTGGACATATACACCCGCCGTTGTAGCCCAGCTGCCATGGCGTTGTGCTGCTAAGCACGTGGTCGCGGAATCAAAGCCCGGCCGCGGCGGCTGCATTTCGATGGCAACGAAATGCCAAAAAAAAAACGCCCGTGTGTGTCGTGCTTTGAGTGAGCGTTAAAGATCCCCAGTGGTCAAAAGTAATCAGGAGTGCCACAATATCCTCCTCCATACCTCCCCCAGTACCCCCTAATCAGATCGCGATTCTGGCACGTAAAACCCGAGAACATCATTTCTCTTATTTTTTTTTTCGAGACTGCATAGAACACACATGTCGCCGGCGCACGTACTTCACGCCAGGACAGTCCGAGATGAGGTGACGTGCTCTCCGAGGCACGTCATCGCCGCTGTGGTGGCTTTTGACAGTCGAGACAGACGCTGTCGCTGGGACTTCGGCTTCCTCCTTATCATTGTTTCCTCTGGTACGTCGTGCATTCGCGCATGCCGCGCCGGGCAGAATGTAAATGTTGACTCAACTCTTCATAACCCGATCGGACGACGGAGTTGAAGGTGCAAGTTTAAGCTTATCAGTCAAAGGAATCCCTACCGAGCGTGTCTAAATATATTGTTCCTGGCGAAAGATGTCTTCACTTCGGGGACGCCGCATTCCCGCTACACCACCCAGCAGTGACTCAAGGAAGCACTGGCGAGTATATTGGCTTAATCGACACCTAACAGCGTTTACACCTTTCTTCGCAGAAAATTGCTACAGATGGCTTTTGCACGGGAGCACACGGACCGATATCCACTGGTACTCGGTCGGCTCACACTTTTGCATATGCAGATTTAGAGGCTCCTTTATCTTGCAGAGCATCATCGGGCCTTCGCCACGGCCTGCATGGTGCAGTACGGCAATTTCAGATGCTCACTAGCCTCACTACGTTAGATCAGTAGAATTCAGCGTAACTTGCCAACTCCGCTGACCATCCCTTCCGTCTTCGTGTGATGCCGGGTCTACTTTGAAGTCGATGTTCGAAGTATAGAATTTCACATTCCTTTCTTTTTTGTATCTTCGTGCAAATTTATGCTGGCCGAATCTGTAAATATGCACAAACTAGCCCAACAATTAAAATTGTTGCGAAGCAGCTTTATTGCGTCACTTGTGGCTGGGAGTCGCGTTTACAGGCGACAATTGTTTTCTTGTAGGCATGATCCTCTGTTACTGCCTTTTTCATGTTTCAGTTCAGTGAAGCGCGAAATACGGGACAAAGTAAGCCGAGACAGACAAGACAAGCGATTGTCCTGTCTGTCTCACCTTAATTATACCTTGCACCGTCTTTCATGCTTCACCACTCTCGAACATGCATCACCAACTGGCCGAAAATTCTGCTCTTCTGAAGGCCTTTTCACGATTATCAACGACATGCTCTGCGCTCTACCGTAACAAGACGGGCGACAGATGGCTCCCAGAATAGAAGACATAGACCCTTCCAACAAGAGTTCCCTGGGCGTCTCTATAAAGCCATCTGGACTACTGTGAGCCCAATTGAGCTACCGCTTCAAAGCACTGCAGAAGCGGCAGCACAGGCGCTTTGTACTCCCACAGCACAGTTATAAAGGTGCTTTCTCCCCTTCCTTTCAGTCGACTTTCCTTGGGCCCACCATCATGCCTGCAGAAGGCCACTGAATATCTTCTGCATGCCTTTAAGACGAAACTGTCCTTGCCTACCCCCCCCCCCTACCACCCACCCACCTCCACTTTGCGGGTGCGCTGTCTTGCACGGCGGGCTGGTACCGAAGATAGTGAGAAACCCAGGCTCGGTGTCACCGTGAGCGTTATACTTCGAGCACAGACGCGAGCTCCGTTATACAATGTAAATGAAGCTCAAGCGTGCACTGAATGTGGAGAAGACAGAGGTCGCAAGAAGTGTCGGGTGGTGCAGCAACTTCTTCAGCACACAACGAAGCGGGCTCTGAAACGCGAGTGGACGCTGGATCGCAAACGCATAGTTTGCGACAAGCGGCGTCGAGTGGCGAGCAGGTCGCGGGGAGCGCAGTGAACGTTTCGCCACTCTGATTTCGCCCCGAAACGCGAAACGAAGCAGCGGCGATACACAGCCAAAAATGACTTACAAGGCGAATCACTTTAAATCCTACTTGCAAGGTACTTATTTCATTTCACCTTAACTTATCCAAAAAAAATTGATAACAGTTTTTTTTTTTTCACGGCCGATACCCCAGAGTGGGTTGAAGCCATTCGTCAAGTCGGGTGGCATCGATACGCATTGATGGGACAGCAACGGAACCAAAGCGTGTTGCTTACAGATGCAAACAAGTACTTTGAGAGGCGCTGTAAGTAAATGTCGCCCTACGTGGAATTTCTGGCGGAGGAAGCGTGCTTGCCATTTTCAGTCACAGGAGGCACTGTGTGTTTACACCTTGAGAATGTCCTGCAGATCAAAGGCGTGACTTAAACGTCAATTCCAACTTCGGCGAAGCCACAGAAGGCTACTTAAATTGCCAGTCCTCCTCGGACAACACATCTCACAACATCTAACTTCTCCCTTGGACACTCTCGCACCTTCGCATGGAGGCATTGGAGGTATTCATCAGCCCAGAAATCGGCCCGGAAAGCAACGAGCGTCAAGTATAAATCATCCCGCACAAGCAGAAAGACACCTGCTTGTCCTTTTTTGTTTTTTCAATAAATGATTTTCCTCCTCCTCCTCCGGATTATATAGAAACATGCCGTCCGGCATTGTTCTGGCACGTTCTTACATGTTTATTGATGGTTCCTCAAACATTCAGATCTCTTCGTGGTCAGACAGACGGCTCTCGCATCGCCGTGAATGTGCGGTGGCATGCGCTACAGCCGAACTTCCTCGGATCGAAGAGGCCATTATTTCGATTCTTACTCAGCCACGATGGCGCTGAGACCTATTGGCACACTCCACACAATCATTGCGTAATGTACGCAGAGCGAACAGCACCAGGAACCACAGTCCTTTGGGCTCGAGAATCAGCCGACCTCCATTTATTGCGTTTCACTTCGCTCCAGTGCGCCTGTGGCCTGCACGAAAATGAAACAGCGACTGCACAGGCCTGCATGGTGCTTCTAGTGAAATTACTGAATGTAGGGCTTATAGTGGCCATGGCGTTGCGCTACTAAGTCCGAGGGAACGGGATAAAATCCCAGCCGCCGAGGCCGCATTTCGGTGCGGGAGAAATGCAATAACGTCCGTGGACGCCCCTGCATTGAGTGCGCGTTAAGGGAGCCCACGTGGTCAAAATTAATCCGCTGCCCGCCACCACACTGCGGGATCAAATCGTGGCGTTGGTGCGTTACGAAACGGGGTGCGTCACTCGTGGCGTAATATTGTCGCGCGTAAATTGTTATTTGCCGATGATCGTTTTCCACCGGCATCACTGTTACCCAGCTATTTCTCGGAGCAAGACGTGCTTAATATATGAAATTTCTTGAACGTTGTCGTCAGTTCTACAGCGAAAGAGTCTTGTATAATCTGTTCGCGGCGCGCGGCGCGAATAGTGTCACACTACGTTCCCTAATGTACGCGAGCGCCAGCGATATTACTGTGTAATTTGAGGTTGAAACAACTATAAATAGCCAACAGACCTGTCCCGTGAGTCTTTCGATGACTGACGATCGTGCTCGCCGCTATCGCTGTCACCTAAATGCTGCTTGTCTTTCTGGGAAAAAGTCCATCTAGGAAAAAGCTACACCGTATAAAGAGCTAGGGGCCGAATTCACAAACCTCTTTGATTCTAATGGCCTTTTCCCCATTGGCCGGTGGCTTTCGCTAACAATATGTTCAGCAACACGATTGGCCAACATTCGCTCTTACCGAACAGTTGCAGCGTAAGAACTTTATGTATGAATATCGGGCCTATAAGTTGTTAATTCCCACCTTATAGGTAGTGTTTTGATTCTTCGCCACATGAGCGCTGCTGCGATATTTAAAAGCTACCGGATTGAGTCAGCGTCTGTGATCCGGACTGAGTGACCGGATGATATCCCCAGTAGACTTTCTCTTCTTTTAATCTTTCCGTCTCCATTTCCCTTTCTTCAGTGTAGTGTATAGGGTAGCCAACCGGGCTCAGTCTTGGTTAACCTCCCTACCTTTCATTTATCATTTGCTCTCTCTCTCTCTCTCTCTTCGCCGTCAGCTCAACGTGACGTTTGGTGGAGAGGAAAATAGATATTACGTCGATGCGGAAGTGAGTTTCCTCTGTGCCGAACCGCTTCCTCAGCACGTCTACCTGCGTGCGGTCGAGCGAGGGCTGAATTCAGAAAACGTCTTTTTTTTCGTGAGTGTTATTTGCCATCGGCCTGCCATCTTTGCTAACATTATGCCCAGCATCAGGTTTTGTTAGAATGTGTCATTACTTATAAGTCTAGCCTAAAGACGTCTTGTGCCCCAGACCTGAAGTCGAAACTCCCTCGTCAAATTCCGCGACCGGTAGAAATCCCATACCACTGGCACCGCCTGAACGCTGCATTTACGAACGTTTACTCGAGATTTATTCGGCTGACTGAGGGATGTGCACAGAATAAATCGGGCATTGTTGTGCTCAACATCTGGAAGTTTATTTACGCCATCATTCGTTTGTACAGAAAGAATCTCCTTGTAACATTCTTCTTTGTAGCAGCCGCTAATTGGGGCTGATTAAGGTTTGCGGCTCGAAAAAGCTTCGGCCTTTCCCTCCCCGCCGACAAGTTTGGGGGAAAGGGGCGGGAGCAGTCCTGACATCCCCCCCCCCCTTCCTGTTATTGATGCTTATGATTCTGACGACGATGCTTAGTGCAATTCTAGTCTCTTTTTTTTCAGTGATGACTCATTACCAAGAACAGCGAGTAGAAGACGATAGGCCAGAGGCGCCGTCAATCCGGAGTAGCCTATAGCTTTTGAGCTGCGGGTCGATGCACCCACTTGCATGCTCTGCCAGTCCGACATACAAATAAGAAGCAAGAAAGAACCGCAGGCCAAAGTTTCTTCTTTCTTTTTTTTTTTCACTCGATAGCATGGCCCATAAAACGAATGTACACCCATCGCTATGCTCTTCTAAATGCGCGCGCAATAAAACCGGCCGCACTGCGCAGCCGAGCGACGTATGGAGGACGAAGTATGTGTCGGCAGTATAAACTCAACGATCTTTACAGTACCAGACTGACCATAAAGTGGCACGCGTTGTCATTACTGCGAGGCCTTGTATGAAATGTGAAAAGCTGACGTGTGACGCGCGTGCTTTTCCAATGACGTGTTGGGCGCGGAAACTGTGATCGTCCTGTCACGCGCACGACAGTTCGCTGTCCTCTTGGTTCGCGGCGCCAAGCGCCCACTTGTCCGTTAGTGACGCGTCCCGTATATCTGTTATTTTCCAGCGGCATGAATCAATCGGCCCGTTCGCGATGACGTGCTCCCGGCAGGAATGAGCCAGGCTGATGACGTAGAGGCGTTCCGCGACTCGGCGCCTTTCTGTGGACACGTTTGACGTTTCGCCCCTTCAGAAGAAAGCCCGGGTTTGCACACATGGCGTGCGAAAAAAATCTGCGCGCAGCGAGGGTATGAAAAAAAAAATAATGTGAGCTTCGTTATCTGCTAATTTCTTCATAGCGCATATTAATTCCTTTGGTGGATCCACCGGTCAAGCGTTCACCTATGCGCGGATAGGCCATGAGGCATGCGTTTAGCCTCTGGATGCCCGTATATCGTAGTAGTTGAGGCATTTCGTATCGTAAGCCCGTACTGGAGCTGCCTTTTAGCAGAAGTGTCACCGCGTATTCTACAGTTCCGGGAGTACGTTCTCGCATTTATATCTTGCGCTTGGAATTTCCGGCTTAAACTGAAAAATAAAACGTGGTAGACAGTTAGGCTAAATATATATCCGGAAGTTTGGTTCTAACCAAAACATATTGTATACAAGACCCGACGCATACCTCCTTGGTTTAATTACTATTTCTATGTAAAAACATGGAAAGGTAAAGGAAGACAAAGCCGGCTTTTCCCAAATCCCAAATTCGTTACGCAAGAAACAATAAAAAAGAACAAGATAAAGAAGAAAAAATAAAACAGCGCTATAAAATTATTGTTGTTGTCGTCGCTGCTGCTGTTCAATAAGTATACACAGATGGGAAGGCAGGCTAACCATCGTGTAATTCACAGATTTCAATCCATTAACTCTGGAAACATCTACTGTGCCGCAGTCTGCAGCAGGCTTGCTTGCTTGCTTACTTGTTCCTCGGTTGTAGCGCTTCCCAGTGCGTGGGATTGGCCAAGAAGCCGGCAGTTAAAGGTTAAAAGGAAGGCGGAGCGAGAAAAATTTAAACGAGAAAGTAAATCAGGCTGACGTATCACATTTATGATGATATGGAAATACGTATAGGTGGTAGATACAGAAATGCAAATAATTGTAATTATGTATAAACATCCTCTTCTTTTGTGGTATTAGAATAATTTCGAACAGACAATAAGTGATTTAATTAGCTATCCAATTATTGATTCCGAGAATTAACATGGCAACCTTCTTGTGTCACAGACATAGTCGCAAGCGGCCACGCAAATGTACTTGTAGCTAAAGCCCAATGAAGGAGCTAGCAGGCTCGTAAAGAAATTCTTTGCGAAGCGCATACGTATGCTCTTCGTTTCCTACGCTACTGTTTGCCATGGCCTATGTTTTCTATTATGTCCTTGGCCATTTTCAACCACTTCAGTATATTTTCCACCTTCCCATGCAATTTGTAGTCGGTTTCTCTCTCTCTCTCTCTCTCTCTCTCTCTCTATATATATATATATATATATATATATATATATATATATATATATATATATATATATACTGGTCATCCTCTTCAAGTCGCGCGCCCACGTGCACGCACCGTTACCTTTTCTACGTCATTTTTTCCTCGTACAGCTGCTGACTGGAATGGCCTTCCGGGCGACACCGCTGCCATCCCTTGTCCATCCACCTTCATACAAAGCGTCACCAATCATCTTTCACCATAGATTAACACATGGTTTCTCCTTATTTCTGTGTAACCCACCCCTTATGTAATACCCCGTTACGGGGTCTTTAAGGAATAAAAATGAAATGAAATGAAATATATATATCAGCACCCGCCGTGGTTGCTCAGTGGCTATGGTGTTGGGCTGCTGAGCACGAGGTCGCGGGGTCGAATCCCGGCCACGGCGGCCGCATTGCCATGCGGGCGAAATGCGAAAACACCCGTGTACTTAGATTTAGGTGCACGTTAAAGAACCCCAGGTGGTCGAAATTTCCGGAGCCCTCCCCTACGGCGTCCCTCATAGTCAGAAAGTGGTTCCCTCAAGAGCAGCCACCTCGATTGTCCGAATAAATGTTCTCTCTCTCTCTCTCTCTCTCTCTCTATATATATATATATATATATATGTGTGTGTATGTATATATAGAAACGCACTCTATCGGTCGTCCAAGGGAAAAACAACAACGTCTTCTTCGTTTTCCCCGCCTCACCTATAAACCCGCGCTACTTCAGCGTCGTCCCCACTGGCGCATACCCGCTGCATTATGGTTGTGCCAAATATAGTTGTGTCATTTTCTCCCCCTTTAGAAAAGATCATCGTCCCGATAATGGAGGCTTGGAAAGGAGCGGTAAAGAACTGCGCACTCTTGTCAGTCCTCATAGTACGGCTTCATAGGAAGCACGTGAACGACCTCGGTTAAATACCGTCGGCGCGTTGAACAGTGAGAACTGTCTGGAACGACTTCGTAGTTGACGTCACTGATGCGTCGGAGAACTATGTAGGGCCCGATGTATTTGCGTAGGAGCTTTTCAGAGAGACCACGCTGTCAAATAGGTGTCCAGACCCACACTTTGTCGCCCATGTTGTATGTTACGGCTTTGTGCCGAAGATAGTAGCATCTGGCGTCACAGTCCCGTTGTTCGCGGATTCGCAGACGCGCAAGCTGCCTAGCTGCCTCTGCTCGGTGTGTTATCTCTTCAGCGCCCGTCTCGTTGTCGTCAAATTCATGAGGGAGCATTGTGTCTAATGTTGTTGTAACCTCACGGCCGTATACGAGACTGAAGGGCGTCTTGCGAGTGGTCTCTTGACGAGCCGTATTATACGCGAAGGTGACATAAGGTAAAACCTCCCCGTCCCAGTTCTTATGCTCTACATCTACGTACATGCTTATCATATCAGCCAATGTCCTATTGAGTCGTTCTGTCAGTCCGTTTGTTTGAGGGTGATACGCCGTTGTCTTCCGGTGGGCGGTACCACATAGACGTAGAACGATATCTAAAAACTGGGCCATGAACGCAGTACCTCTGTCCGTGACGACTATTGCGGGAGCGCCATGCCTTAAAACGATGGATTCCAGAAAAAATCGTGCCGCTTCATCTGTTGTTGCCCGTTGCAGAGCACTTGTCTCGGCATATCGAGTGAGATAATGCGTGGCGACGATTATCCACCTATTACCAGTAGTAGACGTTGGGAAGGGGCCCAAAAAGCCCATACCTACTTGTGCAAATGGTGTGGCCGGTACTTCAACAGGATACAGTAAGCCGGCTGGTTTGACGGATGGCGATTTACGACGTTGGCAATCCAGACATGTCTGAACGTAACGTTTAACGACCGCAGTAAGTCTCGGCCAGTAGTAATTCTGCCGAATCCGTGCCAATGTGCGAGTGTAGCCCAAGTGCCCAGCAGTCGGCTCGTTGCGGCAGGCGTGTGAGATTTCACGTCGAAGCGATGATGGAACAACAAGCAAGTAGTTGCTGCCGCTAGGCGAGAAGTTCTTCTTGTAGAGGACGTTGCGACGCAAGCACTATGATGTCACCCCTCTTGCAAAGAGCCTCGGCACGCTGCTGGTTCGTCCTTCGAGGTAATCAATAAGCGGCAGCAATTCAATGTCATCCCGTTGCTGGCGTGAAAGATCGGCAGTATCCATGAGTCCCACAAAGACCGTGTTTTCTTCTTGTGCTGCCGGCTCAACAGGGGATCGAGAAAGGCAATCGGCGTCTGCGTGCCGTTTTCCCGACTTGTATGCAACAACAAAGTCGAACTCTTGGAGTCGAATATTCCAGCATGCGAGCCGGCCGGAAGGATCTTTCAAATTAATGAACCAGCAGAGGGAATGGTGATCACTAACTACGGTGAAAGACCGACCATACAAATGCGGGCGAAATTTCAGAACTGCCCATACCATTGCGAGGCATTCTTTTTCAGTGGTGGAGTAGTTAGCTTCGGCTCGGGATAGTGTCCTACTGGCGTAAGCAATCACTTTTTCGCTGTCGCCCTGCCATTGTACTAGCACCGCCCCTAGATCGACATTACTAGCGTCTGTATGCAATATCGTCGGGGCTTCCTCATCGAAGTGTGCTAATACGGCAGGCGATTGCATGCGTTGCCGGGGCTCGTGGAATGCCCGCTGCTGGTCTTCGCCCCAAGTAAAAGGCATATCTTCTCGGGTGAGCTGCGTTAACGGCCCTGCGATGCGCGAGAAATTCGCAATAAATCGCCGATAATATGCACAGAGTCCCAGAAAACGTCGCACGGCTTTCTTGTCTGATGGAATCGGGAAATTAGCGACGGCGGCAATCTTATCCGGATCAGGTCGGACTCCTTGGCTTCTGACGACGTGACCGAGGAACTGGAGCTCATGAAAACCAAAATGGCACTTCTCAGGCTTCAAAGTGAGACCGGCAGAGCGTATCGCTTCAAAAACAGTTTTCAGCCTTTGTAAGTGTTCGTCGAACGTTGCGGAAAAGACAATCACGTCATCCAAGTACACCAGGCATGTTTGCCATTTGATTCCGGAGAGCACAGTGTCCATTAGACGCTGAAATGTTGCTGGCGCCGAACGCAAACCGAAAGGAAGTACCTGAAATTCATAAAGTCTGTCAGGCGTCACAAAGCCTGTTTTCTCACTGTCTCTCTCATCCACTTCGATCTGTCAATAACCGCTTTGCAAGTCCATTGAAGAAAAGTAGCTCGCGTTTCGCAACCTATCCAAGGAATCAATACGTGGCAGTGGATAAACGTCCTTATTTGTGACCTGATTGAGCTTCCTATAGTCGACGCAGAAGCGCAGGCTACCGTCCTTCTTTTTCACTAAAACTACAGGTGATGCCCAAGGACTATTAGATGATCGAATAACGCCATCTTCCAGCATCGTCTTGACTTGTTCTTGTATTGCTTCGCGTTCCTTTGGGGCCACGCAATAAGGGTTTTGTCGGATGGGTCTGGCGTCGACATCAGTAATGATCCGGTGTTTTGTAAGTGGCTTTGACCAACTCTTGACGCAGAGGAGAAACAGCCCTGGTACTGATTGATGAGCTCAAAAAGACGGTTCCGCTCAACGGCCGTTAACGTCGGATTAACGTCTACAATAGGCGCAGCTGTGTGGATTGTAGAGGCCGACTCCTGCGCTAAGTGGCAGTCGTGTATTTGTGTCACTTCGTCGAAATAGGCGACAGCAGTGCCTCTAACGATGTGTCGGCGCTCCTTACTAAAATTCGTCAGCAAGAGTTTGGCGCTTCCGCCGATTACATTGATAAGTGATGTGGCAATGGAGACACCGCAGTTCAGTGTTAGCGCACCGATGTGTTCAGCTATTCCAGTCCCATTCTGCAGGCTGTCACAGCGCACCTGTACAAGAGAGCAACTCCGCGGCAAAAGAATGACGTCGTCCGCGGCAATACGTAAGCAAGGTTTCTGTGACTTCTCATGGGTGACATTATTCGAACTCGTGGCAAACGTGACACTTCTGTCACGGATGTTAATCACGGCGCCGTACTCACGTAGGGAATCCATGTCCAATATAAGTTCCTTACAACACTCAGTAAGGATGACGAGGGTGACGACGAAGGTTGAACCGGCGATTAAGAGTCGGGCCGTGCATTTCCCGACAGGTGTCATCAACTGACCTCCGGCGGTTCTTATGTTGGGCCCTTGCCATGGTGTCTTCACCTTCCTTAGTTTGTCGGCGACCTGCAAGCTTATGATTGAAAAATGGGAGTCAGTGTCAACCAGAGCGGCTATTTCGTGGCCTTCAATGCAAACGATGAGCTCGGCGCTGACGATGTCAGTTACGTCTTTCGTACTTCTATCCGTCGTATTCGTCGTATTCGTCGTTGTACTGGGCGTCTTTTTCGTCAATGTAGTCTTCACGTCGTCGTTCGTCGATAACGGGGGATGTGGAGAAGTTAGAGTACTGGCAACCTCACCCCCGGAGGTCGCTGCAGTTAGTTTCCCCGTCGAGGGCTAGGCGATCTGCCCCTAGTGACGTCGGCAAAACTGCGACGAGTCGGCGAATTGTAGCGCGCCGGAGATGGAGAAGGAGAACGTGGTCGCGGCGTCGTCTTATTTTGTGGCTGACTGTTCACAGGAGCGTCTTTGTAAGTGCGTCGACCGTCGTACGGAGAATAAGCATAGTTGGCAGGAAAGCTTGGATGTTGAGCGGCGCGATAGTTGTTCCATTTGCGGCAAACTCTATAGACGTGTCCAGCTTCACCACAATGGTAGCACACTGGTCGACGGTCGACGGTGCGCCACAAATCGGTTTTTCGACGCTGATAGTTCGGCGGTAACTCCCCATGGAGCCAAGGAGTGGCGTGCGCATGTCGAAAATACGGCGTTGTTTGTGCTGGCATGATCAGCGGGGTCGGTAGAGCCGACGAGGGTGACGATATCGGCTCTGTTTGTGGCGTAGGTGGTGTTGTAGTTATGGGTGTCAGCGGCGTTAAAGTTGCGTTGAGTGGACGGCGAACAGCCTCCGCATAAGTGAGGCGCCGCGGAACGTTCCCACAGTGTGGTGCTGAAAAAGCTTGCCGGACTTCCTCCCGGACCACATCAGCAACAAAAGATAACGCTGGCTTCGGTTCCGTAGGCGCAACAACAAAGCCGAGCTGCCGAAGCTCTTCTCGCACCACCTCTCGGACAACTTCACGCAGAGACACGTCGCTGCTCGCAGCCAGTACGGAAGTGTTCGCCACCGAGTTGCTCATGTCATGCTGGCGGTATCGTTGATGCAGGGCCCGTTCAATGGCTGTAGCCTCTTTTGTGAACTGTGCCACTGTTGTCGGTGGATTTCTCACAAGGCCGGCAAACAGTTGCTCCTTCACTCCTCGCAAGAGATATCGCAGCTTTCTTTCCTCTGGCATGTCGGAGTCTGCCCTACGGAAAAGGTGGGCCATGTCTTCCGAGAACATATATAGTAACACTCTCATTGGGTTTTTCAATGCGGATTTCAAGGAGACGCTGCGCGTTTTCCCTCCTGTCGATGCTTGAAAAGGTATCCAGCAGCTGTGCGTGGAAGTCGTCCCACGTGGCAAAGCTCCTCTCCCGGTTTACGTACCACGTACGAGCATTGTCCTTCAAATAGAAATAGACACTCGAGAGTTTGTCCGCCGAGCTGGTCTCATGGTTATACTGGGCGACGCGCTCGAACTGGTCTAGCCAATCTTGGACGTCTTCAAAGGCATCACCATGAAAGCTCTCCAGGACCACAGGATTCTGTAGTGTTACTTGCGATGGAGGTGCGGTGGCCATGTTATTCGTAGGAGGCAAACGATTTCTCGAAGTTTCTTGCAGGGGACTGGACTCGGGTGCTAAGCCTATCAGACGACGACTGAACCGGTGGACCGGTGTTTCGGTGCGCGATGGTGATTCCGGGCTCGATCGTCGGCTCCGCGAAGGGGTGCCAAGCATGAAGAATACCCAGCACCTCCACCAGTGTAACGACGTGGGATCGACGAGTATGCGGAGCAGCACCGCCAAGAGACGCACTCTATCAGACGTCCAAGGGAAAAGCAGCAACGTCTTCTTCGTTTTCCCGCTTCACCTAAAAACCCGCTCTGCTTCAGCGTCGTCCCCACTGACGCATACCCGCTGCATTATGGTTGTGCCAAATATAGTTGTGTCTATATATATATATATATAATATATATATCAGCAGCTACATGAAGACGTCATTTATGCGTTCACGCTTGACAACATACCACAACAATTCCCTGTCTACATTGTCGTAGGCTCCTTTGATATCGAGAAATGCTACTCTATGCACGCAGTCAATTGCAAGCGTATTATCGCCTAGGCGTGTGCCTTATCTGAGCCCATTCTGTAGTTCCCCTAGCAGGTGTGTGAGTGAATCAACTTTATTTGGTCCACAATAGACGCGAGCAAACTGAACGTCACCTGGCTAGGCCCACTCGGGGACCATCAGGTGAAACCTGACGGCCCTCTCGCGAGCCCTCTGGACTGCCAGGATTTGCGAGGTCTGGTCCTGGGCTCTAATGAGATGTTACTGTTAATAGCCTGTTCCGTTTCCAGTTGCTTTGACTTCTGCCCCCAAATGCTCCAAGCAATCTTTCCCTGCTGCCAGCAGCCATGGGTCAGCCTTTCCCTGGTACGAAATAAATTTGACCTAGAAGTTGCCGTATCTAGAATCGCTTTCCACTTGCATATTTGCTGCTACGAAGCAGCTCTTTAGTATGCGGTATGGATATATCATAAAGAAATAAGCTTTGCATAAGGTGTGTGCATGTGAACCTTTGAAATGCGTTTAAATCTACGTGTCTGCACCGCATGTATCGAAAACGTGCAGCGGCTGTGAACGACGGTTAGGGATAAATGACGCTCTGTTAACGGACACTGACATAATTGCATGCACGATAGTTCGCTTGGCGACGATCATTAGTCGGCTTTTCGGCAGCCAAAATGCGCTCACATCATTGTCCACTTTACGTGTGTGCATTTTTCTGCAAACATGCTTTAAAATGTTTCTTGCCTTCGGACCTCGGCGAGAAAACTTCGTATGCATGCTGAAAAGCATTGCACCGCTTTTTGTTGCAAGGTAATGCGCGCTTGCGCGTGAGCTTTTGAGCTGTTGGAGCCACGGGTGTAGACAGGATTTTATTTCGGGGTATCTAAAAGGAGTCCTACCCCTATATGCACGTTCGTGCGTGAGTTTATATGTACATATGCAAACTAAAAATTTCGTGCCGTTGCAACCCTGCCTCGCTCTTGCTGCGCCAATAGTTCGAGCGTGTAGCCTGTACTAAAGGGTGCCATCTTGCTCAGTACTTGCGAACAATTGCCGCAAGTAACTGGAGACCAGCAGACAAAAATGCAAACGGAACACCGCGTGGCATTTGCCTCCTGCGCGCGCGAGGAGTGGCTTCACTGCATAGCTGGAACATAATGCCAGACCTATGTGCAACTCTGCTCCCTGTGGGAGCATATACCGGAACACTACGTAGAGGTGCCGCTGATGGCCACCTAGTGGGCGTTTTCGAAAGTACGCTATTGATGAAGTAACAGACGACAACTCTTTGCAGCAAGGATGGCTGAAGTTCGCTGCTGTGGTTTCCCCTTCGTTCGGTGCCCTAACGCTACTTCGGTAGTGACAGCTGCAGGAAAAGAACGGGCTTCTGTGAAAGCGGACACGTACACGACATTACACCGACAGTCCGCATTCGTTCCCGTTGCGGCCCGCAGACATGCACAACGAAGCCCAGTCATTAAAGGTGGAGCTCGTGTCGAGAAGCCGCTTGGTTTTGTCAACTGCTGCGATGTTTCGATCGTTCTTATTTATTTATTATTCTGTCCTTTCTCTAATACTGTTTCTGTACCTCAATATAAGGTGCACGTGGTTGACGCAGGCTTGTATCTCCAAGGACTCCGCTTGACGCGCGATGCCTGCAGGCGCGCATTGTAGTGATCTTGCCACCAATATGTGCATCGCCTTCTATAAGTGCTGTCAAAGCCGCCCCGTGAAGAGTAAAAGCGAATTTCTTGACGTAAACGCGTACCCTATTTAATGAACTCGCCAAATGCACGGGCGATGAAAAGCGCCAGTTTGCGCTGCATCGCCGACGAAATTCCGCTGCGTACGTCAACCAACAGCTCTTACCGCTGCACTTTTCGCAATGTGAAATTTCCTTAGTGACCTTCTTGTAAACGTACAAAGCAAAAAGCTTGCCAATATTCTCTCTTTTATTTTTATTTTTATTTTTTTTTTGACGTTACCGAAGAGAGAAGCCACAGGATATATTTAATTTTGGAGCAACGCCGACCCAGGTAATTGGTACTGGCGACAAGGCCCTGTTCAGCGCGTTGCGGTGTAGGAAAAAATAAAGCTAAGAAAGAATTACAATGAGCATTATGGGAAAACACACGCGTGCTCCGCTGTGAAACAAACGCCACTCTACGTGGAAAATTTGCCCACGTTTCGCAAGTATAGGACGCGAATGTTTCAGTGAAAGTAGGACAGCAATCCCATACATGACGAAGCAGCCCACAGCACGAGGCCTGCCGCGACCTTTCTTCGTCGCTCGACGAAAAAGTCGGTTTTCTGTCGGTTGACGGTTCTCTTCCTGTTGTCCTTGGCGCTGCGTTATAGTGATATATGGCCACGAACTGTTCTATGACACAGCCAGGTACGACCGGCGAGCAACGTCAAATATGCAATCTATTCGCAGATATAGGTGCACCTGCTTGACTCACTGTTTCGTAGCCGTAATTAGTTTTTATTTTATATATGTCCGCAGCCAGAATCTCGCACTACGACAAAAAATGCGAGGAGCACTTGGAGATGGGAGAAGCCTGCGATCTGGTATATGCAGATATTATAATTGGACGTACCAGTAAATTATAAATAGGCGAATGTCATCTTCGGGGTGAACTCCAGCCTTCTCTGCTTCCAGCGGCAATGTTATAAATGTTAACAGCCAGACATCGGCACGTTACAGACGAAAGGGGCGCAGCGACAGAGCTGAAACGCTACGAGTTAGCGGCGACGTTGCGACAGGCGCCCTTCTCGTTTCACTGGGCAATATCGACGTGGGGCCACAGATTCAGAGTGTCTCGGTTAACATTCCAAACACGTGTAGAGAAAAAAGAATTTGAGAAAAAGAAAAGAAAGAAGACCTGTAGAAAGAAAATGTTAGGTCGATCTCCACTGACGACTCGCGCTTTCGGAATAGCGAAATGTCGTTTTTGCTCAACGCGGAAGCGTGGCGCGCCAGAAAGGCTGCGCTGAAGCGAAGTCCTCGCCGGCGACGACGGCGTCGTGTATACATTGTAGCTGGTGGCAGAACATGGCCGAGGCTACGAAATTAATCGCTGAATAATTTGTCCTTACGTTGATTCGCAGTGCATGCACGCAGGTCTATGGAAATGACTACCCAGAATTCAACGCGGCAGCTGCTCTCGAGCGCGCACAATGAAACCCTTTATGTGCGCGCAAAAAGAGAAAGGAACGGAAACGTCAGGTAGCGAAGACGTCGAGAAATTTTAAGGCAATGCTGTGGCCATTCTTTAACGTACTGCCGAAATATATATATATATATATCAAGGTAGGTTCAAAGTCGGCATCCGACGCCTCTCGTCCAGTGTCGGACGTCTCCTCGGCGAAATACATTTCCGAACCCCGCATGCCCAACCACGCGGGCCCTACATGTGACCCAAGGACTTGCTGAAATAATTATATTTCTCAAAGCAAATTACGTAGAAACATCGTAAAGTACAACTTAAACACAACCTACATACAGGGTTGCGTCTGATTGTAATTTGAATATGCGAGAAAACAATTCTGCTACGCGGAAACAAAACTGTTACGCGATGGCGTTTTCCAGCTGCCCTTCGAGGTATGTCTTAGCAGGAGCGGCGCGGCCCCTTCGGTTCCTTGCACACCGCGAGAAAAAAATAACCACAGAGCTCGCCTTCGGGCACAGCGTTCGCCGCCAGCGTTTCCCGGTAAACAACACGGTTACATTGGCTGCAGTTGCCAGGAGGCTTCAGAAGCCCTCGGGGCACTCTGTATGCTATCGCGTTCTACGAGAGGCGAAGCTTAAGCGTTCTCCAAAGTTTAGGTGTGCCGCCCACTTATTGGCCAATCTCCCGTTGTTGGTTTGTGCCACGACATTGAAATCATCATCAATAAACGGCGATCATCTCAATGAGGTGATTGGTGTTGGCACGACAGAAGCATGCCCGCGATTGTGACCCAATGGTTAGGAAAGTGGGCGCAGGAACGCTAAAAAGGTTTTGTTCATCGAAGTGATTTTGTTCTTGATTACTTATATGTGTTGCAATTAGGTTATTTCGGTATCAATTGTTTTATCACTGGGTAATTACGTACAAAACAAGGCGCCGCAGCCTGGACACCTACGAGGGTTGTAAATATGACGGGGCTGTTATGCGTGCCACTCTTGTTCACGCGTCATGAAATTCCGAAAATAAAGCTGAATACACTAATTGTCGTCATATTATATAATGCGGCAATTAGTTTTTGTATAAATGTGTGTTTCCGAAGTACTATGTGGTTATATATTAGTAAGGCATTGTGGATTCGGGCATTGTGCCGTGTATACAATGTTCCGTACTTTGTATGTGTTATCATCCTGATGGAATTCTGCCGTCATAGTGACTCAAAGTGTCCGTATCTTCTTTAGCTGAAATAAACTTTTTACGGCGAAAGTATATATGGCTAGGGTTCCGTGAATTTTTGATCGCCGTAAACAAAAACTATCATCATCGATGGCTCATGTCCCCGTAAAATGCAATGGCTCATAGCCCCGTAAAGCAGAGGCTACAAACACTCAGCAAAGTGAAGCGAACAGTGCTTAAATAATTTCTAATCACGCATGCCACATACAGAACAGTACGTCGAAAACTGTCATCCTCAACGGCTCATATCCCCGTGAGCAATGGATCACAGTCCCGTAAGGTTCCCGGCTACTCACTTTGCGGGAATTAGCTGCGACGACACTACTACCCCTGTTGTGGTTGTCGGTGATCTTAATGTGGATGTGCCAGTACCGCAAAAGGGAGTGGTTTACGCGTTGCGTGTTGCAGACATATACCTTGCGAAGCCACAGCGATCCGGCCAACCGACCACCCAGCGGCCTTACGTGGATTGATTTGATATTCTCAAATAATGTGATTGCAGTTGCGAGTGAAATAGTGACCACCCATCAAGACAATACATGAGTGTGTACCTTTGTTATAAATTACGTGTCACCTACGTCTCGTGTGCTAAACAGCTTCGCTGTTCAACCACCTTCACAGAGGACAATGGCTCACGATTTCATTCTAAGCAACAATCTTGCGCCGTACAATTACGAACAGATACTACACCTGCGCGCGTTCTTGGTCATAACTTGAGCGCCTCATTTTGCTCTCATTATTGCCTCGGTTGCGTCATTCACGCAGAGCTGCCACGCGCAGCAAGACTTTAGTCGGTGTCAGCGGTAGCGCTGGGCTAAAATTGTGCGCAAGCGAACTTTCGTCGCCCAACTGCCGCAAATGAGTGATCCGACCCAGCTACGCTCCGCTGCTTAACAGCTAACCATCGCGTTGCCATTCTGTCGCGTAGTATCGACGGCAGAGAACGAGGAACACTGTTAATACTGCTAATTCTGTAAAAGGTGGACGCAAATGAATACCCGGGAAATAGTTCGTGCGGTTCGTCCGTTGTGAGTAGAAACAGTCGTTCACCCCATGCAGTTGCGCTAATTCGCAAATTTATGTGTGTGTGCGCGCGTCGGCATTTAGATATATGCAAGCCACCTCCACGGTGGAGTCCCAGCTATCGACGTCGGCATAGCTACCGCTTAATTGCTGATGCTTTCCCCGAGACAATTCTGCGAGCCTGATGCGCGACCTTTTTTAGCGCTGCGGAAAGCGAGGCTCGCAAACGCGCCTCGAGTGCAAGATTCGCCGTTCCTTTTCTTCTTCTTTCTTTTTTCCCCATGTTCGTGCCTGTTCATGTGCCACAAGTGCCAGGTTCCGTTTGAACTAAGGACGACGCTGTTTTAACAAGATCACGCCGTCGTTAAAATGTTGTTCCACCTAAATATACACGACTGCGTCTCGGCACCCACGCATAACGAACCTTCGGCGAGCAAATCCGTCGGCACGTCACGGCGCACAAAGGAAGAGCAGTCGTCACGAGGCTATATATTGTCGACATTTGAATATGCACGCGGCGAGTCCGTCAGGGATAGGTGCGGTATGCATGAAATGACGCACGAAGAGTTTGGCATGTAGGAGAACATCTCAGCAACATCAGAGGAACGTTCACGAATAACATCTGTGGCGTTTCCTACAATGGACACAGGGCGAAGGGCACTTTCGACCACTGCCCACTCGCCTACGCGAGGGTCAGCTCAGCAACACGCGTGAACGTAGGCATTTGACAAGGCATCGATCGTGTGTGGATACGCAAACACAAGGCACACGTAGGTGTCGGGCGAGGGCTGTGTTTTGCAGAATGTCAGTTTTGCCATCACCTACATGACAAAAAAGAAAAAAAAAGAATGCGACCGATCCAGGGATCTAGAGCGAAAGGTCGTGAGGTTGGTCACCTGGGGATTCCTTGACCCGCGATAAATCGCGTTATTCCCGTTAGGTTGATGATACATTCTTCATGACGCATATATGATTCATAAACAAGCGCTTGTCCTAATGCGGACGACACGTGTTCTTTATTTAAGCAAATGTGATTCTTTGGGTGCCAAAGCCATGATCGGATCATGAGGCACTCCGGATTAATTTCGACCACCTGGAGTATTTCAATGTGCTCGCAATGTGTGTTACATGAGCGTTTCGCACTTCGCCCCCACCATGACACGTGCTTCAATTGGCTTTCTTTTCTTTTTATTCCTTTCTTTCTTTCTTTCTTTCTTCACAGGCGTTTGGTTCAAAGCATAATAAAAGGAACTTCGTATCTGCACAGACTATCAACAAACTGTACCTCTTGCTGTCACCTCCCCCCTTTCTCTTCTTTCCTTGTCATGTCTGCGAAATTTTTACGAAATTTATTGTTCGCAGGCTGGCAGGCATAGTAAAAGGGAACGAATGATGCACCTGCCCGACGAGCGTTGAAAGTGCGTAGTGCAATGATCAGTGCGTCCCATCCGAAATACACATTGCAGCGCGAAGCTAGAATTCATACTCAGGGGCGGTATAGTAAGTGGGCGGTATACTGGGTGGTTAGTGGTAGCGGACCGGGATGCTGTGCTGAGGTAACAGATTTCGAAACCAACTATCGGACCAACTTCGGTCTCTAGAGTATGTGTAGGCATAGGTGCCGCTCTTCATCAAACCTCTTTCACGCCCACATGGGTCACTTTATAGATGCGGGACGGTTAGGCAACGCTGTTCGAAGGAACTCTTTGAGGCCGACTTGGAGCATTCGGTATGTGCCACTCAATCTGCATTCATCTCCAATGAACCTCTCTGATACCTGCTCGAGTCACTGCACATCTGACAGTAGATGTGTGCGGCTCTTCAATGAACCTCTCCTCAACTTTGTTCACTGAGCATGCGCCACTGAGCAGCGTCACATTGAGACGCCGTCAAACCTGATGGCCCTTTAGTCAGGCCGCTACAGCGGCGCAAAACACTCGCGAAGTATTGGGGGCGAGCTCCACCACTGAAAAAGCTGGCGCTGCCGTTGGCGTGACGTAATATGAGGGATCACGTGGCCACGGCGGCCGGGTCGGTTGCTGCGGAGGCGCCGAAGCGAGCTGAAAACGAAAGCTTAAGGTCCCACCTGCGCTGCGGTTGTGATTAAGTGGGCAGGTTCTCCCGCTTCGGGCGTCTTCTTGACAACACTTGAAAGCACTGTAATAGGTAGTGGCTGCCTTTGGAGGCGTCCGACATGGTAGGCTAGTTAGTGCTCGTTGCCGCTGTGCCGAACGTAAAGGCAACGGAGCCCGGTGCAACATTATTAACACGTAGCCGCAGGACAAGAAGCTGCATGAAGCTTGGCTCGCGAAACTTTGAACCGGCAAGCAGCCATCGGCTACAACTCGGGTGCGCAGCAAGCACTTACGCTAGGAAGATTACGGCTAAGGCTCGGGACTGCGATGTTCCGTGAGTAGCAGAAAGCGTCCACTGGAGACGCTCACCCGGGCGCGCTGCCCTGCTAATGTCATGAAGATTTGATCTATGAACTCGTTGATGCTAGACACAGGCATGTTCACCGGAATGGAAAGGCAACGGTAAGAAGCGCGTTAAAAAAAAAAGCATGGCATATGCTCATATATGCGTTTGTAATAAACAATGAATGTATATTGGATTAAGAAAAAGAAGCAGCGGGAAATCGCTCGCTGAGGAGACCGATAAACATACATTGCGGCGGAACTTGAGAAATGATGATAGGGAGGCGTCCAAAAAATTTTAAAAAAAGAAAAGAAAGATGAATCATCGCGACGGCACATCACAAGTCGCCGTAGGTTTAGATGTCCCTAGTTATACGGAAATTATTTTTGAACAGCTCTGATGCCGTCCACGCAACAATGGTTGCTTGTGTACTGTCAAATGCTCATATGCTGCGGCCGAAACACGCTTGCGGTGAAAGCGAAACATTTTGCGCGGACATGCGTGCAGACGTGCATTCAGTCGCTGCAAATCCGGGTGATCGCAAAATTAAGCTTTATTCAATTATGCTCCATTTGTTTATACAGACAGCCCACTCTAAAAAGATATTTCACGTAGTTCGCCCTCAGCGATTGCCTACCTTTCACGCAAGAAACCGTTTTGGAGGACTCCATCGCGAGGAGAGTGCCCCGTGGGCGTTGGCTGTACGTAATCGGTAAAGAGATAGCGTCTGCAAAACCTTTCTGTGCTTTCTGTTTGCCCAAGATTAATTATTATTTCGACAGTAGAATATCTTCTGTCGTTTCGAGAGCACTTACAGAAATGTCCAGGAGGGCTCCCGCGTGGTGTTTTCATTGAGCGCCTACGGACAAACCTATGAGGAGCGCCTCGCGTTATCCCTCATACTGCACAAGCGAGGCGCTTCCGACAAATGGCCCCTACGTGAGTCCTTGCCGCCAATAACCAAACGCAGCGACCGCTGCTACTGGAAAGTCTCGGCCCATGGCTTCCGAGATCGCAGCGGTACCGTTTGCGCTGGTGCGTTCTTGGAAGCCTATAGCCTACTTCAGCTAATACATCCTTACCACATTTATTGCCGTCTAGCACTCTCCCTATCACTGTGTTCTTCTGATTAAAGCATCTCTCTATTGTACACTTACCTATGCCTATAGCACTTACTACTGTTGTCTAGCATTCTGCCTATCAGTATGTTCTTCTGATTAAAACATCTATCTCTCAATTGTACACTTACCTATGCCAATATGCATAGGTAAGTGTACAACAGAGAGATAGGTTTTGTAATCAGAAGAACATAGAGACAGGCAGAATGCTGGACTGCAATAATAAATGGTAAAATTTTACTGTAAACGTCTTTTGCCTATCTCGACCGCTGTCCAGTTAAGGTTTTCATCGGCTCTGAATCCCAGCGCTTCTGGAAGGTGGACGATGGCCGCGTCTTGCTTGATGAATATCTTGGCACTTCATTAGGATGTGCTGACACGACGCCATACTTGTGCTGCAGCATACAGCTTTTTAAAGCTGGCAAACCCTTGCGGACGGGGCATGAAGTAAAAGTTATGAACGTGGTCCCCGCGGCCCAGAGGGGCACGCAAACCACTTAGAGGGAAATCTGGCGCCACTGTCTAGGAGAGTTTCATAAGAGGCGCTGCGTTGTGATGGTGATGACGGTATATGTGACTGCGAGACTTGTGTTGGCTGGTCTTGTAAGAGACTTCGTCTAAAACGTGGATATAGCTACACAAATAACACGTTCTTAAAGTAAAATCTTCATATAAGGTTTTCATTCACGCATATTACGTGTTCCAGGGACGTTTACTCACCTACAATGCATAACCAAGCGAAGAAAAGCAAGAACAGATGATAAACTGTTCGAAAGCGAGCGCGAATCTTGTCGTCTGTCCTCCAACTTTAGCGGCCCGCTGATGCTTCTTACGTTTCATATAATAGTACATGCAATAACAAGCTCTCA